>NC_086222.1:7875529-8475529 GCF_035770615.1 Melospiza melodia melodia
CTGAGGGCACCTGGGCTGGTGCCTTTGCAGCAGAAGAGACACCAGAGGCATGGGTAGAAGATAAGGGATCGACTCTTAGCAGGGGTTAATCCAAGGTTTTATTCGGAGCTCCTGGGAGCTCCTGCATCTTAAAGGGCCTCCTGCTGAGAGCCCCGGAAGATGTGCCAAGGTTACATTTAAAGGGAGGTGGAAACCTAAAGTAGATAACATTTTACTAACCAATAAGAAAAATTAAGGTATGGATACTGGGAAATGGACATTTAGAACAGCATATGGAGTAACACTTGAGGGGTTGACTCCTAGCCTCCAGCTAATCACTTGACATCCTGGACCAAAAGTTCTAGAAGGAGGGGATGGGATGCTTAGTGATTGACAGAGAGCCAGGGTAGGGATTTGGGGATGATCTCATCCAGGGAGAGGGATTACACAGGTAGAGGGTGGGGGTACAATCTGGGGTAAACCATTTGGGAAAAATGCGGGGATACAAAAACAAAACTATTACAAAGTATTACAAAGTATAAAAACACACTACAAAACAGTTCAAGGCTGGAAACGAGGAGCAGAACACATCAGGCAGAGGCTTAGGAAAGCATCTCATGGTGAGCAGTCTGACAGGCCCCCAAGAGAAACAATGAAAACCCTGTGCTTGAGTCACTGAATACTGGAGCCAGTATAGGAAAATTTAGTGGAGGGACCAAGCTTTCCCCCAAAGGAGGGAAATGGAGAATTAGAAAGAGCTGAGGTCATCCCATCTCCAAATTTTGTGGTTCCAGAAGTTTGCAGAGCTGATGGCTTACACAGCACAGAACAGGTAAGACAGACAACTAACAGTTGCTATCAAACATGCCTGAGTGAGTCAACCCCACCAACACAGCTCATATAACAGCCTTTGGGCCCTGGGCTGCTAGGTCTGCGCTGAGGTGAGGTGAGAAACAGCTTGCAACAAGAAAAGCATCATGAGTATCTTCAGGAAAACTCGCAGCCCATGGAGCAGCCAGGATAACACAGGACCGCAAGGTTGCAACAGCCACCTTGGTGGCCTTTAGCCTTGGCTTGTTAAATCTCCAAGCTCAAACACTTCAGACAGAAGTTATATGACAAGAAATTTACACTTCACATAATAAAAGTGTGATGTTTATGTGTTCTCAGGCAAGTTCTTTCAGTTATTTACTAAGTCTGAAACCTCAAAACCTCCTAATAGTTTAGGAAACTGCCCCAGTACCTCTGTACTGCTGGTCTGGTTGTTGTTTGGGAGCCACTTTTCTTTAGGAACACCCTTATGTGAGCTGGGATGAGGAAGAAAAGTTACAAAAACTCATTCCTTGAGTAATGTCAGCCTCGGTGCTTTACTTCTGCTAATGCCTGTAAAAACCCAGACAGATCATTAGTTTCCTCACAAATCCCAGTACACACAAGACAACTTGAACACACGGTTCATCCATTAGAGACCCACCCTGGCTGCTGCATTCTCCAGCATACTGGCAGATAAACACAAAGCACAACCTTCTGAGCCCTTCTGGATGTCTGGAAGGCAGCAACTGTCCATGCATGGACACCTAGCCTGAACAGAGGCTTGGTAGATAAGACGGGAGGTCTGTTACTCTTGTCAGAAGAGAAGAGAGCCCACCTGCCTGTTAAAACAAGGTATTGGCATCATGAAGAATTCTGATTTCAAGAAAATCCTGTCTGAGGGTTTAAGATGTGGTTTAGGGGTGTGTATTCTATTTCCTATCTATTAGAGGTGGGGTAGTTTTCTTCTTGTAATTGGGCAGTTTACCTCTTCCACAACCAATTCTCCCTCTGGGAAGACGTCTTCTGTTAATGGGCCATTGAGTCTCACTGCATGTCTGATAAAATCACAGCATCCTATTGTGAAATGCTTTACCCAGGGGGAGGAGCCAAGTATTCCTACCTGGATAGACTCTGAGATTTGGAACACCAGAAGCAGCCTTTTCCACTGGATTCCCAGGGGAAGACCAGGCCCATCTACACCACCACTGGATCTCCAGAGGAAAACTATACCCTTTTACAGGATCAATGCTTCAACGGAACCACATCTGTCACTCCAGAAGGACTGCAGCCACCATTTAATAACAGGCTGGCTCAAGGACTTAGTACGCTTTGGCATTATGATACTTCGTATTCTTTTTTCAATTCTGCTTATAGTGCTTGCTTACTACGTTGTGTGCAAAAAATAGTTGAGTGTGCTTTTAAATCAGTCTGGCTTGTGCAAAAAAAAAACCCCGGGGAATTGTTGAGAGTTTTTTGCAGATTGAGGAGTTTTTGTTAGACAATGGCCATATTCAGCCAATGCACAATCCAGCCTGCTTGTAATGATGGACAATGGTCACGTACACAAGCAATGAATAATGGACATATTCAGAAATGGGGTCGGTATATCCTTGAAAAAGATACAAGAAGAAGAGTCATCAGGACTCAGCAAGTTTGTCAGCAAGCTTGGGAAAGTAAAAAAAAAGTGAGTCATGGGTGGGCCAGACGACCACAGCAAGATGCATGAAAAATCAGGTGATCCAATCAGCTAGGATTAGCCTAGCTAGATGTATTAGCTAGAGACGTGTGGACAGTAGAGATTTATTATAAATATAGTCTTTTTAGGGATAATAAATTTGGCTTCACTGTATCATATTAGTTATGGTGTGATGTCCCTGAACCTCCACACCCCCCAGGAGGATGAAGTACAGTGAGTTTCTCTGTACTTCAATGCTGTATCCCCATCTCAGCAGATGCATAAAGAGGCCAGAATCCAGCATTTTGCGTGTGAATTTGGGGTCTTGGCCTTGCCCCAAAGGAAAGACAGGATGTTTCCTGCAATGTCTGCATGGAACAGCCAAAACAGATAGGGAAGTGTTTGCAGGGCTCCTGGGAGGGAATATTGGGGTTTCCGTCAGCAGGATCCTTGTGTAGCTTGAGGCTGGGCTGGGCAGCAGTTCCATCTGCAGCTTCCATGTGCTGCTCTAGCAGCTGCTGCTGGGGACTCTGAGGGAAGAGGCCATGGGAGGGATGGAAATGCTGCATGGACAGCACCAGTCCATGGGGCCAGGAATAAGGAATAAGCTTTGCCTTCCTGGCTGGTGAAATGAGACTCCTTTAGTGCAAGAGGAGGCAAAGAAAAAGTCAAGTTCAACAGTTCAAGGAAAAATGTAGAAAACTGGAAGCCTCTCAAAATGCCACACACATTAATCTGTTAGCTCTTCACTGTCAGTCCTTGTAAAAAGCCTTTCCAGTTTTCCGTTGAATTCCAGGGCCCACAGCTGGGCTTCAGAGTTCAACTGATTTTTATTTTCCAGGTTTTTAAACACAGCTCTGGATTGGGTATCTCTTGTCCTTTGTTCTGCTCTCCTGAGATTGAAAAAGGTTCTGTGCTCCTTTGAGCCACATCTTGAGGGGTGGTTAGCAACCATGGAATCCTCTGGGAAAGCTCTTTATTGACTTCAGGGCCTGGCTGGAAAGCTCATCCTGAGGAAAAACTGTTCCAGATGCCTCTGGCTGTGTCCAGCACCTCATAGCTGAGTCCCTAAACACACAGGGTGGTTTATAGGGATTTATTTTCCCCTCCTGTTCACTTGGAGGTGTATTGGCGCTACAATGCCCAGCGTCTGGGAAGAATGATGCGCAGACCTCCATGATTTCAGAAGGCTAATTGATTACTTTATTACACTATATTATACTATAACTATATTACACTAATGAGAACTATCACTAACTGTTACCCGTGACTCCTGCCCAAGAGTCCCGCCCGAGAGTGCCAATACACACATGTGGATCCAATTGGTCAATGAATCCAAAACACTATCACCAGAATCTAATCAAGCAATCACCTCAAGTAAATGATCTCCAGAACACATTCCACATGGACACAAATACAGGAGCAGCAAATGAGATAAGAATTGTTTTGATCATTCTTTTCTCTGCTTCTCTCAGGAGAATCCTGACAAGCTAAGTCTCTCTTAGGGCATGTGAACACCACAGAGGTGATTTTGTGATCCTTCAAAGAAACATCTGACCAGCCCCTGTCCCCATTTCATTTTATTCTCTGTACTTTGGAGTTGGCCTGCTGGGTTTGACATAGAAATTGGTAGTGTCTACCTTTTCTTTCCTCCAGCCCGCAATTGCAACTTGTATTAAACACTGCAAATGGCCTTATTTATCTGGAAGGGAAGATGTGAGGTGGAGAAAGTTAACAGGATTTGTTTTCAGAACCTTGTGATAACAAAGAAAAATGATGTTTATCATTTTGGTGTGATGCTGCATGTTGGAATTTGGGGGTTGTTTCTTCTTATTATTATTTATGAGTATTACTTTTTATTGTTAAGACTTTTAAATCTTAAACATTATTAACAATGGCTGGATGTAACTCACTAGGAAAATTCCCTTGCTTTTCCCTCCGGAATTAAACTGTACAGTCCAAGTTGCTAGTGGATTCTAAAGATGGAAAATCCTATTAATGGTGGGTTTAGTGTGGTTTGGAGCTGGAGAAGGATCTCATCCCCTCCCAGAGGTGTCCCAAGCCTGCTCTGATACTAGGTCTGCGCTCACAGCTCCTCTTGGCTGCCTTGCCCTGGGGACATGGTGGGACCCCTCTCCTGCCAGGGCTGCCTCATGGCCCCACAGAATCTCTCATGGCCCTTCATGGCTCTTCATTTCCAATCACATCTACTCATGGCTTATCACAGCCCTCATGGTGTTATAAGTTGGTAGTGGAAATAAACTACCACTCGTTAAGTTTAACCAATAGAGAATTTATTGATTCAGAGCAAGTGATAGCAAGCAAGTTCAGCACTGGGTGTAGCCAGGGAGTCACTACTCCACTAATGGCTCACACTCTACCCGACAGTTTGCAGGCTTTTTATATGTCCATTTTTCTTAGAGATGCAATTCTTTCGGTGTTCTCTGCATCTGCGCCGATAGTTGCTAGGGGGTCTTTTTCTGCCTTCTGGTGGTCATTTGGAAGAAGGCTTCCGTCTTCTTCTTCAAGATCTTGATGACTTTGCAATAGTCTTTACTATTTATAGCCGTGTAGCTGCATATAGTTACTGTGAAAAACACCAATCACTTGTTTTTAAAATTTTTAAAGTTTAATAGTAATAAAATAGTTAAAAAGAATAGTAACACAATTAGAGTAATAACAATTTGGACAAACTGAATTAGGACAATATGAGACAATAAAAACAAAGAGTTATGGACGTCCTCCGGATACCTTTTTCTGGGCATCACGAGCCCAGAAAAGGACACCGGTTAACAAAGGATTAACCCTTAAGAACAATAGCCCGTTGCATATTCATACACTTCATACATGATGCATAAATTCCATTCAAACACAGGATTCCATCTGGTCATTGTCAACTTCCTTCTAATCCTAATAGCGCCTTCGAGGTGGGAAGAAGTTTGTTTCTTCTGATAAGAAGACAATAAATTCCCTTTCTCTGAAAGATTTAGGTGTCCTGTGGCTGCTATCTCGCTGCAAGCCCTTTCTGTTAAACAAAGCATCTTACATAGCATAGTTTCTATTTTAACAATTTTTATAACTTAAAACTATATTTAACACAGTACTTAAAGAGAATTAATACAGCATTACTTTCTAACACAACATATATAATATTCATTTTAATATTTGCGAAAAGCCAATCATAAAATGCATGCATTTTTCACAGTTACATATTGCATATCTAGCCTTTCAACATACTAGCTTGTGACATATTGTGGTTTAAGCTTTATGACATTCATTTTGCAACATCTTAGCCCATTATATTTGTTTTGTGGTTTATCTATTCTTGGCTTCCTCCTTTTCACAGACTTTAGCAACTTGATGAACAAACTTGAGACATTAATCCATTACAATGGCCCCTCTTGGCCTCTCACAGCCCTTCATGGCCCCTCACTTTCACTCACAACCCCCACACTCCCTCATGGTCCCCTCCCAACTTCCACAGTCCCTCATGGCCCTTCATGGCCTCCCACAGCCCCTCACAGTGCGTCATGGCCCCTCACAGCCTGTCAGAGCCTTCACAGCACGTCAGGGCCCCTCACAGCCCCTTGCAGCCCCAGGCACAGGGCTCTTCCCAAAGGAGGAGGAATTGGGCCCTGCTTGTTCTTTAATTTCACAGCGACAAGTAAAGAAAGGCTGAAATAGAACCTTTCTCCAGCGTTTCCCTCTGGGTTAATTGCAGGCTGAAGCTCTGTGCTGGCGCTGGCCCCAGTGCCACCATCCCTGCAGCCGCCAGGCCTTTGCTGTCCCCCCCGTGTCCGTTCCCTGTCCCCGAGTCCCGCCCGGCTCTGGCAGCAGCAGCAGCCGCAGCGCAGGGGGCGCCGGCCCGGCCCAGCCGGGGCTCCCGGCCAGGAGCAGCAGCAGCGCCGGCCCCTTCCCGCCTGCTCCTGCCTCGGCTGCCAAGGGCTTCTTCCAGCTCAATTCTGGAGCAGAGCAGCCAGCACCCACACACAGCCCTGACTGCTCAGGGCCGCCTGTGCTGCCCTGAGCCAGCCCTCAGAGAAAGAAAGGATCAGGTTCCAGCACTGTTTTCAGCAGTTTTACTCACGCTGAGGCGACAGCAGGAGGCTGTTGTGGTCTTTGCCTTGAGAATAGTAGATCATGGCTGCTCTTGTCCTTCTTCTGGTTGCCACCTGAATTTTGTTAGCACAACTGCACTTGCGTCTTTCAATCCATGCTACCCACTGTGCTGTTGTGATGGTGAACTTGGTGTTTTTGTCACAGGCATCATGATTAGCAGATCTTGAAATGCTCTCAAGTCTCTGAGCACTAAGTTGAGGGAATTAAAGCCACACTGGCCACATTCCAAGTGCTCAAACACAGCCCTGTCACTGGTGCTGTTGAAATAGAATCAATGTACAGAGGCCATCACAGAACCTGAGCCTAGCCCAGGATGATCCCAGAGTATCCTGGAGATCCTTTCTCTGCATTCAGTCAGGGTTGCATTCCCCAGCAAGTCCTGGTACCAGTCTCCTATTTTCTTGTGTCAGAACAGTGATAATGAAAACTTCACCAATAGCACAACTGCCCAGCCCACGAGGAAAAGAAAGGACAAGTTGTCAGGTAATCTAAACATTTGTCCTGCTTTGCTGCAGAAGTCGTGCTGTACTCACAGTGTGGAAAGCCAAGAGGAGCTGCAGGTGGTGGCACCTCTTGTGACAGAAGCTCAATTTTGTTCTCCAGGAAAGGTTCTTGAAAAGAGCAGACAGGAATGTGGAGAAGATTCCTGGGAAACTGAAACAGCTTGCCAGATGTGAAATGAAAATGGAATAAAACAAGCCGAGATGTTTTCCTCTATTTATTTATATGCTCCCCTTTTCCATGTTACACTACTCCTCCATCCCATTAATTACAAATGGATCTCACCTCTAAGTTCTATGACTTAGCAAGTTTTAGATACACTAAAGTACCATGAGCTACACACAGTTTGCCTTCCCCTGTTTTTCTTGGAAAGCAGTGCTGGATACACAAGTGCAGTGCTTGGGTTGGGAACAAATCCTACAGCCAGGGAATGTGCCTCGACAGTGTCTGAGCCTCAGCAGGGACAATGCACAGCCAATGTTGCTATGCTCAGTTTCCAGGGAACCATCCCAGGAGCAGTTGCTGAGGTCAGAAGCAACCCCAGCCACCACCCTGCTCCAAAGCCCCTTGGGCAGGAGCCAGCCCTGGCTCTGTGTGCCAGGAACCAACAGCGCTGGCTGCAGGGACCCCAGGGAGGGTACAGAAATGCTGGGTGAGAAATGCTGGGGGAGACAGCAAGACGGGCATGGGCAGCTGGCCAGGGCAGAGTAGCAGCACACACAGGGTGGCACAGCCTGCAGGACAGATGGCCATGTGCTGGGCAGGACTGGCAGGGCCAGAGGCACCCAGGGCTTTGTCCCCTGGGCTCGGGCAGTGCCTCTGGAGGCCCCACAGAAGGAACTTTCTTTTGAGGGGCTGCACTTTTGTCCTCCCTCACCCCTCTCTGAGGAGGCTGGCAGGGGTTGCAGTTTTTGGACATTTGTCCTTCTTGCCCCTCACATTTCACTGCCCCACAAACAGCCTCGAGCCACTCATGAGGGACAGGCCCTGCTGACCCAGGCCTGGGTTCAAGGCTTGTCCTTTCTGCTTCCTCCAACCAAGCCAGGGCTCAGCATTGCAGTTCCCTGCTCAGAGCCTTTGGCTCCCTGTAACCCTGGCCTAAAGCACCTGCTCTCACCAGTCCCTGGGGAGGCTTTGGCAGTCCTTGCCCTCAGTGGGGCTCATTGATGCTCCAAGGGACTTGGAGTTTTGCTGCTGACTCCTTCAGCAGCTTCTTCAACCCTCTCTCAGTGCCTGAGGATCCTAGACTCAGCCCCTAATCCACCATGGGGCTAATGAAAATACAGAAAGCCCTTGGTGGCTCTTTGTCTTCCTTGAATTGTCTTCAAGTCTCCAGGGCTTGTGCAGCTGATTGGAGTCAGTTTGGAGTTCTTGTAAGGAGGAAGATTTCAAAGTGCACATCATGAGTTTTTTTCTTTAATCAAGTGAGTATTTCTTTACTTTTCAGTTCAGAGAAGAGGGGATAGAAGCATTCCCCAGGTGATCTTGATGCTGAATGTCTGCTTAGGAGATCTGGGCATGTAGAAGAATGAGCCCCTTGTGGGCTGACCCTGTTTGGACAAGTTGCTCCTCCAGCCCCACCATGTCTGACATTTCCCACCCTGGAGTGACATCCCTGTGCTCTGCATCAGCACCTTGTCTCCTGAGTTCTGCAGCTTCATGTCCCAGCCCATTGCACCATGTCCCACCTGCTCTCCTCAGGGCTGTGCCTGCACACAGTCCTAGGAGAAATTTTCCTGTTTGTAAGGAAGGAATGGAAAAGCCTGACCAGGTTTCCTAAACCACAAACCCCACTCAGGAACCACATGCTCAGTACAAGCTGCCTGGAATGGTGTCACCTCTCTACAAGGGACAGTGTGACCAGAAATGATCTCTGTAAGCAAAATTCTCTCAGTCTTTCAGCTGAATTCTGTGTCCCTTTCCTTTTCCCAGGATCTCTGTTGCAGATGGGAGCTGCTGGTGCCATCCTCACCTTTAACCTCTCTTTTGAATGCAAACAGATGTACCCAGGTGTGTTAAGCAGGTTTTGCTCAATGTTTCTACAAAACTTTTGTGTTCCTCATGGAATGAAGGGGCCATTTTGGCACTGAGGAGGTGACGTGGAAGCAAGGAGTCAGTTGTGACACTGGGGTCCCATGGAACCAAGGGGCCATGGTGACACAGCAGGGCCATGTGGATTCAGTGGTCCATTGTGACACTGTGGATCCAAGGAGACCATGGAGGCACCCCCAGAACCTCATGGAACACAGGAGTCCATTGTGACACAGTGGGGCTGCATGAAGCTAATGGTCCATGGTGACACTGCCCATCCAAGGAGTCCATTTTGACACTGTGGAAGCTCATGGAGCGAGGTAGGCTATTGTGACACTGAAGAACTTCATGGCACCAAATACCCATGGTGACACAGCAGGGCATCGTTGGAACCAAGGAACCAAGTATGGAAAGTCATGGAACCAGGGGCCATTGAGGCACTGCAGAACCAACAGAGCTGCTGGACCTTGTCCCCGGTCCCTGCACACCTTCCTTGGGAGGCATGGCAGGACCACAATTGATTCCCTGGGAGCCTTGGGAATGCCCCTCTGGGATCTGTGACACACTCTGACAGGGTCTGGAATTCCAATTCCCAGCAATGAAAAGATGTTCCTGGCCTTGGAGACAAAGCTCTTAAGAAGGAGCCAAAAGCCAAGTGGAGCAAGATCTTACAATGACATTTCACTGCCAGCCTTCATAACTCCATCCCATGGTGTTTTTAGCTCATGGATTGGGAATTAAATCAGGGGAGGGTGTTTGGTAGGAGCTGCCTGGGTCAAGAGAGACTCTGTGAGAGAAACAGAGCGGCAAAGAAAGGCAGGAAAGAAAGCACACAAACAAAATCAGCTGAAAAGGTGGCACTCTGAAAAACAAACTCTAACTGATATAAAATTATTGGGACAGAAATCAATAATTCTGTAAGTTTTCTGTACTATGAAAATACATCCCACACACCCAGACCCACGCAATCCTGATCCCATATCCTCAAATTTGGATACCAATTCTCCTAATCTCCTTCCAACCCCATCTAACCCAGGTGGCTATGGAATCAAGTAATTTTGGGAGGGGACTGAAATTTTTTGAGGTGGGAGCAAGGCATTTTGAGGTGGGATTGAGCCCTTTTGGCGTAAGATTAAGTTGTTTTCAGTGGGATTGAGTAGTTTTTAGGTGACAGATCAATCCATCTTGGCTTTTGGAAAGCAAAGAGATGGAGACCACCACCTGAAATCCCCCAAGAACCCACAAATCCTCCAGAATAGGTCCCAAACCCCTATATTCCCTCTCAAATACCGGTGAAATGGTGGGATGTTAGACAGCTTTGACGAATTATTTTTAGTCCTGTTTCAGGTGTTTTTAAGGAATGAAGATAAATCAGAAGAAAATTAGGGCCAAACCAAAAGGGTAACCAGACAGGTATCTTCCCAACATGGATCACAGGGAATGTGGCTCACCAGGGCTCTGACCAATGTGGGTCCTTCTATGGGGAATGTTGGAGCAGTCCATGAAGCTATTCCCACAGTCAGGGAACTTGCAGGGCTTCCCTTACCAGTGGCTCCATTGGTGTCTGGTCAAGTGAGAGCTCCTGGAGAAGCTCTTCCCACACTGGGGGGGATACTCGTAGGCCCGTTCCTTGGGGTGGATCCTGTGGTGGTGGATCAGGTTAGATCTCCAGCTGAAGCTCCTCCTACATTCCCCACACTCATAGGGCCTCTCCCTGGTGTAGATGCGCCTGTGGGTGATGACTTGGGAGTTGTGTTTGAAGCCCTTCCCACAGTCAGGGCAGCAGAAGGGCTTCTCCTATATATGAATCCTCTGGTGCAGGAGGAGATGGGAGCTGCTCCAAAACCTCTTCCCGCACTGAGGACACTCACAGGACCTCTCCCCAGTATGGATCCGCTAGTGACGGATGAGGTGGGAACTGCAGCTGAAGCCTTTTCACATTCCCTTGTCTCTGTCCCCCAGTATCCCCCCAGTCAACCTGGAGCTACAGCCTCTACCAAAGGATGTTACACAAGATCAACCGTATAAGCTCTCATAGGGAAAAGGGGCCAGGGCTGTCACCAGTGATGCCTGAAAACTAGGCAAGAAAACAGTATTCCATAGTATAAGGCCTACAAAGCAGGTATTAGTTTATTCAGCGCCAGGAGTGAGGGGGATAGCTCCACCACAAGCTCACTCAGCCGCTCTTCGCACAGTGTAGAGTTAACATTAATCAAATTATATTAAACAGCTCCATGTTATATATCTATAATATATATTATAATAAGCAGCTCCACGACCCAGCCTCTGGGCTGACTGACAGAAGCTCACAGCCAATGGGAGCTCTCCTAAAATGCAAGCATTTGACTGGTTAAGAGTCTGTGGGGCATAGAGTTTAGACCAATGTCCGTGAAGCACCGGGAGTTTTGAATAGTCTATTAAGGGTGTTGGAGACAATAAATGAGGCTGTTTGTCTGAGGAAACACAAGTGAGTCTGTCTTATGTTATGTCTCAAGCATAGGAACACCACGTCACAGGTGGTGCCACAATGTGAGGATTAACAGTCCAAGGACCCGAGGAATTGCGAAGAGACAGAGAGAAAAGCTGAAAAAGAAAGAGGCTGGAAAGAGCCCAAAAATAGGCAGCAAAGGCTGCAGGTGCTAATTTTGCAACAAAGGTTGTGTAAAATCACAGTCAAAGGGCTGTGTGGAAGAGAAACCAGACAAAGCTAGAAAAGGAAGAGGCTTAAAAAAGCCTGGAAGCTGCAGCAAAAGCTGCAGGGATTAAGTTTTACAACAGGTTGCAGAAAATCACAGCCAAAGGGCTGAGTAGAAAGGAAACTGGAGAAGTTGAAAATTGGAGAAAAACCCCACGGGAGACATGGGAAACCTTATCTTTAAGCAGGAAAATCCCATCTTAAAGGTATGGAAGGCTTCCTTTATGGCATGGGACATAGATTGTGCACTAATTAACTGGTTGGAATGCTACAGACTTAAATTAACTAAAGACACTGCTTTTGACTCTAATATCTGGAAACATACAGGTATAATTATCCTGTGAGGAGCATCCAAAGGTGATGAAAATGCAATAAGAGTTATAAAACCATGGAGGCAGGTTTTAGATTTAATAAGACTAATAAATACTGAAAAATATGGAGAAGAAAACACACCGGAGGAGTTTTCAGGGGGAATGCGGACCTTTCAAAGCCCGAAGAGCACGTGGCCTAATACAGGGGCCGGCCATGCCGCCTCACATGGCCGGGCTGCACTGAATAACCCCCCACATCGGCATTGCCTCTGGAAGAACCGTCCTCCGCAGCCCCCCTGCACAGACGGGCACCGCCGCGCAGAGAGATGGAGGGGGCGTCCCGAGCAGCAGCGGGGATGCGCCCAGGCTAAAGTGCCATGGAGAGCTGGGGCGTCCCACATCCCACACCAGTCCCTCGAAAATATTTCCCGACCCCCGGAGCTGTTGCTGGAGCTCAGACTTCGCCGCCGCCGCCGCCTCAGGGACGCAGCCTGTGACCATGACTCAGCCTGACAGGGTATCTCCCACCGAGTAGACGTGCAAGGCCAGCCCACACTGGGATGTGGTGCAGGCGGGGCACCCTCCCCGCGACTGTAGAAAATGGCACGACCCTGGGGGATGGGGAAATCCCAAAAAGCAGTGAACATCCCCAGCCTGTCTGCGCCGTGACTGCTGGCAATGCTCAGGAAGGCGGCGGGATGATGACCACCATGGTTCCAGCAGGCTGTGCAGCCCCAACAGCTCCGAAATATCATCCGGTCACCGGGACCGCCGCCCCACCATCCTCGCTGGGGCTACCCGCGCCCCCCATCCAGCCTGCGTCAGGGGGCGGGGGCCCGCACCCAAGCCGAAGCCCAGAGAACACAGCCCTGCCTCCAGCAGGCGAGGTCCTACCCCAGTCCTGCCTCCATGGGCGGGTCTGAGAACGTCACCACTAAGGACTGCAAGCGCAGAACCCGGAAGTAGCGCATGGGAAAAACCTTTGCGGGGACGTTGCCCGCCTAAAAGCAGTGGAAAAAGACATGCGAAGATTTGGTGCTGTGGGAGCAGAAACAATTGAGTCTGCCCGAAGAAATGTGTCGGACACATGGGATAACTGTCTCAAAGCAACTAAAAACAACACACTCTTTCATCCGGCCAGTGAGGGAAAGCCAGCTTTCCTCTACAAATGGATGATGAAGAAGAAAATAGGCACCAAGTTTCCACCTCTCAAGAGCCTCACAACCACTTTACCCCCTGATAAATCAGGGTTGTCATGTTCCAAAAACTAATGGAAGAATTGAGGGGTTCTCACTTACAAAACTTATAAAAATGTGCAACTGTTTGTGAGATATGCCTTGGAGCTCATAGTACAATATTCATTGTGGATTTTTTGGATTGTTAGGACCAAAATCAGTATCCTTATAGTTAGTAAAGTGTTGTATTTCTGTCTCAAACAATTATTGCTGTTCATCAAGGAATAATTTAGTGTGTGTGTTATTATGTATATTTTTAATACTCCAAGTAATTATTATTGCATTGTTTCAAGAAGGATGAGTAAGATCCAGGGGATATCCGCTATGATACTCATAACAAAATCAATTTATCATAGGCAAATTTCAATTACAAAGTTCTTTAACTGAAGTTCTACCACTTTTCATAATTTTAAAACTTAAAATTCATCTGTTCTGGGCATTGGGCTTTTCTTTAAGTGATAAATGGGTTGCACTATTATTCTTGTTAAAATTCTTCTTGAATTAGATATTAATAAAGTTTTGTTTAAAAAAAAGGGGGGGAAGGGTGTTGGGGTGAGGGTACATCCCCTTCTTTGAGTCTTAGGTAAATAATATAATAGTACAATAACCCTATGATATTCAGCTACCAAAACCAACGGACATTACAAAGCCATGTAACCATAGCAAATAACTACCTCATAGAATCTGGGACTTTAGAAATAACAGTTCATATAAGGACTCTGCTCATTTACTAATTACCTTATTTGTTAAGCTTGTACCAAAGTTGAATGTTTCTAGGTTTTCTAATTTCAGTTCAGAATTAAGGTATAACTTACAGCCTTGTTTACAAACTATTTTTCATGTTTACTGACTGTTTTCTCTTTACAAATTGTTTTCTCTAGTAGATAGACTTTCTTCAACAGTTTTAGGAGTTCTGTGGCTTCTTGTTGTTGTTAAAATAAGCTATAATTTGTTACCTAAACATTAAAAAATTCTTACCTATGGATTCTAAACCAGTAAACTGCACCTTCACTAATATATAAGTCATGCAAATGAAAACCCTGCTGTTTCTGTTACCCTGTTTGCTAGGGACTCCAACAAATACATGACAGAGAATAGATCACAATTTTTAGTAAAGAAACAGGGTGAGATGTAGCATTAGCATTAATCAAGTTGTAATAAGCAGCCCAGCTCAGCTCCATGAACCAGCCTCTGGGCTGACTGACAGAAGCTCACAGCCAATGGGAGCTCTCCTAAAATGCAAGCATTTGACTGGTTAAGAGTCAGTGGGGCATAGAGTTTAGACCAGTGTCCAGGAAGCAGCAGTAGTTTTGAATAGTCTATAAAAAAGGGTGTTGGAGACAATAAATGAGGCTGTTTGTTTGAGGAAACACAAGTGAGTCTGTCTTATGTTATGTCTCAAGCATGGGAACACCATGTCACAGCATAGTACTAGCTTTTATACTTAATGTCCACATTATATTCTCCTAACCTTCATATTGTAACATATTTTCTGATTACATGATTATGTAAGCACATGAACGGTTTCTGCACAAGATGGTAATCCACTTCCTGGTGGTCATTTTGATCAGGGTTCATAAATCTTCGTGCTTGAACTTTTCACCTCTATTTTCTGTACATGCTCAATAAGATTATCTGCTCAAATAGTTTGTTCTGCTAAATTTGCTGATTTCTAAAGAGGCTTCATTCACATACCCTGTTACAAAATAACTACTTCTTTAGCATAGCTTTTTGCATAGCTCAAGCATTATCTTGTTGCCTAGGCATCAAAAGGAAGGAGGGAGGAGAGGGGCTGAACTGAAAGATGATGGGACAACATTATCTTGTTGCCTCAGCATCATTTGCAGAATCACATGCACACATAAGAGTAGGAGTTACCCCCTGTTGGACCTCAGGACTGAATAAATGATGTGCTCTTTAACACAGAATTAGTGTTAAGGAGTCTCATTCTGATAATTCGGAGATTTGGTGGCAGTGGGGCCTCATGGAACCAAGAAGTCAACTGTGACACTGTGGAACCTCATGGACAAAGGCTCCATTGTGATGCAGCAGAACATCATGAAACCAGGGACACCATTGTGACACAACGGAGCCTCATGGAACCACGAACCATTGTGACATAGTGGGGCTACATCCAGCCATGGGGCTATTGTGACACTGCAGATCCAAGGAGACCATTGTGACACTAAGATATCTCATGGAACCCAAAGTACATTGTGACAGAGAAAGGCTTCATGGAACTAAGGGTCCATTGTGACACAGCAAGGCCTTGTGGAACCAAGGAGACCATTGTGTCACAATGGAGCCTCATGGAAGGAGGGGTCCATTGTGACAATGTGGATCCAAGGAGACCATGGTGAAACTGTGGAACCTCATGGAATCAATGTGACCATGTTATACTATGGAGCCTCATGGAACAAATGGTCTATGGTGACACTGCAGAACCAAAGGGACTGTTTTGACATTATGAAACTTCATAGAACCAGAAGTCCATTGTGGACCAGCAAGGCCTGAGGCAACCAAGGAACCATTGTGACACTGTGCAGCCTGATGGAACCACATTCCACTGAGAAACAGTGGGGCCACATGGAGCCAAGAGGCCATTGCGACACTGAGGATCCAAGATCATTGCGACATTGTGGGACCTCATGGAACAACAGAGTAGTATGACACAGAATCACCGAATTAATGAGGTTGGAAAAGACCTTTGAGATCATCAAGTCCAACCTATGACCTAACATCAACTCATCAACTAAACCATGACAGTGAGTGCCACGTCCAGCTTTTTTTAAATGCTGCCAGGGATGGTGACTCCACCACCACCCTGGGCAGAACATTTTGGTGCCCAATCACTCTTTGAGTGAAGAATTTTTTCCTGATGTCTAACCTAAACTCCCCCGGTGCAGTTTAAGACTGTGTCCTCTAGTTCTGTTGGTGGCTGCCTGGGAGAAGAGACCAACCCCCACTTGACTACAACGTCCTTTCAGGTAGCTACAGAGAGTGATAAGGTCTCTTATCACTGGAGACCATTGTATCCATTGGGGCCATTGTAGCATGGCAGGGCCTCATGGAATCAAGGGGACCACATTGACAGTGTGGGACTCTGTGCGACAAAGGGGCCGTTCTGACATCATGCAACCAAGGAGACCTTTGTTACACTACAGAACGTCATGGAACCATGGAGGCCATCGTGACGCAGCAGGGCTCCATGGAACCATGGAGACTATTATGACACTTTGAGGCCTTGTGGAACCAAAAGACCATTGTGCCACTGCAGGGCCTCATAGAACCAAGGGCATAATAGTGACACTGTGGCATTCCAAGGGACCAAGGGGGCATTCTTACACTGCAGAACCAAGGAGACCATTGTTACCCTGTGGGGCATCATGGAGCTGAGGATCCACTGTGACACAGCATGGCCTCATGAAACCATGGAGGCCATTTAACAGTTCGAGGCTTTGTGAAACCAAAGGGCCATTATGGTGTTACAGGGCATTTTGGAACAAAAAAGAACCTAGTAACACCATGGGGCTCAATGGAACCAAGGGGCCATTGTGACACTGTGGGGTCTCATGGAATCAGTGGTCTGTTTTGACACTGCATGGCCTTATGGAATCATGGAGACTATTCTGACACTACAGATAGTAGTCTCCATTGTGGGGCCTGTTGGAATCCTGGAGGCCATTATGACAGTTTGAGGCCTCGTTGAAGGGGCTCTGCAGGACCTCATGGAAGCAAGGAGACTCTTCTGACATTGTGAGTCCCTATGGAACCAAGGGTCCATTGTGATACTGTGGTACCAAGGAGACCCCTGGGACACTGCTGGGCCCCATGGATCCAAGGGAACAGGTAACAGGTCTGGTTGGTTTGGCCTGACTGGTCCAACTGCCCTTGGCATTTCAAGGGTTTCTTCTCATATGCCTCTGAAAGAATGGGGCTTTGGGCTTTCCTTCAAATGGAAAAGAACTGCCCTTCTCATTCAAGCATCTATGGATGAAACAGGATGCTGCCTCTAAAATTGCCTATATCCAAAGATAGCTCCATGACAAAAGCCGCCAGTACCAACAAGCCTGGCTGCCCTTGGCTTTCTGAGAGCTGGGTCTCACCTGCCTTCAAACACTGGTGCTCAGTGTTTTCCTTCCTATGGAAAAGAGCCATCCCTCCTGCCCAGGTACCCATGGCCAAAATTGGTATTTCTCCTCCAAAATTCTGTATATGCAAGGGTTTTTTCCAGACAAAAGCTGCCAGGACAAATAGGTCTAACTGGCCTTGGCCTCTGGTGATCACTTCAAACCTGCACTGAGACATTGGGGCTCCATGTTTTCCTTCGTATAGGAAAGAACCATCCTTCTCCAGGTGCTCATGGTTGAAATTGGGATTCTGCCTGCAAAATTCCATATAACCAAGGATTGCTTCCAGACAAAAGTTACCAGGACAGATGGGTCTGGCTGGTCTTGGCCTCTGGTGGCTACTGCTCAGCTGCCCCTGAAATACTGGGCCTCTATTCTTTCCTTCCAGTGGAAAAGAACCATCCTTCTTCTCCAGGTGCCCATGGCCGAAATTGGAATTCCACATTCAAAAGCCCTTTACCCAATGATTGCTCCTAGGTGAAAGCTGCCATTACAGACAGGTCTGGCTGACCTTGGCCTCCTGAGGGCCGGCTGCCATCTTCCTTCCAAACACTGGGGCTCTGTGCTTTCCTTTCTATGGAAAGAACTATCCTTCTCCAGGTACAAATGGCTGAAATTGAGATTTGACATTCAAAATTCTGTATATTCAAGGGTTGCTCCCAGACAAACCTGCCAGGACAGACAGGTCTGGCTGGCCTTGGCCTCTGGTGGCTGATGAAAGGCAGCCACCAGAAACACTGAAGCTCTGCGGTTTCTTTCCTATGAAAACCACTGTGACACAAGCCTGGTGAAATGAAGGAGCAATTGTGGCACTTGTGGGGCCTTGTGGAACCATGGAGACCATTGTGACACTTAGTTGCCTTGTGAAATGAAGAGGCTATTGTGACACTGCTGGGTACTATGGATCCAAGGGACCGTTGGGACACTGTGAGGCCTTGTGGAACACAGGGGATCTGTTGGGCTGCATGGTCCCAAAGGACCAATGTGAAGCAGCAGGGTTTTGTGGAACCAAGAGGTCATTACAAGGCCTCATGGAGCCAAAGGGCTATTGTGATCCTGCAGGGAACTGTGGATCCACAGAGACCATTGTGGCATTGCAAGACCCCATGAAATCCTGGAGACCATTGTGACACTGTGGGGCCCCACAGAACAAAAGGGCCATTGTGATCCTGCAGGGCCTCTTGGAAGCAAGAGGTCATTGTGAAAAGTGAGAAGCAAGGAGAACCATGTGACACTGTAGGGCCTCACGGAACCAAGGGGATATGGAACAAGTCAGGCTGGCTTAGCCTCCTAGGGGCCACCTGAAAGGTCTGGCTGGTCTTGGCATGTCAAGGGCTGATGCTCATCAGCCTCTGGAGCACCGGGGCTCTGTACTTTCCTTCCTATAGAAAAGAACTGTCATACTCCTCCAGGTGACCATGGTGAAAATTGGTACTCCCCCTACAAAAATGCCTATATGCAAGGGTTTCTCCCAGGCAAAAGCTGCCAGCACAGAGAGGCCTGGCTAGGCTTGGCCTCTGGTGGCCACCTCTCATCTGAAACACTAGGGCTCTGTTCCTTCCTTCCTATGAAAAACAACAAGCCTTCTCGTCCAGGGGCTGTGGCAAGAATTGGAATTTGGTGCCTAGAAATCCATATAGCCAAGGATTGCTCCCAGCCAAAAGCTGCCAGGGGAGACAAATCTGGCTGGCTTGGCCTTCTGAGGGCTGTCTCTCATCTATCACCAAGCACTGAGATATGACGGTGTTCACAGGGGTTCTCGGATGAGGGAAGAGATAAGAATGTTGACTCCATGTTTCAGAAGGCTTGATTTATTATTTTATGATATATATTACATTAAAACTATACTAAAAGAATAGAAGACAAGGTTTCATCTCAGAAGGCTAGCTAAGAACAGAAAGCAAAGAATGATAACAAAAACTTCTGTCTTGGACAGAGAGTCCGAGCCAGCTGACTGTGATTGGCCATTGTCAAGGTTTGACACTGGCACATTGCCAGTGCCCCTATGAGAATACCCTCTCCCTGGTGTCTGCTGTGAGATGTGACCAGGAATAAGCAAAGCAGGCTCCTACTCAGAAATAAAGAAAACTTTATTAACTAAATGACAAGAAAATAACTAAACTACAAGGAAAGAAAAAAATGCATAAGGAAAATGAAAACCTTACAAAAGCATTTTCCCCCTCCCCTCACCAAATTCCAATGCAATACATCTCCCAAATCACCAACTCTTGGTCTGGCATCACCCTTTAGAATACTCAATCCTCTGTTCATCAAGAGGAGAAGGAGTCCTTCTTTGTGCCATGGGCTTCTTGTCACATGTGGCACCACCCAGAAATCATTTGCCATCATGACATCTTCCTTCCATGCCCAGTGCTCTCACCACTGCGCATGGACCAGGGCTGCTTCCAGGGTTTCCTCTTTTAAGGATGCCTCGTCCCACTCAAAAAAAAAAGGCACAGTCTCAACTTTGGGATATCTGTCCCCCCCATATTTTTTCCTGGCTCTGGGGCATTGTCCCCCCTGGATGCAGTCTCTGTATCACAAGGAAACATGGCTCTGTCCATAGCTATACAAAAAAGAGTCCAGCAAAAATGCCACTCCATCTTCTCTATTCCTCCAGCATCTCTCTCTCTGTCCCAGACCTTCATCATTTGCCCATTTCCTTCTTAATCCTCTACTTTTATCTCTCTTCTAGGAAGGGTTAATGTTCTGTAAAGTTTTCATTGTCTACAAAGGATTAAAAGCTCCTTCAAACGGCTGGACTCCTCGCTGCAACCCCCCCCCCCCCCCCCCCCCTTCGCCGCAGGCCAAGCCCTGCCGGCAGCACAAGACATCAGGTTTCAAGATAAGAGTCCCCAGCATGGGGACTCTCTCTCTCCCCCCCCTCTCTCCCCCCGAGGTGGGGGTGGGGGAATGGGCTGCCCGGTGCCTCCCGGTACTTCTTTCTTCCACCCTTGGGCCCCTCAGGGTCAGGCCTACCTCTTCTGGGCCAGGTGGCTTTCCCCTCCCCCGCTCAGCAGTCCACTGCTGGGCAGGGGAGGTCTGACCTGCTCCCCTCTCTGTAAATCCAAAGAGAACCTTTGCCGGGAGCTCTGCTTTTAAACCTGTGTTCTCAGAGGTGGATCCAAATGTGTCAATGGCCACATCAGGTGCCAATATTAAAATCTGAGCACCCATTGGTTTGACTACAGCATCCCACAAATCCCATTTCCGGTCAAACCATCACAGCCATTAATTACAAACAAACCAACATGAGCCAATCACAGATCCACCTGTTGCATTCCACAGCAGCAGATAACCATTGTTTACATTTTGTTCCTGAGGTGTCTCAGCTTCTCAGGAGGAAAAATCCTAAGGAAAGGATTTTTCATTAAAAGATGTCTGCGACATCTGTGACATTGAGGCTACATGTTTGCCTTTCCATGAAAAAGAACTCCTGGTCTTGTCCAAGGACCCTTGGACAAAATTAGGATTTACCTCCCAAATTGTCTCTCCAAGTGTTGCTCCCAGGTAAAAGCTGCCGGGACAGACCAGTCTGCCTGGCCTTGGCCTCCAGTGGCTGTTGCTTATCTGCCCCTGAATCACTGGGGCTCTGCTATCCATCAGATGGAGAAGAACTTCCATTCTTTTAAAGGCATCCATAGCCAAATTTGGAATTTGACCTCCCAAATTCCATCTATCCAAAGATAACTCCCAGACAACAGTAGCCAGGACAGACAGGTCTGTCTGCCTTGGCCTCTGGTGATTTTCTTAAACTGTGAGCGCAATGTTTTCATTTGCCAACACCTTGGAGAGGGCCCAGAGATCTCCCAAGGTGAGGTTTTGAGTCCTCAAGCACATGACTACTATATAGGGACAAAGGAGCACTGTGCTTAGAGAAGTGGAGACTGAGGAGAGGAGAGTCCTGGGAGTACTTGAAGAGTGGTTTCAGAGATGGTGGATCCCTTTGATATAGTAGAGAATAGCCAGAGAAAGAAATAATTAATATCAAGTGCAGCTGGGGGAGGTCCAGAGTAGACACAAGGAGAAGGGAATTTCTCTCCCAGGGCAGTGATGTGGAGTAACACATTCCTCAGAAGGAGCCTGGAGCAGCCCAAAGCTTTGTGTGGGCAGGCAGAGACAGGCAGGAGGCAGAGCTGTCAGCAAAGGAAGGGCCCAGCCAGGTGGGGCAGCCGGGGGATGCCGACAGCCTGCAGGGACAGAGGGGCAGGGCAGGGACACCGTGGGACAGCCTGGGCTGCACAGGGCACAGGGATGGGCAGCAGCTGCAAGACAGCCCTGCCAGAGCCACCTTGGGCAGCACTTTGGCCATGGCTGCTGGCCCTGGGCCTGAGGCAGGAGCAGGAGGCATGTGACCCTTGCAGGCCTGGGGCCTCATTGCCTCCTTGTCCCTGCTCAGCAGCCTGGCAGGGGCCACCCCATGCTCCTGCCCTTGGCATTGCACATCCCCACATGGCAGTGCCCATCCCAGGAAGAGCCCTGAGCAAGGAGGGAGGGACAGGATCTGCCTTCTCATGGCCTGGGGCTGAAGCCTTGGCCCGTTGGATTAATGAAACACATCCAGGTTTGCTCAGCATCGGAGATACCTTTCCCTTGTTTGTCTCCACCCATCATCACTGCCTCTAGTGTTCTGCTTCAACTGGGGAAATCTTTCTCAGTCGTGTCCCTCAGTGGGACCCATCAAAACTTTGAGAAATTTTAGCGTTCCAATCTCACTTTGAATTCTTGAAGTTTTTTAAGCACTCTCAGGGACTAAGACCACTATAAATAACACTAAATCCCAGAGAGGGTCATTAAAGTCCTGGTGTTGGTGTCTGTGCTGCTGAGCTGGCTGGGCTCCTGGCACAGAAGGGGCTCTCGGCAGCCAAGACGAGCTTCCAAAAGACACTTTCCCTGATGAGCATCTTTTCTCCCAGCCCAGCTGGGCTGAGGACACTGGACACATCTGCAGGTACTGGAGAGGAGTGAAGCACAGAGAGGATTAAAGTAACTGGAAGGGCAATTCTGAGATTGTTCATGGAGAAATCTTCCCAGCTTCTGACACAGTAAGTCTCTGGCTGCAGGGATCTTCTAAAGCTGACCCATGGCAAGAGTGACATGACTGTAAGGATGGCTCACCTGCCATTTCTGGTTTGGGGAAGGATGTGCTGCAGAGCGGGGCTGCCCTGGGCACCCTCAGAGGGACAGGGCAGGACGGCTCCTGCTGCCAGGGACAGCTGCAGGGGATGAACGTGGAGGTGCAGCCAGGGCTGCCCAAGGCTGTCCTGCAGAGCAGGTCCTGCAGCCCTGAGGGCTCTTGGCCAGGCCACGGGATCTGCTACCTACCAGGGGCAGCTCTCAGCCTGCCTGGGAGCTCTCAATGGACTGCGGGGAGAAGTTGGAGGTGGAAGGAGCGAACCCCATCAGGGCAGATTCCTCCTGCTGTGGAGATGGTGCTGCATAGCCAGGGCTGCTTTTAGCTTTCTCCTAAAGGGAAGGGAAAGGGGCTGTCTGGTTTGTCTGTGTCACTGAGACTCCTGTACTGTCGGATCAGCAGATCTGCCTCAGATGTCCCTCAGAAAGTGCCTCCTCACACTGCTCTACCTACAGACAGCAGCAGCAGCGCCTTGGCTTGTAGCATCTCTGTTTGTCTGATCTACCCTTAAGGCCCTGCTGCCAGGGAGATGGCCCTGGACAGTGGCCTGTGCTGAGAGGGGTCTGCAGGGCAGAGCCAAGCCGCCAGGGCTGGGCTCTGGCAGCACTGGCAGAGACAAGCCATGGATACAGAAGAACAGCTCCCAATAGGCAGACCTCCAGGCAGTCCTTGGTAACCCTCCCTATTCAGCTGCATAGCAAAAGAGAGAAGGGTTTGGAGAAAATTATTTTTAAACTGGAGTCTTCAAAAAGTCCACTTTATTTTCAAGCAAATTTTAAGTGTGATCACCCTGAAATAGAGGGAGGTGTAATGAACAAAGGGCACCTGTGTGGGACCAGCAGGTCTGACTGCACTGGGTCAAAAGGAGCCCTGTTTTTCCCTCTTGGCTCCGCAGTGTCCAGGCTGAGAGCAATGCTGAAGATGTGGCAGTAACTCAGCAGCACAAACCAAACTCAAAAATAAAAGTGAAGTGAAATTTCCCCAAAGAAAGAGAAGTAATTTTCAGTGAATGTGTAAGAAAATAGCATCATATTGATTCAAGGAAATATGTCCCTGCTTGTCAATGTCTTCTTTCAACAGTCAACGATATCCAGAGAGAAGAAATGTCCAGACACAGCAACTCCATGACCCAGTTCCTCGTCCTGGCACTGGCAGACACTCAGCAGCTGCAGCTCCTGCACTTCTGCCTTTTCCTGAGCATCTCCCTGGCTGCCCTCCTGGGCAACGGCCTCATCATCAGTGCTGTAGCCTGCGGCCACCACCTGCACACGCCCATGTTCTTCTTCCTGCTCAGCCTGGCCTGTGATGGTGGTCACAAGGGTTTTCAGGGTGAGAGAGAGGCAAGAATTTTGACCTCATGTTCAGAAGGCTTGATTTATTATTTTATGATATATATACTACATTATAATATACTAAAAAGAAATAGAAGGAAAAGTTCTCAGAAGGCTAGCTAAGCTAAGAACAGAAAAGAATGAATAACAAAGGCCTGTCTTTCGGCAGAGAGCAAGACCCACATCTGCCGTGAGTGATCAGTAAATCCAAACATCCATGGGAGACCAATCACGGATCCACCTGTTGCATTCCACAGCAGCAGATAACCATTGTTTACATCTTGTTGCTGAGGCCACAGCTTCTCAGAAGGGAGAAAAATCCTAAGAAAGGATTTTTCACAAAAGATGTCTGTGACACTGGCCCTCAGCGACCTGGGCTCCATCTACACCACTGTCCCCAAAGCCATGCACAACTCCCTCTGGGACACCAGGAACATCTCCTACACAAGTATTTCTGTTTGTATTTTTCATTTCAGCAGAGTATTACTTCCTCACTGTCATGTGCTACAACCACTATGTGTCCATCTGCAAACCCCTGCACTACAGAACCCTCCTGGGCAGCAGAGCTTATGCCCACATGGCAGCAGCTGCCTGGGCCAGTGGCTTCCTTGCTGCTTTGCTGCACACAGCCAATACATTTTCTCTGCCCCTGTGCCAAGGCAATGTCCCGGGTCAGTTCTTCTGTGAAATCCCACAGATCTTCAAGCTCTCCTGCTCACACTCCTACCTCAGAAAAAACAGAATTTCTGTGGTTGCTGTCTGTTTATCTTTTGGGTGTTTTGTTTTCATTGTTTTCTCCTATGTGCTAATCTTCAGGGCAGTGCTGAGGATCCCTGCTGAGCAGGGACAGCAAAAAGCCTTTTTCACATGCCTCCCTCACCTGGCCATTGTTTCCCTGTTCCTCAGCACTGCAGCATTTTCCTACCTGAAACTCCACTCCAACTCCTTCCCATCCCTGGATCTGGTGGTGTCAATTCTGTACTCAGCAGTGCCTCCAGCACTAAAGCCCCTCATTTACAGCCTGAGGAACCAGGAGCTCAAGGATGCCCTGGAAAAACTGATGAATGTATCTTTAGAAGCATTAAACTTTCTTTTCTGCTGGAGAGCCTTCAGAATGTAGCTCTTTACAACCTCAGCCTTTCCCCCACTATTTGTCCATTTTTTTCTATTGTAACTTTTTCTACTTTTTTAATGTTTCTTACAAAATACTGCAGTATTACTCTTTGCATTTCTACATGGATATCTACCTTTCTTTTGAAATACAAAGACTTTCAGGAGGCTTGTTCCCTGTGCATGTAAATTAAAAAGTGCCTGCCCTAACCTGTGTGTCCAGGATTCTTCTTCAGCCCTTCTCTGTCTTTGCAAGGGCAGCACCTGTGTGGAGAGGTGAAGGGAAGAGACTACCAGCACAGCAGCACAGCCAGGGACAATGTCCCTGGTTTTTATCACACCTGCTCTTCCCAACTCCACTCACTCCTTCCCAGCCCTTCTGTGGGTTTAAGGCCAGAGTGCTCTGGCAGCTTGGTCGCTGTCCTGCTGCATGAACATGCTATGACTACAGGCAGAGACAGGCCATGGGCACTGCTGGGACACAGCTGGGCTCTACCACACCAGTTCCATCAGCAAAGGGCATCTCCTGAGGGCAGGGCAGGGAGGCTTTGCTCTCCCTCCAGAGTGGCTGGCAGGAATGTGCTCCAGGAATGCCCTGGCACAACAAAGCCCAGTGCCTGGGGCAGGGTGGGAGTGTGCAGGGGGGGCTCACAGCAGTGTCCTGGCACAGCCAGAGCTCCTGGCATGGAACTGAGGCAGCAGCAGAGCAGGGTCTGGGCTGTGTCTTTGTTCTGGGGACAGCCTGGGAAGGTGCCCCAGGGAAATTGTCTGAGACCAGTCCCTGCAACCACCACTGCCAGCAATGGCATCTCCCCCACCTGCAGGAGGTTTTTAGTCCCTGCATGGAGGGACACCAAGTGACCAGGCCAGCAAGCCATGTTTGCTTTGTACTGAGGAGGTTTCAGCATTGCATTGGGGTGTGTGTGTATGTGGGGAGATGAATCTGAGTGAGCACAAACACTGTCATCAGCACTAGGGGGTGGCACAGTTCTAGTGGCACAAACTGTCATGAGGCTGCTTCACTCTGAGAGTAACGTCCTCTGGGAAACCACCTGCATTCTTTGCTGGGCTCTGCTAAGGACTGCATGAAGAGAAACGTTCAGGGAAGGGTGGCTCCAGAGAAACTATTCAGGTGTCCTGGGGTGCCTTTATGATACTGAATTGTATCCCCATGGATCTGTTTAGCCCAGAAATAAGTTCTGCACCTTTAAGACTGGTTCTGAGAGTGAAGCAGAGGAAGGCACAGGATGCAGTTTGTGTGTGCAGAAGCTTCATTTTCAGTCCCCCAGAATTCTTTCACTCTCTTGGTGCATGTTGTTCTGCAGCACAGACAGCGAGTGGGAGAGTTCTCTTTTGCTTTCAGTTGTGTTTTTTTTTTAGCTAGCTGAGGCAGAGAAATTCCCTGGACTGTGGCTTTTCCTTTCCTTGGAACTGTTCAGCCCTGCTCTGGACCAGAAACCCAGAAGAACACCGAGAGCTCGCACCTGTGGCCCACTGGGGTCCAAGATGTGGCATTCCAGTGCCAGAAGAACTGATAGAGATTGACTGACCCAAGCCACACCCCACAAAAGAACTGTCTGTGAACCACAAAAGGACTTTCGGAATTTGACATCTCTTCAGAGCAGAGGTTTCATTGTTTAATATTATTAATTTTCTCATGTTTGTGAATACTTTGCCTATTAAATAAACAGTTTTTTCCACTTTTCTCAAAGGAGATTTTTGTCTCCCAAACAGGTCAGGGGAGGGGCCACTTGAATTTTCTTTCTAGAGGGGCCACTTCAGAGATTTCCTCCATAAATTTGCCCTAAACCAAGACATTAAGACAGCCAAGGACTGTGCAGAGACCATTGGAGTGGAGTTCTGTGGGGAGAAATCAGAGCTGCCTCCCTTCTTAACCACCCTGAGGACCTGGACAAGGCTGTGTTGTGTTCTGGGCACTGACCTGGAACTGAGGGATGTGGAAAACGCCTTTGTTGTCAGGGATGTTGAGAAGCCTGGGCAGTGTAGTAATTTTGATACCTCTCTCAAACCCCTTGGAAAGGCCAGAGATATCCCAGAGTTCTGGGATACCTCCTGGGTGCATGGGAGGGGCAGACATGGAACCAGCCTGCAAACAGGGCAGGGAGGGAGACGGGAAGAATCACAGGCTGGTCAGGTTCAGCAGAGAAGGGGACGTGGAAAATCCTCCTGCAGCCATCCCAGGCACTGGCAGGACAAGGCAGGGATTGCAGAACCCTTGTGGGAGGGAAAAGAAGGGGATGTTTGTAAGCCCAGACTTTAGCCAGGCCTGTGACATGGTCTGCTGTGGTCTCCTCAGAGCCAGATTGGAAAGAGCTGGGCTGAAGGAGTGTAACATTGTGGTGGTAACAACTGGCCTGAAGGCCTCACAGTTATAAATAATCCAAAGTTTATTACTGAAATATAACTAATTATATTACTGCCTTAATTATATAATATAACTACCTGAATTACATAACTCAACCAGTCTGGACAGCTGGGGAGCAGTCTAGGCCGTTGGGGGTAGGGCAGCTATTGGCTGGATGGCCAGGTGGCAGCTGGTTCAGCCAATAGGCTGGACTAACCATGCAGACCTTCAAAATTATATAAGGAGAATAGCACTCAATAAAATTGGCTGTTGTTGCATGAACCTCGGTGTGTTCTGTCTCGTGCCTGTCTCCAACATCAGTGACAAGCCAACATGATGAAACAAGCTGCCGCAGGTACTGCATGGAGACAGAGTGCAGCAGGAATTGCTTCCTGCAGCCTGCAGGGCTATGGAGAGCAGTGGGGAAAGCTGGGGTGGTAGTCCTAGCGGATGAGCGGATATAGCTGCATGCAGCAGAGAAAGCTCCAGAAGGTGGCAGAGAGAGCCACGTTGGTCTGGGCTTTTTGTGAATAGCAGACATTATTGGGAAATATGAGAGCGGGGGCTTCTGTGCAGGAAGACCCTGTTGTCAAGTTATGGACTCCTTTTTTAAAGAAATGGGGGATAAAATATGATGAGTGGGCTTTGCTAGCCTTGCTAATGTGGTTGGAGAACCACAGATTGGATGTGACTGAAGGAGATGCTCTTGACATAAGAACATGGAAGTGGTCTGGAAGATTTATAATTGAGGCAGCCTCCATAGGTGATGAGACCACCATTAATATAATGAAGCCCCGGAGACTTATTGTGGACTAATTAAGGCAATTAAAGACCAACTTTGATGTGAGGATGATGGAGGGGATGCTGCAGGCACTGCCCGCCGAGGCAAGCGGTGAGGACAGGATGCAGGACATCATGGATCCTGCACCAGGCATGCAGGAGAGGAGGATGGGCAATACAGTTGCATCAAGCTGCAAAGCCGCACAGAGCCACACCGCTGGTCCATGCTGGGATGTCTCCCTAAGGAATGTCCTGCAGCTATGTGGAGCCATGCTGCTGGCCCGTGCTGGGATGTGTGGCCAGCAGAGCCTGCTGATCACACTGCAGCTGAGCCAATCTATTGCCATGTCATGCCTAATTGCTGTGAAGCTGTGTCAAGCTGTGGAGCCACATATGCTGCTGAGCCATGCCATGCCGCTGTGTCAGGTGAGCACTTTCGAAACGTGGCATATTATGCTAGCCCTGCAGTCGCAAGGCAGCACATGGATCTTGCAGAAGTGGAGCACCCTTTAACTGCACTGAGTGTGCCTGCATGGCCATTTGAACTGCACACACCAGAGCTGCACATGCCCCTTGTCTCCATGGACATGCTCAGACTGCCTCCTCCCAGAGCTGTGCCAATGTGCTTATGTGACAGTGTTCACAGGGGTTTTCAGGATGAGGGGAGAGACGTAGATATGACTCCATATTTCAGAAGGCTTGATTTATTATTTTATGATATATATTACATTAAAACTATACTAAAAGAATAGAAGACAAGGTTTCATCTCAGAAGGCTAGCTAAGAATAGAAAGCAAAGAATGTTAACAAAGCTTCTGTCTTGGACAGAGAGTCCGAGCCAGCTGACTGTGATTGGCCATTAATTTCAAACAAACCAACATGAGCCAATCACAGATCCACCTGTTGCATTCCACAGCAGCAGATAACCATTGTTTACATTTTGTTCCTGAGGCGTCTCAGCTTCTCAGAAAGGAGAAAAATCTTAAGGAAAGGATTTTTCATGAAAAGATGTCTGCGACATGTCACCTTTTTTTGTTTAGTTAAATTAAAAAGAAAAGTGTTTGTCATTTTCTCTGCTGGGCTCATGCAGAGGAAAGAACAAACACTTGACAGGTTATCTGTTGCCAATCAAAACCTCAGTCAAGTGCTGATGTGGAATGTAGAACATAAAATTCTATCACATCACTAAAACAATTTTACAATATAAGAAAATGCAAAAACAATGCAAAGAAAATTCAAGTCCAAACAGCTGAGTTTCAGGAAAAGTCCATGGACTGAACATGTTCCTCTTTGATAGCTCTGAAAATTCCTTTTGGTCCTGAAACAGGCTTGCTACAGAAAAATCCATCAATAGTTATCAAAAATTCATTGACAGTCATCAAACAATTTCGAGAAAATTTCTGGAATGTCTTGGCCACAGCCCTATTGAACAACTTGGGCTGAGGCTAAGCTTTTTTTGCCTCTTCAATGCTTTGAGCTGCTGCCAGCTCTTTCAACCCTTTTTATTTAATTTTTTCTTTTTTTTTTTTTTTTTTGGAAAGAGCAGCAGCAGCAGACAGCCTGAGAAGCCCTGGGGGGCCCTGGCCCTCTTGGAAGGATCAGGAACCCCAGACCTGGCCCACAGAACGGTGGCCCAGGACCTGAAGGGGGAAGCGAAGCCCCCAAACCCAACAGGAGGCTGGGTGGTGGCCCTGGCCCAGGAAACCGATCCGATCCAAACAGCCCAGGCCCAGCCCGCCAGGTGGGCTCTGTGTTCTCATAGCCCGGCACCACACTGCCAATGCAATGGCAGAACAAGTGACCAAACGCTTCCTTCCCCCTGAACCAAGGCATGCTAGCAGTGAGGGAATAGAAGCTGTCCCAAGAATCTTCATCTTGGTTCTAGGAATGTTTGTTCTCCACAGCAAGCAAGCGATGATCGCTTCCCGCTGTGCCCTCTGCCTCTGCAATGCAAATGCAAAAGGTGTTCCTCCCATCTGCCTCACCGTAGCACACTCACCCCCTCTGGGCTGAGGACCAAAGGCAGAACTTTTGGGAGCCACCACCCCCTCTCCACTGGGGCGTGTGAGGGGCAGCAGGGATTGCAACCTCCAAGGGGAAACCACCGACCAAACACCCGCCAAGAACGCTGAGTTTGAAAGCAGGCAGCCGGGCTGCACCTGCACTCAGCTGTCGGGCCATGCCTCCTCCACGGAAGGAGAGCCTGACGCCCTCTTCCCCTGTTCCAGCTCCTCCCACAGGGGCAGCCTTGGGACAGCCCGAAAAACTCAGGGGGGAAGACACACTGGTTGCAGGAGGTGCCGCAGCAGCTGCCACTGGGGGTGGCGGGACCGCGGGCAGCTCCGAAGACGGTCCCGTGGGCTCGGGGCCGTTTTCAGCATCATCTTGAACTGGGACTGGTTTGGTGGAAGGTGGCGAAGCTGCTGGGGGGGCAAAAGGGGGCGTCGAGGCTGGAGAGGGTACATCCTCTGGTGGCCCGGAAGCAGCAGCCACGTCGTCTCCGGGTACCGGAATCTGCAGCGCAGGCACAGACTGCAAATGCGGTGGAGTCAGCATGGAATGCGGCAGGGGGGGCGGTGGGGACAGCGCCGGGTCGCTGTTTTCAGCTGCAACCTCCAGCATTGGCGCTGCGGGCGAAGGCGGGGCTGCCCTCACAGGCTCTGCTGGAGCAGCGACCACGGGTGGGGCTGCAGGGACCCACACGGGGTGGGCCCTTGGCGCATCCGCAGGCGGCACAGCCTCGGACACATGCTAGCGGCAACCGCCATTGTCGCTGAGTGTGTTGCCTAGCAACACAGCTGCAGGAAGTGGTGTTTCTGAGATCGCAGGCGGAGCTGCCGCCGCCGGAGCACCCACAGGCTCTGCCGGAGGGGCGGCCACGGGAGGGGCCGCGCGGGGAAGCGCCTGCACCCGCGGGGAGGGTTGTGTTAGTGTTCAAAAACACATAATCACGCGGGATTATATGCGGTGCTTTTTATTAAAGAGCTCTGGGAATCGGGGTATATTCAGCCCAAATCTGATTCCGACCATACATCCGAAATGATCATGTTTTTATACTCCATCGTAATATAACTTTCATGTTAATTATTAAACTTATATTGTTCTATTATATACATAGATTTAGGCCCCTCTGAATTTCCAACATAGTTTCTCATTATTCTTCTTATGGTTATATGATAATTATATTTAATTACTAAACAATCATCACATCTAACAATTATATAATTTATCATACTGCTTACGCAGGTGCAGTTGATCTGGGAAAACACAAAGCTTAACATTTTAGATTCTATCTTTAACTTTTTCCAGGGCTCCACTATCAGCTGGGGCGGCCCTGCGAGCTCGGGAGTTGGCCCCGTGGGCCAAGGAGGCAATACCTTGGAGACCGATGCCGCCCTCAGCTCTGAGCGGGGCGGGGTCCAAGAGGCCGGCGGGGTCGGGCCTGCAGGCCTCCCAGGGGTAGCGCAGCCCACTCAGAATCCACTGGAGAGCAACGGGGGGGGGGGGGGGGGGGGAAGACAGCTCTGTCTGAACATGCTCTGAAAATGCAGGAAAAAAAACTTCTTCGGCTGCGGACAAAACTTTGCCCGCCCACTGCAAGTCAGAGGGGCTCGGAAGCAGCAGATCATCCCCCTCCAAAGGGTCTTCTCCTGCTGGGGACTGGGGGGAATGGCACCTCCCTCCTGCAAGCAACAATCCAGGCAGCTGCTCTCCGTTTCAAGACTGGGAAGAGCGTCCCAAATGCTCGATAAATCCGGAGGTACACCAGTCCATGGTCCAAAACAGCTTGTTAAATGGATTCCATGAATTCCCATACGAACATATGAAGGGCATAGAGCACATTCGTAAAAAACCCATAGAACTTTGCCCATCAAAAAAACTCATAGAAATGTCTCTCCACCACGGGAACATTGTCCTCTTCACTCCATTTTCACCAGAGAGCAGTAAGTTTCTCCTCTGAGGGGGAGAAAGGAACCTCCACCTCGGTGGGGAGCCCCCACCACATTTGCAGCCACCATCTGCAAAGGACAGCATTGTCAGGAAGGGAAAAGCTAACAGTATGTTGTGACAGTGTCCACCAGGCTCCAGCAGGCTGCTTGGTGCTGCTGAGCTTTCCAGACATTTTCTCTGGAGGCTTTTCAGAAGGTTCTCTTTGTGGTCAGCCTTGATGTGAACTCTGTCCAAATCAGGATCTTCAGTTCTTCAACTCCTGGCTAGAATTCACTGCTGTGGTCACTTGTGAGGTGACTTACAAGGGGATTTACACAAATGTAGCAATGCTTCTCTGGGGTCTCGCCAACTGATGAATTTCTTCCTCAGTTGAGGGTCACCATCTGTGACAGTGGTCACAGGGGTTCTTGGATGAGGGAAGAGACGAAAATGTTGACTCCGTGTTTCAGCAGGCTTGATTTATTATTTTATGATATATATATATTACATTAAAACTATACTAAATAGAAATAGAAAGAAAGGTTTCCTCACAGAGGGCTAGCTAAAAATAGAATGGAATGAATAACAAAGGTCTGTGGCTCGGACAAAGAGTCCAAGCTAACTGGTCTGTGGTTGGCCATTAATTGTAAACATTCAAGATGGGCCAATCACAGACACACCTGATGCATTCCACAGCAGCAGCAAACCATTGTTTACATTTTGTTGCTGTAGCTTCTCAGCTTCTCAGCAGGAAAAAATCCTAAGAAAAGATTTTCACAAAAAGATGTCAGCGACATGCCTATTACACAGATGCCGTTGGGCATGCCCGCTCACTGCTGTGATTAGTGGGCAGACCCTGGAGACACGTGATTGCAAATGCCTGGATGCCAAAGCCAACATCATACCTGGAGGAAGTGGCGGGATGGAAGACCGCCAAGTTGCAGTGACACAAGCGTTGTCACCACCACTACTGGAGTCAGAGCAGCCCCTGGGATATATACGGACTAGGGATTCGACAGACACCCGTGGAGAGAGCCAGAACCATTGCCTCTGTGGAACCCTGAAGGAGCTCCGCTGTTGCTTGTGCTTTCGACGGCTACACCCAACCCGACCAGCATCTGGCAACAGGTAAAGCAAATTGCAGTCAGAAGTAGGGATTTCACAGAAGCAGACAAAATTGATGTGCCCCTATCAGGTGACTGAGAGCCTGGAGGCGAGACACTTGAAGTATACCCAGTACTAAGAGGCAGTGGACCTGTGCCTGATAAATATACACCCATCCAGTGGCCAGTTCTTTCCAAACTACAGCAGCTCATTGCCAAACATGATCTGGGGTCTCCTGTCATTGCTAATGTGCTGCAATTTTTAACCATTGAGGAAGTAACACCTTTTGATATCAAGCAGCTGGCAAAATTGATCTATACCCCAGTTCAATATACATTTTTTGAATCAACATGGCAATGCAGTGCTGAACAGAAAGAGCTAAAAATCCTAAAGGTCTCACCACAAGACTCATTGTTGTATTGCACAAAATAGTTTGTTTAGTTGTTGTTTTGCACTGAGTTTTGTATTTTGTACTGAGTAGTATGTTTGTATCCTCTCTTATCACATGGTCTTCTCCCTCCCTGCCCTAAGCCCCAGTGGTAGTGGTTCGTCCCAGGTTTACTCCTCCCCTTGTCCCCCTCCTCACTTGTATCCCATTGGCTGTGGTTCTTTTCCTCTGTCCCCATTCCCTGAGTTTAAAATCTCCCGTTATCACACAATCAGTCTATTTTTCCTCTGGTCCTCTTGGCCTCCCTTGGACCCACTGGTTTGACTTACTGATTCCACAATAAAGCTGGGGGATTTTTGGTACCAAAGAGAAGAGCGCCTCGAGTCTTTTACTTTTGTTCTTGTAAGACTGTGAGGGGCCAATGACTAGCTGCCACAATACCCTGGCACATCCTTGCCTTCACATGACTTTAAAATCATATTGAAATGGACAGCTGCCAGGAGTTACTCAGTCCACAATCTTTACGAAAGATTTGTGGGAAGATCTGAGAGTTAAACTGTGGCATTGTATGATGAAGGGAGATAAAGTGGCTGCAGAAATGCTTCCCTCTTGGAGGGTGATTTTTGAGGTCCTAAAGGCCCAAGAAAAATCCCGTGTTAAGGGGGATGCCTCTTGCCCTCCCTCCCTCCGTGGCACAGCCTCAATCTGAAGAGACTGTGTTCCCATTGTGTGGGAAATGGATTTGTAGAGAGTTCTCAGGGTCTGACAGAAGGCCCACAGAGTATGCATCCATATGCAAACTCTGAGACAAGAAATGCTGACTTAGAAATGCCATGGAATAGGACAGATATTGTTGAGAGAGAAATGGATCTAGAAAAAAGTTTCAAAAGATGGCCTTGCAAATAAGACTAGATACTTTGGAGAAATAGAACTATGAAAGATGCATTGTATTGGGACCCACAAGGGGTGGGTTTAGATGATTGGCTTTAAGGCATTTACAGCATGGCATGGCAAAAAGCTGATAGGCCAAGAAACGCTTATAGTGTACTGTAATTAAGAAATAGTTGGCTTCTGATTGTGATGGCATGAATTATAACATCTGTATTGTCTCACCCTTCTCATGAGACTGAAAATGGAATAAAAGTTTTTAAAATACCTCTCAGTTGCCCTGTCTCTGGGTCAGGAAAAGGGTATTGTCCCACACTCTGGGAACAGCCCATGGCCTCCCCCCTCTTAGGAGCGAGAGGGACCCCTTGCAATCCATAGGGACATTTGCTGCTGGCTACTGCCTGGAGGACCGCAAGGATGATGGAGGGGACCTCTTTGACCCTGGACAGGTCAACTCTGAAAAAGAACCACATCTTTACTCCCTTGACCCTAATGATAATTTGGTTTGCCTGAAACAGCAAGCATTAGGGGAAGGAGAATTGGACATTGCCAAAAGAATTGTGGCACCTGTAATTTACTCAGGTCAGGTAAAGTGAACTGCCCAATGAGAATCACTGTCCTTTCCAGTGATTAAAGAGCTCCGATGGACAGTGACAGAGTATGGTACAGGCTCCCCGTACTTTGCGACCTTGTTATCCTCCATTTTTGCTGCTTACATTATGACACTGAATTATTTAAAATCGCTTGCCCAGTTGTTAACTCCCACTCAATATGCCCTATGGGAAGTCAAGTGGCAAAAAGGACTTCAAGCTATCTTGATTAATTAGGTAGGTCATGGTAATCAGGTGCTGGTGACCCTGACACTTAATCATCTCACAGGAACAGGGGCCCACATAGACCATGCTGCCTAAGTCCCAGACTGCCTGGGGGAAGCCCTTGATTCTGTCCATTAGGCAGCGCAGCTAGCCTTTCTTAAGGTCCCTGATGCACAGGAGTCACAAAAGGCATTTATAACTATTGTGCAGCAGCCTCGAGAACCATACATGCAATTTATTGACCACCTTAAGCAAGCACTAGAACCTCAAACTGATCATCCTCAGACTTACAAAATTTTGATTTTAAAACTTTGCCTAACCAGGACCCAAACTTAACTGAAATGATTGAAGTGTGCAACTGCATTGGCAGAGTGGAGCATGAATATGAGGCTATAGCTGTAGATTTTGCAGCCCTTAGGGGCCCCTCTGGAACTTCAGGAGTTTGTTTTGGCTGTGGTAACCCTGGCCACCTTAGAAAAGACTGCTTTGCTCAGAAAGAAGCTAAGTCTAAAGCCCCTGATATATGCCCACCGTGCTGTAAAGGTCATCACTCTGCTAACCAGCATCACTCTAAGCATGATTCTGAAGGTTGCCTGATACAGGGAAACTGGACTCAGACCGCGGGATGGCACCACGCTCAGACACAAATGCTTCAGCTGCACCCACAGATGCTGCCCCCATAGATGCTCAAGGCGGGGTCTCCTTAAGTCTGCCCAGCAACTTAAGGAAGCAGTGCAGGACTGGACCTGGCAACCTCGATCATAGCAACATTGCTAGACTCTTCTGCTCTTCTACTTCCTACAGGAATTTTTGGCCCATCAGGATCCCAGAAAAGTGCTTTGGTGTTAGGGAGATCTTCAACTGCGCATTTAGGAATTTTTGTTCTCCTTGGGGTCATAGACTGTTGTGGCGTGCTGTAATGTCCCATTTTGGCCTTCCAGGTCACTTCCCCAGGTGTGCCTATACCTCTCTCCCTTCCCCCTTGCCCCCATGCTGAGTGAGTCCTGTCAATCAGGCTTAACATTCCAGCAAGGCGTTGTGTGGTTGGTCAAGATCAAAGGATGCCCCTATGCCCAGAGGTCATTGGCCTTTCTGGGTGTCATCTTCCCCTGAGACCCTGCCCCTTTCACCTGGTTGGTGGCTCACCTGTACCTCCCCTCCCCCTGTCCCTGAGCTTAAAAGGTGAATGAGACCATGCGGCCGGAGATTCTATTGGAGCAGTTGCTCACGTTCAGACCTCTGTAACTATGGAATAAACCTCTGGACATTAAACCCTCCAGCAGAATCCTCTCATTTTTCTCTTCACCATCGCTTGAAGCTATTCCTCCTGAGGTAAACGGGGTTCCTAACAAGCCTGGACTTGTTCAGTGCCCAGCTGCAACCACCAGCAAGCCAAGGTATCTCTGGGGTGATACACCGCAGTTGCTGCCTTTGGCCCAGCAGCGAGGGTCAGACCGGCCCAGGCACTACCTTACTGGTAATACTGGGAGCCGTATTCCAATATTTGGCGTTCCTGGGTGGGCTAAGCGACTCTGTAGCCCGAGACGGACCTGCAGTACCTCGGAGAAGCTTCTGGCAGCCGTGTATCCAGCTGAAAAGGGCTTTGGTTGCATCGCCCTCAGCCAGAGACTTTGGGAATATTCCCAGAAGAAGTTTCGTGGACTGTTCGGCGCCTCTGGAAAGCCCAGCTCCTTTCTGGTGAGCAGATTTTCCAGAGGGAGGACAGGGGAGCCTCTCTCGCCCACAGAGAGGTCCTGTTCCGGTGAAGAGACCTGCCTGTACCCAGCCAGCTACAGCTTCCATTTCGGGTGAGTATGTCTGCTCTCGGTAGAGCAGGAGCTCAAAAACAGACTCTGCCGTGAGTTTTGTTCCTTTTTGCCTTTGCATTTTTGGCTGCGCAGCCCCGCAGATGGGAATTCATTGCGTTCTAGCTTTTAGCTTTCTGCCGCGTGTGTTACTCTCTTTTGGAATTCGCGCCAGAGCGGGAGCTCTCTGCCCTTCCCCCCAGCTCTGCAGCACAGCGTGCTCGGCTCTCTCCACGTGGTCGGGGGTTCTATCTCTCTCTCAGCTCTCTGTGCGGGGGAGGGGGGGCTCTCGGCTCTCTTGCCGCGGGGGACTCTCTCTCTCTCTCTGTGCGGGGGAGGGGGGGTTCTCTGCACACGCGGCACGGGGGGGCCCCGGTTTCGGCTTGAGCCGAAGGCCAGGCCTCCGGTTCTGATAAGGGATCCGGAGACCTGGCGGATGGAAGGGCCATATGACCTGGTTACCTGGGGGAGGGGATACGCTTGCGTGTCCACTCCCTCAGGGCCGAAATGGATACCATCAAAATGGGTCAAGCCCTTCCTCCCCAAGCAGGCAAAAACATCCGAGGCTGTGCCACAGGTGCAGGAGGCATGTTGGCGGCAGAGGAGGAAACCTCCCACTTTCTCTCACCTTTATTTTCTCCACAGGTTCCCTCCGACCGGGTCCCCTTCCTCTCCACCATTGATTCGCGCCCCTTTCCGAGTCGTTTTCGATTCCCGACCTTCCTCCCCTGTCTCAGATTCTTCCCCCGAACTTAATTTACTTTTTGAGACAGAATCATCTTTTTAAGAAAATATTTAAGTTATAACCATGCTTGTTTTGTTTTTTCAGTTTGTCTCCCTTTGCCTGGCCCACACCACACCAGAATGGCCCAGCTCAGCCCTCAACTGTGGCAGCGCCCAAGTGCTCCTTTACATCTCCTGATCTTCTGCCTCCTCCTTCCACCCTGGGCAGCGTGGAAACATCACATTGGCTGAGAGACATTTTTAAGGGCTGGGGCTTGGGCAGTTGGGCCAGTTCTGTTCTAGAATCAGTTATGAAAGTTGTTTTAGTTTTATTTTTACTTTTGATTTGCTTTTCGCTGGTCCGTGGGCTAGTCCAAAGACTTGTTAATAAGATCACAGCTCCAAGTGTCAACCAGGTGGTAGCGGGAGAGTCCGCAGAGGGAGACACCTATCCTTCGGAGGCAGAGGAAGCCGCAGATGAAGAAGAGCCCGCTGCGCCTCCCTCATACCACCAGGAGCTGTGTTATGAAGAAGAGGACGCCTGGATTGATCAGCCCCGGAATCCAGCCTTTTGAACCTTTTAGTACAGATTTTTCCGTTCTTTTCAATTTCATTTAACAAAAAACGGGGAGATGTTGTGGTGTGTTGGTATGTTCTGTTTCTCCCCCTTTGTTTATGATGGTTCTGTCCTCCCAGTTTTCCCCGCCCTAGTTTCTGTCCATTATTTAGTTACTATGGTTGCCCCCTTTGTCATGTAATTTCCCCGCCCTGTATCTCCTAATATGTATAATTTTCCCTCCTCTCTGGGCCCAGTCAATCACTCCCCACCACTCCCAGTCTTCCAGAATGTTCCTCTCAGTGAGAGTAGTGATGGCTGCTCTCTCTGCTCCGCGGGGGGGCTGCATTCCACGGCCGGGGAGGCTTTGTTTCTGCCTCAGCTCGGCAGGGCGTGCCCTGCTGCTGCCCGGGAATTTTAAAAGCAGTATATACAGCTGCATTGTGAAGCTTTTGTCTGCTCGTTATCGCTTTCCAATCTGTGGTTTTTTTTAGAAATCGGTAGCTGATTTTAGCTTTGTTTTTGGTCAGGCGGGATTTAGTACTTTGCTTTTTTACATCTAACATGGGTTTGAAACTCAGCATTGTACAAAAAGGAGTGTATTGTAATATTGTTAGCATTTTAGACAGTAGTAATGTGAAGTTCTCTAAGGGAAAATTGAAACAGTTTATAAGATGGCTTTTCCTCCACTTCCCACAAATCTCCCCTGAAGAAATCCACAATATTCAATTCTGGGATAAAGTTGGGAATGAATTGATAACCTTAGGACAATCTGGCAATGCACCCTCAGCTAAATTTGTGTTCTGGAGTTTACAAATTCGAACAGCATTGCTCAAACAAAAGGAAATGGAGAAAAAGCCAAATGTAAAGCCATGTACCTCTGCTCTCCCTGTTTCTCCCTCTCCTAGCTCTAAAACCCCTAAACCTCTTTACCCAAAACTTGGTATTTTAAAGAGAGCACACTCATTGGGAAGTCGACTTCCAGAGTCTGTTGAAATGCCTGAGTTGTCCTGTCCACAAGGCCCTGGCCAGGCTGCATGGAACCTTCCCCAATCCCCTGTGTCCCCTCCTCTGAAACCCACAGCACGTGTTAGCTTTCCAGAGAGCAGTGATGCCCAAAATGGCCCCCAGTCCCTAGGGGGTCCACAAGATGGTGGATGCCATGTGGCATCTTCCCAGACCTGGTCTTCTTCTTCCCAAAATCCCCTTAACCATCCCAAAACTCCATCCCCCTCTCCTCCTGTTCCTCATGATACCTTCCCCCATCCCCCTCCCTTTCCTGCAATACCCTCAGCTCCACCCCTCTACTCCTCCCAGGGGGCGTCTGCTGATGTGATGTCACCAGGTGTCCCCGCCCCCTGCCTGCCCCTTGACCCCGCCCCTTGTTCCCACGGTGTCCCCTCCCCCTGCTTGCCCCCTGACCCCGCCCCCTGTTCCCACAGTTTCCCCGCCCCTTGCCAGCCCCCTGTCCCCGCCCCCTGTGCCCATTGCGTCCCCGCCCTCTCCCCAGGTTCCCATGTTGGGGACACACCCACTGGCATTCCCCAAACCTGTATCTGTGATCCCAATGCTTCTGATTCAAGGGATACAGAGCAGGGCACAGCAGATTCAATGCATAGTCCCATGTTGTCACTGGCTCCTGTTACCTTTCAGCCTGCAGCTCAGGGGGGAGCAGCTCTAACTGCTAATTTGAGTTCTTTTAGACGACAATTGATTAAAGAGATCTGTAAGTCTCATAAAGAATATGGTCCACACAGTCCATATTTCCGTGGCCTTTTAAATTCTGAACTGAGTAGGACTGTGGTGATTCCACATGATTTAAAACAGCTTTTTTCCTGTCTCATGACCTCCACGGAATTTAAATTATGGGAAATAGCATGGAAACAAATGCTGAATGATGCTCTCCCAAGCTTGCATGCTGATCCAAACACAGCCAAAGACAACAGTGGTAACCCTATCACCATTGAGCACCTCTGTGGTGAGGGCCAATGGTCTTCACCCCCAATCCAAGCTACTGCAATTCCTGCAGAAACACTCGAGAAAGTAAAAGAAGCAGCTGAAAAAGCATTCTTTTCCCTACAACCTGAGGGGCCTTTTGAGCCTTATAGTAAAATTAAACAGCTACCATCAGAGTCTTTTTTGAAATTTGTAGAAAGGTTAACTAGAGCTATTGAAATACAAGTTAAAAAGGAGTATTCTAGAGAAGCAATTTTAGAAGAAATGACGTTTACAAATGCAAATGAGCAGTGTCAAGCGGCAATCCTGAGCCTTCCTATTCAACCTCCCCCTACACTAAAAGACATGCTTCTAGTCTGTAACAGGAAAGTGCCTCTGATGAGTGTGGCTGAAGACACCAGACCAAGGCTGCTGCCAAGACCACCCCAGCGTGTCGCCGTTTCCAGCCCTGCGCCTTTCCCCTCAGCACAGCAGTACCCTGGGCAGCAGCGGAGACCAGCACTGGCTGAGCCCACAAAACCATGCCTGCTTTGTAACAACCTAGGGCACTGGAGTAACCAGTGCCCCCTGAAAAGGGAATTTGATGAATTTAGAAATGGCAGGGGAGGAGAACTACAAGCCCTCCCTGGGGGTCAACAACAACAAAAAAACTGAAAAGGGAGCGCTGGCCTGCCAGGCGTGCAGACACAAAAAGAGCAGGCCAAGGGAAGAAGGGTAGCAAAACAAATCAAGCGCGCGATAATATTAATGTTTGTGTAAGTGAAGCAGGTGCTTCAAAGACTGTGTATGATTTAAGTGATCCTGTGTTAACCACGTCTTCTGTCAATGAGCCTTACAGGTTGCAGCTGACTGAGTCACTCCATCTGGAAGACACTGATTGGCATTTTGTGTCTGTAAATCCTGAACAGAAAGGTACTTTGAACCCAATTCATTGTAAGTACATCGTCATTGGGGACAGCAAACAAACACCACAAGAGATCAGAATTGCTCCAGGAATGACAATATCAGATCCTGAGCAATTCGTTCTCGGCCTGCATTGTTTCCACCCACCCCTGTTTCTTCCCAAGGGACAAATTGTTGCACAAACTATCCCTGTGCCATCTTTACCTGAAAATATCAAAAACCAAGGGCCCACAGTCGCCCGAGTACAAATTATTGGGAAAGACAAACCCAAATTATGGTGTAATGTCAGTGGGGGTGGAGAGTCTAAACGCATTGAGATGCTTGTAGACACAGGTGCAGACTGCACAGTGATTCCAGTACAAGACTGGCCAGCACATTGGCCTTTGCAAAATGTTGCAGGTCACCTTCAAGGTGTAGGAGGTCTGCAATTGGCAAGACAATCCAAAAGCATTATTCAATTTGAGGGACCAAACGGACAATTGGCAAATATCCGTCCATTTGTGTTAGATTATTCGGAACCTTTGTTAGGGAGAGATTTGATGGCCCAGTGGGGTGTCACAATTGATATTCCAGACTCTCCACAGCATATTTGTACAGCAGTCATTGAACAACAGCGCCCCACCCAAAAACTGAAGTGGAAAACAGACAAACCAGTTGATGTAAAACAGTGGCCGCTCAGTAAACAAAAAATAAAGGTGCTTGAGGAACTAGTGGAAGAGCAACTAAAAAAGGGCCACATTGTGGAGACCATGTCCCCATGGAACTCCCCAGTGTTTGTCATCCAAAAAGCTGACAAAAAGAGATGGCGGCTCCTCTGCGACCTCCGACAAATTAATAATGTAATTGAAGATATGGTTTCTCCCCAACCTGGTATGCCATCCCCAACAATGCTTCCCCAAGATTGGAAATTAGCTGTTATTGATATTAAGGATTGTTTTTTCCAAATCCCCTTGCACCCTGACGATGCACCGCGTTTTGCATTCTCAGTTCCTTCTATTAATATGGAATCCCCTATGAAAAGGTACCATTGGACCGTTCTTCCTCAGGGATGAAAGGTATCTCCAGCTATCTGCCAGTGGTATGTCTCTTCCCTGCTTTCCCCAGTATGTGCAGCCACAGAGAAGGCCATTATCTATCATTATATGGATGATATCCTTGTGTGTGCCCCCAATGATGATTTACTCACGCATGCGCTTGACCTAACGATCGATGCATTGATTGTTGCAGGGTTTGAGCTCCAGGAAAAGAAAATTCAAAAGATGCCACCTTGGAAGTATTTGGGCTTAGAAATTGGAAATAGGACCATTGTTCCTCAAAAACTAGAAATCAATCCAAGGATCAAGACCCTTGCGGATGTCCACAAGTTGTGTGGGTCCTTGAATTGCGTAAGACCATGTCTTGGTCTGACTAATGAAGACCTTGCCCCTCTTTTCAATTTATTGAAAGGGGGAGAGGACACAGGTGCTCCTAGGTCTATTACCCCAGAGGCACGAAAAGCTCTAGAAAAGGTTCAGATTGCAATGTCCACAAGACAGGCCAACCAATGCCGGCCTGAACTGCCATTCAAATTTATCATCCTAGGTAAGTTGCCACACCTCCATGGAATTATTTTCCAGTGGGAGGAAAAACAAACACCTAAGGCAAAGGACACACCAAAAAAGGACCGGGACCAGAGGGACCCTCTCTTGATCATAGAATGGGTTTTCCTCAGTCACAAAAGGTCCAAGAGACTGACAAAGCCTCAGGAGCTGGTAGCGGAACTGATCCGGAAAGCAAGGACCCGGATCAGGGAGTTAGCAGGATGTGATTTTAAGTGCATTCACATTCCAGTTGAGTTAAAATCAGGTCAAAATACTATGAAAATACTGGAACAATTGTTTCAAGAAAATGAAGTGTTGCAGTTTGCTCTGGATTCCTACTCAGGACAAATTTCAGTAGCGTGGCCCGCTCACAAATTGTTCGAACAAGATGTTCAATTTACCTTAAAATTGAGAAGTGCTCTAAGTAGGAGACCTTTAAAAAGGGCTCTAACTGTCTTCACAGATGCATCCAGGAGGTCCCACAAGTCCATTATGACTTGGAAGGATCCTCAAACCCAGCAGTGGGAGACAGACATTGCTGAGGTGGAAGGTTTACCTCAGGTTGCTGAATTGGCTGCGGTTGTTAGAGCCTTTGAAAGGTTCTCAGAACCATTTAATCTGATTACAGACTCTGCATATTTGGCAGGAGTAGTATCCAGGGCAGATCAAGCAATACTGCAAGATGTGTCTAACATCTCTTCGACAACTTTTCGAATTGCTCTCAAAACTGGTAAAGTTAGTCACTCGCCGAGAGCAGCCTTTTTATGTGATGCGTGTCAGGTCACACACTGACTTGCCAGGGTTTATCGCTGAAGGCAACAGAAGGGCAGATGCTCTTGCTGCACCTGCAGTGATGGCCACTCTCCCAAATATTTTTGAACAGGCAAAAATCAGCCACCAGCTTTTCCACCAAAATGCACCTGGCCTGGTTCATAAGTTTAACATCACTCGAGAACAGGCCAAAGCGATTGTGGCCACATGCCCAAATTGCCAACAACATGCACTCCCTACAGTGAGTACGGGAGCAAACCCAAGGGGACTGAACAGTTGTGAACTGTGGCAAACAGATGTAACACACAAACAGTTTTTGGACAGCAGAAATATGTTCATGTTAGTGTAGATACCTTTTCTGGAGTGGTCTATGCTTCTGCCCACACAGGAGAATCATCTATCGATGCTATTAAGCACCTCTTGCAGGCTTTTTCTTTCATGGGCATCCCCAAGGAGCTGAAAACTGATAACGGGCCTGCTTATAAATCCAAGGAATTTGGGAGCTTCCTGCAGCAATGGGGAGTAGAGCACAAAACTGGCATCCCCTACTCCCCTACAGGTCAAGCCATTGTAGAAAGAACTCACCGTGATATTAAAAGGGTCCTGGACCAGCAACAACAGGTTCTGAAGGTGGAACCTCCCCACATCCGGTTATCCAGGGTGCTATTCACAATCAATTTTCTGAATTGTTCTTTTGACAGCCTGGACCCACCCATCCTACACCACTTTGGGGGGAGCAGTCATAGGTTAATGAAAGAAAAACCTCCAGTTTTAGTAAAGGACCCTGAGACTTGGAAAATGGTGGGACCTTACAAATTGGTTACTTGGGGACGTGGATACGCCTGTGTGTCCATCCCCTCTGGTTTAAGGTGGGTTCCTTCCAAATGGGTAAAGCCCTATGTTCCCAAGGTCTCAGAGAAATCTACAGAAGCACCCCAGGTTGCTCATGCTGCCTGGAGAAAAAAACGCCGCACGCGTTCTCTGGAGGAAATTCCATTTAAGCCTCCTATCTGGAATAGTTTATAATATATGTTTGTTTCAAGTTTTTGTACCAGTTTAGATCCCACTGCTCGTGTGTAGCCTCGAGACGCCATGAGACTGAGCCTGCTTCTCGTCCTACTCGTGATCATCCCACCTGTGATCTCCTGCATAGTCCCTCAGCCCAAACCACATATGGACTACCTTGACAAACGTTCTCAGACATCAACAGAGAAACTGACAACTGGCTGAATGGACTGTTCAAAAGCTGGGGACTCTCGGGCTGATTGGGATCTATTCTGAAAACTGTGTTTTTAGTGCTGTTTATTTTAGTTATAATAGACTGTAATGATGAAATTAGGATTGTTGCTTGGAGCCCTTTTCCATTCTGTACTGTACTTAAAGTGACCCATATTGCTCAGGTAAATCCTTTCCCACACTATTCTCCATCCCCTGTAAAAGAATGCAAAACAAGGGTGGGAGGATTTGGCTCTACAGGAACCCCACAAATATTATGGGTCTAGGGAATTTCTGATAAATGCCCTACCTGCAAATGTACCTTTTTTTTACAGGAGCTACAGATAACACTGGTATTTTAGATACTGGAGCTATTGTCACTGTTACTTCCCAGGGCTTCCCACTTGTGCCCTTATGGAGGTACCCCAAGCCCTCACTGGGACTGGGGCAAGCAGCTGCAGTTATCAAAGTCACCATCTAATTCAGGTGACAGGACCAGAGGGTCACACAGCTTCCTTCAAGCCATTTGTTTTACCTGTACCATGGTGTTGTGGGGACTTTCTCAATGGGATTTCAAAATTCAGTCTGATTTTTGATGGGGGCCATTGTAGTGCATGACACCCTAAAATTGACCTGGAAGACTGATACATCTCTCTGGGTGGATCTATGGCCCCTGCCAGTCCCTAAATTGCATACACTCACTGAACTTGTCCAAGAAGAACTTCAAAAGGGGCATTTAGCCACCTCCACAAGTCCTTGGAATTTGTCTGTGTTTGTTATTAAAAAAACAAACTGGCAAGTGGTGCTTGCTCCGAGACCTCCACAAAATTAATTCTGTAATGGAGGACATGGGAGCCCTGCAGCCTGGTCTGCAGTCTCCTGCCATGATCTCTCAAGATTGGCATTTGACAATCATTGACCTAAAGGACTGCTTTTTCAACACTCCTTTGCATCCTGATGATGCTCCTAAATTTGCCTTTTCTGTCCCAAGCACCAATATGCAAGCACCTTTGCAAAGATATCACTGGGTTGTTCTGCTGCAGAGAATGAAAAATAGCCCTACTATTTGCCAGTGGTTTGTTGCAAGGATCCTCAGCCCCATTCGTCATAATGTGATGCTTTCCTATATTACTACATGGATGACATTCTGGTTGCAGCAAAAAAGCCAAGAGGTTATGGAGGAAGTCCTAGCCCTTATCATCCCTTCTGTAACCCAGGTGTGACTTTGTGTTGCTCCTGAAAAAATCCAGAGTCAACTCCCTCAGAAATACCTTGGCTGGCGTGAAGCAAAGTAGAAATTTTCCAAAGCGGAAATCTATTTTGATGTAAGTAAAATGAACATCTTTGAGTTAAGTCTGTAGCTTGCTGTTTAGTCTGACTGCCTGTTCTCTCAAAAAGCCTGTGCTTAGAAAGACTGCTTCAGCTGAAGGACAAGAGATAGGGGGGGAAGAGGGAGGCAGACAGAGCAAGGCAACATGACCTAGGAGTTCTTTCTAAAGAATTAATAGCAAGTGTCACATGAAATCAGTAGAATGAATATGTATGAACCTATTGTGAAATTACATGCATATGTATTTGAAAAAGAGATAAAAAGAGATCTGGAGTTCCCAGAGGTACGCATGTCATTTTAAGAGAAGGATTCTCACATGTGTCCAGTGCTATAATAAACATACCAGCATTACAACTTTCACAAAAGTTATGGAGTTTTGTTTATCTCCGCAAAACAGGTGCATTAAGACCCAATCTATTTCTCCTCAGCCTTTACAAATTCAATCAGACATATTGTTCATATTTGGTTTTTTTATGCTGATGAATGCTTTGCCTGATAAATAAATATTTTTTCCACTTTTCTCCAAGGATATATTTTCCTGAACCAGTTGAGGTAGGGGCTGCTTGAATCTGCTTTTTAGAGGAACCCTTTTAACCCAAATTTGCCCTAAACCAGGACACTGACAGACACTTTCTCTGGATGGCTGGAAGCTTTCCCATGCAGAACAAATAAATCTAGAGAAGTTACTAAAGTACTTTTACACTAAATTATACCTCACTTTTTGGTATCAGCTACAATATCTTGTGACAGTTGTGTACATTTCCTTGCACAAATAGTCCAAGTCAGTAAGGCCCTAGGATAGACTGGCAGCTACATACCTGATCATCCAATGGCAGTAGACCAGTAGAGAAAATGAATCATTTAATCAAACAGCAATTAGCAAAGATCTGTTAAGAAACAATTTTGCATTGGAATCAGGCACTTCCACTTGCCCTACTCAGAATTAGTGTCAAACCACAGCTTAAGGAAGGCCTAAGCCCATTTGAAATGTTATATGAGGCCTTATCAGACTCAATATGGGGGAGAAGACATCAGCCAAATAGGAGAAGAATATTGGAGATGGAGTATAATAACTCTGGAAAAACAAATGAACAAAATTAATGAGAGAGTTTTTGAAACCAGAGCTAGAGGTTTGTGTCAAGCAATTAATTGCTTTAAACCTGGAAACTGGGTATTTGTTAAGGCTTTTTCAGGTCAGTGTCTGGAAAAGAAGTGGAATGGATCGCACCAGGTGCTTCTGACAACCTTCATGCCAATCAAGATCAAAGAAAAACCTGCCTGGATTCACTATTCATGAGTGAAGAAGGCATCCAAAGGAGTATGGACATCAGAGCCAGTAGGACCAATGATCTTCAAGTTCTCCTGATGCTGACTCTTAGGATTCTGATAAGTATCACAATTCTGACTTAAGTTTTTACTTTAGATTGGCCACAGTCCCCACACTCACATTAGATATTCCAGTATGGCTGCGGAAAATCTCTCAAATTTTAATTTGGCCACTGTGGTTATGCACAGAAATGCATCAAATACTGCAAACATGATGGGAAGAACAAAAAACGCGACTAGTAGTCTAATTGAATAATTGGGGAAGAAATACAAATAAGGTGCAGAGGAATCCATACATCCACCCATGGAAATGTAATTCCTTTAACTCAAATTACTGTAAGGGATTTTATAGAGCACAATAAAGGGAAAATACTTGGTGAATCTGTTTGTGCATATGGTCAATGCCAGTACAACTTTACCATTGATAAACCAGTTTAATTGTATGTTTTTGGGCTACAGTTGCCATAGTGACACTGTGGGGCCCTATGGAACCAGGGAGCCAGTATGACATTGTGAGGTCTCATGGAACCGTGGAGACCACTCTGAAACTCTGAGGACTTGTAAAACCAAGGGGCAATGGTTTTCCTCTCCTTGGCACTGTCCTATTCAGCCTCTCCCTGCCCCACCCCAGCAGAGCAGGAGAGTCAGGTCTGACCCTGCAGCAGTGTTGTCAGCTGATTGCAAAGCTCCCAAACCTTCTTGGTGAGTTCTCATGGGCACCTCCTCACAGCACTGACTCCTCTACCTCCTCCTTCACATCACAGCAAACAAACTCCAGCTCCTTTCTCAACCAGCTAACCCACTCTTTTATAGCACTCATCCTCATTGGATACAGCTGTGGCCTGTTAAGGGCAGGCCTGTTCCTTATCTTTGGTAATTAGTACAGCTGCAACTCCTCAGGGGTGAGATTACCTTGTGCATTATCTTTATTTTCTTACATTCTGTCCCCACACACTGCAGGAACTGGAGGTCCTGGAGGTCAGGGACAGTGATTCTGTGTCTGGAATGCTCAGGACATCCTCAGTTTGGCCAGCTCCTGCAGCCCCAAGGCCAGCCCCACTGCCCAGTGCAGCAGCAAAGATTTGGCCCTGGGGCTCCTCAGGGCAGCTCCTGCTGGCCCAGGGACAGGGAAGCCTCTTGCTAGTGCTCCTTTGCACACCCATGGGCTCCTGCTCTTCTCCTGGCACAGGCCAGCTGCCCACAGAACCTTTCCCAGGGGAACATGTTTGTACTGGCTGCAGCAGCACCCCTGAGCTGGGGCTGCTGCTCTGCAGAGCACGCGGGCTGTGCTCTGCTGGGCTCTGCTGCTCAAGTTGGGTGACAGAGGCTGCTAATGGTGCTCTCTGTATTGACCTCCTCCCACACAGGCTCTGTGGGGCCATGGAGGGGCTCAGAGGTGCCTGCCTTGTTCCAGGGCTGCCAGAGGGGCTCGAGGCTGCCCTGGATCCTCCTAGGGAAGCTCCCTGAGGGTCAGAGGAATCAGTGCCCAGACTCCTTTCCCTGTGCCTGCTGAGCTCTCCTGGCTCACAGCAGACAGTCAATCCTTGATCTCGGGGTGACCCCACCCTGCACAGGCCGTGCCCAGTGAGCTCCACTCCCTGCTGATCCCTGGCACACTCTGTCCCTGCAGGTCCCCTGTGTTCTCCTGGCAGCTCCCAAGGCCCTCTAGACAAACATTCCCCTGTCATCAGCCCTGGCACAAGCTGCAGAGCCCCAGGAAGGTTCAGCACAGACCATTCACCATGTGATGGGCACTGGCCCCCAACAACCAAAAGCTGACCCAGACCTGAGTCCCTTGAAGGCCATCCTGGGACCCTGATCTCATCCTACTGAGCCTTGGGAGAACAAGGAACACAAGGAGTCTTTTCAGAGTCTGTTTCTTTGGTCTGTTCCTGAGAGTGACTCTGGAGGAGAGCAAAGCCTTCCTGCCCTGTCCTCAGGAGATGCCTTTGCTGATGGAACTGCTGTGGTGGAGCCCAGCTGTGTCCCAGCAGTGCCCATGGCCTGTCTCTGCCTGTAGTCACAGCATGGACAAGGAGCAGGACAGTGACTGAGCTGCCAGAGCACTCTGGCCTTACAACCACAGGAGGGCTGGGAAGAGCCAGGGCAATTGTCCCTGGCCATGCTGCTGTGCTGGGGGTCTCTTCCCTCCATCTCTACACAAAAATAATTATTTTATTCAGGTGAACAGGGAACAATCTTTTTCAAAGTTATTGAGATACAGAATAATGGCAGATATTCATGTGGAAATACTGTGAGTAATATCCTTTTCTGGAAAACATTACAGTAGGAATATATTCAGACAATGCAAAAATGGGAAAAGAGAACAAAAAGGCTGAGATTGTAATGAGTGACAAAGGGTTAGGGCTACAATTAGGGCTAGGGACAGGGTAGGGGTTTGGTTTAGGGTTCTGTAGAAGAAAAGAGGCAGTTCATGGCTTCTGAAATCCACCACTTTCCTCATGAGCTCCATGAGTTCCTGGTTCCTCAGGCTGTAGATAAGGGGGCTCAGGGCTGGAAGCATCACTGAGTACAGAACTGACACCAGCAGATCAAGGGATGGGGAGGAGATCGAGAGGGGCTTCAGACAGAACAATGTGCCAGTGCTGATAAACAGAAAGACCACAGCCAGGTGAGGAGAGCACATGGAAATAGCTTTGTGCTGCCCTTGATCAGAGGGAATCCTCAGCATAACCATGAACATCTGCACATAGGAGAAAAAAATAAACACAAAACAACCAAGGATAAACAGGAACTAATGACAAGAATCCCGATTTCCCTTGGGCAGGAGTGTGAGCAGGAGAGCTTGAGGATGTGTAGAATTTTTCAGAAGAACAGGCCCAGGGCATTGCCCTGCACAGAGGCAGGGAAAATGTACTGGCCATGTGCAGCAGAGCAGTGAGAAAGCCACTGGCCCAGGCTCTGATGTCCATGAGGGCCCCATAGTGCAGAGATTTGCAGATGGACACATAGCAGTCATAGCACATGATGGTCAGGAGATATAACTCTGCTGACATAAAGAGGAGAAAGAAAATTTCCTGTGCAGGATATCTCTGTAGGAGATGTTCCTGGTGTCCCAGAGGGAATTGTGCATGGCTTTGGGGACAGTGGTGCAGATGGAGCCCAGGTCGCTGAGGGCCAGGTTGAGCAGGAAGAAGAACATGGGCGTGTGCAGGTGGTGGCCGCAGGCTACGGCACTGATGATGAGGCCGTTGCCCACGAGGGCAGCCAGGGAGATGCCCAGCAAGAGGCAGAAGTGCAGGAGCTGCAGCTGCTGAGTGTCTGCCAATGCCAGCAGGTGGAAGTTGCTGATGGAGCTGCTGTTGGACTTTTGCTGTGTCTGGCCATGGGGATCTGTTAGTGGAGGAAAAAAGAGTGGCAGGTTAGGGAAAATTTCCCTCAGCAAAATCAAAGCCTTTTCTGTTAGACCCTTCTCCTGTAACACAGGGACACCCTTTTGACTTTCTAAAAGATTTTCCTTCATGTCCAAGGCACCTAGTTGCTGCTTGCTGAGTGGGACTTCTGGTTCAGGGCAATTATACACAGGGTTTTTATAATTCAGCCTTGCTTTGCAGAAGAGGGAGGGGGACAGGGACCTGTCCTTGTGTTCCACTTTGAAACCCCAGCTAACACAGAAGGCCTTGTCAGCACTCCCAGTGTAAATAACAGCAATGTTAAAGGCTCTTCTAAGTGTTCTAGGGTTTTTACAGCTCCTCTTCCACTTCTCCTGCTGACTATTTTGGATGTCAGAAGCTCTCAGCATTTCTGCTGCTCTCAGGGACAAAGTGAGTTCTGTGAGGCAAGGTCATGAATGGAGAGTGAAGGCAGGTAGTCTGTCACACTGTCTTGTTTCAAGATTCTGTGGACTTTCACCTTTCTTAAACAGAGGATGATCTCACTCCCATGTTTCCCTTAAAAACCATCCCAACACTGCTGAGAGCAGATGGATCCACCACAGTCCACCAAATGTCCATCCCCTTCTCAAGGTCTCAGCCCCACATTTGTACCCAAGGTCACACAAGGCTCATTTCACCAACCCAACATGATGATTTTCTCCATCATAGAACTTCTGTGTCTCACTGAGGGGTTTTCAGATAACACAAGAATGATATGGACAGGTATGCATCCTGGATTGAAGCTCCAGCTTGGACTGAAATCTCAGAGAGACTCCCAAGTGTCCTTCTGATGGCATTGGATGAAGAGAGATGCAGGTGGAGATCCTTCCCTGGCTGCACTGACAGCATTGCCCAGAGCCGGGCACTGGGGACAGCGTCACCCTGAGCCAGCTGTGCCCCCTGCCAGAGCCCCCAGTGCCGGGCAGCTGCTCCCAGCCCTGTGCTCTGCAGAGGCAACTGGGCCCAGGGCTGCAGAGCTGCCCCACGGCTCTGCTGCAGCTCAGCCTGCACAGGAGGGGCTGCACGCCTTGGAACCCCGGCCCTGAGGGCAGAGGCTTGGCTGGGGCACAGGAGGGAGGGGGCTTGTTCAGAGGGAGGGGCTGCACTGGAGGGGATCCTGTGAGCATCTCTAAACTCTCCCTTCCACAGCATTGCTGGGGTTTGTTTTCTCTCATTCCCTGATCTTCTCTCTGCTTCCTGCAGGTTTTCCTCCTGCAGGTGTTTCCCTGTGCCTGATCTCTCCCTGCCAGCACTCACAGACCCCAAATCTCTGTACACTCTCCTTGGCCTGACAGAACCCTGCCTGTTTGCAGGGCACTGGCTGGGGGCAGGTTCTCTTTGCAGCTTGGAAAAAAGAGAGCTCAGACTAAGGCTGACGGGTCCAGCAAAGGAGATGCTGGTGCTGCCCATGGACAGTGGAACATCTGAAAGCGCTTTAAGAAACTCCTGTAGATTTACAGAGCACTCAAAACTACAATTCAGGTCTTCCAGATACTTGTCAAAATTAATAATTTTATAATAATTTATCCTTTCCATTGCACAAGAGAAGGAAGTTGGAAACAATCTCAGGAAATTTCCTTGTCTTTATAAAAATCTTTATCTGGGAAATATTCTGGAAGTGAGCGGAAGCTCTCAACTTGTCCTCTTCTGTACCCAAGATATTGTGATTTGTACTTACAGAATATGTAGTCAGTGGGATGTTCCAGCTTCCGGAGATCACTGCAGGAGCTGCAGCTGCATTGTCCTGCAGTCAGAGGTTCCTGTGCCAAGGGCTGGCAGTGATTCTCCCCCAGTCACTTCTCAGCATCTTCCTAGCTCTGTCTGATTGAAGCTCTCTGTGCCTCTGTGCTGTGCCCGGGGTGGCTGCAGGCAGTGTCCCAGCCCTCCCAGGAGCTGCCTCTGTGCCAGGAGCTCAGCCCAGCTCAGCAGCACAGACACAGCACCAGGACTTTAATCACTCTCCTAGGGTGATTTGTGCTAAGGCCCTGAACATCAGTCCCTGACGGGGAGTTGAAGTACTCTCACAAGAATTCAAAGTCAGATTCAAATTCCAAAGTTTCATGAAGTTTTAATGGGTCCCACTGAGGGACACAACTCATGTGAAAGTGTCCCCGCATTCCAGTTAGAGCAGAACACTAGAGGCAGTGATGACAGGTGGGGACAAACAAGGGAAAGGTATCTCTGACACTGAGCAAACCTGAATGTCTTTCATTAATCCAATGGGCCAAGGCTTCAGCCCCAGCCCCTGGCCAGGCATATCCTGTCCCTTTCTCCTTGCTTCGGGCTCTTCCCGGGATGGGCACTGCCATGTGGGGATGTGCAATGCCAAGGGCAGGAGCATGGGGTGGCCCCTGTCAGGCTGCTGAGCAGGGACAAGGAGGCAATGAGGCCCCAGGGCTGCAAGGGTCACTTGTCCCCTCGTGGCCTCAGGCCCAGGGCCAGCAGCCATGGCCAAAGTGCTGCCCATGTTGGCTCTGGCAGGGCTGTCTTGCAGCTGCTGCCCATCCCTGTGCCCTGTGCAGCCCAGGCTGTCCCACGGTGTCCCTGCCCTGCGCCTCTGTCCCTGCAGGCTGTCGGCATCCCCCGGCTGCCCCACCTGGCTGGGCCCTTCCTTTGCTGACAGCTCTGCCTCCTGCCTGCCTCTGCCTGCCCACACAAAGCTTTGGGCTGCTCCAGGCTCCTTCTGAGGAATGTGTTGCTCCACATCACTGCCCTGGGAGAGAAATTCCCTTCTCCTTGTGTCTAGTCTGGACCTCCCCCGTGGCCTTTGGTGGCATCATTTCTTTCTCTGGCTTTTTTATACAATGAAGATGAGCTCAATCATCTCTGAAACCACCCTTCAAGACTTCTCAGGCTACTCCTCTTCTGTCCTCAGTCTCCACTCCACTGAGCCCAGGGCCCTCAGTCTCTGTGGGTCATGTGCTTGAGGCCTCCAAATCCCATCTTGGGAGATATTTGTGTCCTTTCAAGGTCTTTTCAGATTAAAATATTGTGATCATACATATATATATTAAAAAAGCCTGTGATTATTTTTCAGGCCTTTAGTGTCAAAGGAAGGGGCAATGTCTTTAAAATGGTCAAGGGTAAATTTAGATTGGATAATAAGTAAGAAATATTTTATGATGAAGGTGACAAGACAGATAAACAGGCTGTCTTTAGAAGTAGACATAAAAAAGTGTTCGATATCAGGAACTAAAAAGTGTTCAACAAAATGTGTTCTACATCAGGAGCTTTGACCATCTGTTCCAGTGGTGGTTCTGCCTTCCCCCAGGCAAGAGGGGGAAGTAGATGATATTTTAGGGCCATTCCAATTTAAAAAAACAAAATTAAAAAATTGATTCAAGGAAAGTTCTGACACTTCTGCATTTAAGACTCACCAAGGGGCTCAATGACAGAGCTTTCCAGCATGACCTTGCCAGCTGAGCATTGGGAGTTCTACATCGAGGTCTGAGACTCATGATGGAAATCCACAAAGGACATTTGGGGAATGTGCAAGATTTCCCATAGGATATTTAAGAAGGGAGTCCAGGAAGTGAAAGGATGGACGATCAAGGTCATTTGCTGAGGAAAAGGCATGAGAAAACAGAGAGAAATAAGGATGAGAGGAGATAATAATGTTTGACCAGGGTTTACACTGAGAGGAATGACAGATTTTTCTTTACAAACAAGCTGTGGGTCTGTTGTAGATAAAATTAACTCTGAGAGATAAAAGAAACAATAGGAAGGATTCCACTGATTGATGAATGGACAAAGATATTTGCTTTTACAAATAAACTATAGGTTTGCTGATAAATGAAATTGGATATTGAAAGATGAAAGAAACAATGGGGAAAACCCCTAAATTCCATAAGAATTGAAAATTAAAAGGGAGAATTATACATTACAGGGAAATCTTCAATATCAGATGTACCGGGAAGTCTGTGCCTCTTAAGTACCTCAGCCAATGGTGAAAGAGAGAAGGGAAATGCGGCTGTGAAATTAGGATAAAAAGGAGGCTGCATCCTCCAAAAATTGGACAGACCCTAGGGAAATGCCCCATGGCCTTTCCCTATATTGGAATAAAGTAAAAGGACTCCTCTGTCTCCTTTTTGGACATAAACCTCTGATGTTTGTGGATTAATTTTCCTAACAGTGTTTGCTGGTGAGGACACTGCTTTGGCAATGCCCAACAGCTGATCCCCACAGCCTGTGGCATTTTCCTAAACCCTCCATTGCCAAGAACTTTCTGAGACAAGGCAGCTCTCTCTGCACTGGGTACAGAGGGATGTCTGAGTGCCAGATACTGGAGTGAGGACCACAAATCATCAGGTCTTGTATCCTTTGGGGGCCCAGGCACTGGTGAGACTGGCGTGTGTGTGCACCCAGCACTGGTGTGTGTGGGGCTGGGTGTAACCACCGGGGAACATCAAACCAGTGCAACCAGTGAGCAGCAAAGGCCTGGGAACCACTGTGTGAGATCAGCTCCTGCAGGGATCCTGCAGGGTGTCTCTGTAGCTCTGCATTTCATTCTGCCATGGCAGAGCTGTGTTCTTTTCTCCACTGACTGTGCTTTGGGTTGGTCTGGAAACCTGCTGTGGTCCCTCCCAGGAGGAGTCCTTGTGCATTTTCCTCCCCCAGGGCTCTACCCTTCCTGATCCAGCAGCTCTGGAGCAGCAGAGCTGGGGCAATGCAAGGACAGGGCTGGCTCTGGCAGGGACCATGAAGCCACTGCCAGGAAGTGACAGCAAGGACACTTTGCAAAGGGGAAATTGAGATATGGTGTCTGAAATAAACACAGGCAGGAGACTTTTCTCCTTTTTATTGCCTTTATTAAAAGTGATCAGCTCTGGGGGGAGAACCAACAGGTCCACGCTCATGCCGCTGCTGCTCTCAGTTGTGATTTGGGGAAGACGAAAGAGAAGAGTGTAGCTTTGTCCACTGGTCTGTGTGCAGAGCTGGGGATTCCATCCTCACAAAAGCATCGGGAAAAATCCCTTGTTCCCCTTTACGGTTTGACTCCCAGGGTCCTGCCTCTAGCCGAGGTCCTTCCCTGGCTGGCGAGGGGCAAAAAAGGGTCTCAGTGTCTCTGCAGGCTCTGGACTTTGTTCCTCACATCCAGACATCACTTTGATTTGTCAGTTTTGTGTTGGCTCATTGTTTTAGGGGTTTTTGGCTAGGTTTTTTGGCCCTTCCCCTCCACCTTCTGGGTGTAATCTTCTAGGAAGCAGCAGGGTGTCACTCTTACAAAAGGCGGAATTCTTAACAATCAACAACAGGTAGTTAACAGAAACGACTGGTGATTACAATAACAAATGGAACTCTACCCTGGAAGCAACTGGTCCATCCTGTTCACTCTGCAACCTTTTAAAAAAATGGGTAACTTTTTTTACTCATAACAGTGATTTGTTGTATTTAGGAAGTGAAAGCTTTGCTGGAGGATGTGAGAAAGATGAAATACAAGGTGTTATAAACAAAAATTTGCCAATTTTTTTTTGTGAGAAAAAAGGTACCACTGTTGCTGCTGGGGTGCTGCTTGTGTGTTATGGTAATTATGGGTCGTTGTCATTAATAGTTGTTTTTGTATCAGTAAAAGCCTGGCTGGGGCCAAGTTAATGGCTCTTCTCTGGGACAGTGAAGGGTGGGGACCTCCCCAAACAGTGAAGAGAAGAGACTTGGGGGGGGGGGGGGCAGACATGCAAAATAACTCCAAGACCAGCATGCCATGAGAAGCTACTACTTCTAGCTTGCTAAAAAAGACCCCCAAAACAACGAACCAACTAAGAGTTAAGAGATTGGAGTGATGTTGAGACGTGAGGAACGGAGTGCTGAGCCTGCAGAGATGCTGAACACCTTTATAGTCCCTCACCCTGAGCACGGGGTCATCCAGAAACCAGGAGCAGACAGGGCAAAGCTGGGAACACCAACATCTGAGGGGTCACCACGCCCTAAAGGCTCCCACGAGGACCGGACCCCCAGCTCTGCCCCTAGTGGACAAAGCTGTGCATATCCTCCTCCTCCTCGTCGCCCTGGGAGAGATGATGGGAGACTGCAGACCTGTCAAGCTGCCCAGTCCTGAGCTGATCACTTTTAATAAAGGCATTAAAAAGAGAAAAAGTCTCCTGCCCTGTTTATTTCAGCTGGGGTGCTCGTCCGGGATAGCCACACCGGAAGAGGACACCAGGACTGGCCATCTTAGACCTCCAGGACAGCTGGCTACCAGGACCAGAGGGACCGGCTCAGGAGCAGCAACGCAGAGGAGCACCAGAGCACCGGACTGGTGAGAAATCCGGTGGCGGGAGTGGGAGACGAGTGCGCATGTGTGTGAGTGAGACGAGGGCAGACGAACCTTTGATGTGAGAGGGACCCCTCAGTACCGTGTTTCCGAATTTCTGCGAGGAAGCTGGCCAAGAACAGGGGGAAGTGAGTGGAATTAGCGTGAGTGAGTCATCTCCTAAGGGGGAAAAAAGGGCCCCCCCGCCTCTGGCGTGCGGAGGGAATAGTTGTATGAGTGGCACACACCCCCAAAGTCCTGACAGAGGGAAGTCAGGCAGATTTGTAAATCCCGAGAAGGATTCGGGTAAGATTTGTAAGTCCCGAGAGGGATTCGGGCAAGCTCACAAGCCCTGCAGGCAAAGTAAGTCCTGACAAAGGGGTCAGGCACAAATCCCAGCAAAGGAGGCTGCAGTTTGTTTTTAAGTCCTGATACAGTGAAGCCTAAAAATTGGCGGGTTAGGCAAACTAAAAATCAGGCAGTTGTTTTTCCTGACTGAGGGAGTCAGGCACGACCCGGATTCTTAGGCCGAGGTTTCGTGTGTTCAAGTCCCGATAGATGTAAAACCTGACGTTGGGAAAGTCAGGCAATCAAGAGATCAGGCAGTTGTTTCAGTATAAAGTCCTGAGCATCAGGCAGAAATTTGAAGTTCGGTGGAGGAGGCTGAAGCTCCTCAAAGGAGGTTTTTTTTGAAATTACCGGTCAGTAGAGGCACCTTTGAGACTTTTTACTATTGAGACCTGTAAAACAGGAGGGTGTAATAGTAAAAAGACCAGCAAGAGGCTGAGGAATATACCTCTCAATAGTCCCTTAGGAGAACTGTTAGTAAAATGGGATTCTATAGAGGCCACGGAAGGATTAGATAAAGTGAAAATGATCCACTACTGTGTAGAAGTCTGGCCAGAATTAGAGGTCCAAGGAGGATGGCCTTGGTGTGGGACAAAGGACAAGTGGATGTGCCAACAACTAAATCATTATTTGACAGCTCGAGGAGATACCGATCCTGACCAATTATTGTATGTAGCTTGCTGATTAAAGAATGCTATTGGAGATGAAGAGGTGCAAATTTGTAAGGTACAGAAGAAGAAAGAGGGGAATGAAGGAAGGGATGATGGAATTAGTAAAAGATGGGACCCCCTGGATTATTTGCCTCCTTCTGCCCGTCCACCTTATAATCCTCTTCTTCAAGCACCTCAAATGGCATGTCCGGTTCTTCCCCCGGCTGCCATCTCATTACCACCTGCTCAAATTCCTCCTTCTACCTCTTCAGCTTCCGCTATGATAAAACCAGTATCTCCTCCAGTTCCTTCTGCACCACCACAAGTGCCTACTCCACCTGCTGCATTCTCCACCCCTTCTCCAGCTCCACTTAATATCCACTCCTATTCTTCTCCCCCTCCTATTGCTGTCCCTTTACCTCCTCCGAGTTGGGACAAAAATGCCTCCTTGCCCAGTAAACAGCCATCACCAAATACACCTGCTGATGTGCAGAAAGTTCAGGGTAACACAGATATCCCTCAAAGTAGTTTGGCATCTGAAGATGGGCCGTACTGTAGCACCAGATCCAAGACCTCCAAGGCAGAGAGACTCTTTCCCCTCAGAGAGGTTCCTATGGGAGGAGTAGCAGGAGGTGTTGGCTTTGTGAATGCTCCCCTAACTGCTTCTGAGGTGAGAGGATTCAAGAAAGAGTTGGGGCATTTAGTTGAGGACCCAGTGGGCATAGCCAACCAAGTGGATCAATTGTTAGGTCCAAATATCTACACTTGGGGAGAGATGAATTCCCTCCTAAATATATTATTTTCTTCAGAAGAGGTCCAGATGATTAGGGTGGCTGGCATAAGAATATGGGAGAAAGATAACCATCCAGGACCCCAGGTGCCAACAGGTGAACAAAAATTGCCACTAACAGATTCCCAGCTGGAACCCTAATCAGGAGGAGGGGAGGAAGGCCATGATGGAATATAGGTCTTTGATAATACAGGGGATCAAAGAGTCAGTTCCCAAAGGAACTAATACCCAATTGGCTTTTGAGAGTGCACAAGAGAAGGATGAAGCTCCTGCTGCCTGGCTTAACCGCCTAAGGTGGAACTTCCAGTTGTATTCTAGAATAGACCTAGACACCCCAGAAGGTCAAGTGTTACTAAAAGTCCAATTTGTTGCCAAATCTTGGCCAGATGTATGGAGAAAACTGGAAAAGATTGAAGATTGGCAAGAAAAGGACATTAATGGATTATTAAGAGAAGCATTGAAGGTGCATGTAAGGAGGGGCGAAGAAAAAGCAAAGGCTCAGGCTAGGATCATGGTTGCTGTAGCTAGAGTAAGTGTGGGGTGGGCAGGACCACCACCAGGAGGAGGCAAGGATAGGTCAGTACTGTCAGGTACAAGAGGGATGGAGAGACCTCAAGTCCCTTTGAGAGAACGACATTGCTCTTACTGTGGAGAGGCAGGACACGTCAGGAGGTTTTGTAGAAAGCTCAGTCTCGATGAGGCAATAGCCAGGGAACAAGATAATTTAGGGAAGACCCTTAGAGGTGATGAATAGAGGATCAGGGGCTTTACACTTTAGGGGACCCGATGCAACATCTAGAAGAGCCCTTGGTAAACTTTGAGGTGGGACCCTTAAATGAAGAATTAGAGTTTTTGAGTAAATACAGGAGCAGATGAGTCCTGTCTCAACAAAGTACTAAAAAGTATAGTATAGTATAGTGAAAAAACATCTGAAGTTAGACAAAAACAGCTAGGTACAAAGGATATCCAGTAGCACCAAAACTGGCCAGTAACACTAAACTTGTAATAAGTGATGTGAAAGTAAAAGGTACCTTATTGTTGTCTTGTTGTGTGTGTGAGAGTGAGTCACAAAGTCAGCCTCAACTTCCTGGGCAGGTAGGAAGGGGGGCAGTGGAAGTGTGTGTGTGACCTGGAAAACCAGGATACTGTTCCCCGGGTGAGTGGGGGCTGTGGCTGAAGTGTGTGTGTGTGTGACCTGCAAACCAGACTAGTGCTCCCCAGATGTGTGAGGGAGCCGTAGCTGTAAGAGCGTGAGTGACACGCAGACAGCCTCACAGGTGAATGTGCACCAGAGGCAGCCAGAGTCAGGGCCCTTCCAAGAGACCCAGAGATACTGAGACCTGTGGGCCAACCCCAAGGTGAGGGGACCCACAGGGACCTGTGATTTTCTAGCAATAATGATCCAGTTTGTGTCTTGAGGGTGTGAAGGAATGTGTGAAAGTGAATAAGAAATAAAAGAGAGTGAATGTAGATGAATTAAAATAGAGCTAATGTAGAATGTGCATTATAAGTTTTACCACATCTCCTTAAAAGGAAGTGTATTGTGTAGAAGAATAGTGTGAGAAAAAAAAAAAAATTAAGTGTAAGAGGTTGAAAGAAAAGTAGTATTTAAGCTGTAAGTGAAAGTAAGAAACAGAAGCAAGAGATAAATAGATAAGATCTTGAAAATAGAACAGAAAACCAGTAAGCTAAATACACAGAAAAATAAGAGAATAAAAGCACTTTGGGAGTTAAGTTAGCTAACAGAAATACAACTCCTTGCAAAATACAGAGTATGCAGAAGTTGATGAGAGAAACATGCAAGCTATGGAAAAAGAGAAATTAACCAATAGCATTAAACAGAGAAAATGAGTTTTTATAGAATCATTAAATAGCAGACCATTAATGCCTATATTTGAAAGCCTGTTTCAGGTACTCTTCATTACTAATTCGACTGTGCAGACCAAAAGAAAAAGGTTGGACCCACATCACTCTCACCCCCTGGCATTGGACCAGGATTCAACATCAGTTTTTTTTTCCCTCTGGCATTCTAGCATTGGACCGGACTCCACCCCATTCTCCCTCTGGCATTGGACCGGACTCCACCCCATTCTCCTTCTGGCATTGGGCCAGAGTCCACACCACTCTCACCTCCGGGCACTGGATAAGGATTCAACCACATCACAAGTTAATTTACCTGAGTATACTGTGATTTAAAGTTGACTCTCAGAAAGAAGAGTCAAAAAGACTGAACTGTATGGAAAAATAATTGGTATCAGAGCTCTAACATGGCTTAAAATGTTTCAAGACAGTTCTGTGTAAAATATGTTGGTAAAAAGTTTAAGGCTGTAAATAAGTAATTCTGGTTAAGTTCCCCAATTTAGTTCTAAAGACTCAGGTTAATCCTCTACAGAGCACTCCCCTAAGAGAAACCAAAATTGGTAGGGAACAGACCAAGAGAGGTTTAACCAGAGAAGTGGGTAGAAGGGACTCTGAAGAGCTTGGAAGCTTCTTCTCAGTAAAATTCCCCAAGAGGCAAGGCCAGGTGGGCAGGCTGTGCAAGATGACCCATACCGGACTCTTGGGAAGGGTAGTACTGATGGCTCTGATTGCTGGTGGTGCTCAGGGGAGCCCAGGAGAGCCGTGCAGTGAGTGCTACCAACCCCTCTGTGAGGAGGAAGAAGTGAGCTCCTTGTCTAGAGTCCCTATCAGTTCTAACCCTGATTGTGTTAACCTCTCCCAATTGGTCCTTTATCAGCAAAATAAGAGAATGTATTGGATAGCCCACAATATTGTTACTTTTAGGCAGCCACTCCTGGGAGAGTGCCCTATAGGGGAAGCCTGGTTGTGCTTTGAATGTAATGCTGCTGAAACAAGCTTAGAAGATCTAGTAAAAAGAAAAGAAATTGTAAAAACAGTAAGAAAGATGGTTTGTAACAAGTATTTAGCAGTAAAGTATTCAGCTACCCAGTGGATCCCAAGAGATCCAAATAAATTAGAGTCTGTTGAGAAAAGAGAAGGAGACAAGTGTACCCACTATGAAGTATATGAATCTTATGAGTATACTGAAAAAGGGATAAACCCTCTTGGAAAATGAAAGAACTGTGTAAATATAAGGAATGCCCCACAGAAACTGATAACACATTTCGGGAGAGCTCTAAACACCTGGTTTTGATCTCTAGTACTACAGCATACACTAAATTGTCAAGAGACTGGTCTGGCAGCTACACAGCTAAAATAATAAAACCGGCTTTCTTCTCGTTACCCAAAGAAACTGGATCAAGTTTAGGAGTTCCTGTATACAATGATTTAGGAGAAACCAAACAGAAGAAGCAAAGTGCAATAGAAATTGAGAAAATCCAAAATTGTAAAAGCCAAGTTCAGACTCCAATATCTATGTTAAACAGAATAATCAGGCTCCAGGGAGTATTAAAAATAAATAATGCAATTATCAGAAACATTTCAAACAAAATAAAAAAATTAGCATGTGTAAATAACCAAGAACAAAACTCCTACACTTGATTCCAGTTGGTAGGATAACCTATGGATTTTCAATAAGAGTGTATGGGAAAAAGTTTTTCTCACTGTGTGTATACTTGGAGGATTGCTCTTTTTACTATGCTTGTTTTCCTGTTTCATTGAAGTTGTATTGGCCATGCAGACCAACCTAAAGAAAACAAGAAAGGTAACGAAGTTAAGTAACCACGATTACCAGGGTGCTCAAGAAATTTATAATCAATACAAAAAATTAAATATGAAGCTCATGAGTAAAAAATTGTAAGTTGATGCGAGCTTAAATTTAAGCTCGATCAAAGAAAAAGAGGGGGGACTGTTATAAACAAAAGTCTGCCAATTTTTTTGTGAGAAAAAAGGTACCACTGTTGCTGCTGAGGTGCTGCTTGTGTGTTATGGTAATTACGGGTCATTGTCGTTAATAGTTGCTTTTGTATCAGTAAAAGCCTGGCTGGGGCTAAGTTAATGGCTCTTCTCTGGGACAGTGAAGGGTGGGGACCTCCACAAACAGTGAAGAGAAGAGACTTGGGGGGGGGGGGGGGCAGACATGCAAAATAACTCCAAGACCAGCATGCCATGAGAAGCTACTACTTCTAGCTTGCTAAAAAAGACCCCCAAAACAACGAACCAACTAAGAGTTAAGAGATTGGAGTGATGTTGAGACGTGAGGAACGGAGTGCTGAGCCTGCAGAGATGCTGAACACCTTTGTAGTCCCTCACCCTGAGCACGGGGTCATCCAGAAACCAGGAGCAGACAGGGCAAAGCTGGGAACACCAACATCTGAGGGGTCACCACGCCCTAAAGGCTCCCACGAGGACCGGACCCCCAGCTCTGCCCCTAGTGGACAAAGCTGCGCATATCCTCCTCCTCCTCCTCCTCGTCGCCCTGGGAGAGACAATGGGAGACTGCAGACCCGTAGAGCTGCCCAATCCTGAGCTGATCACTTTTAATAAAGGCATTAAAAAGAGAAAAAGTCTCTTGCCCTGTTTATTTCACAAGGGGTGTTGGGTGAAACAGGAGGTGTTCATCCTGGAGATAAGGAAGGATTTTCCCCCAGTGACAAGGCTGGTGCAGAGCAGGATCCCCATGAGCCTGGCTGGGCTCCCTGTGTGCCAGCACTTGTTGGGTTGTGTAAGAGAGGTGCCCCTAGAATCAGAGCCCAGGAAGAGCCTCTCCCTCCTGCTTCACTCCTTCATCTCCCTATGGATAGAATTCCTGTTGTGTGGATTCTCTGATGTGCTTGGGTGACCTTGTTGGCGATGGAAAGAGACAGGGAGACTGACTCAGTGATCAGAATCCAATTTTATTGTGGGATACAAACACTTATATAGTATTTCAGGGAGACTAGTAATGTGTACTACAATGATTAGGTTAAAATCACATAAACTTATGCAAATGTTAGCGTTCAAAAACACATAATCACGGGGCATTATATGCAGTGCTTTTTATTAAGAGCTCTAGGAATCGGGGTATATTCAACCCAAATCTGACTCTGACCATACATCCCAAATGATCATGTTTTATACTCTACCGTTACATAACTTTCATGTTAATTATTAAACTTATATTGTTCTATTGTGTACATAAATTTAGCCCCTCTCTGAATTTCCAACATAGTTTCTCACTATTCTTCTTATGGTTATATAATAATTACATTTAATTACTAAACAATCATCACATCTAACAATTATATAATTTATCATACTGCTTACGCAGGTGCAGTTGATCTGGGAAAGCACAAAGCCTAACATTTTAGATTCTATCTTTAACTTTTTCCAGGGTTCCACTATAATTCTCCCCCCTTTGAAAGCATTTTCACTTCACTATAGGTGTAAATGTTTTCACTTGATACAGTCCTTTATTCCTCAGTTCGTACTTTGTTCTTCAAATCCAGGGTTGATGTAAACGTTGTCATGGATGCTGTTACGAACTGGAGAACCAGAAGATGGTGGGAGTGGATCTTGTGTTAGTGCCTTTATTATCCTCTGGTTCCAGGATGTTTTCTTCTGTATCTCTCCCTTTAAGATGCTGTAAACTAACCAAAGTGCTAAGAATACAATTAGTAAGATTATCACACTCTCAATGATAGATTTAATCCATGAACTCACATTCCACCCTAATCCTTTAAAGATTTTTCCTAAGCAGCTTGTAGCCAAATCCTTTTGCTCTTCTTGTGCTTCATGATCTATTTGTTTCAACTGATTGATGTCATATTCTACATCTGCAGTTACATTTGGGATATGAACGCAGTAATGATCAACTTGTCCCTTTAAAAATCCACATACTCCATGCTCTTTCATGAGTAACATATCTAGGGCTAATCGATTTTGTAAAGTCATTTTTGTGGTAGCTTGTAATTGTATATTTAATTCTTTAAATCCTTCCCGGGTGACTCTTGCCAGTCTACCTACCTGACCTGTAAGTTTGTACAGCATTTCTCTGCTCTTATAGTTTGCTATAGGACCAAGCAATGACTCTAGGGCCCATCCAAATTTCACTCCACTAGAGGGTTCTTGCCAAGTGTCATCTGGATTTTCATTGTCTAGAACTTCTTGTCTTGCTCTTATCTGCAGAAGTTCATGTTTTCCATTAAATGGGGACTTTTTCCAAATTGGACGTGAGGTTGGGAGGCCTAAGGTAATCTCCTTTACTTTCCTGTCTACAGGCAGATGTGTTGTCCAGGTACCATCACTTGCTGCCCATACAAATTGTCCTGGACCTCGGATTGTAGTCCTGGTACACCCTATAATTACTTTATAATTCACTCTGCCTTGTTTATGTTTGATCCCTCTGCAAGCACAACCAATTTGTAGGGCTGTTGCCAGGGGTGGCATCTGTTTTATCTCTTCATCATCTGAAGTGCAGTCGTAAGTTTTATTACATGCCCACCAACTTACTTTGTCTGCCTCGTTCTGCTACTAGTGTTCGTGTTTGTTATTGCTTGATCTGTTTCATTCTCGGGGCCTTCCCACTTAATACACCAAGGGGTGTTTGCCATATATTGGAATCTTTGAAGAATACTCACAGACCACACGCTGTCCCAAGGTTCTATCTGATCTTTCCTATCCTTGGCCTCACATTTCCATACCAGAGTTGTTTCTGTAACTTGCCTCGATTCGGGTACCAGTTTACATGTAATTGTTTTGTTCTTTTGTATTTCAGGTAGTTTTGATGTTATGATTCCCCAATTTACTGGGTCTCCTGCTGCCTTTGGTATTGGCAGACAGGCAGTTATTTGGGTGGTGTTTTGCATTTTGGCAAAATCTTTGACTAATCCAATCATTATATTCTCAGCCCGAACTGCATTAGAAACCTTTATCACCTGTGTTTCCGTTTGTACCTCTCTCTTCATTGTAGAAGCTGAAGTTTTCCCGAGAGACAGAACATAATTATACACTTCCTGCTTTCCTGTGACATGTGCATTAGGGTTAGGCTCAGGAGATTCATATGGTTTCCCATTCAATATCTCGTAAGGACTGACTGACATCCCACTCCTAGGCTTTATCCGAATCCTCAACAGTGCTATTGGCAAAGCCTGGGGCCACTGCAATTTGGCTTCTTGGCATATTTTACTGATTTACCTTTTTAGTGTCTGATTCATCCTCTCTACCTGTCTACTTGACTGGGGTCTCCACGGTGTGTGGAGGTCCCAATTTATCCCCAGCAATCTACTTACCTCTCTTACTACTGTAGCTATGAAATGGGGTCCCCTATCTGATGATACCCCTAGGGGTACCCCGAATCTGGGAATAATCTCCTGTAGTAACCACTTAACTGTTTCCTTTGCTTGGTTTGTGCGACAGGGAAGGGCTTCTGGCCACCCAGAGAATGTGTCAACCCCCACTAACAGGTATTTGTATCCTCGAGTCCTTGGTAGCTCTACAAAATCTACCTGCCAATAGTGTCCTGGTTCTATTCCTATCCGAATTCTTCCTAGCTGTGCCTGTCGCCTGGCCACTGGGTTGTTTTTCAAGCAGATATCACATTTTGACATTACTGATTTTGCCATTGTTAACATCTGTACTGAAATTAAACTCTGCTTTAGCAATTTTACCAATGCCTCTGCTCCCCAGTGACATTCGTTAAGTTTAATTTGTAGAACTTCTCTCATTATTAAGGGGGGTACCACTATTTGTCCTTGTGCAGTTACATACCATCCCTCTGAATTCTTTTGTGCATTTAGCAAAAGTGCCAGTCTCTCATCTTCTACTGAATATTTTGGTTTTGGAGGCAAATTGAATTGAGATACATTAAGCTTCAAAGGTATCAATGCCATTGTTGTTCGTACCTCTCGAGCAACCTGTTGGGCTGCCCAGTCTGCCTTTCGATTTCCCTCACAGATTTTGGAGTTTCCTGATTGGTGTGCTTTGCAGTGTATGATTGCCACTTGTTCAGGTTTTTGTACTGCCTTTTATCAATTGCAGGACTGCATCCTGATGTTTAATGTGCGTACCCCGAGAAGATAACAGTCCTCTTTCTTTCCACAGTGCTCCGTGTACATGCACCACTCCAAAAGCATATTTTGAGTCAGTCCAGATATTTACCTTTTTCCCTTCACTTAATTCTAGTGCCCTGGTTAAAGCAACCAGTTCTGCCTTCTGGGCAGATGTATTTGGTGGTAATGCCTTTGCCTCCACTACTGTATTGACTGTTATTACCGCATATCCAGCGTATCTGGTTCCGTTTTCCATGAAGCTGCTCTCATCTGTAAACAGCTCCCACTCCGGCTGCTCTAGTGGGACGTCTTTCAGGTCTTCTCTTGCTGAATAGGTGTACTCTATTTACTTCTACACAGTTGTGTTCTAATGGGCCTTCTTCAGTTGTGGTACCTAGGAACAAAGCTGGATTCAAAAGGTTAGTTGTTTTTAATGTGACATCATCCTGTTCAGTCAGGACTACCTGGAATTTGATCATCCTGCTGGGAGATAGCCAATGGCCCCCCTTTTGTTCTAAGACAGTGGTTACCATGTGTGGTACACAGACATCTATGTGCCTTCCCATAGTAAGTTTCCTGGCTTCTTGTATCAGGATCACAGTAGCTACAACTGCCCGCAGACATGGGGGCCACCTGGCACTTATGTTGTCGAGTTGTTTGGAAAAGTAGCCCACCGGCCTTTTCCAGCTTCCCAGACGTTGGGTCAGGACTCCTAGTGCTAGGCGCAGCCTTTCATGTACAAACAGCTGAAAATCTTTAGACAGATCAGGTAACCCTAGTGCTGGAGCAGTTGTCAGTGCTTCCTTTAATTTTAGGAAGGCTTCTTTCTGTGGTTTGCCCCAGGTGAATGGTTGCATCTTCTGAGCTTCATACAGGGGTTTCACAATCAGTCCATAGTCCATGATCCACAAGCAACACCATCCTGCCATCCCAAGGAAGACTCGCAGCTCATGTAAATTCTGGGACTCTGGAATAGCACAAATAGCTTGGATATGGTTAGTACCTAGTTTTCGTTGCCCTTGTGAAATTTCACATCCCAGGTAAATCACAGTCTGTAGCTATTACTATATCATCAACATACTGCAAGAATAAGTATTGCTCTCTTGGTACTTGCCCATTTTTGGTCCAAATCTCCAGTTCCTTTACCAGTTAGTTTCCAAATAGGGTCAGCGAGTACTTTTCGTGTCCAGGTGAGCTGGGTCTTTCTTCCGTTCCCTGGGTTTTTCCCACTCAAAGGCAAACAGTTTCCTACTTTCTTTGTAAAGGGGGATGCAGAAAAAGGCATCTTTTAAATCAATTACGGTAAACCATTTATATATCTCCTTTACGGATGTTAGCAATATATAAGGATTTGTTACCACTGGATAAATGTCCTTTGTTATTTTATTTATTGCTCTCAAATCCTGCACTAATCTATATTCACCATTTGGCTTCTTTACTGGAAATATTGGTGTATTAAATTCTGATTCACATTCTTCTAAAATTCGGTATTTCAAGAATTTCTCAATAATCTTTACTATTCCTTGCCGTGCTTCTGGTTTTATGGGATATTGTTTGACTTGTACAGCCCTTGCCCCTTCTTTTAACTCTACATGCACTGGTTGTGCCAATTTAGATTTCCCTGGTATATCTGTCTCCCCTACAGAGGGAGTCACTGTATCTTCTACCTCCCTAGGGATAGAGGGAACAGGTTTTTCTTTGATCATTAATATCTGTCCTGTCTTTGATTCAGGTATTTTCATTATAAGCTCTCCATTTTCAAAGGTTATTACCACATCAAGTTTTGCTAGCAAATCTCTCCCTAAAAGCGGAATTGGACACTCAGGTACATATAAAAATTTGTGTGCTATAACCTTGTTTCCAAAACACAAATCTAGGGGTTGCAGGAAAGGCCGTTTTTCTTCTTTCCCTGTAGCACCAACTATTGTCGTTTCCTTGTCCCCAATTTGTCCTTGCAAATAATTCAATACAGAAAAAGTAACTCCCGTATCTATTAGAAATCTGACCTCTTTATGCCCTAACTGTATATTTACAACAGGTTCCTTAACTTGTTCTACCGGTTCTACGTCTAGTCAGCTGGTATACTCCCCCAGGACCATCTCCTTGGTAGCCTGCTGGAACTGATTGCCCTGGTCAAACTGGTTATTCAAACTTGGGCAATTTTGCTTCCAATGCCCCTCCTGCTTACAATATGCACATTGATTCAGGCTTAACCCTTGGGTAACTGGTCTCCTACCCCAACCATTCCTGTTACGCCCCCTGAAATTTGGGTTCCCTCTCCCCTGTATTACTGCCAAAAGATTCTGCTGCTGCCTTTTACTAGCTTCTTTTTCCCGATTGTTATATACCTTCCAAGCAACCTTGAGTAACTTATCCAAATTCCTTAATTCTTCCCCTTCTAATTTTTGCAATTTTCTACGAATGTCATCCTGTGATTGACCCAAGAATATGAGAGCGAGCTGAACCTTTGCTTGCTCTGTATCCATTTGAAGGTCTGTATATTTCCTTGCTACCTCCTTAAGCCTGTCCAAAAACGCAGTGGGAGATTCCTTCTTTTCCTGTTGAACCTCATATAGTTTGGACCAATTTATAGTTTTGGGCAAAGCATTCTGAACTCCTATTTGGATCCACTCTTGGTACTTCCGTAATCTCCTCATATCGCACAATAAATTAGGGTCCCAATTTGGATCCTCAATTGGGAAATTCACATCTAAATTCCCTGTTACCAGCCCATTTCTAATATCTTCTCTTGCCCTCTCTTTGGCTGCCTTAAGTACCATTTCTTTTTCAGTAGAATCCATCAGAGTATCTAATATTACTTTATGTCATCCCAGTCAGGATTTTGAGTTTTCATAACCATTTTTACTACACGTGCCACTTTATCAGGATTTTCTCTATAAGTTCCGGCTGACTGTTTCCAAATGACTAAGTCTGCCGGGGAAAAAGGCACTTTTACAAATACTGGCCCTTCCACTCCGACACCTTGTTGCAAGGGGGCAATCACAGTCCGTTTTTGTTTCCTTATGCCATCTCTATGCACAACTGGAGCAAGCTTTGCCTGACGCCAGGTTCTATGGGCTATTGGGGTCACTGATTCATTACCATTGCTATCTTTTTCACTCGCATACCTCTTTCCCCTTTCTATCACAGTTAGGTTTTGCTCATCTTCCGAGGAAGAGGGATCGGGTGATGATGGGAGAGGAGGATAAAGAGGAAAAGGTGTACTAGATGAGACAGGTTCAGGGGTAAGTGGGTGAGGAGCAGGTAGTGAGATAGGGACAGATGAAACAGGTGGGATAGAGTTAGGTTCTCTTGTTCTTATTGGAGCTACTGGTAAATCAATATCTGTATAATTTTCCCTACTCCAGCTTTCTCTTAACGCCAAGTGTTCTAAACAACGTTCCTCACAAACCCCAGACTTTCCCCGTAAGTAGAAAAACAGATTAACATATGGGACTTCATCCCATTTTCCTTCTTGTTTGCAAAACGACATTAACTGCGAAATGGTGTTATATTGCAGAGTACCGTATTTTGGCCATTTTTCACTGTTCTCCAAGGCATATTCTGGCCACCATGAATTACAATAATCAATCAACTTAGTTTTTCATAATCCTTCCCCAAAGTTACCTTGTTTCCAATGTGCTAATAAGCACCCCAAAGGAGAATTTTGCGGGATAGGGGTGTTACTGCCCAAAATCCCTTTAAGTTTCTCCATTTCAAAAATACCACAAATGCTGAACCCGCAACGCTTTCGCGATTGTCTTACAGAATGGCGCCTAGACTTACACCAGCAGGAATTCCTTTAGCCCAACCAAGCGTAGCTTTTGCTGCATCTTATTGGCAGGCATCCAAACCAAAGTAAAAAGCACTTTACCTTTCTCCTGGGGACGTTTGTGAGCGGCGGAAGCGGTTGCAGCCGATGGGCTCCCCGAGAATCCCTCAGTGCCAGCTGGAGCGTGATCGAGTCGCGAACTCGCTCAGCAGCACGCACAAGGGTCCCATCTGTGGGTCGCCAAAATGTTAGCGTTCAAAAACACATAATCACAGAGGATTATATGCAGTGCTTTTTATTAAGAGCTCTGGGAATCGGGGTATATTCAACCCAAATCTGACTCCGACCATACATCCCAAATGATCATGTTTTATACTCTATCGTTACATAACTTTCATGTTAATTATTAAACTTATATTGTTCTATTGTATACATAAATTTAGCCCCTCTCTGAATTTCCAACATAGTTTCTCACTATTCTTCTTATGGTTATATAATAATTACATTTAATTACTAAACAATCATCACATCTAACAATTATATAATTTATCATGCTGCTTACGCAGGTGCAGTTGATCTGGGAAAGCACAAAGCCTAACATTTTAGATTCTATCTTTAACTTTTTCCAGGGTTCCACTATCACAAATACCAATATCTCTTGCTTGCAGAGTTTAATTGGATTTTCTTTTTCCAGTAAACCTTTTCAATCTTCTAAGTCTGATTTAATCTTCTTGCAACCTAGGTCTAATTTTCAAAGTTCTTTTTGATTTAGCCAAGGCATCCTGTTATCAAATCTCTTATGTTAACCAGGTCCAAAGTCCATAGTCTCTCTTGTGTCCCCAACATTCCAACATGACCTTACAATACCTTCCTGCCCAGAATGTGTGCTGAGGGCCAGCCAGGCTGCTGCAGTGGCAGCGACCTCACAGCCATCACCGTTGCAGCCTTGTCCCCTGGGCCTGACTCTCCCCTTTCCTCTGTCTCTGGCTTGTCTCTGCTGGGATGAGCAGTTCTGTGATTAATATCTTGTCCCCAAGTTATGCAGCCAATTGCTTCCCAACCAGGCTCCTTTAGCAGAAGTGGTGTCACAATTAACATATGAACACTGAGAGAAGAAGAGCAAATGGGAAGTTAGAGCAGGATGTGGTCGGAAAGGGGTTATGGGGACGTAGGGCAGCACTTTCCAGTGGCCGTTGTGGGACACAAGTTGAATAACAACAGATCTGCCCTGAGCAGGTTGGGAATAAATCTGATCTGAGCATTTGCTGTATTAGGGACAGAGCCAGTGGGCACAATGTTGTTTGGTCTGCTCATGTGGGTGTGGGAGCTCACCATGTACATATTCCTGTCTGTGCTTCTCTCAGGCATCTTTTTCAGAGCAAGGTGAGGGATCAGGATTGCTTTGTTGATGTACTGTGGAAAATCAGTTTGTGATGCGAGAACATCAAGGGCAGTGAGGGTCATTTGGGATGTGTATTTAATGCTGCTTTCCTGTCCTTGCCTTGGGTGCTACCTCTGGGACTCCATTAATAATGGAGTCTGTGGGGGGAAGGGGAGAGGATGATTTTCCCCTGCCTTTCACCCCCTTTTCCTCCTTCAGGCCCATTTCAATGGCTTTTGAGAAGTTTTAATTTCCTTTGGGTGTTAAGGAAAGCCTGTTCTTGTTCCTGAGTCTGTCAGCTCTCCCCAGTGTGCTCCACACCAAGTTTAGAGTCATAACAGAGGTTTCTAGGAGGGTCATTCAGATATCTGTCCCGAGAGTGGATAGTCATGAGTGGCATGGAATGTGGGAGAAAATGGCCCAGTATCTGGAGGACTCCTCTCCTTCAATGAAGTTCATTCCTGAACAGCTACAGGACCCTTTTAAAGTGATAAAATATGTGAAGGAAAAATGCTGAAGCAGTTCCAGAGAGGTACAAAGTGATGGAATCTGCAGGGCCCTGGCTACTGTTTCCAGGACACTGCTGGTCACTGGACAGCCTAAGGGGGAGGAGGATGAAAGCACAGCAACAGGCACTGTGGGCATTCCTGAACCAGGGGAACAGCCCCTGCTGGGAGCAGTTGCTGCTGTACAGAAGAAATCCAAGACTAAATCAGCACCAATCTCTTAGTGAGGGAGGAAGAGGAAGCAGGGCCCTCACAGCAGGAGGAAAAGTCAGGGCCAGACACAATCACCTGATCCTTGTCCTCAGGTGAGCTATGAGATGTGTGAAAAGATTTCAGCTGCCATTTGGAAGAGCTCCTGGTGACCCTGCTGCTGTCTGCTGGGATATCGCAACTCCAGTGTGGAACTGGATGGTAGTGGAGCCAAGCAACTGCAATCCCTGTCTCAGGATTTGGGCATTGACCAGGTGTTAAGGACCTGGTAATAAGAAAAATGCCTCAAAAATTGCTTTGTCACTGTGCCTGCTTATTGTAATGTCTTTGAACACCTGAAGACTATGTCTCCCATGTCCCTTTTGTCCCCAGTTCTATGCTCCCCATCCAACATCCTCTAAGTCCCCACTCCATGTCCCCCATCCCCCACAACCCCATGTCTCTCATCCCATTTCCCCATATATCCCCCATGTTTCCTATTCCATGTCCCCATTCTGTGGCCCCATTCTATGTCCCATCTTCCATGTCCCTCTTGCTCCCCATCCCACATCCCCCCTTCCATGTCCCCCATCCCCCATCCCCCACATCCCTCTTGTCCCCATTCCATGCATTCCATCTCACATCCCCCACATCCCTCATCTCATGCCCTCAATTCCATGTCCCATCACATTGGTTCCACACCCTCTATGTCCCCCATTCCATGTTCCCCATGCCATATTCCATCCCTCCTCCCTGCCCAAGCCCACCCCTCTCCCCACAGTGTCATCACAATGTCACAGAGGCCCCACCAAAGTCACAGTGCCACCAGCAGTATCACCAAGCATCCTGAGGGACACAGCGTGAGCTAGTCTGGTGGTGGAACATCCCAGACCCCACATCCAGATCCCACATCCTGATCCCAAATCCTGAGGGAGTGCAGAATGAGCTCCCACCCTCCAACCGCCAGGAGGACTAAGGTGGAGCTCTGGGGGAGGACAGAAGTTGCTTCAGCCACCACCTCTGAAGGTACCAGCAGCCCCTGGACCCCTGGGAATGTCAGGATCAGGATCCTGACTCAGTTCTACTCAATTCCCAGAATGGAAGAAAATCTGGGATGCAGTGGCCGACTTCGTCCTGGAACACCTCCTGCTGCGGAACAAGGTCACTTCAGTTCCCCTGCCATGTCCCCTCCTGGGGGTCAAGGTCACCTCTGATTCATTCCAAAATCCCAATATTCCTCTTCCAGAGGGTTCAGATCCCAAAATTCTGAAACTCCTCTTGCAGGGGGGTGCAGACCCCAAAATCCCAAACTTCCACTTCAAAATCCAAAAATTCTACTTCTGGGAGGAAGCAGATCCCAAAATTCCCAAAATTCTGGTTGCAGGGGGTGCGGATCCCAACCCTTGGTGCCCTGCATGTAGTGCCCTGGCGGGTGCAGGTTGGTGACATGGAGGTGACAACACGGAGGCCGATCTTTTGCCTGGCCAGGAATTTGGTCCAGGGCCACAATTTGATGGATGACTGGGAATTCCGTCCTGGTAGGACTATGGGGATTCTGAGGTGGACATGGGTGGAAAACTGGGAGTTGAAAGATGTGAGAAGAAGCCAAAAAGATGTAAGGAGACCATAAAGCCCCATGAGAAGAACCCAAAAATGACAAGGAGCCCCCAAAAAACTGGGATGAGACCCAAAAATAAATTACATGACCCCAAAGAAGCACATGACAAGAACCCAAAAATAAAAAAAAAAAAAGGAAAACCCATAAAACTATGGGAAAACGCCAAAAAAGCACAAGAACACCCCATAAAACCATGAGAAGACCCTAAACAACCATGAGGAGACCCCCAAAACCAAAAAGATACTCCAGAAAACCATGAGGAGACCTAAAAATACTTTACAAGACCTCAGAAAAGCATGTGACAAAACCCCAAAAAACCATGAGACCTGAAAAAACATAGGAAGACCCCAAAATTACAAGGAGATCTCATAAAACAATGAGGTAACCTCCCCAAAAGACAGGGATACCCCATAAAACCATGAGAAGATCTCATAAAACATCTCATGAGAAGACACGTAAAAAACACAGGAAGAACACAAAACCCACAAGAAGACACCAAAAAATCATGAGAAGAACATCTAATACCCATGAGGAGACCCCAAAAATTTTGTGAAGACCCCAAAAACTACTATAAGACCCCAGAAATCATGAGGAGATCCCAAAATCATGAGGAGACATAAATACATGATAAGACCAAAAAAAAAAGAGAAAGCCCCCCAAAACCACAAGGAAATCCTAAGAAAACACATAAAGACACAAAAATCACAAGTAGACCCCAAAATACCATCAGGTGACTCTTACACCCATGTGGACACCCCAAAAAACACAAGAAGACCCCAAAAATCATGAGGACACCCCCCAAAAGCACATAAATCAAGGAGAACCCCATAAATCAATGAGGAGATAAAAATACAAAGACACCCCATAAAACACATGATAAGACCCTAAAAAATGAAGAAAAGACCCCAAGACACTGTAACAAATTTCAAGAAACCATGAGAGGACCCCAATAACCACAAGGAGACCCCACAAAACCTTGAGAAACCCCCCTTCCAAACCCCCTGAGAATACCCTAAATCCCTCTATCTTCCATGCCCTCCCAGGGAACCTGGATCCCCTCCAGACTTTTGGAGTGGCCGCAGTGCTGGGACTGCCTCGGCGCAAAGTGGAGGGTTCCCTCCAGGCCACCATGTCCCTCCTGTCACAGTGCCTGGGGATGGGTGAGGACGTGGCCCTGGTCCTCAGGGATATTGGAGTCCTTCTGGTGGAGAGGCGCAAGGTCCGGATGAGGTTCTACCACAGCTTCCTGGAGGCAGTGGCTGGGAAGGAGAACCTTGAAAAGGGGATCTTCAAGGTGAGGGGGTTGAGGGGATGGGGGCAGGGGAGTAGGGTGATCCTTTAAAACTACTTCATTCATGGGGAGAAGGTCCCAGCATCTTTGGTCTCCTTCAATGTTGAGTTCCTCATTCACATTAAGGAGGTTCTACCATCTTTGGGATCTCTGAGTCCCTTGGTCATGTTGAGGAGATCCCACCATCTTTGGGGTCCTCTCTGGGCTCCTACAATGCTGCATTCCTCATCTTTGAGGTCTTCCATCACTGACCTTCTCATCCATGATCAGAAGCTCCAGCCATCTTGGTACTCCTCTAACGCTGAGCTTCTCGTCCATGAGAAGGTCCCACTATCTTTGGAGTCTTCTATTGTTGAGTTCCTCATCCCCATGGAGAAAGTCCCATCCCTGTTCTCTTCCACTGCAGATCCAGGAGCTCCTAGACATGGTGGTGCCTCGGGGAGTCCCTGTGGCTGCTCTGACCTCATTTGGCTCTGTCATCGTCTTCCCTGAGTGCGTCCATGGGCAATCCAGGGGCTCTGGGATGGGACTGAAACAGGGTACAACCCACTCCAGGATTCCTTGGATTAAGAGGGCCTGGAATTCTGCCTTGGGAGGGTATGGAGAATGGTGGATTTTGGGAAAAGGTAGAGTATTGCAAGGAAATGGGGGATTTGGGGAAATATGGTGGATTTGGGGGAAGGTGAGGAGGACTTGGAGAAAACCATGATGGAATTTAGAAAATGGGGTTAATTTGGGAGAAAAGGCAGGATTTGGGGAAAAAAAGATGGATTGGGGAAAGTCATGATGGGTTTGGGAAAATGTGGTGGATTTGGAGGAAAATGCAGTGGATTGTGGGAAAAAACCCAGGTGAATTAAGGAAAATGTGAATGTGGCAGAATTGGGAAAAACATGTATTTGGGGAAAAACAGGGTGGATTTGGGGAAAACCAGGGTGGATTTAGGGAAAACAGAGTGGATTTAGGGAAAACAAAGTATATTAAAGAAAATGTGTTGGATTTGTAAGAAAAAAAAGGTGGATTTGGGAAAAATATGATGGATTTGGGAAAAATATGATGGATTTGGTTATAATGGAGTATTTAAGAAAATACATGGTGGATTTGGGGAAAACCAAGGTGAACTTTGGGAAGATGTAATGGATTTTGGGGAAAATGGTGGATTTGGGAAAATAGTGTGGATTTCGGGAAACATATGGTGGATTTTTGAGAAATCGGGTGGATTTGGGAAAAAGTGGTGGATTTAGGGAAAATTTCGGTGGATTTGGGAAAAACAAGGCAGATTGAAGAATATGTGGTGAATTGAAGGGGAAATGTCATGGATTTGGGAAAAACGGTGATGATTCCAGGGTGGTTCTGGGGTGATCATGGAATTTCCCATCCAGGTTTGAGAGAGAAATGGCCCAGGCACCAATTCCGAGGGCACTGCTGCTCCAGAGCCTCTGGTGCCTCCCCAAGGAGATCCCATGTCCCAGGGGGGAAATGGGGCCATGGATCAGGAAAGAAGGGAAAGACAGGAAGTCTGGGAAAAACAGAAAAGGTAAACATTTTTTAAAATTGAGAAAAATGCAAAGAAATGGGGAAAAAAGGAAAAAAGGTGGAATAGGAAAAAAATTGAGAAAATGGGAATTAATTGGGAAAATAAAGGAATATGGGGAAAGGAAAGCAATATGGAAAAAATTAGGAAAGGTGCAAAATAGCAAAAAGTGGGGGAAATGGGAATTTTGGGGATAATAAAGCAAAAAATTTGAGGAAAATCAAGGAAAGGGAGCAAATAGCAAAAAATAGGGAAATGAAAACTAATTGAGATAATAAAGAAAGTAAGTGGAAGGAAAGAAAAGAAACTGGAGAAAAAACAAAGAAAAGAGGGAAACCAGCAAAAATTAGGGAAATGGGAATTTTTGGGGATAATAAAGCAAATAAATAGGAGAAAGGAAAGAAATTGGGGGAAAATCAAGGAACATGGGGAAAAATGGGGGAAAGGGCAAAGGGGGAATGAGAGTGAAAAGGCAAAGAAATGGGGGAAAAGCAAAGAAATAGATAAAAAATGGGAAAGAAAAGGGGGGAAAGCAAAGGAATGGAGAAAGAAGAGAGAAATGTGGAAGAAAAGGGAAGATATGTGAGGAAAAAAGGGGAAGAAATGTGGGGGAAAAGAGAAGAAATAGGACAAGTGATGTCACCTCTGACTTGACTTCTACTTCTCAGTTCCAGAGGCAGCTTCTGGAATGTCAGGAGCAGAGGAACAACCTGAGGAAGAGATTCCAGAAAACCAGAAAACCCAGGGGAGGAAGGCAAAGGAGAGGAAGTCAAAAACAGAGCTAGAGGAGGAGAAAAAGCCAGGAAAGTCGGAAACCAAACTGGGAAAAAAGAAGTCAGAAACTGAATTTGACAGGAAGAAAAAACTGGAAAAGTCAGAAACTGAACTGTGGAGGAAGGAAAAGTTGGAAACGACAGAAACTGAACTGGGGAAAAAGAAGTCAGAAACTGAATTGGGGAGGAAGGAGAAATCAGGAATGTCAGAAACAGAAATGGGGAAAAAGGAGAAGTTGGAAAAGTCCGAATCCAAAGGGAGGAAGGAAAAGCCGGAAAAGTCAGAAAAGTTGGAAAAGTCGGAAAAGTCAAAAAAGTCAGAAAAGCTGGAAAAGCTGGAGAAGTCAGAAAAGTGGAAAAAGTCAGAAAAGTTGGAAAAGTCAAAAAAGTCAGAAAAGCCAGAAAAGTCAGAAAAGCCAGAAAAGTCAGAAAAGTCAGAGCAGTCAAAAAAATTAGAAAAGTCAGAAAAGTCAGAGAAGTCAAAAAAGTCAGAAAAGACAGAAAAGTCAGAAAAGTCAGAAAAGTTAGAAAAGCCAGAGAAGTCAAAAAAATTAGAAAAGTCAGAAAAGTCAGAGAAGTCAAAAAAGTCAGAAAAGTCAGAAAAGTCAGAAAAGTTAGAAAAGTCAGAGAAGTCAAAAAAGTCAGAAAACTCAGAAAACTCAGAAACCGAGGGGAGGAAGAAGAAGTTGGAAAAGTCCTCAAACAGGTGAGGCTGAAGGCTCAGAGACAACATGGTGTCTCCCAGCTCAGGATGACCTTTCTCATTGGATCCTTCCAGGGATCATCCTGAGATTCCAAAGGCCAGACAGCGCCAGGACCACTCTGGGCGTCGGCTCCAGATGCACACAGCCAAAACTCCATGCTCCAGAGGAGGAAGAGGAGATGGAGATGGGGAAGAGGTGAAAAATAAGGAGAAATCCAAACAGATCCATCTTCAGGATCCCTGGAGCTTCCAAACACCAGTGATTGCGGTGCTGTCGGCATCCAGCTCTGGCTCCAGCATTCCTGAGGATCCTGACCCCAAGGAGCCCCTGCCCAGCCCTGTGAGGCCAAAGACAATGAGGACAAGCAACGAGAACTTCTGGCCAGTGCTGGATGCATCTCTGGAGTAGCTGGGAATCTCTGGGAATCTCCAGGAACCTCCAGAAATTTCCAGGAATCATCAATAAATGCCTCTGGTTGAGAGGGTGGAGGCATAACTAGGAGGAGCTTTCTTCCCTCACTCAGATTTTGCCTTTTTTGCCCCAAATCCCATTGGTTTAACCCAAAATTCCAATAGATCCAAGTTCAAATCCCAACGGATCCAAGTTCAAATCCCAATGGATCCAATGCCAAATCTTATCTGTCCCAATCCTGCCTTTGGGTGTAGCTCATGGTGATGGGGTATCCAATGGTCATTTGAGCCACAAATGGTCAGTGTTCACCCTGGACCTCCCGCAGCTTGAGAGATATCACCAGAAGTGTGAGCATGGCCAGGACCCTGCTGGAGTGGAGCCAAGGCTGCCCCTTCCATTCAAGAATGAGGAGTGGCAGTGTGGGTGACAGAGTGAGTGCGTGTGGCTGCCCAGGGTATTGCTGCCCAGGGGTTTTCAGCACTGCCACCAAAGTCTCCCTGCTTCCCTGCTCCCTGATGCCTGGGAGCCTGGAACCAGCTTGTGCAGTGCCACCTGGGGCTGGGGCTGTCCCCACCAGGTCCCTTTCTGTGCCATCACTGCCCAGGAAGGTCCCACCCCAGTACTGGAGTGCCCCCTGCTGGCTGCAAGACAGCACCTGCCCTGCCCACCCTGTCCCACCGGGGCCACCAGTGCCCCCTGCAGGGTGTGGCCAGAACTGCACTCAAGGGGGAAGGGAACTCCTGGGATTGTTCAGCTGTTGTTTATTCTGTTCTGCTGCCATCGTCCTGAGCAGACACCTGTTTTTTAAACCATGATGTTCATCTACCCAGTGACCTCACACAGCACCCCTATGTGAGCACCCCTGTGCACCATTCTGTGATGTCACAATGCACCCTGTGATGTCACACCACCACTCTGTGATGTCACACCTTTCTCTGTGATGTCAAAGTCTGTTCTGTGATGTCACACAGGTGCCTTGTGATGTCACAGCCCCCTCCATGATGTCATGCAGACACCCTATTAGGTCACAGCTCACTCTCTCAGGATACAGCTCACTTTATGATGTCATATACCTGTCCAGTGATATCACAGCCCACTCTGTGATGTCACACAGCTCCTTCATATTGTCACAGCCATTCTGTGATTTCATAGCCCTCTCTCTTGCACATTCCCTGGTGTCACCTTTTGAGTGGGAAGGAGGGGTGGCCTCCAGGTGCATTTCAGCCCCCTGTGCCTGCAGTCCCCAGTGCCTAGAGGTGCCCAGCAACTCCCACAGGCTGCAGAACCTGTGTACCATCCCTTGACAGCCCTGGTGTACCTGGCACCACTTGGAATCCAAGTTGGAGGGTGGCTGTGGAGCAACAGCTGGGCTCATCAGGGCAGGGTCCCCCCAGAATGCCCCCAGTTCTCTGGCACCTGGCTGTCCATCTTGGGGAGGGTAATGAGCCAGTTCTCCAATGGGCCGCCCTCCCGGCTCACTGCCTGCTCAGTGCTGATGTCAGCGATATCAGGGATGTTGCGCAAATGTTGGTGCTTTGGTGGGGACATTGCTGGGGTAGCACTGCTGCTACCCACGTCACCACGCCATGGGACCCCCACTGCAGCCACCACCAGCACCTTGGAGCTGCTGCAGCTCCAGGACATCTTGATCTCTCCAACAGGGATGGCGATGTCCATGCTGGATTGCAGGCAGGGGATGCACGGACACTCCTCCTCACTGCAGAGGCGCTGCAGCCACTTCAGGGCCAGCAGGGACTGGAATTTCAGGTGTGGAGAGCTTTGTTCAAACATGGCTCATAGAAAGAGGCCATGAAAATATACAGCTGATGGAAAAGTAAAAAGGCAGCTGAAAGCAGCAATTCTCAAGCCTGTTTCTGTAAACAACAAAGTTCTCAGGCATATTTCTGTAAACAGCAGAGTTCTCAGGCTGTTTTTTCATAACAGGTAAACATTCTGTCCTTGGCTGGTATGGGAAAGCAAAAGTTGACAAACATGGAGGCCTTGAGAACGTTCATAACATGGTGAGAAAATAAATCTTGGTTTCAATAACAAACCACAGGTATTGAAAACAAAAGGAGGGGTTAATGTGTAATCTGTAGCCTATGATGAGCTCGGGTTTTGCAATATGTATGAACTTAATTAACACTGTTATAAAATGTGCCTGGTGGATCAATAAATCGGAGTTCGATGCTCATCAATCGGATGGTCGTCTCCCTTCACTTCATCATCAGGTGGGGCCTGTGTGTCCAGAAGCTCCTGACCTCCCACAGGGATTTGTTGGAGCGGAGGTGCTGGCAGGCAAGGAAGCTGTGCCACTGGATCTGGCCCTGCAGATGTACCGGTATGTGGGACTTGGAGCTGCTGAGGACAGGAGGTATGGGTGGGTGGAGGTGTGTCCCCAGGAATGTCAGGCTGTCCCCAGGGATGCCGGAATGCCCCCATGGCTGTCAGGCTTTCCCAACCGATGACAGGCTTTCCCCATGGATGCCAGGCTGTCCCCATAGGTGTCACAATGCCCCTGTGGCTGTCATGGCCTGATGAGCAGTGGCTGCCAGGCCATCCCAGAAATGTCAGGTTTTCCCTATGGGTCCCACACTCTTCTCATGGGTGCTAGGCTGTCTCCATGGGTGCCAGTCTATCCTAATGGATGCCAGGCTGTCCCTATGGGTTCTAGGCTGACCTAACTGACTCCTGCCCTAAAGGGTGTTCGGTTGCCCCCATGGGTATCAGTCTGTCCTCTTGGGTTTCAAGTTGTCCTAGTGGGTGCCCGGCTGTCCCTATGGGTTTCATGTTGTCCCCATGGGTGCTAGACTGTCCTGATGGATGCTGTTACACTGTCTCCATGGGTTTCAGGCTGTCCCAGTTGGTGCCAGGCTGTCCCCACGGCTGGTGCCACACTGTCCCCATGGCTGCCAGGCTGTCCCCAGCAATGTCCTATAGATGCCACACTGTCCCCCAAGCCCCCAGCTCACCTAATGTGGCTGCAGATCAGTCCAGGGCTCTGCCACTTCTCTTTGGTGATGTGTGGCACAGCCAGGCTCAGCCCCTTCTCCTGTGTGAGCAGATTCAACTTCATGGAAATGTGACCTCGAGGAAACCCCTGTGAGACTGGGCAGAACACAAGGGTTTGGGGGTGTCACGATCTGCTAGTACTAGCGGGGTCATGATGATTCGTTAACTGATCTCAGAGTGCAAAAACAACACAGAGGGGATTTCAATATTGCTCAAAACAAATACACGTTTTATTAAATGACCACAGCAAATGTGATTGAGGGATTAGGAAAGAGATAAAAGATAGAGAGAGAGAGAGAGAGAGAGAGAGAGAAGGGATATAGCTACCAAACGTAGAGAAGAAATCCTTGTGGTCCAGGTCAATGGAAATTCGCCTAGTCATGTCAGGGAGAACCTCAAAGTCCTGGTTAACTCCGGGGTCTATTATAATCCTTTGCCAAGGGTGGGAGAACAGGTAAAAGACAATAAAGAATAAGTGTCTTGAAACTGCTGAGGGGGGAACAGATGTTGAAGATGGATACAAACAGTCCATGTCCTCAGCAGTGAGCGAGACCCATTGTTTTCTTGGTCCAGGGAACACACCTGGACAAACATCTCACTTTGATCAGGCTAGTCCCCACCCCGTGTTAGGATTATAGGCGTCTCAGTCTCAGTCCTTGGGAGGGGGCTTCAATCTCCGTCTGTCACGGTGGTAGTGAAGCAGATGAAGGGTTTTCCATGGGGGACCACCAAAGTTACCCCTGAATGTTCATTTGGACAAGAGATGGGGAAATTCATGGGCTATTGTCAAGAAGCAGGGTGCAAGCATATAGGGCAAGATGGTCCTTTGCCAGGCCCTGCTACAAGCAGTATACCACAGTGGCACTGTAGACACAGCTGCGAACAATCACTGGTGAGCATCCCACTTCAACCAGGCCAGAACTCCAGTCAAGGTCCTCAGCGTCCTGATCTCTGTCCTTGCGATGGTTGTGAGGCAAATGAGAGAAACTTCAGACTGTCTCTTACAGGGGGGTTCTCCCATCTCCTGCTGTGACAGGACACCTGAGGCACCCCAAGACCCCTGGCCCATGGTTTTATTTTCCTCATGTCCCAGTGGCCACATCAGTCACATCCTGTCTGAGGCTCTGGGTTCCTGCTGCTTTCCTGGCTCTATCCCTGGGGCGTATTCCCCCCAGGGGACACAGTGATCCCCATCTGGACAACCTGGGGTGCCCTGCGCCCACTGTGGGATGGCCACAAGCAGCTCCAGGTGAGCCAGGTAAGAAGATCCATATACCCCAGGCACTGGTGGGTGGTGGAGGACCCTATGCTAATGGCCAGGACCCTGAGCCAACTATTGACATTGAGAGCCCACAGCCAGGACCTACTGTTGAGAATGAGCAAAAAACCCCAATCCCAGAACAGAGACTCACAGGGTACACATGCTGCACAGTGTGCTGTACCAAGTTCCTGTGAGCCCAGAATAATGGAATTAGTGCAGATGTAGATCTGCACAAGAGAGCTTTTCATCCACTTTCTCTGTTTTCCTCCCTCAGGGCATGGAGGGAGCTTGTGACTTCAGCATGTGACTTGTGTGTGCAAAGAGCAAATCTGGACACAATTGGTTCAGGGAGGGTTGGGGAATATCAGGATGTGTTCTGGGCACAGAAGGTGTTTTCCATTAGTCTGAGACTGTCTGCTGTGGAAAGTGGATTTAATGTATAGCCAGAGGAATGACTTTTGCATTTTATGGACTGTGCCTTCTCTTGGTTTTGTTTCCCTGACAATAAATGAACATCTCTGTGTGTGTCGGACAGCTGCTTCTCCAAGGAAAGCAGGTGGGAGTTGGAGACAAGTGTTGGAGAATTTTGTTCAGACATGGCTTATAGAAAGGCTATGATTGTCGCAGACATTTTTTCATAGAAATCCTTCCTTTGGGATTTGTTCATCTTCTGGGAAGCTGAAGCCCCAGAAGAAGAATGTAAACAATTGTTATCGGCTGGTGTGGAATGCAACAGGTGCAGCAGTGATTGGTCTTCTGTGAGTGTTTGGATTTGCTGACCACTCACAGAAAGAGTTTGTCCTTGCTTTCTGCTGGACACAGAACTTTGTTATTCATTCTTTTCTATGCTATTCTTAGCTTAGCAGCCTCTGCAACTTCTCTCCTTATTCTTTTTAGTATAGTTATAATGTATTATATATCATATATCAATAAATCCAGCCTTCTGATCATCAACCAAGATTCTCGTTCACTTCTCTCACCCTTGAAGACCTCATCAGGTCGCTGTAATACTATGATCACATACAGCTGGTTAAAAAGTAAAAGGCAGCTGTAAGCAGCAAGTTCTCAGGCTTTTTCCTTTAAACAGTAAACACCATGTCCTTGAGTAAAGTGGTGAGAAAAACATGGTGGAAAACATGGAGGCCTTGAGAATGGTAAATAACAAGTCAACAACAGGATGAGAAAAACAAGTATTAGCCTCAACAAGAAAACCATAGGTATTGGCAACAAAGGCGGGGTGGGTGTGTAATCTGTAACCAATGATGAGTTTTGTAATATGTATAAGCTTAATTAACACTACTATAACAGTGTGTAAGCTGGATCAATAAATTGGAGTTCGATGCTGATCAATCAGGATGTGGTCCTCTCCCTTCACTTCCTCAGACAAGGAGCTGAAAGCTGCAGGTCCAGCCTGGGGTGGAGGGAACTCAGACTTGCACAAGGCTGTTCTGAGTCCCAGGGGCTGGATGGGAAAAATGGTGGGGTGGGGGTAGGGACAAAATCTGATTGATTGTCAGACATAAAGAGTCTTGATTTTCAGACTGCATTAGGAGGTGCTTGGGTTTAATGTCAGCTGGAGATTGCTGATACCAATCTATAAAAAGGAAAAGAAAGCTAAACAAGACAAAAAAAGTCCCTGCATTTTTTAAAGATACAGTATATTCACTTGGAGTACATTTCTGAAATCTGTCTAATTCACCACAAAAGAGTTGAAGACTTTAAAACAAAATTATTCCCAGGGACTTGTCTAGTTGGAATGATTTGAAATATTAATGACCATTTGTCACTGAATTCCTGAACTGAAGAGTTGAAGACTTGAATAAGCCAGCTGAGAATTACAATTCATCAAAGAACCTTCAAGTTGCTAAGGATCAATACTCACTAGAGTAGGAATGAATAGATTCCAGGGGTGTGGAAGCCCATGAGCCTACTGGGGAGAGGGCAAGGGTAATGACCTAGAGAAATGTACCTTAGGCTCCAGGCATTCCTCACAGCTCAGGATGAGGAAGTTTCCCCCATGGTGCTCTGCAACACTATGTTAATTTGTCTCAGTTCTGTCCTCCCCATTGGCCTGTTGGCCTTCCCCACCCTTTTACCCTTATATGTTCATATTCTAGTAAGTTCTCCCTTTCCAGTTACCCCATTCATTTATGTAACTCCACCTATCCCCCTAGCATTCCTATTGGTTTCTGTCCTTTTGTACCACCCCTGTGTTCTCATCCCATTGGCCTTGATGCTCTTTTCCACCCCATCTTTTCCTCTGTTTATGCCCTAGACCCTCCTTTGTCTTTGGCCCCTGGACGCTTTCAGCATCACCTGAAATAAAGTACGTTGGAACTCCATCCCCTGCACCCTCCCATTACTTCACTGCCAAACTGCTGTGTGCGTGCGCGGGTGCTCTCATGGCTCCTACCCGTTGGCACAAGACACTCTCGGAGAAGGTTGTGTCTACCACCATTGCGGACTGCAACACTGGGGTTTCTAGGATGCTAAAGAGCTATGCAGGCACAGGGTCTCCATGGTGACATCCCAGGAGTCCCCAGGCCGCCAAAGAACCCAGATGTCACATACACTCCCAGGGGTTGCTGTCATGGGCAGAGTAGGAGCTTCCAGCAAAGTTTATTAGAGAAGCTCCTGTTGGGTCCCAAGGTGTAGAAAGGACCCTCAACACCCCAATTATACCCCTAAGCTCCCCCAAACCAGGACTACCAGGTTTTCTAAACTCCTTCTTTTAGAAGAGCCTGGGAGAGCCTGGATCCAATATGAGCCCCAGACTCCGTCAAGGATTTATGTGTAAAGGATTATACAAGTGGAATTGAACCTTTTTACAACTTTGTCCTGTTATGAATGAGATCCCATATGTGCAATTAAATAAATCACAAACTTAAAATTTAGCAGCAGTTTTAATTGAGGTTTGCAATTTTAATAGAGATTAATTAATACAATCAGGTATAATTCAGTAGTTACAGAAAAGAAATTTTGCAGTAGTTTGACTAAAGCATAAGCAAAAACTGATTGATTTGGGTATGGAGAGGGCTTCCCACCCTACTTCATGTAGGTAATGTATGTTTAGAAATAATTCATGCTATAAAAAGAATGTGTTTTATAAAGATTGTGAAATCCAAACGAGTCTCTGACCACAAGTAGCCTGGGAGGTGGATGTCTATTCAAACTCCGAAATTCCTGAAGGCAACCAGGTAATGATTGGCATTTAGCTTATGAATAGACACACCCAGCACGATGATCACCATTATCCCGAGCCATCGAAAACTGCCTAAGAGCGATCATTGCTCTGTTGATAACATCAATCAAGATAGCCAAAGTCACCAGAAATATACATGTGAATAAGCATCTTCCCGGGATTTGATCAATGCTGGCTATCAACCAGGAAACAGCGATTGTCCAGCTCTGCACAGTGAAAGAACCAACCATGAATATGAAAAGTTACAAAAGAAACTTAGACTCCTTTGCCTCGAGCATAATAAACTGTATAAAACATCCCTGCTAGAAGTGGGTCATGTGAACGAGGGGGGATTCGATGCGATAGAAGTCGGATCCAGGTTCACCCAGCGCTGATCCCAGGCTTGACGCTTTCACTTTGGCTGTGGTGGTTTTGAGGACCATATTTTGGTCGCAGAAAAAGATAAATAAATCTTTTCGCAATTTTGATAATTTGGCTTTTGATTGATCATTTATACCAGTTCTGGTGACCCCGACATGATTTGAATTTGGGGTTCGGGGACCCCTCTCTGGTCAGGAGGCGCCCCGCTGATTTCAGCGGCCTGACGGGATTGGGAGTTCATGAAACCAATCAAACACCAAACCGAAGCCAGAACCACAGCCAAAGAGGGATAAAATGGGCCCAGAGTTCTTGGAAACTCGGAACGATCTGAAGAGGGATCTCCGAGGCTGCGGTGCATTTTTTTTCACTCAGAAAATCAACACGCACGAAGAATCCACATGGGAAAGGAACTGCGAGTACCGTGTGGTTGAGTGGGGTGTGATCGAGCGTGTGTGTGAGACGTGATTCTATCACAAAGCAAATGTGAACCCCATGATTGCAGTTCCACTCTCCTGCGAGGGAAGTGGTTGGTCAAGGGGGAAGCAAGCACTTTTTTTGTCACACGTGGGACCTGGGACTCATAGGGAGTTCAGGGGATTGATCACAGTTGGGTCAGGAGGGTCTGTGCCAGGGACTCTTGAATTGGCAGAACATTGGTTTCTGCCAGGGAGTCCTGAACTGGCAAAGCATTGGTCTGTGCCAGGGAGTCTGTGGAGAGTTAGGGATCTACGTGCGGAAGAAATCAGGCTGTACGGTCAGTCAGGACATCCCCCCACCCCTGCAGTCAGACCTTTGCTCCGTACCTGGCCGCACCCAGCCGGACGTGAGCAGAAGGAAATGACCCTGACTGCCCAAGCTATAAAAACCCTTGTGACCCCTCAATAAATGGCATTTGCTGTCCACCACGTTGGTGTCGGGAGCATATGGACCAAGTGACCCTGGGGTTTGGGCCACCGTGCCGGACTAATAACCAGGTCGCCACACCTTGAAAAGGCAACATCTGGTGCTGAAACCCGGGGCACGATCACCGCCCGGGGTTCGGGGATGGCCTGGACGAGGGACCGGCGGCTGCACAGCTGGCCTAGTGCAGCGGGGGGGACGCCCCCGGACCAGCAAGGAGCATGGATGCTATCGCGATCCACAGATCCACACGCAGTGGGGTATCGAGTGTAAGCTTAAGCTTTTATGTCTCGCAGTACCAAGACTGATTAAGCTTGGGGCTATAGAAAGCCTGGTAGAAATTCTCCATCCGGAGATATGGGATAATTGCACAAAGGCTCTGGCCAAGGAAACCATGTCCTCAGGCTCAGGGAAAGCCCTCAAATCATGGGGCAGAGTTATACAGGCTCTGCAAAAAGCTCAGCAAGAGCAAGAAACCTGGAAAGCCGTGCGAACTTGTTTATTAGCCACGCCGCAGTTGGGGGTAGGGGCAGCGACGCAAACTGCGGAGGACTTTGACCCGGGCGAGCGCGCAGAGGCGCGAACGCCGGAACCCCCTCAGCGAGCGGACTCGCCATCGGAGGGGGGGGGGAGCGCGCACGGGCGTTTTGGCAGGAGCTAGCAGAGGAGGCACGGAATGCTGCTATAATATCGGACCCCGAAGCGGTTGATAAAAAGGCACCCCCGCCACATCCGTTTGAAAATGGCACCGGAGGGCATGACCAGGGCTGGAATGATGACGCGGGGGAAGGAAATGCAGAAGGCTCGCAGAACAGCGCAAGCGTGGGCGAGCGGGGAGGAGGGGCGGCCCCTGAGAAGGAACTTAAGACCAATCAAAGTGCTCAATTTAAATTAGGTCCTTTTAGGGCAAGAACCTCCCCCAGCAGGAGGCAAGGGGAGCCCAGGGGGCGGGAACGGCCCAGCCCCCGCAAGAAGGGGCGGGGTTGGAGCCCGAGAAAACGGCTGAGCAGCCCGGAAATGTCCGGCCAGTCAACTTCCGGCTCGGACTCTGACTCGAGCTGGGACGGGCTCGGAAGGTGCTCAGAGGATTCTGACACCGACTCGGACTTTAACAAAAAGGGAGCAGCGGCATACAAGATCACTAGCTGCAGCGCTCCTGTATGGGTTAAGGGGATATCAGAGAAAGATTGAACCCCACTTACAGACTGGCGGAAAATAAAAATGGCTTGCGCGGAGTGGGCTCCGTCTGCCACACTGGTTTTCCCGGTCCGTGTGGGGGGGGCAGGCTTAAATCAAAGAACCTACTCCCCGGTAAACCCGAAAGACGTACAGGCAATTGTTAAAGCGGTTGCAAACAGGGGGATTAATTCTGCCATGGTTTCCACACTCATTGACAGCGTTTTTGGAGGCGATGATATGCTTCCCTTTGATATCAAACAGACTTGCAGGCGGATTTTCGATGGGGCGGGAATGATCGTATTTAAACAGGAATGGGAGGACAACTGTGTAAAGCAGCTAGCCTTAGTAACAGGTGCAGACCATCCACTGCACGGCTCCAGCATACAGAGGCTAATGGGCACAGACCCCACTATGATCACACCCCAGGCGTAGGCTGAGGGCCTGCGGCCCCATGAGGTTATGACAACGACCCGTGCTGCCTGAGAAGCCATCCGTGCTGCTTCCAAAGTAATAGCCAGACCATCGGCATGTTCCACTATAAAGCAGAGTGAGAGTGAGAGCTTCACTCAGTTTGTGGACCGCCTGCAGGCAGCATTAGATTCCTCTGCATTACCCTTAGAGGCGAAGGGTCCTGTGCTAGCAGACTGCCTACGCCAGCAATGCAACTCAGCCACCAAGGACATTTTAAGATCACTGCCACCTGGGTCCAATGTTGCTGCCATGATCAGACATGTTGCAAAGGAAGAACACCTAGCTCCCATCCAAGCAGCAGTTTGCACTGCAATAACCAGTGTGATGGCATGCTTTAAATGTGGCCAGGCAGGCCACGTGGCAGTAAACTGCCCCCAGTCAGGACGTCCCTGCAACCCATACGCCCCACTACCAGGAAAGAGAGAGAGACCACCGAGCAACCCGACATCACCTGAGAAGCTCACACCATCAAAATCAAAGCAGCAATGGTATCTCTGTGTGATCTTGTTTCTAGGGTTAGCAGGCAGAGGACAGGCAGACACAAAACATTACCCTCACCAGCCATTCAGGTGGGTTCTACGCCATCTCTCAGTTGAGGGGGTCATCAAAGAAATTGTTACACCTGACACCCCATCTTTTGAGTTCAGGCTAAAAGACATTTTTCCCTTGCATACAGGGCACCCCAAATTTGAGGAGATGATATTATTTCAGACCTACTGGTGTCCTGCTTCCAACCCAGGAAAAAGTTACTGTAATTACCCAGATATTGTGGATATTGGGCATGTGAAACTATTGTGACAAGCAATAGATGGAAACCACAACAGCCTGATAAGTTCCTGCAAATTAGGTATACTCCCCATGGCTGTCTCGAACCAAAATTTGGTATGGATTTTGCCCCAAGGCAGGAAACAGCACACCTGCACAGGCTACATAATGACAATCCCGCAGCTGACCCATGATGGCTGGGCCACAGGCAAAGTGTGGACAGTGTTTATCTCTCTCGCCGCATCTGGGCGAACATACAAATTATCAGATTCCCACCTCCAATATCCCAATCAGTCGGACCCAATCCGATTCTTGCAATGAGTAGACCCAGGAAGGGGATCGCAGCTAACGGTAGTTCTAGCCACAAAACACAGATGCTAAAACTTACCTCCTCCCCATCTGATCTCTTAGCCAAACCAACCCTCTCCAATCCATTCTTAAGCGTGTTAAATGCTACCTTCTTATCGCTAAACCAATCCAACCCAAACATCACAGAGTCATGCTGGTTATGCTATGATGCACAACCCCCTTTTTACGAAGGTATTGCCCTCGATCTCCCATTCATCTTCTCAAAGTCAGACAATCCACGCCAATGCAGATGGGACACCCCCCGGAGAGGCATTACCCTGAGTCAGGTTACGGGCCAAGGCAAATGCTTTGGCAATGCAACCTTGGCAAAGCAGATGGGCAATGTCTGCCGGGAATTCGTCAAACTTAAGGGAGGGAAGTTCCAGTGGGTGATCCCAGCTGCATTGGGAATGTGGGTCTGTCAACGGTCCGGGGTAAGCCCATGTGTACTCCTTGACAAATTCGATCATTCTACTGACTTTTGTGTCCAAGTTTTAATTGTCCCCAGAGTCCTGTACTGCCAGGAAGAAGAGGTGTACCACTTGTTCGAGGAACCCGACCAGCTCCACAAATGAGAAGTGATAACAGGCATCACCATCGCAATGCTCCTCTGTTTAGGAGCTACCGGCACTGCCACAGGCATCTCGGCCCTTGCAACACAACATCAGGGACTGGCACAACTGCAGATGACTGTTGACGAGGATTTACAGAGGATCGAGAAATCCATTTCTTCCCTAGAAAAATCCCTTTCCTCGCTCTCAGAGGTTGTCCTCCAAAACAGGCGAGGACTGGACCTTTTGTTCATGCAGCAAGGAGGCCTGTGTGCCACCTTGAAAGAGGAATGCTGCTTTTATGCGGATCACACCGGAGTCATTAGAGACTCCATGGCCGAACTGAGAAACTGACTAAACCTAAGAAAAATGGACAGAGAAGCTCAACAGGGCTGGTTTGAGTCATGGTTCAACCGGTCCCCATGGCTCACCACCCTGATTTCTACCCAAATAGGCCCACTCACTATAATCTTACTAACCCTAATCTTCTGGCCTTGCATATTAAACAAACTGGTGCTATTCATTAAAAAGCATTTAGAAACGGTTAACATTATGTTTGTCAAGCACAAATAATTACTTTAAGGCGTGCCAGTTACTAACACACTTACAATTTTATACTAATTTTGCTAACCCATGAAATTTTGTAACCTGTACATTTTATAATTTTATACAATTTTTACTAATCATGAGGGAGGGGGAAATGTGGAGAGTTAGGGATCTACGTGCGGAAGAAATCAGGCTGTACGGTCAGTCAGGACATCCCCCCACCCCTGCAGTCAGACCTTTGCTCCGTACCTGGCTGCACCCAGCCGGATGTGAGCAGAAGGAAATGACACTGACTGCCCAAGCTATAAAAACCCTTGTGACCCCTCAATAAATGCCATTTGCTGTCCACCACGTTGGTGTCAGGAGCATGTGGACTGAGTGACCCTGGGGTTTGGGCCACCGTGCCGGACTAAGAACCAGGTCGCCATGCCTTGAAAAGGCAACAGGCACAGGACATGATATCCAGCATAAACAGAACACACAGATGGGGATACAAACATCCTAACGTCACCTTAGGACGTTAACATGTGGTGACAGGTGCTGACACCCCCAATTTGGGCTCTGCAGCCCCAAATTGGGAACCCCCCCAATCTGGGATACCCCACCAAATTGGATGCTGGCGCCTTAAAATTGAGTGTTGAGCCCCTAAATAGGCAATGACCACCCTAAAATAGAGTGGTGACCCTCCTAAATTGTGAGTTAACCCCTTCAGTTGGGTGCTGACCCTGCCAAAGTGGGGTGCTCACTTTCCAAATTGGGTTCTGACCCTGCAGACTTGACTGTTGGTCACCCAAAATTGGGTGCTGACCCTCAAACTTATGGTCTGATGGCCAAAAATGGATGTTGACCTCTAAGACCTGGGATCTTAAGGTCCTGATCTTCTATGTCTAGGTTCTGATCCATAAAATTGTGTGCTTAACCCCCCCAAAATTGGTACTGACACTTTAAATTGGGTGTAAAATCCCTAAATTTTTCACCAAACCCCTAAAATTGGGTCCTGACCTCTCTAAATTGTCTCCTGCCCAAATCGTGTCCTGCCTTTCCAAAATTAGATCCCCGCTCTGTAGACCAAGTCCTGCCCCCCACAAATCAGGGTCCCCCTGTGTCAGTGGTCACATCCTGGTGACACAGCCTCGGTGACACCCAGGGGAGATGGCAGGGCTGTACACCACTGGGAAGGTGCTGGATGCCATCGGGAGTGGGGATGGAGTCACCGCTGGAGCTGTTGGGATGGTGGCGGCTGCTGGAGCCACAAGGTGGGTTGCAGCATTCCCAGGGCCTGTCCCCATGTCCCCAGTGTCCCTGATGTCACCGTGTCCCTGTGCCCCCACAGTGTGCTGTTTTCTGGCTGCCGGCGGTCTCTCTTCATGATGTTGATGGCGCATCTCTGTCAGAGCCTGAGCCTGCAGCTCTTTTCCCACCTGGTGCACCAAGACCTGGACTTCTTCCAAAGAACACCAGCACGTAACGGGGCACGGCCCAGCCCCATCCCACCTGACCCATCCCACCTGTCCCATCCCATCCCATCCCATCCCATCCCATCCCATCCCATCCCATCCCATCCCATCCCATCCCATCCCATCCCATCCCATCGATCCCATCCCATCCCATTGATCATATCCCATCCCATCCCATTGATCCCATCCCATCCCATCCCATCCCATTGATCCCATCCCATTGATCCCATTCCATTGATCCCATCCCATCCCATCCCATCCCATCCCATCCCATCTCATCCCATCCCATCCCATCCCATCCCATCCCATCCCATTCCCACCATCCCATCCGTCCCATCCCATCCCATCCCATCCCATCCCATCCCATCCCATCCCATCCCATCCCATCCCATCCCATCCCATCCCATCCCATCCCATCCCATCCCATGCCATCTTCCTGGCTTCATTCTACTGCAATGTTCCATCCTGTCCCCATCCCACTTTCCCATGCTAGCCGCTGTTCTGTCCCCATTATTCTCAATCCCGTGCCTCCACCCTGTTGCATATCCCCAGCTTCCTCCCACCATCCCATCACCCCATCCCACCATTTCCATTCCCACCATCCCATCTCCCCTGTCCCACCCCATTCCACCCTGACCATCTCCACAGCCATTCCCATCATTCCATCCCACTGCTCCCACATCATTCCCATCCTGAATGGGATCATCCAGGATGGGATCATGGTCTCACCCATCACTATCCCAACCTCTTTTCCCACCCTGCAGCTGAGCTCCTGGCTCAGTTTTCCATGGAAGTGCCACGGGTGTGCAGGGCAGCACCGAGTGGAGCCAACCAGCTGCTGCGGAGCCTGGTGATGGCCCTGGTGGTGGGGGGGTTCACGGTGGGGCTGGCACCGGGGCTGGCACTGCTGGCACTGCTGGAGGTCTCCTTGGAATCGCCACTCGCCGCATCCAGAGCACCCGCAAACAGGTCAGCAGTAGGAGGGAAAGAGTGGGAGTGGACTGAAGAAAGGTGGGAGTAGTGGAGCTGGGATGGGGGCTAGGGGAATGGGATAGTGGGGAAGGGATGTGATTGGATGGAGAATGGAAAGGAGGACAATGGAGGTGGAAATGGTGGGATGAAATGGGATAAAGACGAGGGGAATGGGATGGTGGGGATGGGATGGGATGGAGAATGGAAAGGAGGACGATGGAGGTGGAAATGGTGGGATAAAAGGGGATAAAGACCAGGGGAGTGGGATGGTGGGAGTGCTGACATGAGGATAGAACAAAATGGTGGAGATGGGAATGGTGTGGATGGGAAGAGAAGGATGAGGTAAGGTGGGATGGTGGGGATAAGACAGTGGGGATGGGGATGGTGGGATTAGGACTGGGAGAATGGATGGGAATGGTGAGAGTGAGAGAGAAGGGTGTGGGATGGCGGGAACGCAATAGTGGGGATACAGTGGGTGTGGTGAGATGGGATGTGCATGGTGGGCCAGGAAGGTGACCTGGGAAAGTTGGAGATCCCCCGTTGCTGCCACAGGCCCTTCAGCAATCCATGCTGGAAGCTTCTGCCTGCACAGCTGTGGGGGTACAGGAATCTGTTGCTGCCATCGAGACCATCCCAACCTTTTCGGCAGAGGAGGAGGAGGAGGAGGAGCAGCACAGATGTAACCTGGCCAAGGAGCTGAGGCTGAAGGAGCAGATAGAGCTGGAGCTGGCAATCCTTGTCCTTGTCTACAGGGTCAGAGAGGACTGGGAATGGGAATAGCAGGGAATGGGGATGCCAGAATCAGGGATGGGGACACTGGGAATGGGGGTACTGGGAATGAGGACACTGGGACCAGGAATGGGAAACCAGCGGCTGAGATGGGGGCACTCAGAGCAGAAGAGGGCGCCAGGAATGGGTACAACAGGACAGGGACATTGGGTTCAGGAGCAGGCATGGCAGGAATGGGAATGGTGACATTAGAAACAGGATGGGGACACTGGGATAAAGGTTGGAAACATCAGTGTGGTGGTGTTAGTGGGTCCCCAGGATGAGAAAAGAGACAAAGTTCTTGACTTCATGTTTCAGAAAGCTGATTTATTATTTTATGATATATATTATATTAAAAGAAAATTATATACTAAAGAAAGAGAAAGGAGACATTAGAAAACTAGAAAGGAATGAATAATAAAATCTTGTGACTCACCAGAGAGTCTGACACAGCTGGACCTGTGATTGGTCATCAAGTAAAAACAACCATGTGAGACCAAGCAAAGATGCACCTGCTTCATTTCACAGCAGCAGATCATTATTGTTTACATTTCATTTCTGAGGCCTCTCAGCTTCTCAGGAGAAAAATCCTGGTGAAAAGATTTTTTAGAAAATATGTCTGTGACACATCAGGGTCAGAAATAGGGACATCAAGAGTGAGATGGGGACACCAGAACAGGAATGAGGACACCAGGAACAGAGATGAGGCCACCAGGAACAGAGATAAAGACACAGAGATAAAGGAGTGGGATGGGGACAGGCAGAATGGGGACACCAAGAGTGGGTTGGGGGCAGATGGAATGGGGACACCAGGAGTGGATTGGGGGCAGATGAAATGGGGACACCAGGAGTGGGTTGGGGGCAGCAATATCCCTACAGGTGATCAAACTGGCCATCCGGGTCATGGTGCTCTTCAGAAGCCACCAGCAGCTCCGTGTCGGATCCATCACTCCTGGGGTCCTCGTCACCTTCCTGCTGTAACCAGGACAGAGTTGGCAGCCATGTCCAGGTGATCCCATGGAATGCTTGTGTCTGTCCGTCTGACCGTGCTTCTGTCCATCCCAGTGCCACCCCCTTCTTTCTCCCCAGGTGCTGCTCTACGGCTTCAATGAATTCCTGACCAATGCAGCTGCTGGACAGAGGATCTGGGAATACCTGGATTGGAAACTCACAGGGAATGTCGGGGGGACGCGGGAGACCCCCGAGCTTCAGGGCCACGTCACTTTCCAGAAGGTCTCCTTCACATATCCTGGAAATCCAGAGTGCCCTGTGCTGAAGGTGGGTCAGGGGGGAGGTGGGATTTCCCGGGGGTGGGAATTCTGGCATCACCTGCTGTCACAATCCATCCTTACGAATGGGTTTCTTGATAGTTCATGGATTGATCTCAGGGTGCAAAAAAACCGACACGGCACAGGGGGTTTTGCAGTAATAAAACAAATGCAGCTTTATTGAATGACCACAACAAAATGCGATAGAGGGATTAAAGAAGAGAAAAAGATAGAGAAAGAGAGAGAAAAGAGAGAGAGGGGGAGGGGGATATAGCTACCAAACGTAGAGACGAAATCCTTTGGTCCAGTACAGTTGAGGATCCATCTGTTACGTGGGGCAGATCTCAGAGCTGCAGTCCATCTGGACCCCAATTATACTCTTTTTCGATGGGAGAAGGGGAATGGATTTTGCAACTGAATCAAAGGTAGTTTATTGTATATTCGGGGAGGAAAGAATAGTATTTGGAAAAGGGGTACACACAGTCCATGTTCGGCAGTGGGGCAGTGGGTGTGAGCCATTGTTTTCATGGTCCACTGCTCACATCTGCAACATCCATCTCGCTTTGGTCAGCTTGCCTCCCCCACACACCTCCCCCAGGTTAGGGGTCTCAGTCCCAGTCCTTGGAAAGAGTGTGGGGGGGGCCTTTTCACCAAGGGGTTTCATGTCTCGGTCTTTGATGGAGAGGCTTCTTACATCTCAGTCTGTCTGTCACGGCAGTTGTAGGACGAGTGAGGGGTCTTCTGTGGGGTACCACCAAAAACTCAGGAGAAGTCCAGCCAGGCAAAGAGGGGACAGGTTCCAAGGCTACTGTTGCAAAAAGGCAAGGTGCCCCCTTCTTCTTCTCATTGGGCTCAGTGTAGCATATAGTAAATACACCTGTGGGCAATAGCTTAGCAATGCTCTCAGGTCTCGGGGCCTTGTTGGCATGTGACTTTATCCTTCATAACCAGAGGTTTTAGACAGTGGGGTCTTCTCTTCAGTGGTCCCCCAATGGCGATCGTGAGGCAGATGAGGAATATTTCAGACAGACTCTCTCACCTGTCCCCATCCCACAGGATGTGAGCTTCGAGGTGCACTCCGGGGAGGTGACAGTGCTGGTGGGGCCCAATGGCAGCGGGAAGAGCACAGCCGTGGCGCTGCTGGAGCGGGTGTGGGATCCTGGCAGGGGGACGGTGCTGCTGGATGGGATCCCGCTGCCAGAATATGAACACCAGTACCTGCACCGCAAGGTGGGACAGCAGAGACACTGGGAATGCTGGGCATGGAATGGGGAAAATAGGGACAGGGGTCAGGGGACAATTGTGATGGTGTTCACAGGGGTTTTTAGATGAGGGAAGAGACAAGGATTTGACTCCCTGTTTCAGAAGGCTTGATTTATTATTTTATTATATATATTACATTAAAACTATATTAAAAGTACAGAAGAAAGGATTTCATCAGAAGGCTAGCTAAGAATAGGATAGGAAAGAATGATAAAAAAGGCTTGTGGCTCGGCTCTCTGTCTGAGTCAGCTGGGTTGTTATTTGCCATTAATTACAAACACCCAACATGGGCCAATGAAAGATCCACCTGTTGCATTCCACAGCAGCAGATAATCAATGTTTACATTTTGTTCCTGAGGCCTCTCATATTCTCAGGAGGAAAAATCCTGAGGAAAGGATTTTCCATAAAAGATGTCTGTGACAGAAAATAAAATAGAACTGTGACCACAGGAGCATGGGAGCAGAAATGGGGACACTGGGAAGAGGGATGGGGACATCAGGAATAGGATGAGGACAACAAGAAATGGGATAGGAACATTGGGAAGTGGGATGGGGATGACAGGAATGGGAATGGGAAATGTGAGAAGTCAGGGGTGGGGACACTGGGGACACAGATGTGGAGAATGGGATCAGGGATGGACACTATGGGGACACCAAGGATGTGATGGGGTCATGGAACAGGACTGGGGACACCAAGAGCCAAGACAGCATCACAGGGGTTGGTGCTGGGGCAGGTGGTGCTGGTGGAGCAGGATCCCATCCTGTTTTCTGGAACGATCCGTGAGAACATCCTTCTGGGGCTGGAGTGCTCTGAAGAGTCAGAGCTGTGGGAGGATGCCACTGCTGCTGGAGCCATGGACCTCATCCAGGAGCTGGAGCAGGGCTGGGACACTGGTGAGAGCCAGGGGGATGGGGCACCCCTAGGGCACATCCCCCTGATCCCAGGATCCTCTGTCAGCGATGGGAGAGTGGGGTGGGTGGCAGATGCTGGAATGTGTGGGGGATCCCTGAGGTCAGATCCCACTGATCCCATGGGATTGCTCACGCAGGTCAGATCCCACTGATCCCATGGGTATGCTCACACAGTGGTGAGGGAGTGTGGGGGCTAGGGGAAAGTGGAGGAACCTCTCGTGCTGGGATCCTGCTGATCCCAGGATCCCCCCCCCCCCCAGAGGTGGGGGAGCACAGAGGGTGGGAGAAAAGGGGAGAACTCCAGGGCTGGACCCCACTGATCCCATGAAGTTGCTCCAACAGAGGTGGGGGAGCACGGGGGGTGGCTGGCAGTGGGGGAACGGCGCCGTGTGGTCCTGGCCCGGGCTCTGGTCTGGCGTCCGGCCGTGCTCATCCTCGATGAGGCACTGGATGCTGGAGATGATGGAGCGGTGAGTGGGGTGGGATGAAGGGGGTTGGTCTGGATAGGGGTGCAGTTGGTGAAAATGGGGTGTGATGGTATGGCTGGGATGACTGGAATGGAATGGTGGGATGAGGTGGTGGCAATAAGGGATAATGATTGGCATGGAGTGGGAATGATATGATGAAGACAGGGATTGGATGGGGTGGCGTGGGTCAACAAGGTGAAGAAATAGGACAGGATAGTAGAATGGGATAGAGACCAGGGGTGTAGGATGGCAGGAAAGTAGAATCAAAGGATGAAGACAAGTAGATATGAAGGGGTGGGGTGGGATGGGGTGAGAATGAAAGGGATAGGAATGCTGGGATGAGGACAGAGATGGAATGCAATGGGAAGGGTTGGAGTGGTAGGAGTAGGATGGGATGGGACAGTGGGAATGGGGATAGTGTGGGCAGGATGGCATAGTGGGCATGGGGATGGGATAGAGAACAGGGAGGTGGGATGGTAAGAACAGGATGATGGGATTAGGGTGAGACTGAGAGTTGGGTGGGATTCGTTGGTCGGGACTGGGTGGGATCAGGTGGGACAGGGTAGGACTGAGTTGGATGGGTTGGGATGAGTGTTCTCTGAGTTGGATGGGTTGGCATGAGGGTTCTCTGAGCTGGATGGGTTGGGATGAGTGTTCTCTGAGTTGGATGGGTTGGGATGAATGTTCTCTGAGTTGGTTGGGTTGGGATGAGCACGCTCTGAACTGGATGGGTTGGGATGAGCGTTCTCTGAGTTGGATGGGTTGGCATGAGGGTTCTCTGAGCTGGATGGGTCGGGATGAGCATTCTCTGAGCTGGATGGGTTGGGATGAGCATTCTCTGACCCCAGGCACAGCGCTGGGTGCACACTGGGCTGGCCCAGACCGTCCTGGTCGTGTCCCACCGGCCGCGGGTGCTGGACGGGGCCGATCGCCTGGTGGTGCTGGAGCGCGGGGCCGTGATGGAGACAGGAACACCAGTGGAGCTGCAGGAATGCCGCCGAGCCTACAGCCACCTGCTCCTTGGAGGAGGCAGCACTGGGCAGCCCGAGGCCCCCGGGATGGGCAGCGAGAAGGGGGCTGCATCTGGCAGGAAATAAAGGGGAATTAGCCCCAGTGTCCCCATTCCCGGTGTTTGTGTCACCAGCCAACTCCTGGTGTCCTCAGTCACGGTGTCCTGTGAATCCTTCATCCCCACGTCCTCAGGATCCCAACTCCCTGTGTTCCCCATGTCCCCACTGTGTCCTCCAGGCCTGCCCATTCCCTGGATGTGTCTGTGTCCCCTGTATCCACCAAGTCCCCATGATCTCTGGTCCCCATGTCTGCTCCTGGACATGGGACACCGGGTGGGAAATCAATCCCAAGGAATGGATCTGGGCATGGGTGTCACGTCCTCATCTCACTCCTGCTGTGCTCACTCCAAGCTCCTGGTGTCCCGAGTCCTTTCCCAGTGTTCCCATCCCCAGTGTCTTTATCCCAGTTCCCAATGTTCCCTTTTCTATTCCTCATTCCCTGAGAGGAAGTGCTGGGCACTGGAGGATGGGACTGAGATTTATTGCCCAAACCAGGGTATTTATACATGAGAAATAAACATTTTGAACAACTGTAATTCTTGTGTTTAAAACATGGGAAAACAGGAACTCAGTCTGTTGGGAAGGGCTGCTGTGTGATGAGTGGGAACAGAGGATGAGCTCTGCCAGCAATTTGTGGCTTTCTGCAGGGAGAGGGAAGGGGTTGGACCTGCACCATGGATCATTCAGCTGGTGATTCCTGCCAGGATGAGAGTAAGAGTTGCTGTCACCCTGTCTCTGTCCCCATCCCATGGGCTGGATCTGGCTGAAGAGCCCACAGAGAGCAAGGATCCCACCAGATCCTGCTGCATCCGTTGTACCCCAGTCCTGCTCCACCAACACCACCTGATCTGTTTTGGAATCCCCTCAATCCTGTTCTGGAATCCCACTCCAATCCTGCTCCATCCATCCCACATGATCCTGCTCTGGAATCCAGCCCAGATACACTTTAGAATTCTACCTGATCCCGATCTGGAATCATGCCCGGGTCTGGAATCCTGCCCTATATCCCTTCTGGAATCCCGCACAGATTCCCCTCTGTACCTGTGGTCAAGCAATTTGGTTTCTCTTCCTGTTTCTGCAGAATGAGAGGATCGATGAGATTCCATCATGGATCACACAACAGGATTCACCTGCATGGAGGTGATCCAGAGCTGGATCTGCCTCTGTGTTAGGTCACATCTGGAGGGTGAGGGGCACAGGAGACAAAGACCACTCACCCTGATGTTTGTGTGGCAAGAGAGGGTTTTGTTTTCCACTCCCTCCTTTATATAGAGCACTTGAGAGGCCTGGTCTGGAAGCTGTCATTGCTTTGAACTCCACACCCCTTTGGGTCCTGGGCCACTGAGATGCCTGCAGGCTTATGAGAGATCAAATTGGCCAAAGCCCTTGTCACTGAGCCCAGGGGCTGGCAAGGTGACACCAACATCTCACACTTTCTTTTCTATAAATTTTGATTTGCATTATAGCTGCAGCATTTATGTCCAGGAACTGCTAGGGGAGAGCTCAGGTAAATATGCCCCAGGCATTAGGCTTATAGGTTACAGATTGCAACTTATTTGTAAAAACAACAAACCATTTAAGCCTTGAAGAAAATATAACAGTCTATAAGAACAAGAATCATTCAACCCTTATTAAAGGAAAAAAAAAAACAAATGCAAAAACTAGGAAACAATGTGTAGACAAGGAAAACAGTTTTTAAATAGGGGGATAATTTGTAAACAGATGAATCTTTATGTGAACTGCAGTCCCAGATTTCTGTGAGATTGTCATCAATCACTGATCACACGGCTCTGTGTCTGCTGAGGGTTTATCAGGAGGGTGCTGTCAGGATGCAGAGCAGGCTGGATGCATCTGGCAGGTACATAATATGTCCCACTGTCTGTTGGAACACATGAATGTCCCCAAGCCCAGGTAATGAGATCTCAGGGACCCGCCCCTTGTATTGGTAAGGAGGTCTCGTGCCATTACCTTGGATTTGGGCAGCTGAATATCACAGGATTGCATTGATAAGGAGTGATTTAGCATAACTGGGTTCTGGGACTTTCCTAATACTGTTAAGTGATTTAATGTGTATAGAGCTTTAGCTATTCTACTCTGTGGGGTCTCACCACATACCTCCTTTTTGTTTATTAACTATACTTTTTCAGGCACCATGTGCTCTTTCCACTATTGCTTGTCCAGCTGGTAAATGAGGGATGCTGGTTTGGAGTGATACACCCCAGAGCTGTAGAAGTTGCCTGGTTTTCTGTGAAGTGTAGCAGGCCCTTTATCAGTTTTGATGGTTTGAGGAATGCCCAAGGCTGCAAAAGCTGATTGCCAGTGTGCCATGGCATCCAGTCGCCTTTGCCCTGTGTGTACTGTAGCCCATATTGCTGAGGAAAAGGTGCCAATTGAGACATGGGTGTATTTTAAACGGCCAAATTCAGGGATGTGTGTGACATCAATTTGACAGATTTGCAAAGCACACAGTCCATGAGGGTTCACTCTCATCTGCAATGGTGCAGTGTGACCTTGACAGCACAGATGCTAACAATATTACAAACCTCTGTGTTTGACAGCTGAAATTGCTGTTGTAAAGCTCAAGCATCTTAGTGGAAAAAACTGTGCAATGTCTTTGTTTGTGGAAGCACATCTGGCTGTGGTGCTGAAAAGGTACCAGAAAAAGGTACCCAGACCATCTGTAACTCTTTGTTTTTATTGTCTCATATTGTCCTAAATCCTAATTGCCCAAATTTTTATTACTCTAGTAATATTGCTATTTTTATAACAATTTTATTACTATTAAACTTCTAAAATTTTAAAAAACAAGTGATTGGTGTTTTTCACGCAGTGCCTGACACAACGGACAGGGGGGTCACAGGATGTGAAAAATGCCAATTCTGTCACTGCTGTGTCCCGGCGCTGCACTGAGGACATCCCCCTGCGTGATGGCCGTGTCATCCCCAAGGGTATGGCATGGCCAGGGTGTACCCAGTATCACCACCCACCCTCACTGCTGTCCCTAAAGTGGCCATTCCCATCCCACCAGGGGTCATCTGCCTGATGAGCATCTACAGGACCCACCACAGCCCAGATCTCTGGCCCGAGCCTGAGGTAGGGCCACCTTATGAGGTGTCCCTGTCACCACAGTGGTGACAGCTGTGTTCCCTTGGTGTGAGTGTGTCGGTGTCACCCCAGGTGTTCAGTCCTCTGAGGTTCAGTCCAGAGAACAGCAAGGGACGGTCCCCGTCGTCCTTCATCCCCTTTTCTGCTGGCCCCAGGTAGCATGAATAAATGATAGCATGAAAGGGACAGTATCATGGTGGTGGTGGGGATGTGTTGTCCTTGGCCATGGGACACTCCATCGCATGGCCATGTCAACCCATGGACTTGTCCCCTAGGCCACTTTTGTCACCATCCATGGCCATGTCCCCCATGTCCTCATACATGGCCATACATCCCCATGTCACCATCTCTATCTGTGACACCCCCCCCCCATGCCCTATATTGCCATCCACAGCCATGTCTGCACCCATGTCCTTATCCCCATCCTCCCATGTCCCCACCCATGTCCCACAATGTCACCATCCGTGTGTTAGTTAAATGTCTTTATATTTACCCCAATGTTGGGTGAAGGACAAAGAAAAATGAAAGAAAATAAAGGCCAAAATAAAAGCATTTACATGTCCATGCTGGCTGAGTATCCATGTGCTTGGGTGGGTAGAAATGACCTTTTTTAAGAGGGATTTCCATTCCATTGTCTCCAAAATCCTGGTTTTTTTGCCCCAGTCCATCACCATTTGGCCGTGGAAGATGCTGGTGAGCCAGAGAGAATTAGAATCATGGAATGATTCAGGTTGGAAAAGACCTCCAACACCATTTGGAATTCCTGGATGCCACCCAAAGCAATGATTGGATGCCAAAGGTCAGATTTTTTTGGTGTCAAAAATAAAAAAATGTGCTATCCCCTATGAAATTCTGACATCAGTTTGCACCCCAATGGATTTTTCTCTGGCTGTGTCCAAGTGTCCAAGGGAAGCCAGGAAGATGTGGAGACCATCAGCCAGGTGTCTTCCCAACATGGATCACCAGGACTATGGATGACCAAGTCTCTGCCCAATGATGGTCTCTGTGGACCATCCAGTGGGGGTCCTCTAATGGGGGATGGAGTTGAAGCAGCGCTCAACGCTCTTCCTGTCACTGTAGGACACAAAACAACACGAGCGCACACACTGCTGCTCTCAAGGGGAAGAAAAGGAAAGTTTATTTTCTGACTCCAACACCTGTAGTTTTCTAAAAGTGACAGTGGATTGGAGGGTGAAAGTGCCACCTCTCCAATGACACTGGACAAACCAACAGTCCATCAAATTTTTCTTCTTCTATAAAAGAATGCAAAACAATAAGTTATTTACAGAAAGTGTGTGAGAAAGTTTGCTACAAGAATGTAAACATCAGAAGGCTTAGAAAATCTTAAAAAATCAAGGCGACACTCTTCCTGCACACAGGGCACTTGTAGGGCATCCCTTACTGCTGCCTCCCTTGGTGTTGGGTCACGGCAGAGTTCTGGGAGAAGCTCTTCCCACACTTGGGACACTGTCAGGGCCTCTCCCCAGTGTGGATACGCTGGTGGGTGACAAAGGTGGAGTTTTTCTTAAAGCCCTTCCTGCAGTCTGGGCAGCAGAAGGGCCTCTATTCTGTGTGAATCTGCTGATGCTTGAGGAGACGGTATTGGCTCTGAAACCTCTCCCCAGACTCAGAACACTCATAGGGCCTCTCCCCAGTGTGGATCCTCTGGTGAGCATTCAGGCTGGAGCTCTGGCCGAAGCTCTTCCCACATTCTCCACACTTGTAAGGCCTCTCCTGAGTGTGGATCCTCTGGTGCATAATCAGGCTGGAGTTCTCAATGAAGCTCTTCCCACACTCTGAGCACGTGTAGGGGCATTCCCCAGTGTGCATTGTCTGGTGAATGATCAGGTGAGAGCTGTCACGGAAGCCCTTCCCACATTCCCCACACACATAGGGTTGTATCCCAGTGTGGATCATCTGGCGGAGTTTCAGGCTGGAGCTTCTCCTGAAGCCTTTCCCACATTCTCCACATTGATAGGGCCGTTTATTGGTGTGGATCCTCTGGCGGGCGACCAGGTTGGAGCTGATCCTGAAGCTCTTCCCACATTCCCCACACTCATGGGGCTGTTCCCCAGTGCACATCCTCTGGTGGATGATCAGGTGGTAGCTCATGGGGAAATTCTTCCCACATTCCAAGCATTGGTGGGGCTTCTTGCCATCATCAAGCTGCTCATAGACCACCACCTCAGAGCTCTGGCCAGAGCTCCGGCTGCCTTCCTGGCACAGGCTGGGTCTTTCATCCTCAGAGAATCCTGGACTGGGTTTGCAGCCCCTCCTCCTGCGGGATCTCCAGAGCTTTTCCTCCCCTTTGCACTCCTGTGCCCTGGAGCCACTCGAAGTGGCCTCTGCCATGAGGTTCTGCTCTGGGGATTTTTCCTCCCTGGTCTCCATCCTCAGCTCCTGCTCTGGGGGAGGAAGGACAAGGAGAAGATGGGATTTGCCTCTGTGCCAGAGGGAAGGAGAAGGAGATCCCCCCAGTGCATCCCTGGCTGGACAGCAACAGCAGTGGAGATGTCCTGCAGCCGGGGGCCATGCTGGGCTGGGAGATGGAGCAGGACAGAGGGGGAACGGGGCAGCAACTTCCTCCTCACCTGCCTGGGTGTCCTGGGGCATCTTCGGCTTCCTTGCAGCCTTCTCCTCTATCTAGATAAGCTTTGGGAATGGGAAATCCTGGTCTGGGGAAAAAACAAGATGTGAGTGCATTGCCTTCGAAGGTCCCACTGACCAAGTCCATCTCTAGAAGTCACTGGGTGTCTGGTGGCCAGAAATATCTCCAAAATCAAGGAGTCCAAAAACCTCTCCCAGGAGTTCCTTGTTTCTAGTGTCCTCACTTTGGGGTTATGGGGGTCCCTCTTCTCAGAGTTGCTGGGGGGCGCATAGGTCCTGGCAATTCCCCCTCTCCTGGGTCCTGTGGGGTTTTGATTATGAGCCATGGAGCAAATGATCAACGTTGTATGAAGGTCAGCAAGCCACAACAGTTTAAGTAGAGTATTAGTGAAGTTATCATGGGTTGGAAAAGTAGATTTTAGGGGTTCAGGAGGCAAAATGGAGGGGACTGGGTGTGTTCAGCCTCTCTCCTTCTTCTTGGCCTCCATCTTCTGCTGTGATGGTGGCACTTACAGATTGGTTTAGAGTAGAAGCTCACTGTCTAACATAGGTGATAGGTATTGGAAAGTAATTGCAAACATTGTATACGTAGTTTGTAGTATAAAGACATAACACTGCCCTGGGGGCAGGCAGAATGCCTGGAACTGTCCTGCTGGAAGGACCTTGGCAGGGCAGGAGAAAATTTTTTATAGATCAGATAAAATAAACAACCTTGAGACTGAGAAATGAAGAGCCCTGACTCCTTCTTCAAGCGCCGGGCTGGGAAAGGAGTCTTTGGAACTTTTCTCAGGGTCACTCTGAGCAGCTAGAGATCCCAACAAAGATTAATCAAGGATTAACACAGAAATAGATGTTCTAATCTATCCTTGCACTTCTGCTGGTCCCTAGGAAGGCTGGTGGGTGATTTCTGTCTGTGTTCAAATATTTAAAGCAACAACAAATAATCCCACACTTTATATTTCAGATAAATAATTTAATGACATCTTAACATTGTTTTCATGATCTCATAATGTGCATATTTTACTCCTTGTGAAGCTGAAATCTTTTTAAATACAAGTAATTCTACTGAAATTTTAGAAGTTTCAAAACCATTTTAACATACTGAAAACAAAACAGTCTAAAAAGACAGGTCTAACAGCCATTAAGATGCAGGAAAAAGCAAGAGGACTTCAGGTAAAAGTACATACACTTACAGCTACATTTCTTCCACTAAGCATTTATGTGTTAAGAAAAACACAGGAAATTTAAAATAACAGTAGTTCTTTAAAAACAGAATTTCTAACGCCAGAAACAGCTTTGAAACAACTTTCCATGTAATTCTATTTATTTCAAAATTTAAAATTGGCTCATTTTTGTCCCAACATTTTGAAGCACAAGGGAGGAAAGGTGGAAAATGCTCTGCAGGGGTTGCAGTTATAGATCTATACAGTTCATATGTGTAAAGGAATGAACACAGTATTAAACACACTGAGTATGACAGAAAAATGCAAAGTCCTAACTCTGAGAGAAAAACAACACTGCAGGCAATGCCAGGGCACTGGGTATTTCTGCATTTTAAGCAAAAAACTTTACAGCATCTTTAATTTTCCTTTTCCTGTCCATTTTGGAGAGCGCAGTCCAGCCCACCTCGCACATTCTCCTCATGGTTTTGAGTTCCAGAGCAGAGCCTGGAGATTTCACACTGGATGGAGCTGGGGTCTAGGAAGGAAAAAAATCCATCCTTTAGTTTCTGTAAACAATCTGATTAACTATTTGGCTTAATCTTGGGAAAGACTAACATAGCTTTTTTGGTGCTGTGGAATGTAATTGTGTAGCTTGTGGATAATCTTTGTACAAATTTTTAAACATGTTTTCTTCTGAGACTATGCTCTAATAAATTAAAAGTTATAAGTTAAATTAAAAGTTACTTAGTCACACTATATTAAAAATACTTTTTCTTTCCCCCTAAGAACATTAAACTATGGAAAAAAAAGTTAACATGTCATTATGAAGCATAATAGTTCAATAAAAAGAATGTTAATTATGTACATACAACTACAGTTCCAGAAAGAACCAATAAATAAAAAAAAAAATAAACATAAATATTGGTTTGGATGTGGAAGCCCAAACTCTTTATTTTCATTCGCAGCCCCAGCAGTGAGCACAAAGAGCTCCTCAGCCCATAATTTGTTCTCTGACTCTTATCAGGAGCTCAGTGCGCTCAGAGCTGCACAAGCACTTTCTGCTTTTTCCTGCTGCTCTGCTCTGCAGGCAGGTTTGTGCTTTTTCCACTTTGCACTTTATCTATTGGAGGAGTCTTTATAACATATGTCTGAGAAAGAAAATGTTTCTATTTTTAGATTCTATTTTATGGGGTAAGTATGGAATCTAAAGCCAAACTCAGGACCCAGTTTACAGTCTGAGTGTCCAAGAATTCACCTGAGAGAAATGGTGGAACTCTGATCTTTCCATCCAAACATGAAGCAAAGACCCAACCAAAGTGGGATGGAAATATAATTTTTTATATTACTTTTGTTGCCAAAGGAGGAGAATGAATGGGAAGCTATGGAAGAGCTGAGTTTCATGGCACGTTGTATTTAAGTTCTCTATGTTTATCTGCAGAAATTCAGGTTATTCTGAACTGTAGCCACTACATGTGGACTATATCAAACATCTAAGAAAATAGGAACAAACAAAACTGCAGGAAAAGGCTTTCAGAGAAAGATTGATAGCTATATCAAGATTGGTGTTACTTAAAATAGTCTTTTCACTAGAAGTTAAACTGAGAAACATTGAATGGTCCAGTGCAGTCCTTTTATAGACAGATAACATCAAAATGGTGCTGGATTCCATTGTTCCAATATGAAAACCACAAGTGAACTCCTGACAGGGAAGAAGCATAAGTTCTGCAGTCAGGACTAGTATGATACTTTGACCCTTTTTACAGCTATATCAGTTTTTTTCTCTTCCGTAGAGAAAAAGTGCCTTTACAAATGGACACTTTTAAGACTAAGTAAAATAATTCTAGAGACATAAAAAAATCAACAACTGAACAAGAAAAATTACACACTGGGAGCCCTTCCAGAAACTGCTGTCTAATACCTCCCTGGAATGGTATGACCCTTTAAAATCCCTTCTTACCCCAGGGGGAAAAAAAAAGCATCTACAGAGAAGTAAGAAATACAGGCAGAAAAATGCAACAAGAAAAATTCACTGTCAGGAGTTATAAAATATCAATGTTGGACTGCCTAAGGGGCTTCCTGTTCTGAAGGAGATGATTTTTTTTTTTTTAATTTTAGGAATATTATTTGGAGACTTTCTATTTTTTACATGAATAGATTCACTGTGTAGATCTAAAAAAGGTTTAGGAGTCAGGAACAGAAGTTTGCATTTTCTATAATTTAAAATTTTAAGTCAAAAGCATTCTAATGTCTTTTGTTGAATGCAAATAAATTATCATGACACTTCAATTGATTCTACACATATAAACACTACCAAATTCTAAAAGCAATTTAAAAGTTAAAGTTACCTTGTGTTTCTTTTCCCTTTCAGGAATCATACTGCAAGAGTTCTCTTTTACAAGATTCTCCTAAAAAAGTTATGTGACAGGAAGGAAATATTTATTTGAATTCAGTTTTTAAAAATCTTCTTGGTGTAATTACAAAGCACAGTCTATAATCACAGACTGCTACAAAGTTCACACAGAAATATGACCACATTTAATACAACCTCAGCATTCAAATGTCACTCAAAAACCCAACAGTTTAGGGAAATGTTTTGCTTTAGCTAGTTAAAATTAACTAAAATAAAGGAGAGTTTTGTTTGTTCTTTGTTAATTTATATATAATCTATAATCACAGACTGTTACAAAGTTCACACACATCCATGATCAGATTTAGCACAACCTAGCATTCAACAGTCATTGTTTTTCCATTCAGTTTCATTTTTTATCCAATTTCTCCCACAGCACAAGCCCAGGTCACACCTCTCACCCCCACTGCTCAGTGAATAAAAAACTCCACCTTTTCTTCAATTTCTGTTTTCAGTTGTTCCTTAAAGGAGGACAGTTCACTTTTCAAACATGACAGCTCATTTTCCTACAAACCATTAAATAAAGGACAGGGTTAACTATGCACAGCCCAGAAAAAGGAAAACAGTCCCAAGTGAGACAGTAATTAACAAGGACACTCATTAGATACACAAGATAATTCTATTTGCTTTTCAGCCCTATACTTGAAGCTTTGCTTTATCTTGTTTAAAAAAGACTGAAGCACTATAAGAAACAGGTACTTGATCAGAAGTGTTCAAGGTAATACCTTAAAACCCTTGGGAGAACAGGGGTGAGAGGGGACAATCTAAATATTTAAAACAAAAGTTTCCTATTCAAAGTGTGAAGTCAGAACATGGCACACTATCTGGAAGAGCAGACACAAACACACTGCTACTCCAACCTATTTTTAGAAACATTTGGAGTTTTTAGTGCCCAGAATAAGATCTGTTGCAGCAGTTTGGGTGTAATTGTAAAAATTCAAACCACAGTGGAAGAGTTCCCAGAGAACTGTCTCTGGTAGGAAAGACCCCAGAGCACATCAAGAAAAAGAAACTCTCTAAGCAAACTGAAAAAAGATTTTTAGAAGTCACAAATGGACTGAAGATCACATCTTTTGTGTCTCTGTGCTGTCGGTGGGCAAGAGGGAGGGATTGGGAAAAAAAGTGTTTTAAAGGTTTATTTTAATTCTCATTACCCATTTTTAATTCTATTAATAATAATTTTTATACTATTTAAGTTTGAACCTGCTTTACCCTCAAAGTGTTTTTCTCCTAATCCTTATCTCAGCTCATGAGTCCTTGAATTTTTCTTTCCCCTCCTCTGCTCAACTATAGCAGAGAAAAATGAGTGAATGTTTTTTTGTGTGTGCCTGGCACTTAGCCAGTGTAAAACCACTACACAAGGACATGAGCCCCTTCACTGAATTATTTACCATTGGAAAGTGCTCCTTACCAGTGCTCTTTTTGATGAGAACTGCTTTTGCTGTTTCACTTTATATACTTTTAACTCTGCATCTTTTTCTTCAACCATTTTATCATATTCATTCTGTGTTTAAAAAAACAAATCAGCAACAAACTCAAAACATGCGACTAAATGTTACAATTATAGAGTTATCCGGTCTTAAAACATCATTTTTTCAAACCAGGCTCTTAAGATTCAGAAAGAAAAGATTCATTGATGCTTCTGCAGAAACTGTAAAACAGGAAATACTCAATAATAAAATAATTCTTGAAATAATACTTGAAATAATACTTGAAAATAATTCAAGTATTATTTTGTGGACTGGCAGAGTTTTATTTCTGTGCAGCAATATGTGCTCAGCACTAAGAGCCAGCTGTGCCATCATTATTAATGTATCCGCTAAAGATATTGCAAAATGAGGAATAGAAAGGTAAACTAAAATGTGTCAGGCTAGACTGCTGACAGTCACTAAGTAACCTCAGAGAAAGAGCCAAACTGATACTGAATAATATTGCATTCACATGGTATCAAAGGAAGCCTGAATTGGAAAAAAAAAAATCTAAAAATCCCAGAAGTTTAGATGAATGGAATTTATCTGCCCATAGGAATCTTTTCAAAATCTTCAAATGAATTTGATTTTAGATGATGCAAAGCCCAGCATGTTTTCAGCTTCCTTTTCCCAGATTCAGGCCTGTTTCTGCTTTTAAAAGGTCATTAACGTGGTTTCACAAGTTATAAACATGGTATTGACATGGTATCACACATTGCAAACCACAGCAAGCAGTAAAATCTCTGACCTTGTGCTTTTCCATCAGTGCCATCATCTCAGTTATCTTGTGCTGACATCTGCTATCAGTTTCTCTCTGTATCATTGCTGTTTCATCACAAAGCAACCTCATCTTTTCTACCTGTTAGTAATAAATTGCATTTCATTCATCAACAAACCAATATATTTCTTTTAAATCCTAATTTCTTCTTTCCCCTGTGGGTACAAAGTTTGCAGTCCCACTTGGGCTTTATTTGCTTTTAAGATCCCTTTCAAATCCCAGATCTTTTCAAATGCAGATTGTTAAAATGGGCAAGATCAAAGGTACAGCCATGTCAGGCAAGTTCACTTTAAACCAAAAGGCCATTTCAAGCACTCTGCCCTAACGTTTCTTAGCATTACCATAAAAAAAAGTGTGGGCAGAAAAATACTAATATGGGAGAAGTTATAATCTAATTTAACTATGCTGACTTTATACCAAGGGTGGAATTTCTTTGACCTATATCTTGAAAGAAAGAAGTCTAAATGGAGTTCTCATTTTCAAAGACACATTCAAATACTTCAACCTAAGCACCTAACAGTACTAAAGTTTTGTTCACAGGGATTCACAACAAGTTCCATTTATGTCTGCAATGTAAGAGCAAGAACTCTGGCCAATAAACTTCATAAAAACATTTTAAATTAAAAAAAATAAATTGCAGTAAAAATTAACACCTCTCACCTCTTCACAAAGTTTATTTTCATTTACTTTTCTTGTTTCCATGTATTTTTGATAGATGTTGACTTCTTCCTTATGTTGCTTGTTCATATTTTCCATCTCTAACTGCAATTTATTCACCTTTGGAGAATGCAGAATAGCTGCTGTTATTTGTTTAGGAATTACTATGTTAATGATTTTTTCTTACCTCTTATTTTTGAGCACAAACAGTTACTTTTCAGGTATATGATTAAAGTGTTAGCTATTTAAAAGTTCAGGTTTTTTTAATAAAGAGTTGAACTTTGGCCTGAGGTGAGTTAGAAAATACTCAAAGAAAGAATGGCAACAGCACAGTGGGGAAGACTGCCCTAAGCAGTCACCCTAAATGCTCTGAATGCCTCAGAAAAAAACAAATACAGATGGAGATTTTATTCCCTCTCTTGTAAATCTATATAAGATTTTCACAGGTTTTATGGTACATTTTTCTCCCAGCTGTGCATTTTGATTACAGTTTTTCCTTTTAAGTTTATCATATGAATATCCTCAAAAGTCCACTTTTCTCCAAGTGCAGTACCCAAAGCTGGACACAGTATTCCCATCAGAGGGATTGCCACTGCAGAACACATTTAAAGAACAGCCTAATAAGATAAATATATATATATATATATATATATATATATATATATATGTCTTTTAAATGCTTTTCTGTTACAATGAGGTTGCTGAACCCTGTTCAGTCCACTATCAACAAAAGAAAAAAAAATAAAGGAAGAGATTGGAAACACCATTAATTGCAATGTGAATCCATCTCTTAAATGTCCAATAGTCAGTGCCCAATGATTAAAAATGGAAGCATCTTCTAAAAACTATGAGCTCATTCCTGCAAAATCTGTATCCCAGACCCAAAAACCAGCTCAGAATGCATTTAATAAGTATTATCATTATTTACAGTGGGACTTAAAAACACTCACCTCATCTTCTACATGATGCTATTTAAACATACCCTCCCTTCGTAAGTATTGCTTTTCTTGCTTTCCTCAGTATTTTTCTTTTTCAGCACCTTATTCTGTTGAAATAAAACAAAACAAGCGCTGTACCTTAATAAGTTAATTTTGTCATGGTTTAACTGCATCAAAAAATTCCAGCTTTCATCAGGCAAATACCTCTCTGTTGTGCAGCTCAGGTTCCAGAACAATTCTTCAAACAAATGAATGTTCTGTTCTAGTCTAATCTAATCTAATCTAATCTAATCTAATCTAATCTAATCTAATCTAATCTAATCTAATCTAATCTAATCTAATCTTCTAACTAATTATTGTGATAAAACTGTTTCTTCGTGACCTTAAGAAAGGCTCCTCCTGAGCAACAACAGGAAATAACAAATGAGGTGCAGAATGGGAATTAAAACTAAGATGCTGCTGACAAGAAGGTGTGAAGATGTCATGACAAAAAATACAAGTTATTTATTTTTACAGTGAAGTTACTACAGTTTGTGCTAGTGCAGAATTCTTTTCTACTAGCACTAACTTATTACAAGTAAGATACTTATTACAAGTGCATAAATAATACTATTCACTAAATGAAAAAGAGTAGAAGTTTATTAAAGACATTATTTTTGTAATTGCTTTTTTCAAATTAAGGGTCATTTAACAAATCAAGTGATTCCTAAGATGACTCCCTAATTTGCTCAGGATTAGGATAAGAAAGGAAAATTTTTAAATTACATAGGTGTATCTAAAGACATCACAGCAGACACAAACCTGCTGAAAAGGCAACCCAAAATATAATGTGTTTATGTGTTTGTGAAATTAAAATCTTTACACACCTCCTGCTGCAACTCTTAAATGCATTTGGTTTAATTTTCCACCTGCTTCTTTAAATTATTCATCTGAAAAAGATAATTCAGGCATTAATTATTAAGTTCTACAAATGACTCCCTATGCTAGCAATTCCTGTAAATGTTCTCAAACTTGCACTTGCACCAGTTTGGTTTGTTCCAATGGGACTGAAACACCAGCTGACATGTTAGAATAATCAGTTTTAGCCATGTAGTACTACAAGATGTTAATTAATAGCAGTGAATCAGTTCCTTAGTGGTTATGGAGTTAAGAAAGAAGAGGAAAAAAAAACCCAGTATCTTCACAATTTAAAAATGCACTTGTATGAAGTTCCTTACATCCATTAAAAAATGAATTTCCCAATAATTTTCTAGAATCTTCAATGGCTTTTCCTTTCTTGAAATTTCATTTTCAGTACTCTTAACCTGAAATTACAATTGTAAATCTTTGACTTTTACAATGAAATTTTGGGATCCATTCTAATTCTAAAAACCCCTTTCTATTGTTTTGAACCAATAGAAAGAAAGTGAAAATGTTTGAATCTATTTAAGCTAAAACTCACACTACATATAAAAAGCTAATCCAGAGCCCCTCCATCACTGAGTGGGTATATGAAAAAACAGAAAAGCAGGTTCTCTGTTTGTCTGAAAACCAAGAAATCTTTAATATTAAACTTCCAGCACAGAGTGAACATCCCAGTGACTGTGCTTGTCTTTTGAAATACCAGGGCTCACATGTGGACACACAATGGCACCGCTGGCAGCAGCTGGGAAAGAAGAAACCTCTGGCAGAGATCACATCCCCCAGGCAGAGCTTTGCAGAAAAAATTCCAACAAAGATTTTACACTGAATGCTGTCCTCTAGGTTCTGTAAGATATTTTCATGACACGACATACATTTTCTTCTCTTTCATCCAGTGTACTTTTCATCTCTTCACCCGTCTCTCCATTTTCTCCTTCAAAGACTCCAGTTCATTTCTAAGTGCCAAATTAACAAGCATTAGTAAATATTTTCTTATTGCCTTTAACTTATTTTCAGTAGTTCTCATAAATCCATATTTTATTTTCTAAAAAGAGCTGCTAATGTTGATGGGAACTTCATAACTTGCTCAATGAAAATGTTCTTAAAATGCAGCAACATGCCCAGTAAGTCATTATGTGAACTGTCCATACTTTTTTAAGTAGGAAAAGATGTTCCAGCTAACCCAAGGAAAATACATCCTAACCTGGATCATTGTAATGCAGCTGTGAAACATGGGAGCTGCCTGTCTACTGAACTGGGGATACAGGGAGTAACTCTTATCCAGTTTTGCCTTGTCACATTTAATCCAGAACCTTCAACTTTCATTTGAATTTCCTTCACACCTGAGATGTCTAATGCAAAACAAGACAGTTCCTACTATGGAATACAAAATGATGGCAAACATTGTTCCTGTAGCAATTGGTATTTCTAATCTGAGAAAATTTCTACTTGGCCAACAGCAATTCTGAATAGTTTCTGTTTAGCTATATAATCTAGAAAAACATTCACCAAAAAAATCCCAGAAAACAGCATTTGAACATAACCAACTATTTGAGTCTACTTCCTTTAACAATATCAGTTATTAATATTTGTTTTTACATGCCTTAGCTGGCTATTTGCCTCTTCTAGATTTTCAACTAACTGCTTTGTATTTTTTTCTTTTTTCTAACTGTCCTAAATAAAGACCCATGTCAGCAAAGAAATAAAATTCAAAGTGACTTCTTAAAAAATTCAAAGACATCCAAAGCATGCCCTATTCACAAGTGTAAATACACTTCCTTTCCAATTCAAAAACAAAAAATGGCTCAGATACTCTACAGACCCAAGTCATGTTGCAGCTCATCATCTAATTTGTAAAACTGAGTAATTTGTCAAATTGAGTATTGTCCTTTCAAAAAACCTGGAAGTTTACAACTTGCCTCTTGTTGTTCTTGCAGCCTCTTGAGTTCTGCAGCCCCAGCATTTTTCTCTTGTGCTGTTTATTCTTTCTCTAGTGAAAGCTTACTGAGATACACTGTTAGTTGTTCATTCTTTAACCTAATTTAAAACAAATGGCCAAGAGGAATTAGAAGATGCATTTTGAAATCTCCTTTTAAATAAACATACCCATTATCAAGTGTTATTCCATCCTGAAAAATCCCTTTATCTACAAATATAAGATTTGCAGCAGAGTCAGAGAGATATAAAAAGGTGACAGAAGAAGGAAAGAAAATCAGTCAACTTTTATATAAATATAATGGTTAGTGAAGATTATGTACTTCAAAGCAAGATTAACAATGAATTCAGAAACTTTCTCTTCTTGTTAAATAAGTCAGAGAGATACGGAACACCTACATGTGCCATAGAATACATACAAATAGAGAAAGTGGAATTTAGAAATGTAAGTATATCATTAATGGCATACTATGTGGTTCAAAACTTTCATTAGAAAACAATCATAGTTCATTTCACTGTGGATTAAAGCAACTTCTATATTACACCAAAACTAATTAAATATTACATTTTCAAAATGGTCATACCCCTCTTGTTCAAGATCTGTTTTCAGAGTCACAAGCTGCTTTAAATAATCTTGTTCCTTCTCAGCTGTACTTGTCAGCTGTGCTTTCAAACCATGGAATTCTTTCTGCAAAATGAAAGGAAGAGTTTTGAGTATATATGTGCAAACTCCAACTGCTGGAGGTTATCAGACATGAACTAAGATCACAAGGCTTTCAGAAGAACCAAACAACATCCATGCCATGGATTATCCAGATTGGATCTTTCCAATCTCTGCTGGGATCTGGAAGTGGTGTGAGATAGTGAACTGTGACACCAGTGCTGTTCATGTCTGTCCCTCGCTGTGAGTTTCATTACCTGGGCTGCAAAATTCGGGTGGGACACTGCTCTGGCTGCTGTTTCTATGTATAAACTTGTATCCAAGTCATGATGTGTAACGTCACTATTTCTAAAAACATGTTACTATTGCCCTACTTCAGACCTCTCTCATTTGGAGAGCATTTTCATCTCTCTCTCCAAATTTTTTTTTCTCTGCATATTTTCTACAGTAGCCTCAAGATTCTTCTTCAGTAAAAGTCCTCCAATGTGCCCATTTTAGAAAATTAGCGAAACTCAGTTCAGAACACTCAATGCACAGATTATAACAAGCAGACACAGTAAAATGCACACCTGATTTCACACTATCTTAACTTTAGTTGATATGGATTCTTGTTAGACTTGTAAATATAAAATCATAATGAAAATAAACCTCTGTTAAGAGTGTATTTCATATAGCTTAGACTTCTGTGACAGAAAACGGGGCTGTGTCACAGTACAGCAGGGTTCACAGAGGCCAGAGCTAATTACCTTCCTGGAAGGAAGAAAAAATGGGAAAACTTTATATCCAGAGGGAGTGCCATTTGAATGGGCATGAACAAAGAAGGAAATAACCAAAAACCTTGAGAAGGAAAACCAAAAATGTGGGAGACAAGAATAACCAAAAACACAGGAGAAAAGAAAAACAGAGGCAATAAAGTTCTTCAAAGAAAACACTGAAATTGTGTGTGAGAAAGTTTAGTAGAAATGTTCAGATAGACTGGATGGAGTTTATTTATGGCATTTAAGATACTTACAAAGCAAGAGGAATTTCATATGAAGAGCAAATGCCATGAGATTAATAAAATGAACATTTACCAGAGTTTCTGACAGCTCTTCAAATTTCACTTCTTTATCACATTTTACTTTAGTCATCTCTTCTACAGCACATGAAATGTAAAATTAATGGAACAGAAATGATTTTCATATTTAACGGCAGTATAAAACATTTACCCTTTTGCAATACCCAGTTCTCAAAACTTGTTGGATTAAGTTAAGAAACTGAAAAGCTAATTTATGACTTAATCTAAATGTAGACTTGAAAAAATTGTTCAGACATTAGCAAATCTATATCTGAAGAGAAACTAAATATTTATCTTAAAAATAATTAAGGCCTATTATTTTCCACAATTATAGCTTCAAATAAACTATGGACTGTAAGACTAGAGTATTATCCAAGTATTGATGCCTCTGCATTGTTCCAGAAAAAAAAATCTGAACTGCTGAAGGTATCACATGGATATGCTGAAAAGGAAACCAGTTGTTACTAACTTCCAAATGGTTTCTATGTGCACAGTCACAATTCTGATATTTTTTGCAAGCACTCAACAGCAAGGCAGATCTCTTACTCTGGGGACTAAGGAGCACATCCCTAGAAACCACAGGATATCAAATTTATGATATTTAAAGACAACCCCTGCCAGCACCATTCCACTTCCAGCATGGGGAGGGTCACAGAAATGTCAGTGGGAAGGTTTTACCTCTGCTGCAGAAGTCACTCCTGGCACCTGCAGTGCTGCTGCTCTGAGCTGCAAACCAAAATGACCTCCAGAAGAATGCATGCATGAATGATCTTACTATTGGAACTCTGCACAGCACTGCCCTTTGGCTGCTGCCAGTACCAATGATCCCCAAAGAAAAGCGATCAACTGAGTAAAAATAAATTTAGGCATTCCTGACAGGTACAGGTACTGTAAAATCATTTCTCCAACTACTAGAGACAGTCCATTTCCAGACAACAGCAGAAAACATTTTTATTACTGCCTAGCTCATTTTCTGCCTTTCTACAAGCCTTACCCAGTTCAGCAGATTTCTTTTGGAGCTCCAAGGTAAGCAGCTTTGAATCATCTTCATATTTCTTTAATCTAAGAAAATGGTAAATTAAAAATCCCAAATGTAGGGTACAAAGCACTGCATATGAAACTTACAGGACAATAAGACAAAGTCTTACCACAAGCACTTTAAGAAGATTTACCTTTCAACAGGCAGATGATACATCTGCCTGCAACACTTATCAAATTTCACTTTCACAACCTCACAACAGTAGACATAAAAGTAAACAAATATATACTTACAGAAATATGTATTTCTTAAAGCCAGAATTATGAAAGTTGGAGGGGGAAAAATTTACTTTTTATACAGTATCAACTATCACAAACAAAAAAAAATTACATTAAATTTTCTGCATTTAGACCACTGTGTGAAAAAAAACCTCCAAATTTCAGCTTCATTTCCAATCGTTCTTGATTTTGTCATAGACTGCAACCTGTAAGATCACTCTTGGAATTTAAACTCATTAATTGACATATTTTGCTCTTCTTGCAGCAAGCTTTTCAAATTGCCAACAGAAGTCTCAAACTCCTCTGTCAGGGCTGCAAGCAAAGCCTTCATTTTTTCACATTCTTCCTTTTCTCCAGTAACCTGAATTAATGTTTTCATTCTAGTCTGGAATTCAGTTTCCAAGTTCTTTTGAGTAACCTTCAAAACATGATATAACTTCTAAACATGTTTTGCAACAAACAGGTACAGCTGTTTCATGTCCAAAGTATCCATAATTATTTACACAAATACTCATCTAGTCTATTTATACTGTAAAGCTATACGCAAGGGGTTCCTCTGCCTTTTGCAATGGAATTTTAGCCTCTTCCAGCTCTGCCCTCAAATGTTCTTTACTGACCTGGAATTCCTTTAACATTTCTTCCTTATGTACTAAACAAAAAAAGATGTTCAAATTTTTAAAATAGGGTATTTACTAAAAAATCCTGACAAAAATGGAAAATTATATACATTTAAAGAATTTAACAAAGACCAATGGTACTGACATCATATACTATAAAAAATATATAAAATTTGAATATAGATCGCTTAAAAATACTGAAAATCAAGTTCTGAAAAGTAAGTTTCCTCAGTGACATCTGCCTGACTAATTTTGCAAAACTGAAGCAACACATTTTCCCCTTGCAATTTTCAAAAGCTCTCACTGCTTGACTCACCCTAAAAACTGCCCTGCCAGTCCTGCTCCCACGTGAGCAGCTCCAAACAAAAATAAGGCCTTCAAGGCCCCAAAATTCTCCTGCCAACCAGCAACAGAATAAGACTATCATGACCCTGTTTCTATGCTTCTATAAACAATCACATATAATAAATAAACAATCATAAACAATTACATTTAAATTCTTTAAACAATTACATTTAAACACAGCAGGCAGAACTCTTACATTTTGCTTCCATTAAGTCAGCAATCTTATTTTGTGATGTCTGCAGCTGAGCCTTGTTGTCTTTTATGACATCATCTTCTTCATCTCTCTGTATGGTAAGAGCTGAAATCTAGAAAAATGCAAGAATTATCAAAATGAAGTCTGGAAAAGGGACAGATATTAATTTTCATTTGTACTCCAGGTATGGTAAGCAGACATTTTGCTGTCATTCAAGTTAGATTAGATAGATAGATAGATAGATAGATAGATAGATAGATAGATAGATAGACAGATAATATTTGTCTAGATATAATCTTAGCCAAATATTGATCGTCACATTACTCTAAACAAAAAAGTTCTCCAATTCAAAATCAAACCATAAATTCCAGTAGACCAAAGGCACTGAAAATCATTAAATTTAGCAGAATTTTTGAAATTCTTGAAAAGGGATTGAAAACCCAACTTCCTGCATCACACATGACATGACACCCATACATGATGGATACAAACAGTATCCCAACATAAACATGGAACTCAGCTCAGCTCACATAACTCACATTCCTTTCATCAAGTTTGGTCACTTCTATGTTGCTGCGAAGTTCCTCATACAATTGTATTGTTTCTTCCTTCTCCTGTTCATCTATCAAAGCAAGAACATAGGAGAAAGCTTTTCTGTCGACGGAAGGGAACCAGGACATCAGTTTGATCATCACAGGCTCAATTTTATTGATCAGTACGGCGGGTTAAATACAGTTAATAATGAGCTTCATACATATTGCAAAAGTTGAGCTCAGGATTGGTCAGTTACATATCAGCACCTACGCCTACTTCTACATTCCTATGGTTCTACTTTTGATACTTTCTACATATTCTTAGGATATATTCAGGACTAATCTCTACTCCCTATCCTCATGTTGCAGCAAGGTCACTGCTGACCTTTCCTTTCAGCTTGCTGACTGCTGACTTTTCTCCTTCAGCTTAACCAGCGGCATTACGTCAGTATGGCCTTTCTCAGCTAACCAATTATGAATAAATCTCTCCACATTTCCCCCGTTTTCTTCTTGTGCAAGGAGATTAGTTTGCCATGTTTTTGCTATTGTACGGCTGACCATGTTTTGAATACAGTTAAAGATACAAGGCAAAATAAGCAAAAACAGTGAAATTACACCCAGCAGTCCTATAGCATAAATCACAAGGTTCCTCAGCCACGGTCCAAGTCCTAAGCCTTTAAGCCATTCGTCAATTCCTAAACCGTCTTCTTCCTTAAGTTTGTGAAGTCCCTGTTGTAATTCTTTTATCTTAGTGTGAATGGACACCGAATGATCAGACAGATTCATGCAACACATTCCCTCGAACTCTTCACATCCATGCCCTTGTGCTAAGAGCAAAAAATCTACAGCAGCTCTATTTTGCAAAACAGCATGGTTAACACTTTGCACATCTGCAGTTAACATGTCTAGAATTTGTGATGTCTTGTTCAGCTCATCCCTTGCCCAGCATCCTAATTGTTTTGCTAAATTCATGGCTTTATTGGCAGATCCTCCTGGCAAGATAGTTGAAACCACCACCTGTTTGAATGTGCCCCAAAACCGTGGATCTCCTATCTTGCTGGAGTCTAAGTCATGTATGCTACGTTTTCTCCTGTTTGAATTTTGACTCAGCTGCATTAGCAAGGACACATTAGGATGAAACAGTGACAATTTTCCCAAAAAACAGGGTCCACCCTGTGGTTTAGCTGGTATACCATTCCATGCCCTGTCTCCACAAATCAAGAATATTCCTGTGGGTAATTTCATTGGTGCTGTGATATTTGTGCCGTTACATTGACTGTAATGCTGTGGAGAGAATTCACTCACATTCAGGGATGAATCTAGGGTGGCCCATGTTTCTTTAGGTTGGTTTAAATTCTGAGCACCCGAAAGTTTGAAGCTAAACCATCCACCAGCTGTAGTGTTAGATATGCTGGCATTAGTACTTCCAAAAAGATCCAATTTTTCAGGAGGAGAATGCAAAGAGGTGTTAACGCACTTTTTGGTGCGTTGGCCGGGAATCGAACCCGGGTCAACTGCTTGGAAGGCAGCTATGCTAACCACTATACCACCAATGCTACTTGGAGTAAGTGGATTGCCCTCATTACGCAGCAAAAAAGTATATTGTCCTGGTTTAGGACAAATTAGGGGAAATCTCCAAAAGGGAGCCCCCCAAACAAAACAAACCTCCAACCACCCCTCCCCCAACACCGGGTTCGGGAAGGAATTTCTCGGAGGAGCAAAGTGGAAAACAAAACCTATTTATTTACAAGTAACAAAAGAACACTCCCCAACACAAGAAAAGGAAAGAAACAGACTGTGTATGGTGAGGGCGTCAAGCTTCTCTTGCAAGCTCCAGGTGTCCTGGACGTCTCAGGTCAGGTCCGGAGCCGGTCCAGTATCTTCAGGGGAGGGTAAGAAAGAGGGAACAAAAGAAAAGAAAAAAACAGTGCAAAAAGCAGAAAGCAAGCAAGCAAAGCGGCTAGCCAAGCCAAGCAGCAAAAAGCCAAAAGCCAAAAAGACCTGGTCAAACACTCCCCCCCTCTCTTCCCCGCCCCGCTGCAGCAAGACGGGCGGGGGGGGGGGGGAAGAGAGAAAAGGCACAGCTGCCAGACACAACACACGATATTGGGATAAAGGCTGTCAACCCACGACAAATGACTATATGTATCTATGGTGACGTGCACATGCTTGACTTTACCGAATCTAGCTATGTGTGTAACATCCATTTGCCATTTCTCATTTATTTCTAAACCTCGAGGATTAACCCCGATGCCTAGACCTATCCCACCATTATGATAACTACATGTTGGACATGCTCTGACAATGGCCTTGGCTTCTGACAAACTCAGCTCAAAGTGTTTTGCTAAACCTCTTGCATTTTGATGATATCTACTATGTGCTTCTCTGGCCAATGTGTGCTTGTCAATAGGACAAGAATTATCAATGGGTAGGGTAACCAATTTATCTGCACGTTCATTCCCTTCTCCTAAACCTTCACACCATTTATGACTCCTAATATGAATCACAGAATATGCTGCATTTCTCTCTCATAAAGCCTTCCTCAACTATATCAGTAACTCATACAATCGTTTATTATTCACTTCCTTAATTGCTGCTTCCTCTATTCGTTTGACTACTCCTGCAACATACATAGAGTCTGTGACCACATTTAAAGGCTCCTGTAAGTTGGACACCGCCCATACTACTGCTAACAATTCCAAAGTTTGTAAGCTATCTGCAGGGTCTGCTGTGAGGAGTTGATGCTTCCATTGTTCCTTTTCTTGCCAGGTAACAGCAGCACGCCTTGATTTCTTTCCTGCATCTGTAAAAGCTGTAATAGCTCCTTCTATGGGGTTTTCTTCTCTCAAAGGTCGAGTGATCCAGTTCCATTCTGTCATCCATTGCAAAACTCTAGGCACTAATTTACTAGTCTCTACTTTAGCAGGTGACATCAATAATGCTTCTTGTAAATTCTTCGAATTAATCAAGTACCAGTCCAAGGTTTCTTTTTCCATAGGCAATCTAATAGTAGCAGGTTCTCTACCATCCACTTCAAGAATTCTGAGATGCCCCTTTTTGATTAATGCAGCCAATTGTTCAATTTTTGAAGAAATTGTTTTCTTGTGCTGTAGTGGTGGTGATAACCATTCCAACACCCGTATCTCCCCCGTTTTCTTTTGCAACTGAGAGAGAGCACCAAGCAAGTGACAAGGGCTATTCCAGATAGTAAGGTCAATGGGGTGGTCGAGTTGTCGATGAGACACATACCCTTGCTGTACACAGTTACTAATTTGCTGCAAGGCAAGACGATGCTCCTTTGTCAGGTGTACAGGAGTAGTAGGGTCCACGCCTTTTAACAAAGGCCGTAGGGCTTCTAATAAATGATTTGGTATTCCCACAATAGGCTTCAGCCACTGTAAGTCTCCCAGCAACTTCTGTGCATCATGTAGAGTTTTAATGTCCAATTGTAATTCCAATTTTTGTGGTATTACTATTTGATCCGTCAGAGTCCATCCCAAATATTTCCAGGGCCTAGTAGTCTGAATTTTCTCTGCAGCAATAACAAGTGAATATGCAGCAAGAGTATTTTTAATGGTGTTATGGCTGTTGCTGTGCAAACAAAATATCGTCCATATAATGATATATTATAGTTGCTGACCATTTGCGACGTAGTGGCTGTAATGCAGCATCAACATAAAGCTGACATAAAGTGGGGGAGTTGCGCATGCCCTGCGGAAGAGATGTCCATTCAAATCTTTTATCTGGTTCTCCACGATTTATTGCTGGTAAAGTAAAAGCAAATCTCTTCATGTCATCAGGATGCAGGCCAATAGTGAAAAAACAATCCTTTAGGTCAATAATTAAAAGTGGCCAGTGTTCTGGAATCATAGCTGGATTTGGAAGGCCAGGCTGTAAAGCCCCCATTGGTTCCATTTGGTCATTTACAGCCCTCAAATCATGTATCAAACGATATTTCCCTGATTTCTTTTTGATTACAAAAATAGATGTATTCCAAGGGCTTGTGGATAGTCGTAGGTGCCCTTTTGTATATTGTTCCTGTACCAATTCATGGGCATGCATAAGACTCTCCCCTTTTAATGGCCATTGCTTAACCATCACCGGGGTATCCGTTTTCCAGGTGAGTGGAATGGGGAAAGTCCAAGCAATGGCAATTACCCCAAAGGGTGCTGATTAGTTAACACCACTCCCAATTGTGTTAAAATGTCCCTTCCAATTAAGCAGGAAACTGTAGGAGGCAGTTGAACAATCGAAAACACAGCAGATACTTGTTGATTCTCAATGCACACAGACAAAGGCGGCGATCTGCTTGCCAATGTAAATCTTCCCACTCCTGTCAGCATGTTTGATGATGGGAATAGGGGCCAATGTTGTGGCCACGCTTCCGGAGAAATGATGCTTGTATCTGCCCCTGTATCCACTAATCCATAAAGGGTTATGCTTTGATGCCCATAAGTAATTTCAACCTTTTGCTTTGGTCTATTTTGTAAATCCATGGTTAAAAGTGTAACACCAGTAGAGCCAAAACCTTTTTCATCCCATGTTTGCCCAGTAAATTATTGTATTCCTGATGTCATTTGTGACAGTGGTACTAATTGTGCAATGCGTTGTCCCTTTGTAATTTTAATCGGAGGATAAAGGGTGTAAGCCATGATTTGTATTTCCCCTGTAAAGTCCGCATCGATAACACCAGGCAAAACAAATAATCCCAACATAGTTATAGAGGAACGTCCCAGCAATAATGCTCCACATGTTTGTCCATTTAATATAAGAGGGCCCTTTATTCCAGTGGGTATCCTCTCAGGCCGGTTTGTCATTAGTGTGACGTCTAGTGCTGCTGATAAGTCCAAACCGAGGCTCCCGGTTGTTGCAGGTTGCAGACAGGAGATGGCAGCGATGTCACAGCAGCTGCTGGTGTCCCCGATGTCACGGCGGCAACTTGTGTCTGGGCGCAGCCCCCGAGATGCGCGCTCTGCGGATGGTTTCCCGACCGGCACCTACAAGCCGTAGTGTTGTGGGAGCTGGATCGGCAGTGTTGACACCATATGCCAGTCACTCGGCATGTTCGGCGTGTGTGTCCTTCGTTGTCGCATCGGTAACACTTGAGGAATGGTTTCGAACCTCCTTGCGTGAATGCCAGTGAGCCACTTCGGAGAGGAGCAAGAGCAGCTAACACCTGATTCTGAGTAGACTCTGCTTGCTTTTGTAACCCTAATCCTAATTCCTTTAGAGCTTCTGCTATAAATGCCTATGAAGCTGTTGGCATTAATGCCATTCGCTCTAACGCTTCCTCAATAGTCCAATTTGCCCCTAAAGTAGCTAACACTCTCTGGGTTGCTGGATTGCTGTTTTGCAAGGCACACTGCTTCAATAGCGCCCCCTTCATGTAGTCTGCAACACCAGCCCGATCTATAGCAGTAGCTGCTCTATCAATAAAATTTCCAAATGATTCTTCCCTTCCTTACTTAATACCCATATAAGCTGGTAACCCTCCTGGCTCTTTAACCATGTCTATTGCAGCACGCACTAACCTCATAGACTCTCTAAGTTTATCTGCTCCCGATATCATCTGTGCCTCTGTACACAAATATGCCCCTAAGCCCATCAGCTCCTCTACTGTCACTCCATGTAATGGGTCTCCCTGGGCTCGTTGTACAGCAACCGACTCATTCACCAAAGCTTGCCAATGGGCGTTAAACAATAACTGCTGATGCTGAGTGAATATCAACCGAACTATTCCTCTCAAATCATTAGGACATAAAACCTGAGTATTAAAAAGATAATCTAACATTTGCCTAACAGGTTCACTTTTTACTCCAAACTGACTAACCGTAGAACGTAGCTGAGTTAACAGCTTCCAATCTAAGGGAGTATATTCTGCTATATTATGCGTAAGGTTCCCCTGTGCATCATACTGTGGTGTGTATGTAACTGGACATGCAAGACTAGAAGCTATTTCCACCGCTTCACCATCCCCCATTTGCATTACTTCTTTCGCCAAAGCAGCCCAAGCTTCCCTCCTCTGTTTAGCCATCTCCCCCCATGGATCACGGTGTGCCCCTGGGATGGGATCTGACTCTTTAAGGGTGCTATGCTGCTGGCGCTTTGGTGCAGACACCGAGTTTTCGCACGGGGAAGGCAGTGAAGCAGAGGCTGGCTCGCGCGGGGGAAGCAGGGGAAGCAGCCCCCCCGCTGGAGCTGACAGTGAAACCGGAGCCGACTCGAGCGGAGCCGGCTCGTGCGGGGGAATTGACCCCCCCACTGAAGCTGTAACCGGAGCCGGCTCGCTGAGGGGAAGCGGCGGAGGCAAGGCTGGCGGCGGAGGCGAAGCTGGCTTGCTCCCACCCCCACCATCTGACCCACCTGAAGCTGGTGGCGGAGGCAAAGCGGGTTTGCTCTTACCCCCACCATCTGACTCGCCCTCCCCCTCTGACAGGAAAGGTGCAGACGGTTCCACTGCGCCTATAGGAAAATCCTCCACACCACTTTGCTGGGGACTCTTAGGCATAAGTACCTTAGTTACAGAAGGTGCCAGGGGATCATCTTCACAACCATACCCTATATTCCTCTTATGAGCTTCTGTTTCCCTTTCTGCTGCCTTTCTCTCAGAGACCTGCTGAAGTAACGTGTTATAGACCACCCGCCATAACTTCCCGAATTTCTTTGCTGACTTATCATCATCTAGCACTGTATCCCACAGTATTTCCCCAAACTTCTTCCACTCTGCTAGCTCATGAACTGTATGAGGGTTAGAAAAGATACCCCTAGCATGGCCATAGGCTAATAACCCTGGTAACTCCTTTTTTAAATCTATCCCTTTTATCCCTTGCCGCTCTAAATAGGCGGTGAATAAATCATATGCCGCTTGCCTATCCATACCTATTAATCAGCGCGCGCTGTGGCAGCTCTCCAGGCTCCGGTGGACACATATTGGCTTGAGTCAACGTTGTGAACCCCAAGGGTGCTTCAAATTCCGGCACCGTCCCAGCTGCAAGGACCCAAACCCAACTTCCTCGACCGTGGCGTAATCCCTTTTTCTTTTAATCCAAGAAAAAAGGGCAGAGATTCGGTTATGCCCACATTCTCCACCATTTGTCGACGGAAGGGAACCAGGACATCAATTTGATCATCACAGGCTCGATTTTATTGATCAGTACGGCAGGTTAAATACAGTTAATAATGAGCTTCATACATATTGCAAAAGTTGAGCTCAGGATTGGTCAGTTACATATCAGCACCTACGCCTACTTCTGCATTCCTATGGTTCTACTTTTGATACTTTCTACATATTCTTAGGATATATTCAGGACTAATCTCTACTCCCTATCCTCATGTTGCAGCAAGGTCACTGCTGACCTTTCCTTTCAGCTTGCTGACTGCTGACTTTTCTCCTTCAGCTTAACCAGCGGCATTATGTCAGTATGGCCTTTCTCAGCTAACCAATTATGAATAAATCTCTCCACACTTTTCTTTTGAACAAGAATGCCAGCTGCCCAAGTCATTATACTTAATCAGCATAATGAATTAAAAAAGGAATTATCAGTTTCATTCTTATTTATTAAGTCATTATGAAACATAGTGTCAAAATTTACAGAATCTAGGGAAAATGTGTATTTCAATGAAACATTAAGCAAGCTCAGCTTTTAAATTACCTTCCTAAGATTTTTTTTTTCTGTGAAAAGTGTAATTCTGGATCAGTTTATGTGACCATATTAATTATTATAGTATTAATGCTGTTGAATAATAATGTCGAAAATGTTAGTATTTATAAACTATAATCTAGGGTTTAACACTGAATTTCTTCCTATCAGCAGATACCTATAACCACAGAGCTGTCATTATAAAATTGCAACGCTCCATGTCCATATTTTCCTTCTTTCCTTTCACTTTTGTAATTGATAGTATTTTTTCCTAAGAAAACAATTTAAAAGAGAACAGTAAAAGAAACAGCTGTCAAAAAAGAACAGTACATCTATATACAAGTGTTTCTAGAATTAATGCTAAAAAGAAACAGACATTTCTTAAGTATCCAGGATCAAGTTAGTAAAATTCTAATGATTTCATAACAATTCTAAATTGCATATAAAGTAGAATTTCCAAGCAAGAACATATTTTAAAACCTCAAGAATTTAAACTTCATTAAGTTAACCAACTGTCTTGGCTTGTTCAGTTTCATGAGAAGAATTCCAGTTATTCATTATACCTTGGGGTTAAGACCTTTTTTCCTCACAAATGTGTGATAGCTGAAAACAGGAAATGTCAGCTCTGGAAATTTGTTACAGAGTGCTGAGAATTTAGAGTAGATTCTACTGCCTAAAAACAGGCATGAAGTGTCACTTCTTATGTCTTAATATATTCCCAGAGTGTGGCTGGGACTGCAAAGCTTCATTGGGCTGAGCAGCCTTGAGGAGCCCTGCCCTGCTCTGCAGTGGCTGCCAGTGGCAGTCGGGGCTGTGGGCACTGCCTCAAACCTGGAGCACTGTTTGGGCACCCAAAGAGCTCCCAGGCTGGCAACCTTGCAGCAAACAATCTCACTGCCTTCTAAAGCCCTCTGCATTTAGCATTACAAACCAAAAGTCTGTTAGACCTGGGGTTTCACTTCCAATTTTGTGAGCCACTTAAAATTCATTTCTCATTTTGAGAGCCACATCCAGTCGATCTCAACTGGAGAACTTTTCTGAACAGCATGAGAAATTTCTTCTTCTTTCTTCTGTTTGTGAATTTAGAGCAAGCCAGAAGTACATTTACTCTGAAAAATAAAAACTAAAAAAGCATTTACATTTGCTGGTCTTCTCTGTGAAGCGAGTGCAGGTTTCCTTGAGCAGATTACACAGATGCCTCAAAGTAGCAGCTCTAAAGGAGGGAAAAAATATCATGTTTGCTCAGGAGTGCACAGTGCTTTGTGTACCTAAGGAGTAATAATGGAAATGACCTTCAAAATTTAACAGCTACATAAAACTGCCCATGTGAAAACTGATTATTTTGACCACAAAAATATATACCTGGTTCTATTACTTACTTTTTCAAAAGATCTTTATTTTCACATATCTCATCTTCCAGTTTCAAATGGAGTTTTTCATTCTCAAACTAATTTCATAGGGAACAAATTCAAAAAGACACTGTCATTGAAAAATATATTAGAAATGCACTTTGACTTCTCAAATCCCTCATGAAAAAGTAATTTTGGGCATCAGTAGACAGAAGTCTGTTTTATCTGGTATTACATGCTGAGTCATCTTTTGCATGAAAGATGTTATAATTAATGAACAATAATTTACCAGCAAATGAGACACCTACAGGTATATTCTTCATACACACCCTCACACAGGACAGGTGCCTGCAACTTCTCAAAATAATCATTTTCTCAAGGCACAAACGAAACTGCAACAGTCTTTAAGATTTAATTGTATCAAGAATACTGTCATACTGAATCAGGAAGCACTTAACTTCATCTATTCAATGTACACTATACAATACTGGCCTGCAGTTCTTGAATGGCTTTATTCTGTGCTTCAATAATCTTTCTGTTCTCTTGGAGTTTTCTTTCTTTCTGGTTTAGTTCAGTTTCGACAGTCAGTTTCCACTGCTTGATCTTCTCAGCCTCTTTGTAGAGTTTTGAGAACAATTAATTCATTGTTTCTGTATTCTATTAAAACAGGTTCCACAATTTAATCTCAAATACTATCCAATTAATAGTACATAATATCTAATTAATACTGTTGTAGATAACATATTTCTGTCTTAGAAACATCACAAGAATAATATTTTTCCACAGATGGTGATATAAGCTTAGATATGATCAGGAGCCCAAGTTTAAATCTTTGTGCATCCTCTATGTATGTATCAAAAGACATTACAGAACACATAGGAGAAACAAATACAATGAAATATCCCAAACCCCCTTCAGACATCACCAAATAGATGGGCTTGAAGACATGGATAACTGCAGTCCACCAAAATCAATAAAAGTTTTGCCAGAATTATCAGTGAAGCCAAAATTCCTTCTAGCAGGTTTTTCACACCATTTCTGTCCTCTCTTTCTGACAGACACTGCTGAAGTAAAAGCTGCTTAAGTAAAAGCAGCTTCAGAGACTTTGCCCAGGAGTACCTGTGATATTGCCATGAACACACACAGAATCACAGAATCACAGAATCACAGAATAATGAGGTTGGAAGAGACCTCTCAGATCATCGAGTCCAACCTATGCCCTAACACCTCAACTATAACACCAAGTGCCATGTCCAGTCTTTTTTTAAACACATCCAGAGATGGTGATTCTACCACCTCCCTGGGAAGAACATTCCAGTGCTTTATTATTCTTTTGGTGTAAATTTTTTTCCTAATATCCAACCTATCCCTTCCCTGCTGTAGCTTGAGACTGTGTCCTCTGGTTCTGTCAGTGCTGCCCGGTGGAAGAGACCGACCCCACCTGGCTACAACCTCCCTTCAGGAAGTTGTAGAGAGCAATAAGGTCACCCCTAAGCCTCCTCTTCTCCAGGCTAAACAACCCCAGCTCCTTCAAATGTTCCTCACAGGGCTTGTGTTCCAAGCCCCTCACCAGCCTTGTTGCCCTCCTCTGGGTGTGCTCAAGCATCTCAACGTCCTTCCTAAACTGAGGGCCCAGAACTGGACTCAGCACTCAAGGTGCAGCCTCAGCAGTGCCCAGTACAGGGGCAGAATGACCTCACTGCTCCTGCTGGCCACATCATTCCTGATGCAGGCCAGGATGCCATTTGCCTTCTTGGCCACCAGGGCACATTGCTGGTTGATATTCAACCGGCTGTCACCAGCACTCCAGGGCCCTTTCTGCCTGGGCACTGTCCAGCCACACTTTCCCCAGCTTGGAACTTTTTGTGGCCAAAATGTGGAACTCAGCACTTAGACTTAAACTTCATGCTGCTGAACTCTGCCCATCCATCCAACCGATCTGTCTCTCTGCAGAGCTCCCCTCCCTTCCAATAGATCAACAGAAGCTCCCAGCTTAGTGTCCTCTGCAAATGTACTAATGAAGGACTTGATGTCCTCATCCATGTCGTCTATAAAAATATTAAACAGAACTGGTCCCAGTACAGCCCTGAGGGACAGCACTGGTGCCTGGCTGCCAGCTGGATGCAGCACCATTCACCATCCCTCTCTGGCCCAGCCATGCAGCCAGTTCTGAGCCCAGCACAGAGTGCTCCTGTCCATGCCCTGGGCTGCAGCTTCTCCAGGTTTGTGCTGTGGGAAACAGTGCCAAAGGCCTGGCTGAAGTCCAGATACACAACATGCACAGCCTTTCCTGCATCCACCAGGTGGTCACCTGTTCACAGAAAACCAGGCTGGTCAGACAAGACCTACCCTTCGTAAACCCATGCTGGCTGGGTCTGATAGCCTGGCCATCCTGTAACAGCACTCAGTATGAACTGCTCCATTATCTCACCTGGTACTGAGGCCAGGCTAACTGGCCTGTAATTACCAGGATCCTCCTTCCTACCTTTTTTGTACATGGGTGTCACACTGGCCAGTGTCCAATCATCTGGAACCTCACCAGGGAGCTATAACTCCTGATAAATAATGGAGAGTGGCTTGGCAAGCTCATCTGCCAGCTCCCTCATCACCCGGCATGGATCCCATCTGGACCCAGGGATTTATAAATATCCAAGTGTCCCAGCAGTTCTCTGCTCACACACAGAGCAGGAAGGAAAACCACCACCCTTGTGCCCTTAGACCACCTTGAAAGTGCCCTACAAGCAGTGCTGGGCCAGTGGTTGAGGCAGGGAGAGCAACATACGAGCCCAAAGGGCCCTTTGGTTCACTTACAACACCCCCAAACACCATCCTTGTTTTGGCTGCATCACAGTTTTGTTACCGTCCTGATGGTACTTTAATAGCTTAGGATTAAAAAAGTCTAAAAAGTCAAGGATATGAAAATCAGCAGAGAGAGCACTAGAAATGTGTTTTATTTTGTGGTAGCAAACAGTGTTTTGTAGCTGCAAAGTACAGAAGCTATTGCAAAAAAAAGGAGCTGTACTGAGTTGTGCTAAAGCAGAGATCTACTGGTAAAGACACTGTGAAAAGAATCCAGTGCTTGAGGAAATCACTGAATTCATTGTTTTACAGATAAAATAAAGCCAGACAAGGCAATTGGGATAATCTACTTCAGTTTTCCAAAGAACACTCTGACTTCAACCCTTCTGCCCCTCAACAGAATATTCAGAACCAGTTTCACAAGGATACTTAAGCGTTTAAATCTTACTCTAATTAAAGCTCATAGACTTTGCAGGCACTTCAAACAAAGAAAAAACAACAACAATATTGCAATCACCTTAATTTTTAAAGATTTTTTTCCAGGCATGTTCACTAAATCACAAAAATATCTAAGTGGTTCAGCTTTAAACAGGAGACAGAAAACATTATTCCCTTTTGACTACTTCCTTTAGCCCTGAAATATCTACTGAATAATGCTTTAGGCACTGTTTGGGGACAAATTCAGAAGACCCCAAGGAATTAGATGTGCAGAGTTGATACTTAGCTGACCTCTTCATCTACTTCAGAGCAAAGTTTCACTTGCTGTGAAATTGTATCTGAAACATGAAGAGATTTTCATCACTGTATTTCTAAAAAAAGTAACAGTGAAACTGTATTTAACAGTTACAGACGTGAAACTCTGAGACTACTCATGAAAATTAAAACTTGACAATATATAAAAATCTAAAGAAGGTGCATGGCAAATATTCCAATCGTACCTGAATCAGTGATTTCGCCACGGTTCGACACATCGAATGGCAGCTTAAAGTCATCATCTGAGCATCTGTTAAAACCCTGCACAAATTTAAAAGTTGTTTCTTATGGGTAGATTTGTAAAGGAAGAATTATAAAATCCATAAAAAATCCCTACAGATTATGTGAAAATAGAATTTGTCATTAATGAAACAACTGCCTACAATTTTCAAAGCCCAAGGTATTGGTAATGGCTTTGGAGCTCACTTCTTACTTCCCAATGGTTGATCAAACTGTTGGTGTCCTGCAGTTTGATTTATAGACTGGCCAAAGGGGAGCTTTCAATGCAGGGAACTCAGCAGCTCCTGCCTGTCTGGGCACTGGTGCATGGCAAAGGACTCAAGGAGACAAATTACTTTTGTGAAGACCAGTAGTTGATATTTCTTTTTTGCTTTACTTCCAAGGGCACTTCTAAACCATATCTGATTATGTTTCAGCATGAAATACCCTTTTACAAGGTTTTTAAGTCACAGAAGTTCATCCTGTAAACAGCTAACTCATCTGCTGTCAGAATATCCCGTTTGAATCTCAACATATTTCATAAGGAGCTTCCACATGAAAAAATAACTTATTGAATTCCCATAACTCAGTGCGGGGACAGAACATTTTCACTGCACACCTGATCTGGTGAGACCAAGACACCGATGCCAGTGCGAGCATCTGAGTGAGGCCTGTGGGAATCCATAAAATCAAAGGGTTTTGGGAAAGCTGCAAAAGACAGGCCTCAGAGACAGCAGAACTGTGATTAGAGCCAAGCAGTAGCCATGAGATAGGTCAGCAGAAAAATTATGTCAAAAGTAGAAAAGTAGGGACAAATAGAACAATGGTCTGAGCTTGGCTAGAATAACTCCCTAAAGTACAGAAAAGATTGTCTACAGAGATATTAGGAAGTTCTAAGCTTAATAATGGAGCTATGTGCATTGTGTTTTAAGGCTTACAAGCAGGTATTGTATTCAAAATAAGCAAGCATTGTTTTAACCAAAGGTACGTGTACTTATAGTGGTTGGATAGAACTACTGTCAGTATGCTTTTGATTTGTGTGATTGGTCAAAACACTTCTAAAGTAAGTCATTAAGTTCTCAGTCTGCTGCCTGGGATGCGAGCTGCTGGCATCTTCCCATTGTCATAACCATGTAATGAGACTAATGCTGGAAAATAAAACAGCTCAAGGCAGTTCCTCAGCAGTCCTGTCCCGTTGGTGATTTGTACACAGACTCCGGCCGGCAATAGAGCCCTGCTCGCTCTCTGGGCTGAATTACCCACATCAAACGCGGACTTACAACACAGAGCGGATGCTTGAGAAGATGATTCCCTTCAGTTTTGATAGAAAACAACAACAAAAGTCTTTGAAATTCAAACTGAAGATGTCTGTGCATATGCCACTCTAGGCATACGCACAGAAATGAGTCCAGCGCAGGAGCCATCCCGGCCCAGGCAGGGTCAGATGTGTGTGTGCTCCAGCCCGGGGCAAGGGGCAGGTGCGTGTGTGCTCCAGCTCGGGGCTGTGCCGGGGCAAGGGGCAGGTGTGTGTGTGCTCCAGTCCGGGGCAAGTGTGTGTGCTCCAGCTCAGGGCTCTGCCGGGGCACTCCCCGGGCCCAGCACTGTCCCCGTGTCCCCGGGGAAGGGCCCCTGCGCTTTCCCCCCGTTCCCTCCTCAGACGCGGCCTCCAGAGCAGCATAGCCCGAGGGGGCGGCCGGGGGCGGGGTGGTATGGCCCGCCCTCAGCGGCCCCGCGGCCGAGCGCTGACCTGTGATGTGCCTGCAGACACCTGCCCTGCATCAGGCGCGGCAGAATGAACAATTGAAAGCGGTTTTTCTTCTCCATGGCTCCGATAAAAGGGCGGGCGGGGCGGCCCCAGCTCCCGGCGGCCGCTGAGGGCGGGCGCGAAGGGCGGGAAGCGGCAGCGGCCCCTCAGCGCCGGAGCGGGGACGCCGCCTAGCGGAGCTCGCGAGGCCCGCCCCGGACACGGCCCGGCCGGACAGAGCGGTGGCGGCGGGGCCATCGGGGGGGGGGGTCAGCGGGACCATCGGGGGGGGCCAGCGGGGCCATCAGCGGGGTCATCGGCACCATCGGCGGGGCTGGCTCGTCGCCCGTGGACGCCAGAGAGGTCTCGGGGCAGCCCGGGGGGTCGGGCGGGTTGGGGATGTCGCCGTGGTCGCCGGCCGGGGGAGCACAGCGGGACTTTCGCCGTCGCGGGGAAGGCGGGAGAGGTCTGAGGGGAAGGGGGCGTCCCGCCTGTACAGGGAATAACTGGGGGAGCCCAGTCCTCCTGTGTGAAAAATACGTATTTTATGATTGGCTTTTCACAAATATTAAAATGAATATTATATGTGTTATGTCAGAAAGTAATGCTGTATTAATTTTCTTAAGTAGTGTGTTAAATCTAGTTAAGGGTATAACATAATGTTAAAATAGAAACTATGCTATGTGAGATACTTTTTTAAAGAAAGGACTTGCAGCGAGATAGCAGCCACAGGATACCTAAATCTTTCAGAGTAAGAGAATTTATTGCTCTCTTATCAGAAGAAACGAACTTCTTCCTTCCTGCCTGCTCAGCCATGAAGATGCTGTCAGGATGCAGAGGAAGAAGTTGACACTGACCAGACAGAATCCTGTGTTTGAAAGGAATTTATGCATCATGTATAAGATGTATGAATATGCAATAGGTCATTGTTTTTAAGGGTTAATCCTCTCTTAAAGTGTGTCCTTTTTCAGGCTTATTTTGCCCAGAAAAAGGTACCTGGATGTCCGTAAATCTTTGTTTCTATTAACTCATATTATCCTAATCCAAATTATCCAAATTCTTATTACTCTAATTATATTGCCATTTTTATAATAATTTTATTACTATTAAACTTTTAACATTTTAAAAAACAAGTGATTGGCGTTTTTCACATCCTGTGACCCCCTGGTGTTGTAAATGGCTACCCCAGAAACATCAGTACATGGGATGTTGTGTGTTGGGCACTGTGTGAAAAATGCCAATCATTTGTTTTTAAAATTTTAAAAGTTTAATAGTAATTAAATTGTTATAAATAGAGTAATATAATTAGAGTAATAAAAATTTGGACAATTAGGATTTAGGACAATATGAGAGAATAAGAACAAAGAGTTATGGACGTTATGGTTTTTCTGGGCAAAACCATTGTGATGGTTGGTGGCCATGGGAAGCTGCCCTGGCCCTTGCTCAGGGCTGGTGTCAGTGCCCAGTGCCAGAGGGTATCCCTTGCTGGGGGCTGTGCCATGGCCACCTGCCCTGTGCCGCGCTGGCCGCTCAGGCACCAGGAACCAGCAGCCACCAGCCCTGCCAGGGCCAAAGGCCAGCTCAGCCAGACAGAAAGGGGCAGGGCTGGGCACTGTTTCCATGGCAACCGGCACTGGGGGGACACCTGGGTCACCTGGCCTGGAAGTTGCCATGGAAACCCCTGGCAGGGACTGAGGGCACAGCCCCTGGCACTGAGACACTGCTGGGCCGGGTGCTGAGCACAGCGCTGAGCACGCACAGATGGTTTTGTTCTTGCTGAGCTGCAGCACAGCCAAGGCCTGTCCTGCCCCTCATCCAGCCACACTGGGGAGGGGCTGGGGCTGCAGGGGAGCTGGGCAGGGGACACAGCCAGGACAGGGGATCCCAACTGGCCCCAGCCATACCCCACACCAGAGGACATGCTCAGTGTGTGAAGGGGGGGAACAAGGAGGAAGGGGGGAATTTTGGAGGGAGGGCTTTTGCCTTGCCAGGTAACACTTAGGCAAGAGGGGGCCCTGTTTCTCCAGTGGACAGGGTCACTTCCAAAGACACAGACACCAACTGAAGGAATTGTGTCATTTATATCATGCACAGCTGCAAAGAATTACAAAAGGATAAGCTCAGCAAAGCACATCATCATTATCAAAGAATTACAAAAGAAGCTCAGCAATCCATCCAGTCATGACTACCAAAGACTGCCTGCAGTGATTAGATCCACCAGCAGTTCCCCTCAGATTTTACATCACCCAGATCCACACATCAGCTGGGGAAGCCAAGGACTGCAGAGCCACTCCCAGACTCTGGGAATTCCTGCAGGTGCCTCCCTTTGCAGGCAAGGAGGCTCCAAGCCCGCTGGGAGAGGACACAGCTTTTACACTGTTAAACAAACAAGCTGACGTCGCTGCTACTGTGGCAACATCTGGTTTGATTCTTCTCATTGGTTTCTCCCAAAGCCTGGCCAGGGCTCAAGGAGGAACCAAGGGAGTTGACTTTGATCCTTCAGCCCCAAACAAGGCCAGATGGTGCCTGCTCTGGTTTCTAAATACAGAAAGATAAATCCATGTTTTATCAAGGAACACATGCACTGATCGTGTTGTTAATCATGCTTCCTTAAGGAGTAGATACAAATATAACATTTGGTTGGAAGGTTCATCTAGAGGTGAACTTTGCCTCAGGGCCTGTTCAGGCCTTGATCACAGCCTGGTAAGGCCTTGGTACTTTGATCAGTCCTCAGACCCACAATGAACTACAACCTTCATACAATTCTTTCAATAACACAGTTTAGATTGAGATATTAGGCAAAAAGGCATCTCCTCTTGTGCTTCAATTAAGTGCTGTTTAATTTCATTACTCCGTTCCTTTTAAATCATGCCTAAATAGTTGCTGCTATTCTCTGTTATTTATCAAATGCCTCTTTTCTTGAGACTGTCTCTTTTAAGACAAATCCCAGTACTCCACTTCCCAGCACAAAGCATCACAACAACTCTAACGTGGAATGTCAGAGTGCACACCAAGTGCACACACTGCAATGATGGCAGGCACTGCCACAAATGTCTGTCACAGCAGTCTCCAATTTGGCAGCCATGAAACCAATCCCAGCCAGAAGAATTTTGGAGCTCACAGGATGTGCTATTGGACATTTTAACAGGATCATTTGCTACTTCTTCTAATAATCCATTTAGCTTATTCCTATAAACTCCACAGGACAGGGCAGCACACATGGGGCACAGGATGAACCAGAATCTTTTGCTTGCTGAAAGCCAAGGCACTCCTTGGGGGGAAAATGTTCTCTGGGCCCCAGCTCTTCCTTGTGGTTGTTGCTGAAGGACCCAAAATGGTGGCCCTGCAGCCAAGAGTGGTGTGACACTGACACTGAGCAGCTCCAGCACCCCAAGTTCTACTGACATTAGCAGTGATGGAAAAGCACAGAAATCCTCCACACTGTGGCCTCTGGAACCAGAACAGGGTTTGATTTCTCCTGAAGGGAAATCTTAGGGAATCCTGTCCAAGTGATCATTGCATTCCTGTGTCTTCTTTAACTGTCCCTTTACTGACAGTTACGAGTCAAGAGCCCATGGACAGAGTTCTGGCCACCCCACAGCGTGGGCCCTCCAAGGGAACCCCACTCCTCCCAACTCCAGCTGGGAACAACCCTGGCAATTGGTGACATGCAGTATTTTGGCTATCCTGATCTTTACAGTTTCATAACTAATAATTACATTTTGAGGAGTAACCCCTTGGTGAAACACTAGAGGTGTTTGTGGCAGACAAAGATTCTATCAAGGTACACCTTACAGACATCAGTAGTACTTTAGTGACACCGTTCTTCATTCTTTTTTTTCAATCATATTCAAGTTAGGAACAAGAATTCTGTTGTCGATCGATGCATTGATTGTTGCAGGGTTCGAGCTCCAGGAAAAGAAAATTCAAAAGATGCCACCTTGGAAGTATTTGGGCTTAGAAATTGGAAATAGGACCATTGTTCCTCAAAAACTAGAAATCAATCCAAGGATCAAGACCCTTGCAGATGTCCACAAGTTGTGTGGGTCTTTGAACTGGGTAAGACCATGGCTCGGTCTGACTAATGAAGACCTTGCCCCTCTTTTCAATTTATTGAAAGGGGGAGAGGACCCAGGTGCTCCTAGGTCGATTACCCCAGAGGCACGGAAAGCTCTAGAAAAGGTTCAAATTGCAATGTCCACAAGACAGGCCAACCGATGCCGGCCTGACCTGACATTCAAATTTATCATCCTAGGTAAGTTGCCACACCTCCATGGAATTATTTTCCAGTGGGAGGAAAAACAAACACCTAAGGCAAAGAACACACCAAAAAAGGACCGGGACCAGAGGGACCCTCTCTTGATCATAGAATGGGTTTTCCTCAGTCACAAAAGGTCCAAGAGACTGACAAAGCCTCAGGAGCTGGTAGCAGAATTGATTCGAAAAGCAAGGACCCGGATCAGGGAGTTAGCAGGATGTGATTTTAAGTGCATTCACATTCCAGTTGAGTTAAAATCAGGTCAAAATACTATGAAAATACTGGAACAATTGTTTCAAGAAAATGAAGTGTTGCAGTTTGCTCTGGATTCCTACTCAGGACGTGGCAGGAGTAGTATCCAGGGCAGATCAAGCAATACTGCAAGATGTGTCTAACATCACACTTTTTGAATTGCTCTCAAAACTGGTAAAGTTAGTCACTCACCGAGAGCAGCCTTTTTATGTGATGCATGTCAGGTCACACACTGACTTGCCAGGGTTTATCGCTGAAGGCAACAGAAGGGCAGATGCTCTTGCTGCACCTGCAGTGATGGCCACTCTCCCAAATATTTTTGAACAGGCAAAAATCAGCCACCAGCTTTTCCACCAAAATGCACCTGGCCTGGTTCATAAGTTTAACATGACTCAAGAACAGGCCAAAGCGATTGTGGCCACATGCCCAAATTGCCAACAACATGCACTCCCTACAGTGAGTACGGGAGCAAACCCAAGGGGACTGAACAGTTGTGAACTGTGGCAAACAGATGTAACACACATACAGTCTTTTGGACGGCAGAAATATGTTCATGTTAGTGTAGATACCTTTTCTGGAGCGGTCTATGCTTCTGCCCACACAGGAGAATCATCTATTGATGCTATTAAGCACCTCTTACAGGCTTTTTCTTTCATGGGCATCCCCAAGGAGCTGAAAACTGATAATGGGCCTGCTTACAAATCCAAGGAATTCGGGAGCTTCCTGCAGCAATGGGGAGTAGAGCACAAAACTGGCATCCCCTACTCCCCTACAGGTCAAGCCATTGTAGAAAGAACTCACCGTGATATTAAAAGGGTCCTGGACCAGCAACAACAGGTTCTGAAGGTGGAACCTCCCCACATCCGGTTATCCAGGGCGCTATTCACAATCAATTTTCTGAATTGTTCTTTTGACAGCCTGGACCCACCCATCCTACACCACTTTGGGGGGAGCAATCATAAGTTAATGAAAGAAAAACCTCCAGTTTTAGTAAAGGACCCTGAGACTTGGAAAATGGTGGGACCTTACAAATTGGTTACTTGGGGACGTGGATACGCCTGTGTGTCCACCCCCTCTGGTTTAAGGTGGGTTCCTTCCAAATGGGTAAAGTCCTATGTTCCCAAGGTCTCAGAGAAATCTACAGAAGCACCCCAGGTTGCTCATGCTGCCTGGAGAAGAAAACGCCGCACGTGTTCTCTGGAGGAATTTCCACTTAAACCTCGTATCTGGAATAGTTTATAATATATGTTTGTTTCAAGTTTTTGTGCCAGTTTAGATCCCACTGTTCGTGTGTAGCCTCGAGACGCCATGAGACTGAGCCTGCTTCTCGTCCTACTCGTGATCATCCCACCTGCGATCTCCTGCATAGTCCCTCAGCCCAAACCACATAATGGACTACCTTGACAAAGGCTCCCGGACATCAACAGAGAAACTGACAACTGGCTGAATGGACTGTTCAAAAGCTGGGGACTCTCGGGCTGGTTGGGATCTATTCTGAAAACTGTGTTTTTAGTGCTGTTTATTTTAGTTATAGTTATTGTAGTTTTTAGCATTGTTTTTGGACTAATCAAATGCATGGTGCTCAAGTTAATTTCAAGCTCATCTCCCCCTCCTGAAGTCTACCATTTGGAAGCCCTCAGTGCTCCAATGGATGACCTGGAAGCCTCAGTGGAAAACACTGACCCTCCTGTAGAGGAAGAACTGATTTACCAACCATGGTTTGGCAATCATTCTGCACCACAAACACAGTCCTCTTCTTTTTAAACAAAACTAGGGGGAGATGTTGTGGTGTGCTGTAATGTCCCATTTTGGCCTTCCAGGTCACTTTCCCAGGTGTTCCTATACGTCTCTCCCTTCCCCCTTGCCCCCATGCTGAGTGAGTTCTGTCAATCAGGCTTAACATTCCAGCAAGGCGTCGTGTGGTTGGTCAAGTTCAAAGGATGCCCCTATGCCCAGAGGTCATTGGCCTTTCTGGGTGTCATCTTCCCCTGAGACCCTGCCCCTCTCACCTGGTTGGTGGCTCACCTGTACCTCCCCTCTCCCTGTCCCTGAGCTTAAAAAGGTGATCAGAGCATGCGGTCGGGGTTCTGTTGGAGCAGTTCCTCACGTTCAGACCTCTGTAACCATGGAATAAACCTCTGGACATTAAACCCTCCAGCAGAATCCTCTCCTTTTTCTCTTCACCATCGCCTGAAGCTATTCCTCCTGAGGTAAACGGGGTCCTAACAAGCCTGGACTTGTTCAGTGCCCAGCTGCAACCACCAGCAAGCCAAGGTATCTCTGGGGTGATACATCGCAGTTGCTGCCTTTGGCCCAGCAGCAAGGGTCAGACTGGCCCAGGCACAATCTAACTGGTAATATTGGGAGCTTTTTTCCAATAATTTATTATATTGATATTTCACTTGCACAAGTGCATCTGAGCTCAAGATTAAAACCTTCTTCTCTTGCTGTTGCAGTGTGTTGTAACAGCCTGTTTTAAACTTCCGGGTCCCTTCCCAGGTGTGCCTATACCTCTCTCCCTTCTCCCTCGCCCCCTTGCTGAGTGAGTCCTGTCAATCAGGCTTAACATTCCAGGAAGGTCATCGTGTGGTTGGTCAAGTTCAAAAGATGCCCCTATGCCCAGAGGTCATTGGCCTGTCTGGGTGTCATCTTCCCCTGAGATCTTGCCTCTCCCACCTGGTTGGTAGCTCACCTGTCCTTTCTCTCCCCCTCCCCCGGGAGCTTAAAATGTCAATCAGGCCATGTGCTTGCGATTCTGTTGGAGCTGTTGCCTACATTCAGACCTCTGTAACCATGGAATAAAGCTCTGGATATAACCGTCCGGCAGAATCCGTCTCCTTTTCCTCCTCACCATCGTATGAAGCCTCTCCTAAGGTAAACGGAGTTCCTACCAAGCCTGGACTTGTTTCAGTGCCCAGCTGCAATCTCCAGCAAGCTAAAGGTATCTCTGGGGTGATACATCACAGTTGCTGCCTTTGGCCTAGCAGCAAGGGTCAGACTGGCCCAGGTACAATCTACCTGGTAATATTGGGATTCATATTCCAATATTTGGCATCCCTGGGTGGGCAAAGCGACTCTGCAGCCCCAGACGGACTCTCAGTACCTCGGGCAGGCTTTTGGCTGCCGTGCACCCAGCTGAAGGAGCCTTGGTTGCATCGCTCTCAGCTAGAGACTTTGGGAATATTCCCAGAAGAAGTTTTGTGGACTGTTCGGCGCCTCTGGAAAGCCCAGCTCCTTTGTGGCGAGCAGATTTTCCAGAGGAAGGACAGGGTAGCCTCTCCTGCCCATAGAGGGGTCCTGTTCTGGTGATGATACCTGCCTGCCTGAACCCTAGCCAGCTACAGCTTCCATTTCGGGTGAGTATCTCTGCTCTTGGTGGAGCAGAAGCTCAAAAAACAGCCTCTGCTGCGAGTTCTGTTCCTTTTTTGCCTTTGCATTTTTGGCTGCGCAGCCTCCACAGAAGGAATTCCTTGCGTTCTAAGCTTTAGCTTTCTGCTGCGTGTGTTGCTCTCTTTTGGAATTCACGCTGGTGCGGGAGTGCTTTCTGCCCTTCCCCCCGGCTCGGCAGCACAGGATGCTCGGCTCTCTGTGTGGGGGAGGGGGGCTCTCGGTTCACATGGCGCAGGGGGCCCCCGGTATCGGCTTGCCACATGGCGTGGCTGCTCTCTCAGCCCCGCGGGGGGGCTGCATTCCACGGCGGGGGAGGCTTTGTGTCTGCCTCGGCTCGGCAGGGCGTGCCCTGCTGCTGCTGCCCGGGAATTTTAAAAGCAATATATACAGCTGCATTGTGAAGCTTTTATCTGTTCATTATCACTTTCCTATCTGTGGTGTTTTTTAGAAATCAGTAGCTGATTTTGGCTTTGTTTTTGGTCAGGCGGGATTTAGTACTTTGCCTTTTACATCCAACATGGGTTCAAATCTCAGCATTGTACAAAAAGGAGTGTATTACTATATTGTTAGCATTTTAGTCAGTGGTAATGTGAAGTTCTCAAAAAGAAAATTGAAACAGTTTATAAGACGGCTTTTTCTGAACTTCCCACAAACCTCCCCTGAAGAAATCCACAATATTCAATTCTGGGATAAAGTTGGGAATTAACTGATAACCTTAGGACAATCTGGCAATACATCCTCAGCTAAATTTGTGTTCTGGAGTTTACAAATTCGAACCGCATTGCTCAAAAAAAAGGAATTGGAGAAAAAGCCAAATACCAAGCCATGTACCTCTGCTCTCCCTGTTTCTCCCTCTCCTAGCTCCAAAACCCCTAAACCTCTTACCCCAAAACTTGGTATTTTAAAGAGAGCACACTCATTGGGAAGTCGCCTCCCCGAGTTCATTAAAATGCCTGAGTTGTCCTGTCCACAAGGCCCTGGCCAGGCTGCATGGAACCTTCCCCAATCCCCTGTGTCCCCTCCTCTGAAACCCACAGCACGTGTCAACTTTCCAGAGAGCAGTGATTCCCAAAATGGCCCCCAGTCCCTAGGAGGTCCACAAGATGGTGGATGCCATGTGGCATATTCCCAAACCTGGTCTTCTTCTTCCCAAAATCCTCTTAAACATTCCAAAATTCCATCCCCCTCTCCTCTTGTTCCTCGTGACACCTTCCCCCCTCCCCCTCGCTTTCCTGCAATACCCTCAGCTCCGCCCCTCTACTCCTCCCACGGGGCGTCTGCTGAAGTGATGTCACCAGGCACCTCCGCCCCCTGCCAGCCCCTTGACCCTGCCCCTTGTTCCCACAGTGTCCCCGCCCCCTGCTCGACCCCTGACCCCGCCCCCCGTTCCCACATTTTCCCCGCCCCTTGCTAGCCCCCTGTCCCCGCCCCCTGTGCCCATTGCGTCCCCGCCCTCTCCCCAGGTTCCCATGGTGGGGACACACCCACTGCCTGCCCCTAAACCTGTAGCTGGGATCCCAATGCTTCTGATTCAAGGGATACAGAGCAGGGCACAGCAGATTCAATGCATAGTCCCATGTTGTCACTGGCTCCTGTTACCTTTCAGCCTGCTGCTCAGGGGGGAGCAGCTTCAACGGCTAATTGGAGTTCTTTTGGACGACAATTGATTAAAGAGATCTGTAAATCTCATAAAGAATATGGTCCACACAGTCCATATTTCCGTGGCCTTTTAAATTCTGAATTGAGTAGGACTGTAGTGATTCCACATGATTTAAAACAGCTTTTTTCCTGTCTCATGACCTCCACGGAATTCAAATTATGGGAACTAGCATGGAAACATCTGCGAAAAGATGCTCTCCCAAGCTTGCATGCTGATCCAAACTCAGCGAAAGACAACAGTGGTAACCCTATCACCATTGAGCACCTCTGTGGTGCTTTCACCCTTTCCTGCCTCTTGCCCTGCAGACCCTGAGCAGCAAAGAAAAGCTCCTGGCAGTCTGTGTATCATAACACATTGTAGAATTATTTACAGTAATCTATAATAATACATATAATTCTATATACTCTAAAATTTATTTATTTACAATATAGACAAAAAATGGAAAAGAAGAAAAGAAAAATCTTAAAGAAAAGGAAAATTACCCCTGGCTCAGGTTGCCCCAGCAAAGACAGCCTCCCAGAGCAGCTCTCCTCCTAAGTCACCCGGCAGAGCAGGCAGCTGAGCCCCGACAGGTGAGGCCAAGTCCTCCATGCCCTGTGCAGCTGATCGTGCAGCCTCTGGATGGTGGAATATCGCCCACGCTGTATTGCCAGGAGGACATGCAGTGTTTCAAGTGCCAGCTGTGACACGGCACTGCTCCTGTCCTCCATCAGGCGTTCCAGGGCTGCAGGAGAGAGGAACAGAGGCACGGTCAGAGCTGGACCTGCGGGGAGCCCAGGAGAGCCCCCTGCAAGGGCCATCCCAGCCGGCTCTTGCCATGGCCCGGAGGGAGCAGGGAGCAAGGGGATCAGCCCGAAGCTGCTGGCCACCAATGGCCCACATGGCCCTGAAAGCTCTGTGTGCTCTGCCCACGGGAGCAGAGCCCTCCACAGCTGGGGCAGGGCTTGCAGCTCCCCTCGGCAGCCCACGCTGTCAGCCCTCTGCCCTCACTCACCAGTGCAGATCAGCTGCAGCTCTGGCTGCTGCCCCCTCAGGCGCCGCCTGGCCATGCCTGTGAACACGGAGCCTGTCACGGCCCCAGCGGCACAGCTCCCTGCCAGCGGCGCTGCTGGCACTGTGGCCACACGGGCTGCTGGCCTGGCAGGGCTCAGCCCGGGCCCTTGCCGCACGCTGCCGCCCCAGGTCACGGCTACCAGAGGGTGGCAGCAGCAATGCTCAGGCCAGGTGGGGCTCCATGGCGCCGGGCCTGACTGGCGCTGCCGGGGCAGCAGCTGTGGCCAGGGCTGAGCTGCGGCGGGCCGGGAAGGGGAAGGGCAGCCCGGGCTCATGGCTCACCCATGAACCTGATGGCTGTCTCTCGCAGGGACTCCCGTGGGCTCTCCAGGTAGCGTAGAGCCTGGCGCAGGTGCTCGGCCGCTCTGCTCCTGTCCTCTGCCAGCTGGAGAGAGCGGCAGGAGGGAAGGGTTGGCGCGGGCTCAGCCCCTGGGCTGGGCACTGCCTGCGCCCAGCTCCGGCCTCCCCTGCCCGCACAGCCCTGAGGCGCGGCCAGCAGCCGCTGGCGCCGGGCTCCCGAGGGCAGGGGGCAGCAGGCCGGCTGCTGCCCAGGGAGCCGCGGTGCTGGCCCGCATCCCCACTGGGCCGGGGCTCCATGGGCACCCGGCTCGGGCCCACGGGAGCCTGGAGCAGAGCCCGCATGGCCTCTGGCTGCAGCACCGGGCAGGGGCACAGCTGCCAGCCCCGCACACTAAGCACCGCCCTCAGGGGGCTTCTCCGGGCTGAGGCTGGGGCTTGCAGGCCCTCCTTACCAGAAACTCAGCGAACTTCCACAGCTTCTTGTTCTCCAGCAGTCTTTCAAGATCCTTCCTCTTCAGGAACTCAGCCACACAAAGCAGCGTTTCCTGAGAAGCCTGGAGAGCAGCAGAGATGCGGAGATGGCCCCACAGCCCAGGGCACAGGACCCACGTCCCTGTGCCAAGGCCTTGAGGAGGCTGCAGTCCGGCAGGCACCAGGGCAGGAGGCAGCCGAGCCCCCTGCCAGGGGGACAGCAGCAGCCCATGAGTCCTCACCTGTGCCACACGCTGATTCTCATCGTGGCAGTGGAAGAAGAGTGGCAGCAGGCTCTGATGCAGGGGTGTCTTCAGGTCCTTTTTTGCCTTTTCCTCTGGATGAGTCACCAATGTTTGGAAGAGTAGTATGGAGATCAGCTGCACCTGGCTATTGTCCTGTATGAAAGGAAGAAAAAAAGACCTCAGCATTGGCTGCACAGAGCTCAGCTTGGCGCAAGCCTGCAAATCCACAGGCCATAAAGTGTCTGGGCAGCACCCAGTGGCTGTGGCTGGGAGCAGTGAGCCTTATGTGGTCAAAGAGTGGCAGCAGTGCCTCAAGCAGCTGCAGTGTGATGGGGCTGGGCAGCAGCCTATCACTGTCCAAGATGATAGAGTTGAGTAGCATGACTGTCATGATAACTATTTCTCCATCCCATAGGAGCTCCACAAGACTTTCAGTCAGGCTCTGCATGTTTTTAGTCTGTGCAGAACACAAGTTTATGAAATGCCATCCTGCTGCCGCTGGGCCTGGAGGCCAAAGGCCTGTCCTAAAGCACTTGGGCAGCTGAACCGGGAGGCAGGAGAGCTGGGAGCAGCTGCCCCAGCACCCAAAGCCCTGCCAAGCCCAAGTGACCACATTCCCCAGCTCAGCCTCAGCTGCTGCCCCCCTCTCACCATGCAGGGATCATCAGTGAGCTTGAGAAGGGCCCTGAGCGTCAGGCGACGCCTCTCCCTTCATTCACTCTGCAGCTGCCTTGACAAGATTTGCAGGACTCTGTTAACGCCACGTTCACTCAAGTCCAGCCACTTGAGGACCTGAAAGGCACAGGGCAGTGACGGGGGAGCCGGCTGGTAGGAGCCCGGAGCTGCACAGGGCTGGGCCCAGGCAGCAGCAGCAGCACAGGGCACAGGCACTGTCCCAGGCGGCTGCGACGACGAGAGGGCGGAGAGCTGGGAGGCAGCTCAGCCACGCGTTGCTGGCCTTCAGCCTCACCTCCACAAAGAATGCCAGGGTGGGCAGCTCCCAGTGTGGCTTCTGTGTGCTGAGCAGCTGGAGCAGGTATCAAGTGATCTGGGAACACAAGGGGATGGAGACACAGCACATCTTCCTGGCAGGAGAAAAAGTAACCAAGACTATGGGCCAGGGGGACAAACCTCTGCCAGGACTGACACACACAGGTCTGGTCTTTCCCCAGCATCCTGCAAGGGGCCCTGGGCTATTTGGGAGGTGGCTCCCTGTGGGCACCCTCCTCTCCCAGCCTTTTCCAGTCTGCTTGGCCATCCCTCAGTGACAAGGCCCTCTGGCCCACGACCTCAGGGACTGTGTGGAGCTCCCTGGGAACAGAGCACAAATGTCAGAGGCAGTGGGGAGAAGGGGCTCTCACCTGGCCAGCAGACCCACGGCATAGTGGTGGGTGACAGCACACAGCAGCGTGTCCCAGCCACAGGGATCTTCCACATCACTACAGTTGCCTGCAAGGGACAAAGCCCCCTGAGACAGCACTCAGTGCTGAGGTGTGCATGTGGCAGGGCCCGAGCAGGGCAGGGAGAGGCCTGGAGAGACCTTGGCAGGGGGAACACGGGGCCTGGTGGGCCTGAAGCTGAGTCAGGGAGACGCAGTGGGGGAAGGAGGATGGAGAGCTGCTGGAGAGGCAGCCTTGGGGCCAGCAAAGGCCAGTTACAGAAACTCACAGCCAGGCCAAAGACACCCATTCTGTCCCCATCGGAGGTGCATATGCTGTGCTCCGGCCAGCTCCCCAGCACATCCAGGAGTATCAGCTGCACTGGCTCCGCAGTCCTGGGCGAGCACATAATGGTCTTTCACATGGAGATGGCAGCTCTGCAGGGTCAGAGCTCTGTCTCGGGGTGGGGGGGGGGGAGTCTCAGACACAGCACTGTGGCCTGGGCATCCCTAGGGGCCCGGGCTGACCGCTGGCTCTGCCTCTGCCCACTGGCCCTCGCCAGCAGCACCCAGGCAGCCCAGCCCTGTGGGGACAGAGCCCTGAGGGGTGGCAAGGGAGCATGGCAGCAGGCTCGGGGGTGACATGCCAGGTCTGGGAAAGGCAAAAGCCAGAGGGCCCTGGAACTCTCTGTTGGTGAGACACCTGGGCCAGGCTGTACAGGGTGATGGGCTGGGGAGGTCTGAGCCATCTGGGCAGGTGTGCCCCATACCTGTCACAGGACGGGGCCACATGCAGGAGCGTCACGACTGCGTCATCTGGGTGTGTTTTGGTTACATTCAGCAGGGCCTTGTCCAGCCTGTGCTCGGCAGAATCATTGGCCTTGACCCATGGGTGAATGTACCTCACCATGGCAGGCACCTGGAGAGGGCACGGGGAGCCTTGGAAAGCTGGCAGAGGGAGCAATGTCCCCAGGGTCCCCAGAAAAGTCCTTCCCTTCCCAGCACACTGCCATGGCCTCAAAGGCTCCCAGGGACCAGCAGGTGTGGCTGGGGAAGCCACGGGACTCATGGGGGAATTGAAGCCTGGCCCCAGGCTGCTTACGTGTTCTGGCCTGGCAACACCCTTCTCCAGGAGCAAATCCAGAAGGGCAGCACTGGTCTCATGACTGAGGAGCTCGGAGTGTGCTCTGAGCCTAGCGCCCATGGTGCTGCTCTCTTCCTGCAGAATGCTCCTGATGAAGTCGCAAAGTGTAGAGCTGTAGAAGGGCAAGAAGCCGAGGATGTTGCATGGAGTGCTGCACACACGGTGCTGGGCTGAGCGGAGACAGCAGGCCCAGCCCAGGTGAAGGTGGCTGCAGGTACCTGCACAGTTCTGCGGAACCGGCCACGGGTGTGTTTCTGCTCTTGTGTGTGCTCCAGGGGGCTGCATCTGGCAAAGAGCGAGCGCAGCCAGAGCTGAAGGGCTGTGGGAGAGGCCGGGGAACACAGCCCAGCCCTGCGCTGCCCAGGCCGAGAGAGCCCCGGGATGCTCCAGGGGGATGGAGCACGGCCACTGCGGGGTGTCTGCCCAGCCCCTCTTCCGTCCTGTCTGTGGGCATTTCCCCAGGGGATGGGATGGGATGGGGCCAAGTTGGCTGCAGGCTCCAACCCTGCAGCCCAGCTCTGCCACTCACCCTCCTGCGGTGGTTGGAATGGCACCACCTCTTCAGTCTCCTGTGCTGGGGTAGCTCCAGGGCCTTCTTCCTCCTCCTCCTCCACCCAGGCCAGCTTGGGCACTCTCGGGGCTCTCTGCTCCATGGCTGTGCCTGGAGCGCACCCCAGCAGCGAAGCCAGCCGGTGCCGCTCCTGCAGGGCCTCCTGCGCCTTCCCTGTGGGCGGGACACGGCTCTCAGCGCTTGGCCCGGAGCCAGCAACGGCCCCCAAGTGCCCCTCACCCGCCCCGGGCCGGCCATGCCCGCATGTTCGCTCTTCGGAACTCGGCACAGGAGGCTTGGGGCCGGCGGCTGCACTGCCGAGCAGCGGAGCTCGGGCCGGGGAAGCCGCAGCGGAGGTGGCAGGAGCGGCCGCGCCGCCTGTGTCCTCCGCGGGCCCCAGGAGGAGCCGGGGCCGGGGCCGGGGTCGGGACTGGAGCCTGCCTCGGGGCCAGGGCCGGGCTCGGGCCAGGCAGAGGCAAAGGGCGGTGATGCCGCCCCGGCCCCAGGCACTGATACCCACCCAGCAGCGCCACCGCCAGCACGGCCAGAGCCAGGTGGAGGCGAGACCGCAGCGGGACGGCTGGGGCCGGGCACGGGGCAGCCCCGCCCAGGGCCGGGGGCATGGCCTGGCCCATCACGGGGAGAGGGAGGCGGGGACAGGAGAGGGACACCGGGCAAGGGACCCCAAGAGAAGGGTGCCCGACAGCGGGAAAGGGACAGAAAGAGAGAGAGGGAGAGAAAGAAAAAGAGAAAGATCGTTCAAGTGTATCTGTTTTGCTGCTTCTGCCGCTGCTGCCACCGCTGCCGCCGCCGCTGCCGCCGCTGCAACTGAAGCACCGGGGCCGTTCATCCCCGTGTCCGTTCCTTGCTCGCCCTACGAGCGCCATGTTCGAGCCCCGCTCGCCCCAGGGACAGCCCTTTCATCTGTCCAAACACGGGAACTTTGCAGCGTTGAGCCCAGATGCAGAGTCCTGACTCCTGCGTGCTGGCACAGCAATCCCCTCGCTCGCTGCGGTGCATTGTCCCTGCTGAGGATCAAACACTGTTGGGCCACCTTCCCTTGGGGTAGGATTCTTACCTGAGCCCAGTACTGCACTTACATCTCCAGTGTTGCCTTCCAGTAAAAACAGGGGAAGGAAAACTCTGTGTGGTTGATGGTATTTTAGAGTGTCCAAAAGTCACTAAGTCATCGATCTTAGAGGTGAGTTGCATCTGGAATTACTGGGATGGAGAAGTAGTGCAACATGAGAAAGCTGTTTCAGTATTCCAGGAATCTTCTCCTGTCTGCTCTTCCCAAGAATCTCTCCTGGAGAACAAGGTTGAGCCTCTGTCACAAGATTTGCCACCAGCTGCAGCTTCTCTTGGCTTTCCACACCGCACAGTGTGTGCAGCACGACTTATGCAGCAAAGCAGGACAAATGTTTGGAGAACTTTACATGTCCTTTCTTTTCCTGGTGGGCTGGGGAGTTGTGCCATTGGTGAAGTTTTCATTGTGACTCATTGTGCTGGTTTAGGGCAAATTTTGGGAGGAAATCTCCAAAAGGGGTCCGTCTAGAAAGCAAGTACAAGTGGCCCTTCCCCCTGCTAGTTCAGGAAGATTTCCCTCGAGAAAAGTGAAAAAACCTCCGTTTATTTAACAAGTAAAATATTCACAAGCATGAAAAATGAATAATATTAAATAAAACCTCTGACAGTGCTGAAGAGATGGCAAATTCAGGAAGTCCTTTTTGTGGGCTGTAGTTGTCTCACTCGGTCTCTTCTAAGTCCCTCTGGTGCTGGAATGCAGCGTCCCAGAGCTCGGTGGGCCGCAGGTGTGAGCTGCCGGTGTTTGTCTGGGTTTTCAGTCTAGAGCAGGTTTAAACAGTTCCAAGAAAATGGAAAGTCACAGTCCAAGTAACTTCTCTTCCTAAGCTAGCTAAAACCAAATTGCTAGACCTGGGCTGTGAAGGCATCAGGAAATTTCCAAATCTGGGCACTGGCGGTCCCAGCAAACACCAGAGCTGGATGGTGCTTGAGCCAGAACCTGGAAATTTCCAAATTTTGGCTTTCTGTGCCAGCAAATCACTGGACTTGGGCTGTGCCAGCACCAGGAAGTTTTCAGATCTGGGCGCTAGCGCTGCCAGCAAACACCAGATCTGGGTGGTGTCGTTGCCAGTGACAGAAATCTGCCAGATTTGGGCTCTGCTGGCATTGAGAAATTTCCAAATCTGGGTTCTGGTTGCATGAAACACAAGATGTGGGTGGTGCCAGACCCAGTAGCAGGAAGCTGCCGCAGGTTTTGGATTTCTGTGCCAGAAAATTGCTGCACTTGGGCTGTGCCAGAATAGGGAAATTTCCAGATCTGGGCACTGGCAGTGCCAGCAAACAGCCCATTTCAGGCTCCAGGCTCCAGGAAGGACTGGATCTGGATGCCCTCCTCTTTTCTTTCCTTCTTTCCTTCCTTCTTTCCTGGCGTCCTGCTGCCAGCAAACTCCAGATTGGGCAGTGCTGGCAAGGGGAAATTGCCAGGTTTTAGCTTTCTTTGCCAGCAAATTCTGGACATGGGTGGTGCTAGAAGAGGGAAAATTGCCAGATGTGGGCACTGGCAGTGCCAGCGCACACCAGATCTGGGTGGGGAATGTGCCAGCACCAGGAAATTGCCAAATGTGAACTTTCTGTGCCAGCATATTGCTGCAATTATGCTGTGCAGGAACCTGAAAAATTCTGGATCTGGGCACTTGTGGTGTCAGCAAACACAAGATTGGGTTGCTGTAGGTACCAGGTATTTGCTTGGTTTTGGCTTTCTTTGCCAGAAAATTACTAGATTTGGGCTGTGCCAGCTGGGAAATTCCTGCATCTGGGAACTGGTGGTGCCAGTAAACACCGGATCATGGCATTGCCAATGGCGGTAGCAGGGAATTGCCAGATTGTGGCTTTCTTTACCAGAAAATTGCTGGACTTGGCTCTGCCATAACAGGAAAATATCCAGATGTGAGCACAGGCAGTGGCAGCAAACACCAGGTCTGGGTACTTGCATTGGCATCAGGAAATTGCCGGATTTTGGCTTTCTGTGCCAGCAAATTGCTGGAATTAGGCTGTGCAGGCATCTGAAACATTCCGGATCTGGGTACTGGCAGTGTCAGCAAACCCGAGATTGGGTTGCTGTAGGTACCAGGTATTTGCTTGGTTTTGACTTTCTTTGCCAGCAAATTGCTGCACTTGGGCTGTGCCAGAATACAGAAATATCAAGATCTGGGAACTGGCAGTTCCAGCAAGCACCACATTTCAGGAAGGATTGGATCTGGACCTGTTCCCTCTCTGCCTCCCTCCCTCAACAAGGTGCCAGAGGGGCTGGACAGCAGCCAGGCAGAAAGGGACCTGCAGGGACTGATGGACAGCAGGCTGGACATGAGCCAGCAGTGTGCCCAGGTGGCCAAGAAGGTCAATGGCTCCTGGCCTGGATCAGGAATGGTGTGGCCAGCAGGAGCAGGGCAGGAATTCTTCCCCTGTGCTCAGCACTGCTTGGGCAGCACCTTAAGTACTGTTTGCAGTTCTGGGGCCTCCAGTTTAGGAAGGACATGGAGGGGCTGGAGTGTGTCCAGAGAAGGGCAACAAGGCTGGGGAGGGGTCTGGAGCACAAGAGCTGGGAGGAGTGGCTGAGGGAGCTGAGGTTGTTTATACTGGAGGAGAGGAGGCCCAGTGCTGGAATTCATAAAGTTAGAGGAATTTTAGGAAATGGTTAAAAAAGAATAGGCCTCAGACAGAAGTTTTGTTAGCATTGCAAATACAGCAAAAAAGTTTCCTAAGCAGTAGAGCATAGGTGACAAATAACAATAGGCCTCTGTAGAACCAGCTTACGGATTGCAACAAGGTTATTTAATGTATATCTTTAGAAGGTTAGCATGAATGGAGGTCTGTTCTTTGTCTCTTATGAACCAGTCTTTGTTTTAACTACCATTATGTGTGTTTTATATGATTGGATAGAATGCTTGTCAATATGTGTTGCTCTATGTATGATTGGCTGAACTCTAGGCTGAGATGGTTTTATGCTATGCTGTAATGCCACACCTCCTTGGCATTCCCTGTGGATCAGCGAGCTGTTAACATCCTGTCTGCATTGTCTAACAATATGCTGAGACTGATGTGCTGAAATAATAAAACAGCTCATGTCACTAGTCCGGATGTTCCGTCCTGTCCATGATTGTACATAGTTGCCGGTGACATGTGGGTTCCTCTATAAGCGTGGCATTGACATTTTGGTGCCCCATGTGAGGACGACGTAGTTTAGGAGAAAAAAAAATTGTGGAAATCCCGGCTGCCGGAGACCCAAGTGTTTATCAGGAGGACAGTGTCATCCCTCTCGCCGAAGCCGACGAGTTTGTAAGTAACTTTTCTCGAGAGGGCGCTTGGGTAACGAGAATGGACAAAGAATGGGACGAATCTCACCAATTGGAGACATTGTTACAAGAGAAAAGTCATTCTGAGATCTCAAAAACTGAGCTTAAAAATTTACTCATCTTGGTTAAAGCGAATACTCAAGATTTAAATTTACAGTCTGCTTTTACTTTTCATTTTTGGGATCAGATAAACTGGAGAATCTATAATTTGTTCTCTCTCAAAAAAGATGAAAGCCTGAAAGCACTTATACTTACTTTTAGAGCTCTGATGGAGTGTTTCAAAAAAACTGATACCAATAAGGTTAACTCTGACTTACAATGCAAAGTTTCTGGCTCTGACTCTTTAAATACAAGTAAAACGGAGTCTGCGTGTGCATCGGGGAATGTGTCAATTTTATCTTCAGACCCTGGGAACAGTGTTTCGTCTTCTGCTGAAAAAAATCTTTCTTCTCTCCCTCTGGGAAAAAATGAAAACTGTTCATACTTTTTCCAGTGTTCTGTGAATGTAAAAATATGTGAAACTTTTATGGGGGAGGGAAATGAAAAGAGGTTTTGTGATAAAGAGACTGTGCTTTCTAAAATTGTTAATGGAGGAACAGTGAAAACTGCTTTAGACTCTGCTTCCGCTGAGGGGGGTGATGGAGGAGCCGAGGGGGTTCCCACTTGGGAAATTGTGGTTCGGGTTCATTTCAAACATGTTGGGTGCATGGGGACTCGGGGAGTTCTTTTTTGGTAAAGCAAAGACCTGGATTTTCTGCTGTTTGTCAGTCTATGGATTCAGAGAAAGAAAAGCTGGCTTTGATCCAAAGGGTGGAGTCCTTTGGAAGGATGGTAGTGGTAGTCAGGAATTGATTCAAGTTAGAGGGAGAAAAGAGGTAGATGAAAAGGTCGAACACTCTAAAAAATCCTCTGGAAAAACACAGGTTGAGTTTTTAAAATCTCACTATTCTATTCCTTGTACTTTAGAACAAAGACATGTAAGCTTAAATTCTGGGTTTGATGTTGGCAGCTCTCCAGCTGCGTTTTCCTTGGCAGGGAGACACTGTGAAACATGCAGTAATATTTTCAATGTAACAAATTCAAGGTTAAAGGCCAATGTTGGATATGTTCCCAGATCAGGGGAACACGCCTCTGTCCCGGCCCCTTTGGGCAGGGCTTCAGAGGAGGCGTGTTGTTTGATGGAGCCTACCCATCTTTCATGGCAGGGCTCCAAGGGGGGCGTGTTGTTTGGAGGTCTCTGCCAAGACACTGGACATTGGAAATGTTCCTGGGCTTGGCCAGGTTCCCAGATGGGGAGAGCTTTGTTCAAACATGGCTCATAGAAAGAGGCCATGAAAATATACAGCTGATGGAAAAGTAAAAGGCAGCTGATAGCAGCAATTCTCAAGCCTGTTTCTGTAAACAACAAAGTTTTCAGGCACATTTCTGTAAACAACCAAGTTCTCAGGCACATTTCTCTAAACAACAAAGTTCTCAGGCTGTTTTTTCATAACAGGTAAATATTCTGTCCTTGGCTGGTATGGGAAAGCAAAAGTAACAAACCACAGGTATTGAAAACAAAAGGAGGGGTTGATGTCTAATCTGTAACCTATGATGAGCTCGGGTTTTGCAATATGTATGAACTTAATTAACACTGTTAAAAAATGTGCATGGTGGATCAATAACTCGGAGTTCGATGCTCATCAATCCCTTCACTTTGTCAAATGGTGACACCCGATCGTGATACGGTGAGGCACCAGGAAGAAGTGAAGAAACAGGTCAGGTTCCGTAACAGCCGGGACAGCAGAAAGCGCAAAGAAAAAAAAAGCGGAGAAAAAAGAAGCCGAGACGTGCCGTGCTCTGGGTGATTGTAAAGGCGAGCCCGGCCGAGACGTGCTGCTGTGACCTCGAGGAGCTGCAAAAGCGCTTACGATTTAGGTATGGAGAGGCAAGCAGCATATGACTTATTTATTGCTTTTTTGCAGAAAAGGCAGGTTAAGGGGATAGATTTGCAGAAGGATTTGCCGGGACTTTTATCTTATGGTTATGATAGAGGGGTTTTTCTTAACCCCCATACGGTTCACAAGTTAACGGAGTGGCGTAGATTTGGTGATATATTATGGCAGGCTACTTTAGAGGACAATAAAACTGCGAAAAAGTTGGGGAAATTATGGCGGGTCGTTCACAATGAATTACTGCAGTTTCAGGCTGAAAAGAAGGCTGCTCAGCAGGCTACTGCCGCTCACGACCGTAATAAAGATTACGATCAAGATAGGGAATTCAATCAGGAGAGGGGAATTCCATTGGCCCCCGAAATGAGGACGGCTTTATTACCTGCTTCGCCGCCCTCTTCGGCAAGCCAGGCTACACAGAGCACTTTATTACCTGCTTCGCCGCTGTCTTCAGCAAGCCAGGCTACACAGACCGCTTCTGAGGCTCCCGCACCCTCTGAACAACAGCAGTCATGGCCAAGACAGCCCAGTCAGCTCCCGAAAATCAATCAGCCGATCCCTGGGGCAGAAAGCGACCTAGCGGGGGGCTATTGTGAGGGAGCGACGGGAGGCTTGGGCTGCCTTGGCAAGAGATGCAATGGAAAAGGGAGATCAGGAGATTATAAGCGTTGCTACTGAACTGGCTTGCCCGGTTATTTTCAGTCCTCAGGAGGGGGCGTGGCATGCAGGTGACTATTACCACTATTGATTGGAAATTGTTGTCGCAACTACAATCTACTGTTAGTCAGTTTGGAGTTAAAAGTGAGCCAGCCAAACAGATGCTAGATTATATTTTTGATACTAGCCTCCTTCTCATTAATGATTGTCGTGGATTAGCTAAATTGATTTTTACCCAACATCAGCAATTGTTATTTAATGCTCATTGACAAGCGCTTGTTAACGAGCGTGTGGCGGTTCAGAGGCAGTCGGATGACCCTCTCCATGGCATCACTGTTAATGATCTTATGGGCCTGGGACCTTTTCTTCGTACCGAGGCACAAGCTCTATTGGGCCAGGAGAAGTGCCGGGAGGCTATGAGGTTAGTTAGACTCACTAGAAAGGGTAAAAGAACCAGGAGGGGTACCTGTGTATATGGGAATCAAACAAGGCAGAGAAGAATCGTTTGGCTCGTTTATTGATAAAGCTGCTGCTGCAATTGAAAGAGCTGGGGTACCAGAATATATGAGGGGGGCATTACTCAAACAGTGCGCTCTTCAAAACTGTAATTCTGCTACTAGGAGCGTGCTTAATACCCTAGGTGCCACTTGGATTATAGAAGAGGCATTAGAGAGGATGGCCTTAATACCAACCGGACAGCAGGCTTTTGTGGTAGATGCGATCAAACAGTTAGGAATAGGCTTACAAGAACAGGCAAAGTCCTCTCAGGGTCAGGTATTAGCTGCTCTTGCACCGCTCCGAGAGTCAGCTGCATTGGCACCACCAAATAGAGGAAGCCGCATGAAATGTTACAGATGCGGAGGTATGGGCCACATGTGCCGGGAATGCCGGGCTGCAGGACTCTGGTGCCAGAGATGCCTTTCGGACACTCATAATACGGACGCTTGCAGAAGGAAATCGGGAAACTTCCCCAGGAGTGCGCATCGCAGTGGCCGTGCCCAGACACAAGTTGCCGCTGCAGCAGCAACAGCATCCCCTCCTGCCTACAACCCGCCACAGCAGGGAGCCTCGGCATGGACTTGGCAGCAGCAGTAGATGTTACGTTGATGACTCCGCACCCGCAAAAAATCCCAACAGGGATCCAAGGACCTATTATTACACAGGATAAAGCGGTGGGTGCTTTGCTCTTCGGAAGATCATCTGCATCTATGTTGGGACTATTTGTTTTACCTGGCGTTATTGATGCGGACTACAAGGGAGAGATTATGGTGATGGCATATACCCCTTTTCCCCCACTTCAAATTAATAAGGGACAAAGGATTGCTCAGTTGGTACCGCTTGAACAAATGACTAAGGGAATGCAACCCATAAAAGATCAAGAAAGGGGGGAAAGTGGTTTTGGCTCTATAGGAGGTCTTACCTTGTTGACTTTAAACCTTTCTGAAAGACCCAAGAAAAGGGTAGAAGTAGAATTCAAAGGACAAAAAAGGTCATTCTCAGGCCTACTGGATACTGGAGCAGATTCCAACATCATTAGCCATAGCTGTTGGCCTCAACACTGGCCTTTGCAGCCAGCAGCCACTACAGTGACCAGGGTCGGAGGATTTACCCTGGCTAGCCGTTCGCGTCCTCTCCGAGTTCACATAGATGGAAAACAGCTCACAGCTATTCTTTCAGTGGTCTAGTTACCACGTACTGTGCAATGCCTTATAGGGCGGGACATTATGGCCCAGCTAGGGGTGGTTTTGACTAATGAACACCCTTTGGAGTAAAAGCCATTGCTTGGACTTTCCCAATTCCCATTACCTGGATTGTTGACACCCCGGTATGGGTTAAGCAATGGCCCTTGAAAGGGGAAAGTCTTCAACACGCACATCAGCTCGTCTCAGAACAATTTCAATAGGGACACGTGTGGTTATCTACCAGCCCCAGGAATACTCCAATTTTTGTAATAAAGAAGAAGTCTGGAAAATACAGGTTGCTCCACGATTTGCATGCTGTTTATGATCAGATGGAACCTATGGGCTCATTGCAACCTGGATTACCTAACCCGGCCATGATTCCAATGGATTGGCCTCTGCTAATTATTGACCTAAAAGATTGCTTTTACACTATTGCCCTTCATCCACAGGATATGCGACGGTTTGCTTTTACATTGCCTGCGATTAACAGGGAAGGGCCTGACCAAAGGTTTGAGTGGACCGTACTTCCGCAAAGAATGAGCAACAGCCCCACCTTGTGTCAGCTTTATGTTAATGCAGCATTGCAGCTGCTTAGGAAACAATGGCCTAATACAGTAATATATCATTACATGGATGATGTATTATTTGCTCAGCCTATGCCTTTTACACAACAACAAATCCAGAAAATAAGGACCACGCTGGCACAATATTCTCTAGTAATAGCTTCTGAAAAAATCCAAACAGCAGCCCCCTGGAAATATCTGGGATGGTCCATGACAGAACAAACTGTAAAACCTCAGAAATTACAATTAAAAACAAAGATGACCACTTTAAATGATGCTCAAAAACTTTTGGGTGATTTGCAGTGGTTAAAACCAATAGTGGGAATACCCAATGAATTACTCAATGAGTTGCACCCGCTGTTAAAAGGAACTGACCCAACTTATCCGGTGCGTATCACTGACAAACAATAGCGGGTCATTCAGCAAATTATGGACTGTGTTACATATGGGCACGTTTATCGAAGGGATCCAGACTTACCCATAGACTTGACCATTTGGAATGGCCCACAATATCTTTTGGGAGCATTTATGCAATGTAAAGAAAAAACGGGGGAGACACAGATATTAGAATGGATCTCCCCTCCGCTACAGCAAACTAAGACTCTTTTTCAAAAAATTGAAATGTTAGCGGATCTAATAAAGAAAGGCAGAGAAAGGATGTTGCAGGTGGCTGGGGCGGAACCAGCTACCATCAGGATGCCAATGAAAAAGGATACTTTGGACTGGTATTTGACTAATTCAGAAGAACTGCAGGAAGCTCTCTTAGGTGCATGTTGCCCTATTGAAACAGATAAGCTTCGACCAGCTCTGATTCAATGGATGGGGGACTGGGACTGGATAACTCGCCCAAAGCGAGAAAATTCCCCTATATCAGGTGCCATTACTGCATTTACAGATGCTGGCAGGAAGTCAAGAACTGCTGCAATAACTTGGCAGGAAAAGGGAGTATGGAAACATCACATTCTTCAAGCGGAAGCAGTGGGCAGTTTACAAACCATTGAACTGTTAGCAGTGGTATGGGCAATGGCACAGCTTAAGGAACCTTTGAATGTTGTTACAGACTCTTTGTACGTTGCAGGAGTTGTAGCAAGAATTGAAGACACCTCCATAAAAGAGGTGAAAAATCAAAGACTGTATGAACTATTAATGCAGTTGAAGAGGGCTACAAGATCAAGGGAGCATGCCTATACCGTAATTCATATTAGAAGTCATAAATGGAATGTTGGTTTAGGAGAAGGGAATGATAGGGCAGATAGATTGGTTACCATCACCCAAAGCACACCTCTGTCAAGTCATCAATTGGCACGAGAAGCCCACTCAATGTTTCACCAAAATGCAAAAGGCTTAAGTAGAGAATTTAAGGTAACACTTACAGAAGCAAAAGCCATTGTGAGGGCCTGCCCGACTTGTAGTCACCATAATGGGGGAAGTGGTTTAGGCCTAGGAGTAAACCCACGAGGCCTGCAAACAAACGAATTATGGCAAATGGATGTTACACACGTCCCTAGATTTGGCAGGCTAAAATACGTGCATGTGTCTATTGATACTTATAGCAAATATATATGGGCAATGGCTCAGACAGGAGAAAGAGCCATACACGTGGAAAGGCATTTGTACAGTTGCTTTGGGTACACGAAAAAGAATTAAAACAGATAATGGTTCTGCCTATATCAGTCAGAGGATAGGGAGATTCTTAAGAAGTTGGGGAATTGAACATGTTACAGGTATCCCAAATTCCCCAACAGGGCAAGCCATCATCGAAAGGGCAAATGGTACCTTGAAAAAGTACTTAGCCAAGCATGAGGGAGTAACTGACCCCCAGGTGAGATTGTTAAAAAGTCTATTTGTGATTAATCACTTGTGTGTATTCGGAGATGTAGGGCAACCCCCGGCAGAACTGCACTATAAGCCACAAGAGACTGTTGAGCAAAAAAAGGAAATATAGATAAGATACTGAGATCCCAAGACAGGGTTATGGAAGAATCCTGCTAAGGTCCTGTTCTGGGGAAGGGGATATCTCTGTATTTCCACCCCTGCAGAAGCACTGTGGGAACATGATAGGGAATGGGCACTACGGAGTCAGACAGGGCTAAATACCACCTCAGCTTTAGATCTTTATGAATCTCAGGAGCAGAAAATCTTGGCCTACTATCCGTGGGAGGTACAGTGTATTTTGAAGAGAGTTAAGGCTCAAAGTAAGTCATACATAGCCTCTGCAAGGTGTAGAAAGCTGGTGCCCTTACAGCATTTTGTTGTAGGACCCATAAGTGGAGATCCCAATAGGGCATTAGATCACTGCATTAGGAGATTACAGGGGTGTAGGCTACAAGAGATGGGAACAGCAAGGTTAAAGATTGATAAGAAAAAGAAGGCAAGATAAAGAACAGAAAAATGAGGTTTGTTTTTATTATACTGCTTAGTGCCATGGTTGCTGGAGAAGTAAGGGTAACACACTTTAATCAACCTAGAGATAATATATGGATAATGCTTGCTAAACAAATTCACCAGTCATCACTTTGTCTCAGTCTTGGAGGGGTTACTAACCCATTTTGAACGTGCTTGGTAGGACTTCCAGTATGGTCTCCTCGAGAATTTTGCAGTCTTATTAATAACCGAACTCTATGCATGCGCAATATGACGAACATTAAATTGCCCGCACAAAAAGGGTATACTGCAAGTCAGAGTGACAGCTACCGCCAATGTTTACTAATCCAATTACTTGATACTGCTTTGCACTCCCCTCCTGAGGAGTTGGATCTTTTTGGAAGTGCAAACGCTAGTATGACCAGCACTTCAAACGGCGGATGGGTCAGCTTTGATTCCTTAAATCTTCAGAAAGTGAATCAGCATAGAGGGACATGGGCTACTCTAGATTCATCCCTATGTCTGGGCAGGGTATCCAAGCAACTTTACAACCAATGTAAAGGCTCTAGTATCATGACATCTAAGAAATTACCCACAGGGATATTTTTAATTTGTGGAGATAGAGCCTGGAATGGTATACCAGCCCAGCCACAGGGTGGACCTTGTTACTTGGGTAAATTATCATTATTTCACCCCAATATATCTATACTAATGCAACTAAGGCGTAGCTTACATGATTTAGACTGTAGTCAAATAGGAGATCCATGGTTCTGGAGTGAACTGAAACAAGTGGTGGTTTCAACTATCCTGGCAGGAGGTGCTGCAAACAAAGCTATGAACTTAGCAAAACAACTGGGGTGCTGGGCTAAGGGTGAATTAAATAAGATGTCACAGATATTAGATATGTTAACTGCAGATGTACAAAGTGTTAATCATGCTGTTTTACAAAATAGAGCTGCTATAGATTTTCTGCTTTTAGCACAAGGCCATGGGTGTGAAGAGTTTGAAGGGATGTGCTGCATGAATTTATCCGATCACTCTGTATCTATTCATGCTAAGATAAAAGACCTACAGCAAGGACTTCACAATCTCAAGGAAGAAGAAGGGTTGGGAATTGATGAATGGCTTAAAAGTTTAGGATTGGGACCATGGTTAAGGAACCTTGTGATGTATGCTATAGGGATATTGGGTGTGCTTTGAATGCTTTTACTTATTTTACCTTGTCTTTGTAATTGTATTCAAAATATGGTTGGTAGGATGATAGAGAAAACTTGGCAAACTAACCTCCTTGCGCAAAAAGAAAGAAACGGGGGAAGTGTGGAGAGCTTTGCTCAAACATGGCTCATAGAAAGAGGCCATGAAAATATACAGCTGATGGAAAAGTAAAAGGCAGCTGAAAGCAGCAATTCTCAAGCCTGTTTCTGTAAACAACAAAGTTTTCAGGCACATTTCTGTAAACAACCAAGTTCTCAGGCACATTTCTCTAAACAACAAAGTTCTCAGGCTGTTTTTTCATAACAGGTAAATATTCTGTCCTTGGCTGGTATGGGAAAGCAAAAGTAACAAACCACAGGTATTGAAAACAAAAGGAGGGGTTGATGTCTAATCTGTAACCTATGATGAGCTCGGGTTTTGCAATATGTATGAACTTAACACTGTTATAAAATGTGCATGGTGGATCAATAACTCGGAGTTCGATGCTCATCAATTGGATGGTCGTCTCCCTTCACTTCGTCACCCAGACTTGGCCAAAATCCCTGGCCTGGAAGAGTTCCCGGACAAGAGTACAAGGTCCCTGCCAAGAATTCAGACACTGGCAGAATGCCTGGTAGCCAGTGGACTGGACTCTGACAAAAGGCCTCATTGCTTTGTCTGTTGTAAACCTGGTCATGTCAAAAAAGGATTGTCATGTGTAAACATTCTAACCAAAAGTACTTTGTACCTGTCATAAGATATGATTGTCATGATGTATATGATCTGTTAATGTCTTGTTGTACAAGTTGTGTCCTCAGTTCACAGAATTTTCCAGGATTCAAGAATCTACACTACATGGATGATTTGCTCATCACAACTTCAACGCAGACAGAGATGCAGCAAACCTGTGCTAGTGTTGGGACTGAAATCCAGAGTGCTGGACTTGACATTTCTATGACCAAACTCCAAGGATGCAACAAAGATCTAAGGCTGAGACATCAGCTCTTCAAAGAAGACAACCTTATCACTGGAGTCTGACTGTGGTTCGAGCTTTTCAGATTTTCCCTCAACCTTTTAATTTAATCACAGATTCTGCTTATGTTACTAATGTAATTAAGAGAATAGAAGGTGCGTTTCGATTAATAACGTGGGGACAGGGTATGCTTCTGTCTCCACAGGTGCTGGAATTAAGTGGGTCCCTGCCAAAAACGTCAAACCATATTGCACCTCAGAATCTGTTAACGAGCCCAGAACCGAGGAAGCAAGTACGCAGATGTGAGCCGAATCAAAGGATCCCGGGTCTCGCCTGACGCTCCTTGTGCCTGACGTTCTTTGTGCATCAGTGGAACCTACGAACTCTGATTTTGTGTCAATGTTATTTATGAGTATGCCAATTGTATGCTGAATGCTTGTTTAACAGAGCTAATTTTTGGCAAAAGTTTAGATTATTGTTTTGTGGAGAGAGGATTCTGCCAAAACTTAACTCATGAAAAAGATGGAGCAAATTCAAGTTATATGTTTGTATTGGTTGATTTTAATTGTTTTTTGTCCTGCAGATTTGCCTGTGGAACAACTGAAAACAAATGTTTGGGTGACCTTAGCCAAGGCTGCTGGCTCGGATACTATATCTTTGTCTAACTCAGAACCAGAAAAGCCTTTTTCAACCTGTCTGGTTGGTGTGCCAGTGAAAGAGTTGCCTTTGGTCAAAAAACAATCCAATGGTAGGCAGGTGGAATTGACAATGGAAACAATCCCTCATTGAATTGGAACGTTTGGTCCAAAAAACTTCTCAGGGCAGCATTTGAACCTCAAGAAATAGAAATCCTTGGTTCTTTGACCATGGATTTTTGTTTTACTTTCATGACTTGTGCCTGGCGAAAAGGTGATCCCCCAAAGTACAATGTTACCCCTCATTATTTTGCATATAAGAATTTGAGTTTTTTGGTGTAATGTTTCAAACAGTTGGGATGTGTTTCCTGAGACTGATCAATACCTACAGCAATTGCCGAAAGCGTATTGGTTCATTTGCGGAGACAGAGCTTGGCAAGGCATTCCGGCTCACCTTGAAGGTGGTCCTTGTAGCATTGGTATGCTCACCATAATTGCCCCCACTGCCAAAGCAGTGATGAAAAAGAAACAAAGGACAACGAGAGCTGTCCCTCATTATGAGGAGAACTGTCAGAGTGATTTTATGCCTTGGAATGCTGCCAGAAGGCTTTCAGCAGGTATATTTTTACCCCAATTGGCTTCAGCAGTGGCATTGAAACAATTAGATCGAGTCGGATGCCGGCTGAGCAAACAAGCTAATGCCACATCCTCTGCAATCAGTGATATGTGAACTGATGTTGATAGTGTTAGACATGCTACTCTTCAAAACGGAGCAAACATTGATTTTCTTTTACTGGCACCAGGGCATGGTTGTGAGGAATTTGAAGGATTGTGTTGTATGAATTTGAATCTGAATTCTGATTCAGAATTCTGATCATTCTGAATCCATTCACAAAAGCATACAAATATTGAAGGATCTGACAGCTCAAATTAAAGAAGATGGAGGTTCCTGGCTGGATGATTTGTTTCAAAAATGGAGCTTTGCACCTTGGCTAAGGCAACTTTTCAAGATAGGTCTTTATGTATTAGGTGTTCTGATATTGATATTGATAGTGATACCCTGTATACTTTGTTGTGTACGGCGAATGATGAACAAAACGGTCCGCGAAGTTCTTGTCATACAAGCAGGAGAGTTAGGAAGTAGAAGCACAGAGAGTGTTTGAAATCTCACAAAAGTAGTAGACGAAGGTATAGACATGAACGAAGGTTTTGAATTAAGACCCTGGAAACGACCAGAGTTTTTTGAACAATGACTTGTGACTATTGTCAAACGTGATTCATATGTCGTTCATGGACTGGGCCTTCACAGCATTAAGTTGCTGTGCTGTAATATTGCAATGCTTAGGTTCAGTGCAAATAGGTCTCCAGCAGATAATAAGCAGAAATTTTACAATAGAACTATGAAACGCAAGTAGTAAGCGACAAGAAAATGAAAGCTTCTGAGTCAACAGAGAGGGGGAACTGCTGGAATTCATAAAGTTAGAGGAATTTTAGGAAATGGTTAAAAAAGAATAGGCCTCAGACAGAAGTTTTGTTAGCATTGCAAATACAGCAAAAAAGTTTCCTAAGCAGTAGAGCATAGGTGACAAATAACAATAGGCCTCTGTAGAACCAGCTTACGGATTGCAACAAGGTTATTTAATGTATATCTTTAGAAGGTTAGCATGAATGGAGGTCTGTTCTTTGTCTCTTATGAACCAGTCTTTGTTTTAACTACCATTATGTGTGTTTTATATGATTGGATAGAATGCTTGTCAATATGTGTTGCTCTATGTATGATTGGCTGAACTCTAGGCTGAGATGGTTTTATGCTATGCTGCAATGCCACACCTCCTTGGCATTCCCTGTGGATCAGCGAGCTGTTAACATCCTGTCTGCATTGTCTAACAATGTGCTGAGACTGATGTGCTGAAATAATAAAACAGCTCATGTCACTAGTCCGGATGTCCCATCCTGTCCGTGATTGTACATAGTTGCTGGTGGCAAGTGGGTTACTCTATGAATGTGGCATTGACAGCCCAGGGGAGACAAGGTGGTGTCAGGGCACAGGTTGGACTTGATGATCTCCATGGCCTGTTCCACCCTTGCTGATTCTGGGATTCTCTGAAAGAACCCTTGGAGCAGTTGCAGGAGGAGCCCTGGGCCTCCTGTTCAGAAGCTCCAGCAGCCCAGGTGCCTCAGCTTCTCCTGCCAGCCCCAAAGCCCATCCTGTCAGTCCTGCAGAGCCTCTGCAGCTCCTTCTCATTGCCCAGAACAGGGAGCCCCAGAGCCAGACACAGCAGCCCAGATGTGCCCCCCTGGCCTGGAGTGCCTCTGGCAAGGGAGCAGCACCAGGCACTGCAGGAGCCTGCAGACAATTGATCTGAAGGCCAAGCCTCCTTAGCTCCTTCTGAAAGAGCAGGAACAGTTCCTCATTCCAGTGTGGTGGAATGCTGGGCACCACAGCTCCAGGTGAGGACTGGACACAAGTTTGCTTCCCCTGAGTGCTGTGATGGTTTCTGCAGGAGCTCTGGGCTCCTGTGCTTGCCAGGCACAATAAGGAGAGAAGGAGCCAAGTGCACTGATGTGGAAATGGAAAAGTAGAAAGTTTTTAGAGCCTAATAGAAGGCCCACACAGTATGAATCTGTATATAAATCTTGAGACAAGAAATGCTAACTTAAAAATGCCATGGAATAGGACAGATATTGTTGAGAGAGAAATGGAGCTAGAAAAAAGTTTCAAAAGATGGCCTTGCAAATAAGACTTTGGAAAAATAGAGCTATGAAAGATGCATTGTAGTGGAACCCACGAGGGGTAGTTTTAAATAATTGGCTTTAAGGCAGCTACATCATGGCATGGCAAAAGGCTGATAGACCAATTATAATGTATTATAATTAGGAAGCAGTTGGCTTCTGATTGTGATGGCGTGAATTATAACATCTGTATTGTCTTACCCTTCTCATGAGACTGAAAATGGAATAAAAGTTTTTAAAATACCTCTCAGTTGCCCCATCTCCAGGTCAAGAAAAGAGTATTATCCAACACACTGACACACCTTTGCCTCGAGCATAGCCCTGCCTGGACTAAACACACTGAAAGGTTTCCCCTTTGGCCCATGTCTTGAAACATCAGGTCTGCTGTTTGACAACTCAGGTTGGTTTGGTGTCAAGGAGTTCCCTCAGAAATACTGAGTTTGTCTTCCTCTGTGCCTTCCCCTCAGCAGCCTTGGGGATGCTCCTGTGTGAAGCCATCTGTCTCACACAGTTTGAGACAACTTCAAACAGGATATTGTGCAATAAGTTGTCTCCTCTAAAGTGTTCCAACAACCCCTTTCCAGCAATAGGAAATTATTACTAATAGATGAAAGTGGAAAACCCCCAACAGTTTATTTCCAAACAGAATCCCCCCATGACACGCATTACAAGAAGGCGCCGGGGTCTCTCTCGGGAAGAACAGGAGCTGTCACGGAGCAGTTCCAGCAGCTGATGGAAGCTCGGTGGCTCGTCTGGCATTGACTGTCTCCCAAGGCAGAGCTCCATGGAGCGGGCAGGGCAGGTGAAGCAGTTGGGCTGGAGCCCCTCGCTGTCTTTTCTCCCCGGCGTGGCTCAGCTCACAGACTCTCGGGCTGGGAGCGGGGCCGCTCCACGTCTGCCGACACTGTGTCCCTGGGCTTGGACAAACAGTTTTCTGCCAGGAGAGCCCTGCACAATGCTCCACAGATCTTTCATAAAGGCCCAAACCAACTCCAAACACTCTGTCTGCAGCGGATTTGCACAAAGGGCTGCAGCAATTCGGGACAGCTGCAAGTGAGTGTCGGAAGGCTCTTGTCTTGTTCCTGACAGCAGAATTCTTGATGATCTTGTGCAATTTTATTCAGATGTAACATGAGAGCTGAGGTTTTTTTGTTAAAATATTTCATGATGAGTAACAAGCCTTGGGAGCATGAGGTGCAGGACTGACATGCGAAAGCATGAGCATATCCTCCAAAGTGACCAGTTTAATTGTCCCTTTTATTACTTTTGCATTTACTCCACATTAATAAGGAAAACCAAGCTTTGCCTGGAGGCAAAACAGGCATGGGATACACTACAGTCCCTCGCAGGCTCACCAGGGGAGTGACACAGCAGGCAGTCTGCTTCATTGTGAACCACTACAGAGCTACATCGCAATCTGGTTTAAGTAGCATGGTATTATAAAGAGCTCCTTTTCTGCATGAGACACAAAAAGGAGATCCCAAATGATCTTCATGCAAGCATACAGTAAAGAACTGGTCCTGGTATCCTAACAAAGCATTTGCTTTGGCAATTACACTCTTCCCATTCATCTTTTGATGCAGACACTTCAGGTTTTTCCCCACACCCCTGCAAGGCTGGCAGTTGCTGTTTCCCATTTCCTGCTCTTCCCTAGAGATGGTGCAGTGGCTGCTTTGAAACAAAAAGCCCTGAGGTCTGGATAGCTTGAAGGAGCATGAAATAGAAATTAAGTGCTCATATTGGTAATACCCAGGTCGGCCCTTCCCAGTGCTCTGAAGCAGCAGCAGCAGGACCATGCATCATTCCTGTTGGTGGATGTTCATGTTTCTGATGTGCAAGAGCAATGACTTTGAGGAGGGACAAAAATGCCCTATTACAGCGATCTGATGAGGGTCTTCAGGGTGAGAGAGATGGACGAGAATCTTGGTTGATGATCAGAAGGCTGGATTTATTAATATAGATATATAATACATTATGACTATACTGAAAGGAATAGAGAGAAAAGTTGCAGAAGCTGCCAAGCTAAGAATAGAATAGAATCTAAAAACAAGAGAGTTCTCTGTCACCGTGTTCCAGAGAGCTTGCCCTGTGATTGGCCCTTAATTGTATACATGGAACATGAGCCAATCACAGGTGCACCCTATTGCATTTCACAGCAGCTGATAATCATTGTTTACATTCTCTTTCTGGGGCCTCAGCTTCCCAGAAGATGAACAAATCCCAAAGAAAGCATTTCTATGAAAAAATGTCTGTGACATGGGACCTTTCCAAATTATATAAATTAAAAGAAAAAATGCTGATGTGGAATGAACAGGAAATTTCTTCACCTGTATAACATACAATACTAACAAATCACTAAAACAATCCTACAATCTAAGAAAATGCAAAAAACAATGCAAAGAGAATTCAAGTCCAAGCAGCTGAGTTTCAGGAAAAGTCCATGGGCTGAAGTTGTTTCTCTTGGACATATCTGAAAATCCTTTTGCTCCTGAAACAGACTTGCTGCAGAAAAGCCCCATCAATAGTTATCAAAAAACCACTGACAGTCATAACACAATTTGAAACAATTTCAAACAATTTGAACAATTTTGGAATGTCCTTTTCTGGCCCTTCAATGCTTCAGTGCTTCAGAGCTGCTGCCAGCTATTTTCAATCTTTTTTATTTAATTTTTTTTTTTTGATCGAAAAGAGCAGCAGCAGAGCAGAGCAGTGCCAGAGAAGGAAAGGCCCTGGGGGCCCTGGCCCATGATGGACCAGGAACCCCAAAACTGGCCCACAAAGGGGGGGGGGCCAGGACCGGTAGGAGAAACCACAACTCCCAGAAACATCAGGAGGCCAAGTGATGGCCCTAGCCCAGAAACTTCCTGAGGCCAACAGGCCAGGCAAAACCCATGAAACAGGCTCTGCATTCCCACAGACCTGCACCCTGCTGCCAGTACAATGGCAGCACGGGTGGTGACACGCTTCCTTTCCCCAAAACCACTGAGGCATGCCAGCAGCAGGGAAATAGAAGCCTCCCCCAGAAATCCCCTCTGGGGTCTGGAGATGTTTGTTTCCCACAGCAAACCAGCTATGGTCTCCTCCATCTGTGCCCTCTTCCCCTGCAATGCAAATGCATCAGGTTTGTCTCCCATCTGCCCCATGGCTTCATCCCCTCCCCCTCCGGGCTAGGGACCAAAGGCAGAGCTTTTGGAACCCACCTGCTCCCCGCCACTAGGGCACAAAAGAGGAGGCAGGGATGGCAACAACCATGGGGCAATCCCCGAAAAAACACCCCCACACCCGCCGAGAATGCTGATTGTGAAAGCAGGCGGGCAAGCTGCCCCAACCCCCAGCTGTCGGGCCGTGCCGGCTCCATGGAAGGAATGGCTGAAGCCTTCTTCCCCTGTCCCAGCTGCAGGGCAGCCCTGGGACAACCCGAAACATTCGGAGGGGGGGATCACACTGGGTGTAGGAGTGGCCACGGGCTGCTCTGAGGGTCCCACGGGTTCGGCGCCGTCTTCAACACCATTCTGAACAGGAACCGTCTCGGCTTGAGGCGGCGGGGCGGCTGGTGGAAAGGGCGGCGGACGATCACTGTTGCTTGGCAACATTGGCACAAGTGGCGAAGCCGGCAGAGGTGGAGGTGGGATTGCCCGGGGGGGCGGCGCCGAGTCTCTGTTTTCGCCGAGGGTGTCTCCTAGCCACACGGGAGCAGGCGCAGGAAATGCCGTTTCTGAATTCTCAGATGCAGGCGGGGAAGCCACGGGCAGGACCGCCTGGAGAGGCGGAGACGGGGTCGCCCGGAGAGGTGGCCGCGCTTGCGGGGCGAGTCTTGGCGGCGGCCGCGGCGCTGGCAGGGGTGGTGGCAGCGCAGGTCTTGGAGGCGGCCGCGGGGCTGGCAGGGGCGGTGGCAGTGCAGGCTTGAGCAGCGCTGCACCCCCCCTCCCCCCGGTGAGGGAGAAGGGTGGGGGGAAGAAAAGGCTCTATCTGCGCATGCCCCGGAGAAAGAGTAAAAAAAACCTCTTCGCGCGGTGAAGCTTCATCCCCCCCCTGCCGCGAAGCAGGGGGGGTTGGTAAGCCCCAACTCATCCCCCACCGGGTCTTCTCCCGCTGGGGACAGTGGAAATGGAGGCAACCCATTACTGAAGTGAAGGGAGACGACCATCTGATTGATGAGCATCGATTCCGATTTATTGATCAGATCAGTCACCTTTTATAACAGTGTGTGGTGGTTTGACCAGGAAGAAGTGGGAATTCTGGGATGTTGTGGTCAAACCAATGGGTGCTTGGATTTTGATATTGGCACCTGGGATAACCAGTGGGTTTTAGGACACACCTCCGAGAACACACAGGGGTTAAAAGCAGAGCTTCGGTCCCGGGAGACTCTCTTGGGACTTCGAGGGACGCAGGTCGGAGCTCTCCCCTGTCCAGCCGCTGCTGCTGGGCGGGGGAGGGGCAGCCATGCAGTAGGCCTGGGCCTGGACAGAGATGGGAGTGAGAAGGCCTTGGAGGATGGAAGGGTGGAGAGCAATAAGAGACATCGGGCAGCCATTTCCACCCCCCCCCCCCCCGCCCTTTGGAGACAGACAGAGAGAGAGAGAGAGTGCAGCCTGTGTTACCTTGAAACTCAGTAAATATGTCCTGGCAGCAGGCAGCCCAGCTGAGGAGATGGGGGCGGGGGGCAGCCAGGAGTCCAGCCGCCTGGAGGAGTTTTTTAACCCTTTTTTGGACAATGAAGGCCTTACAGAACATTAACCCTTCCTAGACGAGTGATAAGAGAGGAGGAGGATGAAGGAAATGAACGAGTGATGGAGGTCTGGACCACAGAGAGAGAGAGTGAGAGATGTTGAAAGAATGGAGAAGATGGAGTGGCATTTAATGCTGGACTCTTTTGTGTAGTCATGGACAGAGCTATGTTTCCGTGAGATACAGAGACTGAGTCCAGGGGGAGAAATGTCCCAGAGCCAAAGAAGAGTCAGTGTGTGGACCCCTCGGCCCCAGGGGGTATATAAAATATGGGGGGGGACGGATGTCCCAGAGGATGAGAAGGTGAGATACTGTGCTTTTTCTGGAACTGGACAAAGCATCCTTAAAAAAGACAACCCTGGAAGCAGCCCTGATCCCTGTTCGGTGGTGAGAGCACCGGAACAAGGACGGAAAAGGCCACCACGACACATGGAAGGACTCCCTCTCCTCTTGAGGAGCTGAAAGTTTGACCAATCTAAAGGGTGGTGCCAGACGGAGTGTGAATAATTTTGGGAGTGTGGATAATTTTGGGAGATGAATTGTACGGGGATCTGGAGGAGGAGGGGGAAGTGTTTCTGTGTAGTTTTCATTCTCCTTGTGATTTCTTTTTTTTTTTTTCCTTTGTGTATGTGTAGTTTAGTGTTTGTGTGTAGTTTAGTAATTGTTTGTGTGTAGCTTAGTTAATAAATTTTTCTTTATGTTTAAGTTGGAACCTGCTTTGCTTATTCCTGGTCACATCTCACAGCAGACACCGGGGAGAAGGTGTACTCATGGGGGCTCTGGCTTTGCCAGGCCCAAACCATAACACAGTGTTAATTAACTTCATGCATATTGCAAAATCCGAGCTCACGATAGGTTACAGAGAAAACTCTAACCCCTCCTTTTGTTTACAATACCCGTGGTTGTTTATTGAAACCAAAATTAGTGTTCTCACCGTGATATGAAAAGTTCTCAAAACCTTCATATCTGTTCTCAAAACCTTCATATCTGTTCCCAGAGCAGCCAAGGACTGTTATGAGAAGACTGTCTGAGAATCCTGCTGTTTATAAAAAAGGTGGCTGAGAACCTAATTATTTACAGAATCAAGCCTGGGAACTGCTGTTTCACAGCTGCCTTTTACTTTTCCATCAGCTGTATACCTTCATGGCCTCTTTCTTTAAGCCATGTTTGAACCAGGCTCTCCATAACCCAGAGCAGTTAGAAATCCATGGAAAAACAGCTGCTCTCCGTTTCAAAACTGGGAAGATCTTTCTAAATGCTGGGTTGACAGGAGGGAAGTCGCACCCCTGACCCCAAACGAATCGGAAAATGGAGTCCATGCATTCCCACACGAAAACATCCAAGGCGTATAGGACATCAGTAAAGAACCCAAAAAGCTTTGCCCATTGAAAAAACTCATAGAGATCTGTTTTTGACAGAAAAAATCCGTCCTCTTCGTCCCATCTTTGCCAGAGGGCAATAAGATTCTCCTCTGAAGGAGAAAAACGAACCGCTTCCTCCAAGGGGTGTGTCCCCCATACGAACAGCCACAATCTTCTCAGGGTTGAACCCTCAGGGATAGAAAAGCCAAAAGTACCTTTTGAAAGAGTCCAGCTTGCTCTGGCCAGCTCCACGGTTAAGCTGCTCTTTCCTACCATCTGTCCTGAAGGTTTTCCAGAAGAAGGTTCATTTGTGGTCAGCCTTGGCTGTGAACTCTGTCCAAATCAGGATCTTCAGTTCTTCAGCTCTTGGCTTAAATCCACTTCTGTGGTCACTTAAAGAAACCATCAAATGCTACACATACAGGATTTTACCCAGTGCAGCAATTTGCTCCTCTGGTCTTATCAAATTAGTCTTGCTCTGACACGAGGGGTCACCAGATATTACAGCGACCTGATGAGGGTCTTCAGGGTGAGAGACATGAACGAGAATCTTGGTTCATGATCAGAAGGCTGGATTTATTAATATATGATTTATAATACATTATGACTATACTAAAAGGAATAGAGAGAAAAGTTGCAGAAGCTGCTAAGCTAAGAATAGAATAGAGTCTAAAAACAAGAGAGTTCTCTGTCACCATGTTCCAGAGAGCTTGCCCTGTGATTGGCCCTTAATTGTATACATGGAACATGAGCCAATCACAGGTGCACCCTATTGCATTTCACAGCAGCTGATAATCATTGTTTACATTCTCTTTCTGGGGCCTCAGCTTCCCAGAAGATGAACAAATCCCAAAGAAAGGATTTCTATGAAAAAATGTCTGTGACAATGCCCCTCTTCAAACAGTGGGTGTGCAAGGAGATGTGAAGTTTCACAGCCTTTTCTAGGATATTTCAGAAAGATCTAAGAGAATATTGTGGCATGGAGCAGGTCTCTAATTTTGTCTCCAGAGAAAACCCCAGAGGACACATTCACTCTGCTGCTGATGGCAACCCCATAAGCTCATGGACCAGTTTTCCCTGCAACGTGTCATCCTGCCTGGGCTTTACTAGGCCAGGACTAGACCCAGAGCTAAGCAAACACAGGCAGCCAGGTGGCATTGTGTAACATCAGAAGCTGGCAACCATGAGGACTTTGCTGTCAAAAGGTTACAGTTGGCATTGGGCCCAGAAGTGTTTTTCCCTAAGGCAAAGCAAATTGAAATGTGAAGTTTAAAAGCTTCAAATGACTATGAAAGGAAACTGCAGAATAATTTCTCGAAGTGCAGCATTTTCAATGATCATGCAGCCTACCAACAGCTGGAGCTGAATCCAGAATTGCTTCTTCCAGCTGTGCAGGAATTCATTCCACTGGCAAGCACTGGTCCATGGGAACAAATGATCCCCTAGCTCTGGGCTGAATGGCACCCAGGCTGCAGTGCAGATTTGAGGAATTCTTGTCACTTGTTTTTGGCCTCCCAGTGCACTCATCCTTCTGCAAACAAGGTGCAAACAACACAGCTGGACTGCTATCCCCGGTATATATACATACAGGTGACTTTGCCAAAGCAGTGCATCTTTTCCCAGTGAAATACGTGACCTCTTCTTACCTATGAAATTGTGATTGAAGACACCTGTGAGCCAGATCTGTGGGAGATTGCAAAGGAGCAAAGCTTTGGGATTTGGGCACACTTCTCTTGGTTTCTTTGCTCAGGCCTTTGGTGAGTACACAACACACCTAGGTAGAAAACCTTTGACTAGACAGGATCTTTTGGATCCATTGTCCCCCAAACATGTCAATGTGTGGCCCTGTAACAGTGACAAGTTGAAAACAGCAGCACAAATGACACAAAGAAAACATGGCCAAAGAAGAAGAGGAGAGGCCCAATGAGGAAAGGATGTGGTGAGACACATGCACATTGAGTGAGCTGCACTCCCATAATCTCTAGGCTAGCAGGTCCTGGTCTCACATTCTCCTCTTGGTGTATTTAAATGTTATTTATTTTTTACTTTTTTTTCATCATCAAAATAAAATATATACAATTAAAAATATGTCATCAAAACTTAAAGACAGAATCAAAAGACATTAATTCAAAACTACATCTAAAGACCAGAACATATGTACATCTGTAACTATCAAGCCTAAGCATCAATCCTGTTCTTTGAACACTCTTCATACAGGCGGCAGCTTCTTCCTGAGCTGGGAGGACAGAGAGCTCTTCTGGACGGGAGGCGAGGACTTTGTGGGTGAGGGAACATCGGAAGTGTCTGGAGAAAACTCGGCAAGACTGTAACCAGTCAGATCTGCAAAATGGAGACACAAAGTTTAACAGAGGCCACCATGCAAACCTAAAGCAGTTGAAGCTCCATATTTCATGGGACACATTTCCTGCAAACTTCTAAACAGCTGCCCAGGGAAACATGCTCCTATTGGCAGACACTTGGGGCAGGCCAGGGCAAAACCCTGAGCCACTTGCCCAGAGCTAGCACAGGCACAGCCTGGCCTCTGGGCTGCCCTGGGACAGCAGGGAGCCCAGAGCCCTGTGCTCTCCAGGAATGGTTCAGCTGCACATGCACCCTCCTGCTCCTCTGCTGCCCCACAGCTCAGCAGCCCTACAGCTCCAGGGGCACTGGCAGCAGCACAGCTCATTGCAGGGGCACATGCAGGGCACAGCTGTTCCCTGGCAATGTGCACAGCCTCTCTGGGCTGCCACAAGATCCTTCCTCCCACCAGAGAATAGCTCACATCCAATCCCACCTCTATGCGAGGCTGAGCCACGCTTTAAGGGAAGAAGTGAGTTAGGTGAACTCCCACCTTTATCATCTACACATCTAATGGGTGTGGCACACAAGGGGAATAATTTTTAATTCTTGAGAAATTTTATTTGGTTTTATTTCTTATGGAACTAGCCTGCATTTAATTCCTTTGAGCGGTATTGAGTTATCAAGTCTGAAGGGAAAGATAGAAGGCTCCAATGATAAGAGGGGAAAAAAGATTTTTTCTTGAGGCTGGGCTGTGAATCCATAGCAAAAACCCACACAGCAGTGACTGCTAGTTCGGCAAAACACAAAGACCTCTCAGCAAGCAGGCAGGCCTTATTGGTACTTCTATAGCACCGTAATCCCACCCTCAGGGTTGGACCCGATCAGCAAACAGAGGAAGAATGGGAAATTTATCTGTAGTGAGGCCCAATGCTCACTAAGATGGCAAAGAAAGCAAGAGGATTTGCATCTCATGACCATGTCCCATCTGTGGTCAGCTGTGGCCACAGTCCCTGTCCTGGCTGACTGTATGAGTGATTTGGCAACTGTCAAAATGGAGAAAGCTGAGTAAACTAATGACAGAATGTTGTGATGCCATGGGTGTCCTTGCAGGGTCACCTGTAGCTGTCAGCCACCTACTCTGACACAGAGCCAGCACTGACCACCATGGACCAGTTTTCTCTGAAATCTGGGGGATTTTTTTTCCATTTGGCTCCAACCTTTCAGCTCCTTCCTATCCTCACCTTTTCCTTCAGGAGTCTTTCCTTTTCCAGTAAAATTTATGTTTGAACCCGTGCCTCTGCCTGGCAGAAGTGTCTGGGTTTGACTTTGAGCACGGTCTCAGAGCAGTCAGCGCCGGGAGCCCGGTCCCAGCCTTTGAACAAGGCCGGGTGACTCCAATCGCCGGCACTTGGCACAGAGAGGCAGAGCCAGACGAGTCTGCTGCCGCTGGGGTGGTGTCAAGCACAACCTGCAGCAGCCCAGCGTGGGGCTGCCCCTTTTTGACACGCTCACCATGGTTCTCTCATTTCCATGGCTGCAAAACCCCAGCCCAACTCCATCCCCTTCCCTTCCCAAGGGCAGCCAGCCCTGAGCCCAGCCAGGCCAAGCCTGAGCATTTCACACTGTCTAGGAAGGAGACCCTTTCCAAAGCTGCTTTTCAAGGCCTTTATTTCTGTAATTCCCACTGAGTTCTGGGTTGCAGCTTGTTGTGTGGGATTTTGTTTAATTCTCTTCACATCAAACCAAGTACTGGGACACAAACAATGGCACCAGGCGGTGGAAGTAAAAGAAGCTTTGCATTCCCCAGTAGATGACCCCCTAATTCAGCCGGCTGACAGCTGTAGGGAACAAATTGACCATCCAAACGGTCCACTTTTGCTCTGCTTCATTGTTCCAAGGGTTTATTCCCTGCTTTCTTTATTGCAGAGACACCCAAAACCAACATAAACATGATCTGCCTCAAAACATTTCTGATCTTGGCAGTTCCTCACAATTCTAAATTTTCTAAACAGAAATATCACAACAGGCAGGTCATTCTGAAATACTCTCCAACAGAGCAGATAAAACAAATCATGCTTGATCTGGCAGAACTAAGCCTGTACCATGGGACCTATGGGTCTGATCTACTTTTCTGCATCTGCAAAATTATTTCTTCAACTCTCATCTCTCCTATCTATTCAAAGAAGCGTTGCACTCTGCATCAGATGCCCCCAGTATTCAGTGGGCCGATATGATCTGTCTATCTGTAGGGTGTAAATTGGCCATGCAGAGTTCTCCTTTGTTCTTCAAGGGGTTTATTCCCGCTTTCTTTCCTGCAGACACACTCAAACCCAACATTGCAACACCTGCCTCAAAACAATTCTCATTTTGACGGTCCCTGAAAATCCAAACCTACACTCTATTACCGCACCTGAGTGGGTCGCAGTTTCTTGAATCAGAAGGCTGATTTATTAAGATATTATATATAATACATTATTACTATACTAAATAGAATAAGGAGAGAGGTTTGCAGAGCTGCTAGGCTAGGCTAAGAATAGATAGAAAGAATCTACAACAAAGTTGTGTTCAAGGACTCAGTCCCCTAGCTTGCACTGGTGATTGGCCCTTAATTATAAACATAGAAAATGAGCCAATCAAGGTGTCCCTGTTGCATTCCACAGCATCTGATAATAATTGTTTACCTTGTCTTCTGAGGCCTCTGGCCTCCAAAAGAGGCAGAAATCCGAAAGAAAGGATTTCTGTGAAGAAATGTCTGCGACATATCACCTTTCTAAATTGTATAAAATAAAAGAAAAATGCTGATGTGGAATGAACAGGAAATTCCTTCACCTATAAAATATAGAATACTAACAATTCACTAAAACAATCCTACAATATAAGAAAAATGCAAAATACAATGCAAAGAGAATTTGAGTCCATGCAGCTGAGTTTCAGGAACAGTCCAAGAGCCAAAATTGTTTCCCTTGGAATATCTGAGAGTCCTTTTTGGTCCTGAAAACAACTTGCTGCAAAAAGAATCCCATCAATAGTTATCAAAAAACCATTGACAGTCATAACACAATTTTTAAACAGTTTGTGGAATGTCCTTTCTGGCCCTTCAATGCTTCAGAGCTGCTGCTTGCTATTTTCCATCTTTTTTATTTAATTTTAAATTTATTTTTTTTTGATTGAAAGCAAAAGAGCAGCAGCCGAGCAGAGCAGTGCCAGAGAAGGAAAGGCCCTGGGGGTCCTGGCCCATGCTGGATCAGGAACCCCAAAACTGGCTCACAAAGGGGGACCAGGACCGGTAGGAGAAACCAGAGTCCCCAAAAACATAAGGAGGCCGCGCAGTGGGGCCAGCCCAGGAACTATCTGAGCCCAACGGCCCAGGCCAAACCGGGTAGTGAGATGCTTCCTTTCCGCAAAACCACTGAGGCATGCCAGCAGCAGGGAAATAGAAGCTTTCCCCAGAAATCCCATCTGGGGTCTGGAAATGTTTGTTTCCCCCAGCAAACCAGCTATGGTCTCCTCCAGCTGTGCCATCTCCCTCTGCAATGCCTCGGGTTTATTTTCCATCCGCCCCATGGCTTCATCATCCACACCCCCTTCGGGCTGGGGATCAGAGGCAGGGCTCTCGGCAGAACCCACCTGCCCCTCGCGACTAGGGTACAAGAGGGGTGGCAGAGATGGCAGCCTCCATGGGACAGCAACCGAAACACCATCCCCCAAACCGCCACTGATCTTAAAAACCGGCAGCTGGACGGCCGCAAGAGTCAGCTGGCGGGCAGCCCCCGCTCCACTGAAGGAGAGACCCCCCCTCCAGGGCGGCTGCTGGGGCAGCCGGCCCGGGACGGCCCGAGCTCGAACAAGCCGCCGGTGCCATGGCAGTCTCTGACGCCGACCCGGAGGGCAGAGCCCCCGACAACGGCAGAGGTGCTGGAGCGGCCAGTCCGAGCGGCGAGGGGGGAGCTGGAACTGGGGAGGGAATCACGTTGAGAGTAAGATCAGACGCGGGCTGCTCCAAGGGTCCCGCGGGCTCAACGCTGTTTTCTGCCGCTGACTCCGGGGTCCGCTGCGGAGGCGCAGTCGCAGTCTCCGTCGCAGCGCACAAAGGCAGCAGCGGAGCATGGAGAAGCGGCGGCAGAGCATCGTCGCTGCTTAGCAACAGGTCAATCGGGAACGGAAGTACTGTCTCTTCTGCCGTGTCCGACGCTGAGCCGGAAGCTGGAGACGCATCCTCGTTGTTGCCTAGCAACAGCTCAACCGGGACCAGAAGCACTGTCTCTTCTGCAGTCTCCGACACAGGCTCTTGCGGGGGCGGGGAGGCCAGTGAAACCGCGTGCGGGACCGCCTGGAGAGGCGGAGAAGGGATCTCCTGGAGTGACAGCTCTGGCAGGGGCGTGGAGGAAGCCTCAGAGACCGGTGCCGCCCCCATGTCTGAAGGCGGAGTCTGAGAGGCCGGCTGGGGTTTGAGCGGCCACTCCCATCCCCCCGGCGGGGGAGAAGGGCGGGGAGGAGAAGGCTCCATCTGAGCATGCTCCGGAAACAGAGTAAAAAAAACTTCTTCGCCCAGCGAAATTTCAGCCCCCCCCGCCGCAAATCGGGGGGGGGGAAAAAGCCCAAAGTCATCACCCACCGGGTCTTCTGCCAGGGCCGATGGAAACGGAGCCTGGCCATAACAGTTAGAAATCCATTGGAAAGACGCTGCTCTGCGTTTCAGAACTGGGAAAAGCTTTATAAATGCTGGGTAGATAGAAGGCAGGACACGTCCCTGGCTCCAGACGAACTGGAAAATGGAGTCCATGCACTCCCAGACAAAAGCATCTAAAGCATACAGGATATCAGTAAAAAACCCAAAAAGCTTTGCCCATCTAAAGAATTTATAGAGATCTGTTTCTGACAAAAAGAAACCGTCTTCCCTACACCAGTGGGCAATAAGCTTCCAGTGGGCAATAAGTTTCCAGAGGGCAATAAGCTTCTCCTCTGAAGGGGAGAATTGAATCTCTTCTGGCAAGGCATGTGTCTGCCAAACGAACAGCCACAAGCTACAAAGGGCTGGTTCATCAGGGATAGAAAAGCCCACAGTACCTTTTGAAAGAGTCCAGCTTGCTCTGGCCAGCTCCACAGGTCTGCTGCTCTTTTCCATCATCTTTCCTGAAGGTTTTCCAGAAGGTTCTCTTTGTGGTCAGCCTTGGCTGTGAACTCTGTCCAAATCAGGATCTTCAGTTCTTCAGCTCCTGGCTTGAATCCACTTTTGTGGTCACTTCAAAGCAACCATCAAATGCTACACATACAGGATTTTTACCCAGTGCAGCAATTTTTCTCCTCTGGTCTTATCAAATTAATTTCTGCTCTGACACGAAGGGTCACCAGATATTACAGCGCATGAGTGGGTCGCAGCTGGTGAGAGAGAGACGGTGAATCTTGTTTCTTGAATCAGAAGCCTGATTTATTAAGATATTATATATAATACATTATTACTATACTAAAAGAATAAGGAGAGAGGTTTGCAGAGCTGCTAGGCTAGGCTAAGAATAGATAGAAAGAATCTACAACAAAGTTGTGTTCAAGGACTCAGTCCCCTAGCTTGCACTGGTGATTGGCCCTTAATTATAAACATAGAAAATGAGCCAATCAAGGTGTCCCTGTTGCATTCCACAGCATCTGATAATAATTGTTTACCTTGTCTTCTGAGGCCTCTGGCCTCCAAAAGAAGCAGAAATCTGAAAGAAAGGATTTCTGTGAAGAAATGTCTGCGACAGCACTCAGAGCATTTCCCTGTCCCCAGGGACAGGCTCCAAGGCTGGGGTCTCACCTGCCCGGAATGAAGAAGAGCTGCTGCCCTTGCCAGCAGCTCTGGAGTCTCACCATCAGCACTTTGAATGCAGGTTTTGCACACACTCTGCCTCTCTGAGCCCAGCAGCATTCCCGGGCATCAGCAGTGCTGCTGCAGGCCAACATCCTCCAGGCACAGCTGCAGCAAGGAGATTGCAACAAGGCCTGGCTGCAGGAGTCTCCAGCCTGCAGCAGCCCTTCACCTGTGGCAGAATCATCTTGCGCTGCCAAGGGGGAGCAAAGGGGGTGAGGGGCTCTTTGCAGATGAGGGTCTCCTTCATGTGCTGCTGCTCGCTGGGCTGATACAGCTGCTGCTGCCCTCGTCCACAGCTGTACCAGGAACCTGTCTGGGAAAATAACACTGCCAGTGCCGGTGCCAGCCACCCATCCCTGCCATGGCCCTGCCCACAGGGCGTCCTGCCTACCAAACTACTCCAGTCAGGTGATGTCAGACACCATCAAAATACCTTCAAACAATGCATTTTCCACATTCTGGCAAAATCATGGCCATACAGTCCACATACTGGAGGCAGACTGCTGTTGGCAGAATGGGGGAAGCCGCAGCAGCTGCTCTCCCCAGGCTGCATGGCCATGGCAGCAGAGGCAAGTCTCTCACTGTGCCCACTGCTGTGGGACCCAGTGCTTTGGACATGTTCCCACTGAACTCAGGCTGCTGCTACAGCAGCACCATGCCTTCACACATTTGATAACAAAGAGTTGGAATGGCACCCAGGACTGCCCCAAGAGATACAAAAAAAAAAAAAAAAAAAAAAAAAAAAGGAGTGGGGGACGGGGCAAGTGAGTTAAGATAGTAAATTCCTTTTTAATACAAGCATACCTGGATGTAAGCAGGGACACTGGGCTAATCATACCGGGGCCTGGTTTGTAAGCCTTGTCTCTAGAATTCCCACCAGTCTGCAAGCATTTTCAGTAGAAAGGGGTAGATAAGATTTTACAGCACATGCATGAGCAAGTCTGAGATGGAACTCAAAGTACAAGACAAATACTCCCAAATCGGCCACCCATGGGGAAAGGAAGAAGAAAAGCAGATGAAACAAGTGCCATTGTGGCTGAAAGGCCTGCATTTATCCCATGGTCAAACCTTTCTGTACAAGAGCACCTCAATTCAAACACAGCTTAAGATCAAGGAATCCAAGTATTTTGAGAGCATTTAAAACCTAATTCCTATTACTTTCAAGAAAAGGTAATTGCTAAATTCCTTAAAAACACAAATGTGGGTCTATTTGGGACTGCATCCTTCAAAAGCAGGAATGGAGGTTTAGAATTGCAGAAGTGTTTCCATTGGAAAAGACCTTTAAGATCAGAGTCCTCCCAATAACCTGAGACCTCTAAAACTGCCAAGGCCACCACCAAAGCATATCCCAGGAAATGTCATGGGATGGGACATCCTTCTTGTCTCCTTTGTCTCCCCAGGAGACCCTTGGAAAGAGAAATGCTCACGCAGGCTTTATCTGACTCTTTCCCAGTCAGCCTTTCCCTCACTCCTGGGTCTCATTTGCTCCAAAGGCATCACCAGCTCGCTCAGCTGAGAGGAGCTCTCAGAGGAGAAAACGCTGCATGGTGTGGGGCTGTCTGATCCCTGTCTCACCTTGATTCCATCTGCCCCTCTCCCTTCCCCATCAAAGAGACTGAAGGATCCCCCCAACCCCGGGGTTCTGCACCACATCCGGGCACATTCCCTCCTGCGCTCCTTGGTGGCCCCGGGGAGGCTCCAGAATCCTCCCTGTGTGCAAGACAGCTGCTGCAGCACTGCTGCGCCTGCATGCAAGCAGCGCCCAAGGAGCAGCTGCGCCAGTTCAGAGTCTGAAACGGAATCCTCTTTGCACACAGATGACAACTGGTGTTATAAATGATCAAATTGTGAGCCAAAATTATCAAAAATTTAGCAAAGATTTATTAGTTTGTTTGCAAGACTGAAGTTTGGTCTTTGAAACCACCACAGCCAAAGATACAGCGTCGAGCCCAGGATCAGCGCTGGGTGAACACAGGTCTGACCTCCTGAGTGTCAGTCTCCCCACTTCATGCTCATGGCTGCATGCGGCAAGGTTTTATACAGTTTATTCTGCCTGAGGCAAAGATGACCGAATTTTCTTTGTCTCTCTTCACATGCATCGCTGTTGCTTTCCATGTGCAGAGGTGGACAAAAGCCTCGTCCAGGTGTACCATCGGTGTTGATAGCCTCCGGAGAAGCCGTGTATTCAGACATATCAGGGTGGCGCTGCTGACTGTCTGGATAGATGCAATCAGCAGGACGATAATCGCTTTCGGATGACTCTTGACATCTCGGGAAACCAACGATCATCACCCTGGAAGCTTCAGTTCTTAGATCAAGGTGTCGATGGTTATCTTAATATGCGTCCAGGAACTAGCTGAATCTGAATAAGACAGCTGCTCCTGGCCAGGGTAGTCAAAAGACATGGTTTGGATTGCACAATATTTTATACCATACATTAATAGCATGAATTATCCCTGCCATATATTACAGCAACAATGCTCCATGCCTATACAGGGACAGGAAGAGGGGAGAACCAGAGACCATTGTGGCCTAGCAGTGAGCTTTGGGTGTGCCTGAAAGCAAATGGAACAGCAGCAGCAGCAGCAGCAGGGAGTGGCTGAGTCTCAGAGGCGTGACCATCCCAGCCGCCGCAGCACCGTCAGGCAGTGCCTGCACGCTGGGTGCGCTTCTGGTGTCTCTGCTCTCCCCACAAGCGAGGAATCAGGCAGCCCCTGCCTCAGAGCCAGTCGGAAACCCAACCAAGTGAGACCAGAGGCAGGGGCCCCTTCCCATCTCTCTGGGGCATGGCTGCAAAACAGCCGCAGCTGCGTCTTCCTGCGCCTGTGTTTGGGCTGTGCTGAGCCCAGAGCCGGCCAGCTTGTGCTCTGCTGTGCCAAGAGCTTTCTGGGCAGGCAGGCAGAAGTGCTGTGTGCACAGTGGGGAAGGGGCTCACGAGAGCCTCCTGCGGGAACAGGGCTCAGCTCCCTGGCTGGGAACAGCCTGGTTTTGCTGCTGTGAGCGCAGGCAGGAGTTCAGGCACTTGAACGGGCAGTGGGCAGCTCTTGTTTATAGGGGGCCCGAGGTTGCGCGCCATAAGGGACATGAGGAAACAGGCTCGGGAGAAAGAAGATGAGCTTGAGCTGGAGTGCCTGTGCTACGAGGTGCAGAAGTAATTGAGCCTTGCCAGGGTTTGTTAAGTGTGTGTTGGTGTTCCCTGGGAAGTGGACATATCTGGGGAAATGCCTTTGGAAGAGAGGGGCTTGCTTCTCAAGCAAAGTGCTTCCCCAGGAGCCCCCAGTGAGGTAGGTGCAGCAGTCTCCCTTTGGCTCCCTGCACTCCTTTCCGTCCTTGAGGCCCCTTGCACTTGGCAGAGGGGTGTGGCAAGGGAGAAGGCTGTGAAGAACAGCTTTGGCATCTGCCTGGGCCTGCAGAGCCCAAGCCAAGCACCAGTGGCAGGGTGTGTTCCCCCCTTTAAACACAGGACAGAGGGGGATCATCTCTGTCCAGCCAAGAGCCCCAAATTCCTCTCAGAGTGCTGTGAATTCAAAGGCCTTTATGCGCACATTCATGCCATCTTCCCTGTCTGCTGTGTTTTAATTCTTGGCAAGATGTGTTTGTCTGTTGCTTGCTGGAAGCTGCTCTGCTCCAGGGCCATCAGCGAGCTGGGCTGTGTGGGCCGGGCACCGTGGAGAGTTTTTCCCCAAGCACTTGGCAGCTCTTGGTGTGTCCAGGGCTGTGTTAGACACTTGGGGCAATGGATTCCTTCCAACCGGGGGCACCTTGGGTGGGGAGGGGTTGGCCCCGGGGCACGTGGCAGCAGTGTCCCTTTGTGACATGGTGCAGCAGGTTCCCCATGGAACTGAAAGGGACAGCATGTCTTAACAGCCCTTTGTGAGACGCGCTGACATAGGGGCTGGTGGCGACACGGCCAGGCCACTGTGCACGCGATGGGGCAGGAGGTGACAGAGTGGTGCTGTGAGGTGTCCCCGCACAGCCAGCTCATTGGTTGCTGACCTGGAGCTTTTCCAAGGCATTCCTCCTGCGGCTGGCCTCACAGCCAGACCTCAGGATTTGGTGACTTGGAGCTTTTCCAAGGCGTCTTCCATCCCTGGGGCCAGTGCCCTTATGGCCAGGCTGTGGGAACCTCTATTGTTCACCAGGAGTCTCCTGTCATTGTGGCAGTAGGCCTCGAGTGCAGGACTTGCTGTCCTGTAGCCTTCCTGAGGCTCTTCTGTTGCAGGTGCCTGCAAGGCACAACTGCAGCACTCGCTGACTCGGGCCTTTGCCGAGGCATCTGTCTCGAAGGTGCCCTTGAGGTCAGACAGCGGGATGGCAGGCAGACTGCTCAGCCTGTTTAAGGGGCTTCCGGGCAAGAAAAGCAAAGGCCCTACAGCTGCTGCCCCAGCGCAGCAGCCTGCAGAGCTGCAGCAGTTGCAGCCACTGCAGGATGGTGAGTGGTGGAGCTGGGCCATAGGGCTGGTGCCTGCAGCCGTCCTGGCCCTATCCCATCCCATCCCATCCCATCCCATCCCATCCCATCCCATCCCATCCCATCCCATCCCATCCCATCCCATCCCATCCCATCCTATCCCATCCCTGTGGACACACCCATGGACGGGATGGGACAGGGGCCGGTGCTGCCCCCCCGATAGCCGTGCACCGTCCTCTGGGCTCCCGGGGGGCTGTCCCTGCCTGGGGACCGCAGGGCTGGGCTGTGTTCTCCGGCCTCTCCCGGAGCCCCTCAGCTCTGGCTGTGCCCGCTCTTTGCCAGATGCAGCCAAGGACCGGACTCAAGGGAAGGAGTGTTGGGAATCGGCGGGAGAAATGCAGCACATCTCGAACTTTATTGATAGGTACGCATCTTTATATCGGTGTTAATGAGGCTCATACATATTGCAAAGGTGAGCTCACTATTGGTTAGTTACTTATCAGCCAACTACACCTACTTCTGCATTCTTGTGAATATTTTATTGAAACTATTCTTCATATTTCTGCCAAAGATGTTCTCCCCTATCCTGTTGTTGCACCAAGGGCACAATGTCCTTGCCTATTATTGGACACTGACTACTGACTCCTATACTTTTCCCCTTCTAGCTTAACCAGCAGCATTATGTTGTTGTGACCTTTCTCAGCTAACCAACATTCCACAAAGCTCTCCACACTTCCCCCGTTTTTCTGTTGAACAAGCATAGTCTGATTAAATGCAGCAGATATTCTTTGCACCATGTTCTGTAAGCACATGCAAAAACATGGCAAAATTAACACTACTAACAGAGCTATAATGCCCACTATGATGCTAACTTTAACAACAGAACGTAACCATGATCCCAGGCCTAACGATGAGAGCCACGAAACCTGATTCTACCTGTAAGTTTCCAGTTAACCTTCGCAATTCAGAGAGCTGGGCATGGATGCACTGCGAATGGTCAGAAAGGTTCATGCAACACATGCCCTCAAATTCTTCACAGGCGAATAGAATCAACATCAAGCAAAAGGCTAGAAAGTGCCAAAGAGGTGGCATTGGTTTGCTTTGCAAGCCAGCATCCCAACTTATTTAGGGTAGCATGGGCACCTGCAGCTGCCACCCCTGGAGTCAGAAAGGATGCTGCAATTATGACCCCTGGGGACCAAAATTTTACATTGTCTTTACAGTCAGCAGCAAATGCATGGATCATTCTCTTATGTCAATGACGGCGGCGGCTCATGTTTAATATCATGGACGTATTGGGTGTAAGCAGAGACAGATGTCCAATTTTACATGGCCCCCTGTGCAGCATCGATGGGACACTGGGCCAAGCACGGTCCCCACAGGATAAGAAGTAACCTGCTGGCAGTTGAATAGGGTCATTTGATGAGATTGACACTTTCCCTGTAGTATAATTGCACCAAGCTGTAGCATTACAATAGACAGCCATGCTGGAAGTTACAATAGTGGAATGGTTTTTGGCTGAAAGCTGGCTTCTATGGTTAAAATTAATACATGCATCTGCCATCACTGAACCTAACAGCTCCAATTCTTGGGGTTCCTGTGGTGCTATGGGGAAGTGAGAAACCCATTGGTCCCAATTATCTACACTTGTCTTAGCCTTGTCAGTTTTGCAGGTGGGTACACCTGAGGGACATGGCCAGGGATCTGCTGGTAGCCCAACCAAGCAAGTTGTAAATGGATTACCAGGAGAAGATAATGACAGGCAAATAGCTTCCTGGTTAGTTAAGTTTGCCAGGATGACCCAAATGTTAGTCTTGGGCTGAGGTGGGGCCCATGCATGATGAGTTTTCACTTCTCCGGCAGCATCTGCACTGTCTGTTAAGAGGGTGAAGATTAGTAAGGCAGCACCATAAATTTGCCACCTCACCCTGATCTTCCCAGGCGCTGCTTTGAACCACCCAGACATTTGGGAGATAAACATGTTTCTCACAAGTCGTTAAGAATGTCTCTTCTTTCCTTTCCCCTTCTTTCTCCTTGATTTGCCCAGATTTAACCTCTTTAGGTCTCTCAGACAATTGTCTCACGCTTGGTTGGGATCTTGATCTCCCGAAATTGGACCTATTACACTTGACTGTGAAAGGGGAATACCCCAACCACACTTAGACTGTAAGATATGCAACTTGGATTGTCCTAAAGTGCGTTTAACTAAATGCTGGGTTTCCCATCTAAACCATGTGAGAATTTTCTGTTCTGGGGATTCATACAACTGCAATCCTTGGCGGCCAGGTAATCCTGTAAAGGCCTGAAGTTCTGCTTGCCAGCAGGTCAACTGCCAGTAAAATTCACAGCTCCTGCACCACAAGACAGGTAATTTGGTCTGATGTACCCACTTAGTTTGCTGACAACCCCCGCAAAAAACCAATACCCATGCAGCACACTGTCTATTTTGACAATCAATACAAGCTAGGTTCTTAGGCCCTCTAAATTCAAACATAGAAAGCTCTGGAAGCAGGCTTAGTATATCATCTAAGGATTTACACTGATCAACCGCTCGGTCGATAGCCAAACTACACTGTCCTTTCAGCTTAAGAAGTATTGGTCGAAGGATGGTCAACAGCTTCATCTCTACTTGCTGGCGGTCTTCTTCGCTCAGTTGATGAAGGTCTGGTGGTTCCATCTAACACAGCTGCTCGGATCCATTTAGCAGGTACCCATAAGGATCCTGTAGGGGTAGAAACACAAAGATATCCGCGGCCCCAATATAACACCTTGGCAGGACCTTGCCATTGTCCTGTTTTGGGATCTCTGTATTTTACCCATACGTCTTGCTTTACACTTTCTTTCTCCTGTACATAGTGGCGAATTACAGCAGGAACTTTACTTTCCCCAAAAACACACAAGTGATTTAAAACAAATTAACAGCTTAACAATCTTTCTTGCAGCTCTCTAGTATCTTTGTATTTATCTAGATATCTTTTCAAGGTACCATTAGCTCTCTCTACGATCGCTTGCCCTGTCGGGGAATTAGGAATGCCTGTCAAGTGTTCTATCCCCCACATTTGCATAAACTGCTTTATTCTTTTGCTGCAATAGGCAGGCCCGTTATCTGTCTTGATACACCGTGGCACTCCCATTACTGCAAAGCAGCTGCTGAGATGCCTCTCCACTTGCCCAGCTTTGTCACCAGTCTGTGCTGTGGCCCATATAAAATGACTATAGGTGTTTATAGTAACATGCACATACTTCATCCTTCCAAACTCAGCAACATGTGTGACATCCATTTGCCAGGTCTCATTTGTATTCAACCCTCTTGGGTTAACTCCCAGACCTAACCCGCAGCTCCCATTATGATACCTACATATGGGACAGGCTTTGAATATTGCCCATGCCTCTTCCATAGATATCTGAAATTCTTTATGGAGGCCCTTTGCATTTTGGTGAAACATGGAATGTGCCTCTCTGGCCACAGTCTGCCTGGGAATTGGAGTAATTTGTGTAATTGAGACTAGCTTATCTGCTCGCGCATTACCCTCTCCTAGAGCAATATCCCACTTGTGACTTCTGATATGGATAACAGAAAAATGATGTTTTCTCAGCTTAATCGCCCTCTGTAACTGAATAAACAGCTCATATAGCCTCCTGTTTTGAACCTCTTTTATAGAGGCATCCTCTATTCGCTCGCACACTCCTGCAACATACAAAGAATCTGTCACTATGTTGAGGGACCCTGAAAAATGCATCATGGCCCATACAACATCCAACAGCTCCATCGTTTGTAAAGTATCCAACTCAGAAGCCTGGAGAATCTGATGGTGCCATTGTCCCTTTTCCTGCCAGGTCACTGCAGCAGTTCTTGATTTTCTTCCTGCATCCGTGTAGGCTGTTATAGCATCCAACAGGGGCTTCTGTGATCTTTTTGGGCATTGAATCCAACCCCACTGCTCTACCCAGTTCAACGGTATATTGGGAATATCATCAGTGGCAATCACGCTTCCAGCTCCCAGCAGCGCCTCTTTTAATTCCATACTATTTTTCAGGTACCAGCTCAATGTATCTTTCTTCATTGGTATCCGTATTGATCAGGCTCCTTTCCCATAATCTGTAATGCCCGTTCACAACCCTTCTTCAGCAAGTCAGCCAAAATTTCGATTTTTTGAAGAAGGGTTTTATGCTATTGAAGTGGAGGAGATATCCATTCTAAGGCCCATGCCTCCCCCATTTTTCTGTCTTCCTGAGTAAGTGCACCTAGTAAAAATTTAGTTCCACACCAAACTGTCAGCTGTATGGGGAGGTTAAGATCTCATCTCCGGACACTGCCCTGTGTCACACAGTCCAATATCTGTTGAAGTGTCTTAACCTGCTCAGAGGTTATATGGACAGGCTGTGCCGGGTCAGTCCCTTTTAGTAAAGATCGAAGTTCATCTAACAACTCATTTGGGATGCCTACAATAGGACACAGCCATTGCAGATCACCAAGTAACTTTTGAGCATCATACAATGTATGTATTTTAATATTCAATTGCAATTTCTGGGGGGTAACCACCTGATCAGTAAGTGTCCCTCCTAAATATTTCCAGGGTGCAGATAATTGAATTTTTTCAGGAGCTACAACCAAACCATGTAGTTCCAGGGCCTTATGTATTTCTTGAATTTGTTGACCTGTAAAAGGTTGCGGCTGTGCAAATAAAATATCATCCATGTAATGATAAATGGTTGTTTTGGCCCAGGCCTGTTGCAAAGGTTGTAAAGCATTGTCAACATACAGCTGACACAAGGGGGCGCTGTTGCGCATCCCCTGTGGAAGAGTAAGCCATTCAAATCTCTTGTCTGGTTCTTCCCTATTTAAAGCCGGTAAGGTAAATGCAAACCTCCGAGTGTCTCGAGGGTGAAGAGCAATAGTAAAAAAGCAGTCCTCAAGATCTACAATTAACAGTGGCCAGTCCTTTGGCAACATGGCTGGGTTAGGCAAACCTGGTTGTAAGGCTCCCATAGGCTCCATTTGTTCATTTACAGCCCGTAAATCTTGTAGCAAATGATACTTTGCTGACTTCTTTTTATTAACAAAAATAGGGGTGTTCCATGGCCTTGCTGACAACTGTAAATGATCCTGCTCATATTGTCCTTGTACTAGTATATGTGCTTGCTCCAGACTTTCCCTTTTTAATGGCCATTGCTTAACCCACACTGGTGTGTCCGTGGTCCAAATGAGTGGGATTGGGAAAGTCCACACAATGGCCATTAGCCCAAGGGGTACTCATTTGTCAGCACTACCCCCATTTGAGCCAAAATGTCCCAACCAATGAGGCACTGCACAGCAGGGGGCAAAGGCACGACTGAGAAAACACTCCGTAAAGGTTTTCTGTCAATAGTTACTGATAACATGGATGATTTTCTTGCAAGCGTTAGGCCTCCAGCCCCGGTAACTGCTACTGTGGTTGGCTGTAACAGCCAGTTGTGGGGCCAGCAATCTGGGCTGATAATGCTGGAGTCTGTGCCAGTATCTAATAAACCCTCCAAGGTTTGCCTCTCACCCCGATACTCTATTAATACAGCACGTTTTGGCCGGTCGTTTAAATTCATTGGTAATAGAGTAAGTCCTCCAGTGGAGCCAAAGCCTCGTTCCCCCCTCGACTGTGATTGATGAGGGGGCAATGTTTTAGTCATTTGCTCCAATGGAACTAATTGAGCTATCCTCTGTCCTTTCTTGATTTGTATCAGTGGAAAAGGAGTATGTACCATAACACAAATTTCCCCAGTAAAATCAGCGTCTATTACCCCAGTTAAAACAAATAATCCCATCATGGTGACTGATGATCGTCCCAGAAGCAAAGCTCCCATAGGCTCTCCATCAATGATGATTGGTCCCTTTATTCCAGTCGAGACCTTTTCCGGTTGGGTGGTCATCAATGTTACCGCTACTGAGGCTGCCATGTCCAGCCCGAGGCTCCCGGCAGTGGCTGGTTGAAGGGGGACTGGGCTGAGGTGTTGACAGCTGCTACTTGTGTCTGGGCGCCGCGGCTGTTGGTCCCGCTGGCCTTCCCGATTCCCGAGCGGCATCGGCAATGTCCGGTGTTGTGGGTGTCCAAGCGACAACTGTGGCACCAGACGGTAGCTGCTTGACAAGCTCGCGGGGTATGTCCCGTGCCTCCGCACCGGTAATATTTCAATCGGCCAGTAGATAGAGCTCGCGGACTATTTGTTGCCGCTGCTTGTAGGGGTGCAAGAGCTGCCAATACTTAACTCTGCGATGTTGCTGCCTGCTCCTTTAATCCTATCCCTAGCTCTTTAATAGCTTCTTTTAACTTCGCCTGACTCCCTACGGGCACATTTGCCATATGTTCTAAAGCTTCTTCTACAGTCCAATTAGCTCCTAGGGTATTTAGCACATTCTTCGTAGCCTGGTTGCTATTTTGAAGAGCGCACTGCTTGAGCAAGGCCCCTTTCATATAATCAGGTACCCCTGCTCGCTCAATAGCAGTGGCCGCCTTATCTATTAAAGATCCAAACGATTCATCTCTTCCTTGCTTTATACCCATGTATGAGGGAACCCCGCCTGGTTCTTTTATCGTGCCTGTAGCCAGTCTCACCATTTGCATAGCCTCTCAACATTTATCAGGACTGATTAACGCTTGCGCTTCTGTTCGAGCAAAAGCCCCTATACCCAATAGTTCATCTAAGGTTATTCCATGTAAAGGGTCACCTAGTTGCTATACCACTGCTACGCACTCCTGGCAGAGTGCTTGCCAATGTGCATTAAACAGAAGCTGCTGATGTTGAGTAAAGATAAGCTTCGCAATTCCTCTACAATCGGCTGGCAATAACACCTGGGTCGTCCAAATATAGTCAAGCATTTGCTTTGTGGGCTCACCAGTCACCCCAAATTGACTAACTGTGGACCTTAACTGCGACAACAGTTTCCAATCTAGAGCAGTAATTGCTGCCTGTAATCCACCCCCGTCCAGAGAAGTATACACCACCGGGCAAGCCACTTCCATAGCTGCTGCTGTAGCCTCACTATCCCCCAAATCCATGATCTCTTTTGTTACCGCTGCCCATGACTTCCTCCGCTCTTGTGCAATGGCCCCCGCTAGGTCACTCTCTGCCCCAGGGATTGGCTCATTGCTAGGAGGGGGAGATGGAGGGTCTGGCCAGGGCACAGGCGGTGTGGATGGTGCTGTTATGGGGGGTGAGTTGCTGCTTGAAGCAGGAGCCGATGTTGGTGGCAAGATAACTGTGGATGTGGCTGGGGGTAATGGGCAGTCTGACCAATCTCCATAACTTTTATTCTTACCATGAGCCACAGTAGCTTGCTGTGCAGCCTTCTTTTCTACCTGATATTGTACTAACTCATTATGCCCCACTCACCATAACTTTCCTAACTTCTTTGCAGTTTTATCATCATCTAGAACCGCCTCCCACAGCTTATCCCCAAACTTATGCCACTCACTTAATTCATGGACTGTATGAGGATTTTGGAAGAATCCCTGTGCATACCCGTAAGCTAATAACCCATGAAGCTCTTTCTGCAAATCTATGCCCTTAACCTGTTGCTTTTTTAAAAAGCAAGTAAATAAATCATATGCTGCTTGCCTTTCCATTTTAAACATCAGTGCTGTTGCAGCCCCACAAGGTCTCGGCAGCACGTATCAGCTGGGCTTTGCTTTGAAGTCACCCAGGGCGCAGCACCTCTCCAGTTTTCAGCGGTGCTTTATCGCCATCCTTGCTGCGAAAGGACCCGAACTCCTTCCCCGATCCCCCGTGGTCACCGTTACTGATATCACGTAGTTGGGGTCACCATGTTGTTGGGAATCGGTGGGAGAAATGTGGCATGCAATATGAGTGATCAGCAAATCTCGAATTTTATTGACAGATACACATCTTTACGTCAGTGTTAAAGAGGCTAATGCATATTGCAAAGGCGAGCTCACTATTGGTTAGTTACTTATCAGCCAACTACGCCAACTTCTGCACTCTTGTGGATATTTTATTGAAACTATTCTTCATATTTCTGCCAAAGATGTTCTCCCCTATCCTGTTGTTGCACCAAGGGCACAATGCCTGTTATTGGACACTGACTACTGACTCCTATACTTGTCCCCTTCTAGCTTAACCAGCAGCATTATGTTGACGTGACCTTTCTTGGCTAACCAACTGTCCACAAAGCTCTCCACACAGGACCCCACCCGTGGCTGCTTCCACTGAGCAGCGCAGGTACCTGTGGCCATTCCCACCTGGGCTGGGCCTGCTGGCACTGCCCGGCCGGGCCCTGCGCTTGGAGTAGACCATGGAACGTCCCTCTCTTCCCTCCTGTCCTTCTGCAGACACTGCGGAGATTCCTGCAACTTCAGCGCAAAAAGACCAGCGGCCCCACACCCAAGGGCACGGCCGAGCCCAACTCCAGGCCCAGTGAGCTGCGGGCAGAGGCTGCTGCCAGCACAGTGTCCTCTGACCTGGCCGCCAGCTCTGATTGGGAAACAGATGAGGGCTGGGAGGAGGCTGACATGGCCCTGATGGAGGGCATGGCCACCACCAACACCATCCCACAGGGCATCTCAGAGACTGAGGCCATGCCCACGCTCACTGTGAGTCCTAGACCTACTCTGCAGTTTTCCAGAAGGGTTTTTATTCTCTGCAGCAGCCTGGGGCCAGGGCTGAAGGCCTCCCAGGATCACGCGGCCCCTCAAGCCATGTCCACTGGCCCCCCTCAGGCAGACACTTCTTGGGGGAAGTTGGGCATGTTGCTACACGCCGCTTCCTGTGGGATCTCAGCACATCAGTCCTGATGTGCAGAGACACTGAGATAATCCTTGGGGGGCTCGGAGGTCCTGGAATGTTGCCAGAAGTGTCTGGTGGCTGGACTTTGATCCTGCACAGGAGACAACACCTGTATGAGGATGGGAGGATCTCACGGGGATGAATGGTTAATTAGAGTGTGAAACACAGGTTTTAGAATTTCGGTACAGGGGGGTCTAGAGAAGTAAGATGGAGGAATTGGGGCGTGTCCTGTCCTTCTTCTTCTTCTTCTTCTTCTTGGCCTCCATCTTCTGTGGTGGTGGTGGCACTTTGGGATTGGTTCTTACTAAAAGTGCACTTGTCAATGAGGGTGAAAGGTATTGGGGAAAATAGGTAAATATCTTATACGTAGTTTTGGGCATAAAGATAAGTGACCACCCCAAGGGCTCGCAGTGTGCTCATGGCTGGTGTGCTGTGCAGACCTCTGTCGGGCCGAGAGAAAATCTTGTAGATAAAACCTAATAAACACTGAAGACCAAGAAAAAACCTGAAGACTCTTTTCATCCTTTGGAGCACGGGCTGTCCAAGGCCATCCCGAGCCTTTCCAGGCCATCAAAAACAGCTGAGAACAGGACAGCTTCCTCCAGGTGCAAGCTGTGTTGAGTGCCATGCTGCAGAGACTCCTGTGAGTCTGTGGACGCCGGGCTGTAAATGGCCATTGTCAGCCTGACTGAAGAACACCCTGGCCCCGTGGTGATGAGCCTCCTGCGCTGTGCCCCAACGTGTGACGGGTACGGGGAACAACTGCCTCAGGAGCTCAATGCTCACCGGCCCGTAGGGCCCCTTGCCCTGTACAGCCTGTCCAGAAGGCTCCGCCAGACAGGCGGAGAGCACTGGCACCCTGGGGCCCCTCTGTTTCCTGAGCCTGCTGCAGCTGCAAGGGACACGGTACTGATGCACAGCTCTGGTCCCACAGAGCCTCCGCGCTGATGTGGAGAGCCATGGACACCTCAGAACTAGTCCAATTAGAACATCCGGGACTTAACGGGGCATTGCCACCTATACAATACATATATTTTACTATGACTCAAATGCCACCTATACCCCTGCACCACTGGGGCTCACTTGTTTCCTTCCTTTGGAGATCATTGTGACACTGGGGAGCATTGTGGAACCAATGGGCCATGGTGACACTGCAGGCCCTTGTGGAACCTGTTACACTGTAGGAACTTCTGGAACCAAGGAGAACATTGTGACACTGCAGGGTACCATGGATCCAAGGGGCCATTGTGACACTGTGACACTGTGGGGCCTTGTGGAACCAAGGACATCTTTGTGGCTCTGTTGGGCTGCATGGTCCCAAGGGGCCAGTGTGAAGCAGCAGGGCTTTGTGGAGCCAAGAGACCACTGCTGCATTTCAGGGCCTTGTGGAGCCAAAGGGCCGTTGTGATCCTGCGAGGCACTGTGGATCCATGGAAAGCATTGTGGAATTGCAAGGCCCCATGGAATCATGGAGACCTTTGTGACTCTGTGGGGCCTCATGGAAGGAAGGAGCCATTGTGACACTATGGAAATTTGTGGAAACATTGGGGGGAGGGGGGGGCATTGGACACAGCAAGGCTTCATGGAACAAATAGACCATTGTGACACTGTGGGGCCTTGTGGAACCAGGGAGACCATTAAGATCCTTAAGGACTTGTCTAACCAAGGGGCCATTATGACACCTTAGGGCATCATGGAAGCAGAGAACCACTGTGGCACTGCCAGCCCTCATGGAAGCAAGGAGCCATTGTGACACTGCAGGGCCCTGTGGAACCAAGGGAACATGAAATAGGTGTGGCTGCCTTGGCCTCCCAGGGGTCACCTGACAAGTCTGGCTGACCTTGGAATGTGGAAGGCCACTCTCATCTGCCCCTGAAACACTGGGTCTCTGGGCTTTTCTTTTTATGGAAAAGAACTGTCCATTTTTTCCAGGCATCCATGGCCAAAATTACCATTCCACCTCCAAATTTCTGTGTATCCAAGGATTGCTCCCAGACAAAAGCTGCCAGGACAGACAGGTCTGGCTGGTCTTTGACTCCTGAGGGGCAGCACTCCCCTGTTTTCCAAACACTGGAAAGGGCTCTGTGCTTTTCTTTTTTATGAAAAAAAAAAACCCATTCCTCTTCTCCAGGCACAAATGTTTTAAATTAGGACTCCACATTCATAATTTCAAATATCCAAGGGTTGGTCCAAGCAAACCTGCCAGGACAGACAGGTCAGGCTTGCCTTGACCTATGGTGGTTGCTGTTCATCAGCTTCTGAAACACGGGGGCTCTGTGCTTTCCTTCCTGTGGAGACCAATGTGACATTTGGGAGCCTTGTGAAATGAAGGCGCCACTGTGGCACTGTAGAGCACCATGGATCCAAAGCACCATTTGTGACACTGTGGAGCCTCATGAAACCAAGGACATCTGTCATGGTTTGACCCTGGCACAATGCCAGTGCCCCCATGAGAATACCCTCTCCCTGGTGTCTGCTGTGAGATGTGACCAGGAATAAGCAAAGCAGGCTCCTGCTTATTAATAAAGAAAACTTTATTAACTAAACTACAAGAAAAGAGGGGAAAAAAAACCACAAGGAAAATGAAAACCTTACAAAAGCATTTTCCTCCTCCCCACCACCAAATTTCCCAATGCAATATATTCCCCCAAATCACCAACTCTCAGTCCAGCACCACCCTTTAGAATACTCAATCTTCAGTTCATCAAGAGGAGAGGAGTCCTTCTTGCACCATAGGCTTTCCCTGGAAACACCGTTGAAACCTCGTGTCTTTCCTGTCACAGGTGGCACCACCTGGAAAATCCTTTTGCCATTGTGACATCTTCCTTCCATGCCCAGTGCTCTTACCACTGTGCATGGACCAGAGCTGCTTCTAGGGTTGTCTTTCAAGGATGCCTTGCCTCACTCCAAAAAAGGCACCTTTGGGACATCTGCCCCCCCCAAATTTTTGCACCCCCTGTGGCTGAGGGGTACCCACACAGAACCCTCCTGGTTCTGAGGCACTGCCTCGCCCTAAATGCAGTCTCTGTGTCACAGGAAAAAAAATGGTTCAGTCTATGGCCACACAAGAAAAGTCCAGCCAAAAGGCCACTCCGTCATCTCTCCCCCCACTCAAGAGTCTTCTGCACTTCCCTTGTGGCCCATCCCCTCTTATCTCATCTCTTATCTCTCTTCTCATTCAGCTCCGGGAGGATCAGCATTTGCAAGGTTTCTATCATGCAAGAAAAGGGTTAAAATTTTCAGTCTCTGCCTGTCTGAGAGCTCTGGAACTCCCACACTGCCCTGCTGGGCACCTTCTACCCACAACCCCCCCTTCTCCTCCTGGACCGGCCACTATCAAATTCAGATGCCGGCTCTCCCTCTCTCTCTCTACTGCCCGATGTTTCTTGGTACTCCTCCATCCTTCCATCCTCAAGAGCCTCTTCACCTCCCATCTCTGTCCAGGCCCAGGCCTACCACATGGCTGCCCCTGCCCCGCCCAGCAGCAGCAGATGAACGGGGGAGGGAGATCCAACTTCTTTGCCTCTGAAGTCCCAAGACAGCCTCCCAGGGGAGCAGCTTTGCTTTTAACCTGTGTGTTCTCAGAGGCGTGTCCAAACTTCAGTGGCTACATCAGGTGCCAATATTAAAATCTGAGCACCTATTGGAAACCACAGCATATCCCAAAAAGAAACCTACCTCCTGTCAGTGAAACCATGACAACATCATTGTGGCTCTGTTTGGCCGCATGGTCCCAAGGGACCTGAGCAAAGCAGCGGTGCGGTAGTTAGCCCAGCTGTAGCTCAGAGTCAGCCAAATTCTACCCCGAAAGAACTGAGTGTGACTTTCAAGCCCTGGGAATCATTTGTTTAACTTAGGGTGAGCTTGAGAGTTCCCCCATAAGCCTGTAATGTTGTTATGCTAAGTTGTCCAAGTTCTCCTCCCCTACTGGCTACTTGTTTCCCCTATAGGGTTATTGTTCTAGAGTGTTCTACCCTTAAGTGTATATATTGTTGCTTCGCCTTTAACTCAGGTCTTTGAATCCCAGCCCTCATACTGTGCTCGACTTCTCCATGTTTATTGTTTTTCACCCTGTTACTAAAGTTCTTTTTGGGCAACTCGATTGATCCTGCTTGCAGGAGCGTCGGGGGCTAGGACGGTTGGGACAGACGGAGACAAGAGATCTCTGAAGCCAGGTCTTGGAAATTGTGGTTTATTGCAAAGGGTGTGGGTACAGGGGTCTTGTTTGGAGCTGCCAGCCACAGCTCGGAGCAGGCCCAAAAAAAGTGCCCAAAATGGATGCCCAAAAGAGGAGGGGAGTTCCCATTACTATACAATAAATCTTCTTCTGTGTTGCGTATTCTAATTTTCACTAACCAATCTAGTACAATATACAAATCTTAAAGCATTTACATACAGCCTATAAGAAACTTTACATTACCATACTGTGTTACATTTTAAACCCTAAAAACTACTCTTTGGACTCCTTCTGCCAAGCTAGTAGGGTCTACTCTGACCCTTGGACTTGTCTGCAAGCAGAGGGTATTGTTTCTTCAAAAGGGGATTACCTTCAGCCAGCCATACCATTGTTTTCCAGTTGTTCAGTAACTAAGGCTTGGTATCTCAAAGCTTGCTTTCATTTCAATCTCACTTATAGTTTCTATATTCTCAAAATCTTTTGCCAGGCAATCATATTTATAAGGCTTTCCTGTTTCATCTTCCCCAGCATCTGCTCCTTTTCATTTTCACCACCCTTGCCCTGAAGTTGGGGAACCAGAAAGGTTTGTCGCAGCCACCCTCATTGCGACCTTTGGCGTCCGAACAGGGACCCTGACATTCAGTCATGTCAGCTGGGGTTAGCTGATGGATAGGCCAGTGCTGCCTGGGATTTTGCATTGTGCTGGGCCGGCAGATTCATCATTGCTTTGAGGGACCTGGGCCAGGATCCCCAGGGACCAAGACGGTTTCACCTGCGTAGGATTGGAGGTGGGTTTAGGGAAATGCAGGACAATTATTGCCCATTTGCTACTGTGTATTTCCAATACGCACCCACCTCCCATAACTGATTTGGGGTGTCCCAGTGGCTGTTCCACCTAAGGCAGAGAAAGAGAAAAATGGGCAGCCGTATGTCCAAAGTAGAAAGGTGCATATGTGGGTGCTTTAAGTTAATTCTCACTGATCATGACCAAATATCTTCAAAGAACAAATAAAAATCAATTGTGAAGTGGATCATTAAAAATTTTCCAGATGCCTCTAAGCCTGACTGTCCTCCCTCCATCTTGGCTCCTCCACTTCCTGCTACCACAACCTTCTCTTCCACCCTGAATGAACCTCCAGACTCCACCCCCATGACGGCGGGTCGCGCCCCCACCTTCAATCATTCCACCTCCTCCCTGGGTCATGTCTCTAGAAGGCCAGCCTGGAAGTCTGCCATCCTAGATCAAGGCCCTTCCTCCCCAACACCTGACAAAATGGCAGTGCCCTTTGCCTCACCCTCCAGTAACAAAATAACCCCCATGGTCAAAGATACTAAGCCCAACGGTCACACTATTTCTAATCCAAATGTTTCTGCTCCAAGTTATTCTTCCTCCCCAGAAGAAAGTTTGGATTCCCCAGAGCCACTTCACCCCTCAACCCCAGAAGATCCCTAGGAAAGGATCCGGACAGAAGCAGTTAAGGAAGGAGACTGGCAAATAGTCTCGAAATTCCTCCTTTCCCCCACATGTTATGAAAGAAGGGGGCAGAATCCGAGGTATCAGCCACTGGTTTATGGGGAAATCAAGGATTTGTGTAGGGCAGCTAAAGACCATAGGAAGGACTTACCTTGTTTTAATGGCCTAATGAGGTCCATGTTTACAGCATATGTCTTAACCACCTATGATTTAAACTATATTATGACCATGTTCTTGTCACCTACAGAATACACCCTGTGGGACGGGGGATGGAAGTGTTTACTAAATCAATTAATAGCAGACTATGCTAATAATGAGGCAAGGGCGGAATTGACAATCAACCATCTAGCTGGAGAAGGACAACACAGCCTTAGGTATCCCCAGCAGTAGGTATCCCCAGAGAAGTATTGGATGATATCAAAGAGATGGCTTTGAAAGCTTTAATCCAAGTATCGGATGGTAGCACCCCCAATTTTGACTACCCTGGGTGGCTGCAGCTAAATCTTTAGGACAATTAGACCATCTTGGGTTCCTGTTAAGTAAGCAAACCAATGCTACCTCCCTCACTTTGAGTGACCTGCTCTCAGACATAGAGACCATCAGACATGCCACCTTGCAGAACAGCAATAGAGTGTTTACTCTGGGCACATGGGCATGGCAGTGTAGACTCTGAGGGCATGTGTTGCATGAACCTCTCCAGCCACAGCGAGTGAATCCACAAGAGCATTCAGGTACTGAAGGAAGGGTTCAAGAAGCTTCAAGTGGAAAATAAAGACTGGTTCAATAAACTCTTCCAATCCGAGGGACTAAAGGGTTGGATGATATCTAGCTAAAAGAGGACATTTAATTCTCTTAGTGGTTGTTGTTGTATTATTAATTGTCCCATGTTTGTTTGGATGCTTTTACAAAAGTCTTACAAAATTCTTTCAGTACCATCTTTGTTGTAAAACAAAAAGGGGGAAGATACCCAACACAGGCTCCTCATGGACTCCTTGGAGGAGAGAACTGGAGGCCAGGATGGCACAAAAACCTCTCAGAGACTCAGTGTGGGAAGGAAAATCCTCAAAACTACCTAAAAGTATTCTTAAATCCATACAGTACCTTAAAAACCTTGAGTATCTCAAAGTATTATTGAGCCCCACCAAGTGTCAGTACAAAGCTCTCAAGGGACTCGTTAAAGCAGATAATTGGAGCCATGATTGCACAAACCTCTCACAGTCTGTATCAAAAGGGAAACACCAAGTACGTTAAAATAACTGAAGTACCCTAAAGTATTAATGAGCCCCATTGAGTATTGTTACTGACAAAGCCTCTCCAGAGACTAATTAGAGCAGATAATTGGAGGCCATGATTGCACAAACCTCTCAGAGACTCCAAGGCAAAAGCCAAAGCCAAACTGAAAGTCCTTTGAAAAACCTGCAGTCCTTGGGAGCATTCAGTAGCCCCCAGGGCCATTCCTGAGCAAAGTTTCCCAGGGACTCCTTCCAGCAGATCCTTGAGGCCACTGGGATGTGGGCTAGGAGGGGATGCAGAGGGCAGGACAAGGGGCTGACAGTGCCCAGCTTGGCTGGGGCTGTGCCAGCAGGCCCCAGTGCCTCAGGACAAGGTGTCTCCTCACAGTCCTTGGTGGCACAGACTCTGCTGCTGCGCCCCAGGGCACCAAGGCTTGGCTTCTCTTTGTCCCCACCTGTCATCACTGCCTCCAGTTCTCTGCCCTGCATGGGGCCTGGGGACACTTTCTCTGTTGTGTCCCTCAGTGGGACCCATTAAAAGACCAAGAAACTTTGGAGTTGGATTCTGACTTGGAGTTCTGGAGAGGTTTCTACAGCTCCCTCTCAGAGACTGATGTTCAGGGCCTGAGCACCAAAGCCCCAGAGGCTCATTAAAGTCCTGGTGCTGTGTCTGTGCTGCTGAGCTGGGCTGGGCTCCTGACACAGAGGCAGCTCCTGATGACCAAGAAGAGCTTCAAAAGCACATTTCTCTTGATGAGCAGCTCTTCTCCCAGCCCAGCAGGGCTGGGACACTGCCTGCAGCCACGCTTGGCACAGCACAGAGGCACAGAGAGCTTCAATCAGTCAGGGCTGGGAAGGTGCTGAGAAGTGCCTGGGGCAGAATCACTACCAGCCCTTGGCACAGGAACCTCTGGCTGCAGGACAATGCAGCTGCAGCTCCTGGAGCCATCTCCTAAAGCTGGAACATCCCAATGCCTACAGACCCTGTGAGTACATTCTCTGATTGTCTCTTGTGCAGAGCAGCCAGGGGTGCCCAGGGCTGTCCTGCAGAGCAGGGTCCCAGGGCGCTGTGCTGGGACAGGGACTCTGCTGCCTACCAGGGACAGCTCTCAGCCAGCCCTGGCAGCTGCTCCCAGCACCTGGGGACAAGGTCTGGGTGGGAGGAGACAGCCGGTAAGGCTTGGAAGTGTTCTCCTTGTGTGGTGAGGATGCTGCATTGTTCAGGACTGCTCCCAGCATGACATTAAACTGCACAATATTTCTGAGTTCATTATACAGGGAGCACAACAAGGCCAGGAGCTGCATAAAAGGGAAAACCCTGCTTTTTTAATTTACTGCGCTAGGTTGCCTGAATGGGAAATTGTACATAGATATTCATCTTTCAATTCAGGTGGAGCAAAGAAAAAAAACAAAACCATTTCTCTCAAACCTAAATAAACCAGGCAGTGACACAAATCACCACAGGACCCCTTGGAGGAAGCATCAGTGTCGCTTTTCCAGCCTCCTCAGGGTAGCTCTGACATTGCCATCAGAGCTTGAAAAGCAAGAGCTGCCCCTGAGCAATGCCTGAGCTGGGAGGGGTCTGCAGGGCAGAGCTGAGCCCCCAGGGCTGGGCTGCGCCCTGGCAGCACTGGCAGGGCCCAGGCCTGGGCACAGGGAAGCAGCTGCTGGCAGGGACAGGTCCAGGCAGCAGAGCCCTGGGCAGGCAGTGGGGGGAAAGTGCCCCAAGCTGTGCTGGGATATTTAAAGTCCTCTCCAAACACAACTATTCCATGATTACTTATGTTACAGATCCCCATGTCAAGGTATTGCAAATGTCCAACAGCAGCTCCATCAGGCACTTCCTCCTGCTGGCATTGGCAGACACGTGGCAGCTGCAGCTCCTGCACTTCTGCCTCTTGCTGGGCATCTCCCTGGCTGCCCTCCTGGGCAACGGCCTCATCATCAGCGCCACAGCCTGTGGCTACCACCTGCACACGCCCATGTTCTTCTTCCTGCTCAACCTGGCCCTCACTGACCTGGGCTCCATCTGCACCACTGTCCCCAAAGCCACGCACAATTCCCTCTGGGACACTAGGACCACCTCCTACAAAGGATGGGCTGCACAGGTCTTCTTTTTTGTTTTCTGCGCTACTACAGAGTTTTCCCTCCTGACCATCACGTGCTACAACCTCTACGTGTCTATCTGCAAACCCCTGCACTACGGGACCCTCCTGGGCAGCAGAGCTTGTGCCAACATGGCAGCAGCTGCCTGGGCCAGTGCCTTTCTCTATTCTCTGCTGCACACAACCAATACATTTTCCCTGCCCCTGTGCCATGGCAATGCCCTGGGCCAGTTCTTCTGTGAAATCCCACAGATCCTCAAGCTCTCCTGCTCAAATTCCTACCTCAGGGAACATGGGCTAATTGCAGTTAGTGTCTGTTTGCTACTTGTTTTCTGTTTGTCGTTTTCTCCTATGTGCAGATCTTCAGGGCTGTGCTGGGGATCCCCTCTGAGCAGGGACGGCACAAAGCCTTTTCCACCTGCCTCCCTCACCTGGCCATGGTCTCCTTGTTTATAAGCACTGGCACATTTGCACACCTGAAATCCCCCTCCATCTCCTCCCCATCCTTAGATCTGGCCTTGTCAATTCTGTACTCGGTGGTGCCTCCAGACCTGAACCCCCTCATCTACAGCCTGAGAAACCAAGAGCTCAAGGCTGCAGTGTGGAGACTGATGACTGGATGGTTTCAGAAGCATTAAACTGCTGGCTAGTGTTTGCAAATCACATGCAATAAGTCATCTTTCATACTTATTTTTGGTTTCATCTTTGAAGCTCTTGTTTTTGGTTTTACTTTTTTTCATATTGTCCATAAAAAATATCATTGTTTGTGCCATTTCTCATTATGTTTCTCTCCACCTTCCCTGTGGCCACCGACTGTGTCAGTGCAGGGCTGTGCTCTCGGTGGCTTTAAAGGAAAAAAAGCATCTCCCAGCAAAGTTTTCTGCAGAGATGCCCTTTTTGTTGCCTTCTCTGGAGCTGCAGCAGCAACGTCTGTGTGCAGAGCTGGGAGCAGATCAGTGCTGGCCCAGCAGCTGTGCCCAGCAGCAGCAGCACTTGGTGGTGCCAGTGCTGCTGCCGTGGCCCTGCCCTGCTGCGCTGGTGGCCCTGGTGTTGCTGTAGGGCCTGAGTGCTCTCGGGGCCGGGCACAGCCCTGGGGGTGGCAGGGCCGGGGCTGCAGCTAGGACAGGCCAGGTAATATAAATCACCTTTGGTAATTCTTTTGGGTTTGGTTGTGGATTTGTTCTTTTTTTTGCCATGTTTCAGTTTTTCTATATTGTCCACAAAAAAAAAGCCATTGCTTTTGCCTTTTCTCATTTTGTTTCCCTCAATCTTCCCTGTGGCCACAGAATGTGTCGGTGAGGGGCTGTGCTTTTGGTGGCTTTAAAGGAGCTAAAGGATCTCCCAGTAAAGTTTTTTGCAGAGATCCCCTTGTGTTCCCTTCTCTGAAGCTGCAGCAGCAATGACCATGTGCAGAGCTGTGGGGCAGATCAGTGCTGGCACACTAGAAGCTCTGCTCCTTCTGGTCACACCATTCCTGAGCCAGGCCAGGATCCATTGGCCTTCTTGCCCACCTGGGCACACTGCTGGCTCATGTCCAGCCTGCTGTCCATCAGTCCCTGCAGGTCCCTTTCTGCATGGCTTCTGTCCAGGCACCCTGTCCCCAGCATTTAGTGCTGCAGGGGTTGTTGTGGCCAAAGTGCAGGAACCGGCACTTGGACTTGTTAAACCTCACCTCGTTAGATTTGGGCCCTGGATCCAGCCTGTCCAGGGCCCTGTGCAGAGCCCTCCTACCATCCAGCAGATCAACACTCCCAGACAACTTGGTGTCACCACAGTTCCATGAGGCCCCAGAGTGTCCCAATGGTTTCCATGATTCCATGAGGCCTCCCAGTGTCACAATGTCCCTTTGGTTCCATGGAACCCCTTGGTGTCACAAAGTCCCTGGGATCCTTGGGTCCTGCAGTGTCACAATGGCCCCTTGGTCCCCCAAGGCCCTGCAGTGTCACAGTGAATCCTTGATTCCATGAGGTCTGGGAGTGCAGCAATGCTCTCCCTGGTTCCACAGTGTCAAAATAGATCCTTGGTTCCACAGTATCACAATGGCCTCTTGGTCCCAAGGGCCACCATGGTGTCAAACATGTTTCCTTCATTCCAGGAGTCCCTGAGGAGCAGCAGTGGCCCTTGGTTCCATGGGGCCCTGCAGTGTTACAATGGTCCCATCATGACACCAGGTCCTGCTCTGTCACAATGCTCTGCATGGTTCCACAAGGCTCTGCAGGGTCACAGTGGCTTCTGTGGTTCCATGAGGCCTCAGAGTGCCACAATGAATTCCTTGGTGCTGCCATGTCACAATGGAGCCCTGGTGACACAAGATCCTGCAGTGTCACCAGGGACCCTTGGTTCCATGGGGCACCACAGTGTCACAATTGTTCCCTCAGTTCCCAGAGTCCTTGCAATGGAGCAATGGTGCCTTGATTCCATTGTCCCCTGGCTCTCCCAAGGTTCTCCTTGGTTCTGCAGTGTTACAATGGCCCCTTGGTTCCACAAGGCCCTTCAGGGTTACAGTGGCCTCTGTGGTTCCATCAGGACCCAGACTGTCACAATGGACTCCTTGCTCCCATTCAGCCCCACAGTGTCACAATGCCCCCTTGGCTCTGTGCTGCCATGTCATACACAGTGTCACCACGGTCCTCTTAGTGCCACCAAGCCCCGCAGTGTCACTACGGCCCCTTGCTTCCCCAGGGCCCTGCAGTGCCACAATCATCAGAGAATCAACCAGGCTGTAAAAGACTTTGGAGAGCATCAAGACCAACCTGGGACCCAACACCACCTTGTCACCCAGACCATGGCACTGAGTGCCACATCCAGTCTTTCCTTAAACACTTCCAGGGATGGTGACTCATCCACCTCCCTGGGCAGCCCATTCCAAAGCCCAATCACCCTTTGTGTGAAGAATATTTCGTAACGTCCAGCCTAAACATCCCCTGGTGCAGCTGAAGGCTGTGTCCTCTTGTCCTGTCATGGCTGGCTGGGAAAAGAGCCTGACCCCCACCTGCCTGCACCCTCCTGTCAGGGAGTTGTAGAGAGTGATGAGGTCTCCCCTGAGGCTTCTCTTCTCCAGGTTAAATAACCCCTGCTCCCTCAGCTGCTCCTCACAGGACTTGTGCTCCAGACCCCTCTCCAGCCTTGTTGTCCTTCTCTGGACATGCTCCAGCCCCTCCATGTCCTTCCTAAATTGGGGGGCCCTGAACTGGACACAGCACTCAAGGTGCTGCCCAAGCAGTGCTGAGCACAGGGGAAGAATCACTGCCCTTGTCCTGCTGGCAACACCATTCCTGATCCAGGGGTTGGATGAGGGAAATGGTGGGGAGGGGTGGGGACAAAGTGTGATTGATTGTCAGCCATGAAGGGTCTTCATATCTATTCAGACTGCATTAGAAGGTGCTGGAGATCAATATCGATTGGATATTGCTGATATCAATCTATAAACAGGAAAACTAAACAGGAGAAAGCAGTTCTCTGTGCTTTTTTTCAATATAGAGATTCACTGTGAATCTATTTCTGAAATCTGTCTAACTAAACACAGAAGAATTGAAAACTTCAGTTATTCCCAGGGACTTTTCTTGTTCAGGTGTTTTGAACAAATGTTTATGAGCGCCTCTCACTGAATTCCTGAACTGAAGAACTCAGGAAAGAAGAGGCCTCTGGAAGAGTAAAATGCATCAGCAACCTCCGAGTGGCTGAGGATCCATCCCCATCAGAGCAGCAATGAACAGAAATGGGCACAGCTTTGTGGCTGCCCCAGCTTTGGCATGGGCCCTGGGCCTGGAGCAGGAGCAGCTCTTGAGGGCCCCAAGGCCGGGGCTCTTGTGCTGCCCTGGGCGGATGGGATGGCAGCAGGGGCTGCAGAGCTCTAAGCACCTCAGCCCGAGGGGAGCAGGGCAGCCAGAGAGCCTCCTTTGGCCTTGGCCAAGCACCTTCCCCCATGGCTGGGGCTGAGTCCTGTGGCAGCTGCAGCTGCTGCTGTGCCATTGCCAGGGGCTGAGGCCGTGGGGCAGTGCCCAGAGCAGCCTGGCCTGAGCAGAGCTGTGGGGCCAGAGCCGGCTGGCTGGGCTGGGGAGAGGCCCTTGGTGCCGCCCAGAGCTCAGGACAGCTGGTAGAGCTTGCAGGGAGCTGGTCTGGCCTCAGAGAGCCTGGCCCAGAAACCATCAGTGTCCATCTCAGCTTGGCTGAGCGTGCAGGGGCAGGACTCAGGCCAGGCCTTGTGGGGCAGGGCCAACACCTGTGCAAGGCATTGCAAACAGGCAAGTGGCCCAGAGAGGAGGCTGCTCTGTGCCCTTGGTGGCATGGAGAGAGCAGGGAGGGGGCCCAGGACATTTGTCAGCGCCAGCCTCTGTCCCCATGCATTGGCAGCCCTGGCTGCTGAGCCCAGCTTTGGCCTGGGCTGAGTTTGGCTGTGGCCCAGCTCCATCCTCCTGAGGGGCTCAGGGCCTGTTCCCAGCCATGGCCAGCCCTGGCTGACCTCTCTGCTGGCCCAGAGGCCGGCAGAGCCTGGGGCAGGGCTGTCTGTGCAGCCCCACAGGTGCCATGGGGTCTGAAGGAGCTGGCAGAGGCAGCCCAGCAGGGAGGCCATGGGGCACAGAGCCCCAAGGCTGCTGTGGGCACCACGGCACAGGGGCCGTTCCAGTCACAATGCTCCTGGCCTGGGCTGGGCCTGCACAGGGGCTGGGCCACCATGGCTGGCCCAGCACAGGGCCACAAAGGGGCCACGCAGCCATTGCTGGGGCTGACAGCAAGGCCAGGCACACACAGGCAATTGCTGAGCATGGCCTGCACTGGCCAGGCCTGACTGTGCCAGAGCTCAGCTGCCCTTGGGGGCTGCAGGAACAATCCAGAGCCCAAAGAGCCTCCATGGTTGTGCTGGAGACCAAGGCTGCAGGAGGGAAACGCAGGGCTGCTGCGGGATGGGGAGGGCATTGAATTCCAGCACACACCTCATCTCTCTGATGATCCCAGCACCATGCTGGGCCCTGTTTCAGCCTGGAGCAGAGCAGATGTTGATGGGAGAGGAGTCCTGCAGGGTTGTCAGGGACCTGCAGCTGGCAAGGTGTTCTGCTCTCCCTCACGTGCTCTCAGAGAGATCCATTCCCAACTGGGCACCTCAGGGCACAGGTGGCACTGCCTGTTCATGGGCACACAGCTGATGTCTGCCTGGAAAGAGGAACGGGTTTTAATATCTGTTCATTTCATAATATACAAGCACATTTTTATTATCTAGGTGTGGGAGATTAAGGACAGGCGACTGCAAGTTCTCGCGATGTACGGGTAGACAGAACCCCTCCCCTTTACCGTTAAAGTTACTTAGCCCCCCGTTTTGTTCGCCCTTAACCCTCGTTCTGTAACACAAGCAGAACCAAGGATATGTAACCCTGTGTAACCGTTGATAAATGCCATTTGCCGTCCACCATATTGGTGTTTGGGAGTACGTGGCCTGAGTGGCAAGGGGATTGTCGCCGTGCCGTTTCCGAACCAGGTCGTCACACCTGAAGCGGAGGCAACTATATGGTGCCGAAACTCGGGACATTGTCTGGGGTACGGGAATCGCCTGGACGGGTGAACGGCGGCCGTAGCGGCTGGACCAGCTCGGCAAGGAGGACGCTCCCGGACCAGAGAGAGTAATGGAAGCCCTCTCAAAGGTTGTTTTTCAAATTCACAGGCAGTGGGGTAGTGACTGCAAGCCAAAAGATTTTACCCTCGTAGTATCGAGGCTGCTGCAGATTACGGTTATTGACCAGCCGCTGGATATTCTCCACCTGGAAATATGGGATAAGTTTTCCAAGGCTCTAGCCAAGGAAACCATGTCCTCAGGCTAGGGGCAGAATCTCAAATCATGGGGGAAAGTCCTACAGGTTCTACAAAGCTCGTCAAGAGCAGGAAACCTGGAAAGCTGCGTGGGACTGATTGCTGGCCGTGCCCCGGCTGGGGGTGGGGGCAGACTGCAGGTGATTGTGATTTTGCCAAATACAGGGATTCACAGCCATGGGGACGCTCTTTGTGGCTCCCGAGCCCAGGCGTGCCGGCTGAGGGAAAAGAGCGGGCGCAGCCATTTTGGGATGCGCTGTCAGAGGAGGCGCGAGGCGCCGTCGTTAGCTCGGAGTCTGAGGGAGCGTGGATGGGGCCACTGCCTTACGCACAGCAGGGTGGCAAACCCCAGAGGCAGGGGGACGCGGACAGCAGGAACAGAGAAGGTTTGCAGGACACCACAGACACGCGCGGGCAAGAAAGAGGGGAGGGGATTTCCCCAGTTCACAGATGCGGCACGGACACCACTGAGCGGGGACGCAGCCAGATCGGGATTGGGGCAGTGTGAGTGTCGGTCACAGGCAGAGGGGGCATTCCCAAGACTGCGCCTGCACCCAGACGAGCGCAGGGGAGGCGCGGTCAGGGTGGGAGTGCCTGCACTCCCGTGAGGGCACAGGCAGAGACAGGGCGTGGTCAGGGTGCAGGGGGTGCCCAAGGTACCGGCCCTTCTCCGGTCCTGTGGCAGCGGGCACACAGCCAACCCCAGCAGCCAGCACACAGTTTCAGCCTCCATCAAAATCTCAAGTTGGAGATTTTTCGCAGGTGCAGCACGTGTTGTGTGAGGCACACCGAACTCCTCAATAATCCGGTCCCACAGAAGTGACAGAAACACAGAAACAGCATTTACCAGATGATCAGGCTTCATATGCAAAAGATGGACATGTAAAAAGCTGTCCAAAATCAGTGTAAAGTGAGAAAGCACCAGGCTTTTGCCCAAGATACAGGAAAAAAAAAAAAAAAAAAAAAAAAGGGAAACCAGTGCAAATCAATGTTATTCCAAATATCATGTAGATGGAAATCTTCTGTTGTGAAAAATGCCTCTCAGGGAGAGAAACTACCATATTAAGTTAGAAGTTTTAGTAATGATTCAATTACCTGAAATGTCTCTGAAGACAGAGCATTTGAGAAATATCAATCAGATCCTATCTGTGGGATCATCAGCTGATTCTCCACTGGTTCAGAGTTTTGTTAGTATTGAGTTTGTAGCATTTCTTATTTTTGGATTTTATAAGTAATACTGATAAATAAGGATTGTTATTAATGCTATATGAATACTTTAAAAAGGTTGTCATAACCCCTTCAAACACTTCCTGTTGATAAGTTGATTATATCATGAGAATTCTCAAAATTTATGATAAGAATTATTATCAAAGTATTGTTGTAATATTTACAGCCAGCTTTCATGTGTTTCACTATCTCTTTGTGTGATCATCTACAAGACACATGTCTCTTCAGAATCTTGTCTTTTTGTTTCTTAACTACTCATGTTTTTTGGGTTTCTTTTAAATCCAGATTGCCAGTTTCATGGTTTTCTTCAGTTATTATTTCTTCAGTTATTACATAGTACTTCAGCCGAGAATTCAAGAGGTTTGCTGTGTTTGAAGAATTTCTATCCTGACAGAAGTTTCAGAGGGATTCAATTATTTAATGGTTTGATTGATCTTTAATCCTAAGGTTTCCTATTCATAATTGCTGTTTTTAAGTCTTGTTTTAAAATGTATTTAGTGATGTCCATCAATTAGAGTTTGAACTTTGGCCAAGTTCTAGCTCTACTTGAATGGAATGATTGACAATCAGCCCAGATGTTTTCTGCATCAAAAAGTATTCAAGTCCTTTTGGCTTGGCAATTTGGCCATATATGATAGCTGAGCCTGTTTTCAAAGGGAGTTTGGAGAAACATGAATCCGGACATGAGTTCTCCAGTTCTCTGTTGTTTTAAGGTTCATCAGTTGTCGCAGACTCGGGGATGACAGTTCAGTGTTGTAGTGACTGATAATTGTATGATTTCAGATGTGCTATTAGTTATGTGTATTATCTGATTGATTTCTAATTGCTGTTATCTTACATTTCCCCATGCAATATTGCATAGAGACTGAAACAGAACAGATCAATGTTTTATTTTCACATCAGGACCCATTCTTCAGCATCCTGCTCCATCCAGATGATGCTCCTCCAGTTGCATTCTACGTCCCAAGCATCAACAGGGAGGAGCCTCTGCAAAAGTACCAACACAGCAAGAGCTGCAAGAAGCTTGTGACTGTCCTGCAGAACAGACGGAGATTAGACCTCCTGATCATGCAACAGGGAAGCCTGTGTGCTGCCTTGAAAGAACAATGTTGTTTTTACGCAGACCATACCGGGGTCGTAAGAGACTCCATGGCCAAACTGAGAGAAAGGCTAGCACAAAAAAAGACTGAGAAAGAAGCCCAGCAAGGATAGTTTGAGTCATAGTTCAACCAGTCCCCATGGCTGACCACCCTTGTTTCCCCCTTATTAAGCCCAGTTGCTATGGTACTCCTGGCATTGATTTTTGGGCCTTTCATTTTAAACTAGTATTGTTTGTTAAGAACCGGTTGGAAAGTGTTAACATTTTGTTTGTTAAACACCAACAGTTGCTTTGAGGCGAGTTTGTTATGGATATGTTGCATTGTTTGTTACCAGTTGTCAAGTTTTGCCATACATTGGTTCACTAGCCTTTGTATTTTTATAACCTTCACACTTTCTGTGTTTTTAATTAATCATAAAGGGGGGGGGGGGTGGGAAATGTGGGAGATTAGGGACCGATCGGAAGATCTTGCGATGTTACAGGTAGACAGGACCCCTCCCCTTTACCGTTAAAGTTACTTAGCCCCCTGTTTTGTTGGCCGTTAACCCCTGATCTGTGACGCAAGTAGAACCAAGGATATATAACCCCGTGCAACTGTTAATAAATGCCATTTGCCATCCACCATATTGGTGTCTGTGAGTACATGGTCCGAGCAGCAGGGGGATTGTCGCTGTGCCGTTTCCGAACCAGGTCGTCACGCCTCAAGCGGAGGCAACACTTGTCCATTGTAATTGTTGTTTTCTCTCTGTTTCCTAATCTTCTCATTCAAATGCAAACCATTTTCTACTTTCTTTCTCAAGCGGGCAGGACCAAAAAGCATCTTTTAAATCTATAACACTAAACCATGCATGTCTTGATGGTACTTTGCTCAATAAATTATACGGGTTGGCTGCTACTGGATATCGAGGAACAGTTTGCTTATTTACTTCTCATAAATCTTGGACTAATCGGTATGTACCATCGGGTTTCTTTATGGGTAATATTGGGGTTTTATATGGAGACATGCATGGTTCTAAAATTCCTTCTTTAATTATGTCTTCAATTACAGGTTTTAATCCCCATTTCCCTTCTACGGAAATTGGATATTGTTTAACTTTTATTGGGGAAATGTCAGGTTTCATTTTGATTTCTATGGGTGCAATTTCCAACAGTCTATGACCCCCTCCTTCTGCCCACACTCTCGGATCTATCTCTCTCTCATCTTCTTCTTTTAAAACCATCATTTTCACTGCCATACGTTTTCCTTCAGGGACTACCCCGATTCTTAACTGCACTTGTAAATCCTGGCCCAAGAGGTTAGAGTCTAATTCAGGCATATACAGCAGGTCAGCACAGCCTTCTCTGAAACTTCCTTTTATAGGTACTTCCTCAATAATGGGTACTTCAAAAGGGTTATTCTCAGCACCTTTAACTTTACAGGTTTGGTTACTGAATTTACATCCCTTGGGAATCTTTGAAATACTTGATCTGCTCCAGTATCCACTAAAAATTCCATTTCCTTGCTCTGAGGGCAAATTTCTAGGTTTACCAGGGGTTCCTTTTGATGTCCAATATCATCCTCAGAGCATAGAGCCCCTGACACCCCTAGTCCTCTCCTTCCAGCCTGCTCCCTAAGGTGTCTTGTTCCTGAGCAATAGCCTCATCCATCTTTCTTTTTCTACAGAAATTTGTGGTATGTCCTTTCTTACCACAAGAAAAGCATATTATTTCTGCCCAAGGTGGTCTTCTCTCGGGCCAAGGTGACTTATCTCTGCCTGGCTCATACCTTCTACTTGGCTGATCTTTAAACCCACTTATTCTTGGACCTGTGTACTCGCTTTTTCCATCACCTGGTGACTCACTATTCTCAAATCTAGCACTCTCTCTAGCTACTGCTATGGTAATTTTTGCTTTTGTCTTGGTCTTCTCCTCATCCCTCCTTAGATATACTTTTTGCACCTCTCCTAATAACTCGTTCATTCCTCTTTCCTGCCAATCATCCAACTTGTCCAATTTCCTTCGTATATCTACCTAGGCCTTAGTTACAAATTGAATTTTAACCTAAAGCTTGTCCTCCTGGACTATCTGGATCCACACTTGAGTATAACTGAAAGTTTCATATTAATCTTTCTAACCAGGCGCTGGGTGATTCATCTCACTCCTGTTGACTATCAAATGCCAATCTTGCGTTATTTGTTCTTGGGACTGCCTCTCATATCCCTTGGGACTGCCTCTCTTATCCCTCTTACAATTAGTGTCCTATATTGCCTCATGCTCACTCTTCCCTCTTCCTGGTTTGGATCCCAATTAGGTGGGTTAATAGGCATTTTATCTTCCCCTCTAGGACCCCCTCTATTTTCTCTTTCCCAAATCCTCATACCTGAGGTACAAATCATTTATATTTCTTTGGAAGAGAACAATATTTCTAGGATAGAATTTAATTCCTCCCACGTAAAGATGTTAGGCCCTAAGAATTGGTCTAATTGTTGGAAGATGCCTATTGGGTCTTCTAATAAAGTTTTAATTTCTTTCTTAAAATTTCTAACTTCAGAGGCGGTTAATGGGGCATTCACAAAACCAATACTGTCTCTGCCCCCCCTCCCCTCCCCCCCACCTCATCCATAGGCACTTCCCTTAGAGGAAACAACTTTTCAGTTCTCCCACATTCATCTTGGATTTTCTTTGCTTGGAACCTTGTATTATATTGATGGCTTGCTACATGCTCATCTGGTTAAGTTAACTTCTTTTCCTCTAAATCTTTACAACAACAGGCCTTTTTCGCTCCCTGACCTTTTGTTTGCAAACTTTCCTCCTGCTTTTGACTCTCAGTATGTTGGTTACAGGGGATAAATAAAAAGGAATGTTTTGTGGTGTTCCAGGAATAAGAATAGGGGAAGAGGTACTTTGGGTTATGGGTTGAAGTATGGGGGAAAAATAAAGAGGGGTATTTTGGAAAGTTTTGGGAGCCAAGATTGGGCTATGGACACTCTGAGTGGTACTAGAGACTGGTGTCTGGGTATGTGAGGAACTGGAGGGAATCTGCAAAACTGAAGGAGTACTAGAATGGGCAGGTTCTGGTATATTTGGGAAGGGAGGTGATACAGAAGAGGGGGTGCTGGGAGCAGGACAACTTGAATTAAAAAGTTGAGGTGATTTTAAAACTGCTGTGAGAGTAGATACTGAAATTGCATCTACCTCATGAGATGGTACCAAGGGGTACAAGGTTGGAGGGGGAGGAGGAAGGTGGTCTATAGGAGGAGTCGGTCGAGGAGGTAACAGAAGGTAATCTAAGGGATCAGGAGGGGGAGGCAGAGGAAGATGGTCTAAAGGATCCCACCTCTTTTCTGGTAGCTTAGTTTCTTCTTTTTCTTCTTCTCTGAATACTTTATAAAATTTTATTTCCTCTTCCTGTTTCTCCCTTTCTAACCAACACATAGCATATCTAATCTCTTTGTCACAAGGTTCTATTCAGGTATTGACATATCTAATTAAAGCTATACATAGCCATCTTTCTTTTGTCCCTTACCAGGGCAAATAAATAGGTCCTTCAGTAATACTCTCTTTAGGCCATATTTCTGTACAGTATCTTATCATTTTTATCGTATCTAGATCCTTCATTCCCTCATTAGTACTATTAAAAGTTCACCTAAAGGTATTTTCTTTTCTTAAAAACTTCCTTCCCTTTTCTCTTCCTGCTGGCACTTCTTCCAGCACACTGTCCCATCTTTAACTAGCAATTGGTATCCAAATACTTTTTTTTTCTAATAAGGGATATGTATTAGTTATAAATGAGAAAGAGAAAATAAATATTATTATTGTGGAAAATGTAATAATAATGGTTGCTTTAAAAAGCTTAAAAGTTCCTTATCATAAGAGACAAGACAAAGATGGCAACTTTAAAGAAACGTTTGATGTGGGAAATAAATGTGGCAGCTTTAGTGGGAAACAAAACAAGAAACATGGTGACTTAAAGAAATATTTAGTGTGGGAAACAAAATAAATATGGTGGTTTACAAGGGTTTTGGAATAATAACGTCAATTCAAATAAACATTTATAACCTAGGAATAGTGAAATGTCAAAATTAATTCCAAAAAGAAATATAATATCTATCTTTTTAGCTGGAAAACTAAACAGTAATGATGGCTATTTCAAGAAATGAAACAACTTAGAACCATCTGCTCAACAAAATACAAAATAGACACAGCAAGCCACTTGCTCAAAATGGCCTCTGCTCACCACACTCAACCATGTACAAAATGGCCTCAACAAGCCACTTACTTAAAATGGCCACTGCACACCACACATGAAACTCAGAATGGCTGCTTCCCAGCCCACCACATAGAAACCTCAAAATGGCCATTTCTCGGCCCGCCTCACAACAAACTCAAAATGGCCGCTTCTCAGCCCACCACACAGAAAACTCAAAAATTCCTAAGGAGTGGTCGAAGGACTTTTGGCCTGTCCTCACCTCTGAACCTCACTCCTTAGGGGCCCCGACTCTTAACATACAAAGAAAAAAAATTCTCCGAAACGTAAGCGGGTTCTAAGCTCCCTTTCAGCCCTTGTGACTGAAAGGGTCCTTCCACAGCTGGCGGCCCACCTCCTCCATGCGGGTCACCGTCCCTGTGAAGTATATTTTCAGCCACCCCTACGACCCCCTTTAGCTAGGATCCTAGCTCAGGGTAAGCCTACTTCCCCTCTATGACCCCCTTCCCACTGGGGTCCTAGTTCGAGGGGACCCTACCCCCATTGGGTTGGGCACCCTCCCCTTCCCCAGCTTCAGAAAAGGGGCACTCCCCTACACGGTGACCACTTTGTTCAGTGGTCTCCGTAAAGGAGCATTTTCTCCCACCCCCAAGGTCCTAGTTCCTCAGGGAGTAGACTCCCCCCGGTCTATCCCTGAGGAACAGCCCTCCAGGTGGTTTGAGCTAGTGGTCAGAGCTCTACCACTCACTGGGCAAGTCTGCCCCACTAACCTCCCTCAGGTACCCCTATGACCCCCCCAATGGGATCTGAGTTCGGGATACTGAGGGTGTCCCCCTCTATGACCCCCCACAATGGGATTCTAGTTCGAGGGGTACAATTCAGGCCAATGGCTCAAACCACCCCTAGGAGCCTCCAATCACTGGAGGAACGGGAGCCTGTGCAGGTAAGGGCAGCTATAGGTGGGCACTCCCCATCTCCCCTACTCCCGGGGGTCCATAGGGGTACACACACTCCTCGACAACACTCGCTTCCCTCCATTACTGGGAGGACTGCACTCGCTTCGGGGGTCTGAACTCACAGCCCCCGTCTCATTCACTCACACGCACTTTGCACCCCCTATTCCCTTCAACCCCACTCACGTTGCTCTGAGGCAACGTGAGCTCCATTCCCTCTCAGAAGCCTCTCACCTTTTGGGTCACTGTGTTCCTTGCAGCCTCGGGTATAGGCGCAAACCCTTCCGCAGTCCAACATAGTCCAATCTCTGGCAGCCAGAAAGGTGGCTGGACGTGTCTCCCAGGTCCTGGGCTACCCCTAACTGTTTCAGGGCGTGGCCTATCCTGGATGAGTCCCCAAAAAGTTGTTATGAATATGAACAAGGCCAAACTTTCTCCGGAGGAATAGGTTCTCATTTATTAAAATAGCTGCGAGGAACGGAGTACCCGGGATAAGCCCAGGCACCCACACAGCAAGCCAAAAGCAAAACAGTGCGCTAACCCCAAGTGCACTGGGTTCTCCCCACAAAGCAATGGGGTTCTCCCGACAAAACAAGTATCCAAAAAGAAGAACCCCGACCCAACTGAACTGCCCCCATTTATAGCCCCCTTCGAGTCCAGGATTGGTCCATTTTGGATCCATATGAAGATTGGTCCATTTCCAGGCTTCTCATTGGTCTTTAACGCCGTTCATTCTGGACCAGTCGTTTCTGCAGGGCTTCGAATGATTGATCAGATCTTCCATCCAATCCCTCTTTGACCTCACCTTGCCCCCCCCAGACTGCCCTTCCACCAAACCCTGGACCCTTCTCCTAGAATATTCTAATAAGCCCCCTCCACTCTTAACATAATACAATTAATATAATTAATACAATATAATTGAACTAAGTTAACTTAACTTTTACCTATAATAACTCCCCCCTCTAAAACTTTGAACGGACTTTAGCCCGCATCAACCTCTTAACAGTCTCTTGACAGTTATTTACTTAGTTTCTTAACTAGTCTTTTAACCAGCTCTTTAACAAGTTTCCTTTACAATCATGTTTAGTTGTCTCAATGTCTGGAAAATCTGGTTCATAAGCCGCATGTCTTACTTCTCCTTTAATTGGTTTCCTTTCTGAACAGACCCATTTTCTTTCATAGGGCATTCCCCCAACAATTTCTGTTTAAAATTCCCTATATTTTCGAATAGCCAATACACTTTGCCATCCTCTATACAGGCGGTTAATGATAAAAAGTTGATACAACTGGGGCTCGGGTTCGAGTGTCTTCTGAGGATGGTAGTCCAAGACTCTCCTGCATACTCTCCTGCAAGAGAGTCCACACTTTCTTCAGGTGGTGAGTGCTGATAGTTGGCAGATGTGTACAGGTGTCCTCATCCTGTGTGCATTGGAGGTTATCCTGTCCAAGCAGGCAGTTTAACACAAGCAGCTATTTCACTACGCTTAATTAACAAAAGAAATAAAAACTCTATCTTTATAACAAAGTTACTTTGACATCTACCATCACTCTGCAACAGGTTTATTGTTATGGACACATAATATTGCTTTTTTGCAGCTATTAAAATGGATTTTATATCTGTGGTGTTAAAGTAACTTTGTTATTGTCTTGGTTTGAAAATCCAGGTATCTGCTAAAGAAGGCAGGAGCCTCCCCTGGAATGGAAAATGCAAACCCCCTCCCTCTGAATTGTTATAATTTTGAAATTAAGGAGCTCTCAGGCAAAGATATGGGAGCAGGAATAACAGTTCCTTTTTTAGGAAAAAATAAAAATACAAATGCAGTAGTACAAAGAAAAAAAAAGCCACTGACAGAGTCAGAACAGGACCTGACACCGTGTGGGTCAGGCTGTTGGCAGCAGTCCCAGTCAGTGGTGGCTGCCGCCCTCCTGCAGTGACAGGTGTGGTTCTGTTGGAGCAGGGAGCCTGGAGAAGGGTGGAGTTTTCCTCTGAAGGTCCAGGGGTGCTGCAGAGGGGCCTGGGAATCTTCCTTCCTCTGGGAATCCAGTGGGAAAAGGCTGCTGTGGTGTTCCAAACCTCAGATTCTATCCAGGTAGGAATGCTTGGCTCCTCCCCCTGGGTGGAGCATCGCCCAATGGGATGATGTCATTTTATCAGCCATGCAGGGACACTCAATGGCCCATTAACAGCAGATGATTATTAATTAATGGCCCATCCATTATCAGAAGATATCTGTTGGAGGAAGGATTGGTTGTAGAAGAGATAAACTGCCCAATGAACAGAAGATAACTACCCCACCTCTGACACATGGCAAATAGAACACACACTTATCTTGCAATCCAGGACCTGTCCTCATGGGCTTCCTCCATTCTCCAGAGTTCATGGTGTCCAGGGAGGCTGCAGATGCCAGTGCCAGGAACAAACGAGATGGGTCCGGGTTTCAGAAAGCTCCAGAATCCATTTCTGACCCCCAAAAGACAGGGCAAAGGCAGGGCCATGGGGTTTTTATAGGGTATCCCACAGCTGGAGTTCAGGTTTGGGTCAGGGGAGGAGTTCTTAGCAACACAAGAAGGGTGAGGTCAAATTCCTGCCACTTAGCAACAGGGGCACTCCACACAGAATGTGTCCCCAAATCCTAAATTCCCCCTCAAACACCTCTAAAATGGTGGGACTTCAGATATATTTGATCAATTTAATTCATTTAACCCAGTTTTGACAGTTTTTAAGGGATGAAGATGAAGCAGAAAAAAATTAAGGCCAAACCAAAAGGAGAAGCAGACAGGTGTGTTCCCAACATGGATCACAGGGAATGTGAGTGACCAGGGCTGTGTCCAAAGTGCCTCCTCCAGTGGGGGATGGAGCTGGAGCAGCGCACGAAGCTCTTCCTGCACTTGGGGCACTCGCAGGGCTTCCCTTACCGGTGCCTCCGTTGGTGTTGGGTCAAGTTAGAGCTCTGTGAGAAGCTCTTCCCACACTGGGGACACTTGTAGGGCCTCTCACCAGTGTGGACGCACCGGTGGATGATGAGGGTGGAGTTCTGCTTGAATCCCTTCCCGCAGTCTGAGCATTGGAAGGGCCTCTCCTCTGTGTGACTCTGATAGTGCAGGAGGAGACTGGAGCTGGTCTGAAACCTCTTCCCACACTCAGAACACTCTTAGGGCCTCTCCCCAGTGTGGGTCATCTGATGCATGATCAGGTTGGAGGTCTGGCTGAAGGTTCTGAAGGAGGTCTGGCCCCACGTTCTCCACAGTCGTAGGGCCTCTCCCCTGTGTGAGTCCTCTGGTGCGAGATAAGGCTGGAGATCTGGCTGAAGCACATCTCACACTCCCCACATGCATGGGGCTTTTCCCCAGTGTGGGTCCTCTGGTGCCTGAGCAGGTGGGAGCTCGACCTGAACTTCTTCCCACACTCCCCACACTCGAAGGGCCATTCCCCAGTGTGGATCCTCTGATGCCTGATCAGCTCACACCTCCACCTGAAGCTCTGTCCACATTCTCCACACTCGTAGGGCCGTTCCCCAGTGTGGATCCTCTGGTGGTTGATCAGGACGCAGTTCCACCTGAAGCTCTTCCCACATTCCCCACACTCATAGGGCCGTTGCCCAGCGTGGATCCTCTGATGCTCAATGAGCTTGGATTTCCACCTGAAGCTCTTCCCACACTCCCTGCACGTGTGGGGCTTCTCTCCATCATGGAGCTGCTCATGGAGCACCAGCTCTGAGCTCTGGCTCCATCTCCGGCCGCCTTCCTGGCCCAGGCTGGCTCTTTCCCTCTCAGATCCCTGCAGCTGCGTTTGCAGCCCCTGCTCGTGCGGCATCTCCGGGGCTTTTCCTCCCCGTTGGCTTCCTGCACCGTGGAGCCGCTCAAAACGGCCTCTTCCGCCAGGTTCTGCTGCAGGCATTTGTCCTTCCTACTCTCCATGCTCAGCTCCTGCTCTGGGGGAGGAAGGACAAGGACAGGATGGGATTTGATTCTGTGCCACAGGCAGGGGCAAGGAGATCCCCCCAGGGCTGTGCTGCAGCCGGGGGCTATGCTGGGCTGGGAGATGGAGTAGCACAGAGGGGAAAGGGGCACTGACTTCCTCCTCACCTGCCTCAGTGTCCCGGGGCATCTTCATCTTCCTCACAGCCTCCCTGGGGTTGGGAATGGGAAATCCTGGTTTGGGGAAAACAAGGGATGAGCACGTTGAGTTTGGGGGTCCCTCTGCTTAAGTCTACCTCTACAAGTCGCTGGCCACCTGGGCTCCAGAAAAACCTCCCAAACACCAAGATTCAGCCCTGAAAAAGCTCCCAGGAGTTCCCCGTCCCTGGTCCCTGCCTTCTGGTGTTCGGGGTTCCTGCCTGTCCCAGCTGCTGGGGTCACCCTTGGATTGGGGGTCCCCCTTCTCCTCGGTGCCCACCCTGCCCAGGCTGCTGGCAGTCCCAGCAATGCCAAAAGCTCCCCCCTCTTCGCCCTCCCCATTTTGGGATGCCGGCGTATCATGATCCACTGGTACCAGTGAGGGTTATGATGGTTTGTTTTACCCATCTCAGAGTGCAAACGACACACAGCAGGGGGACTTTCAGTATTAATCCAGACAAATGCACCTTTTATTGAGTGCACACAGCAAGTGAGATAGAAGGATTAGAAAGGAGATAAAGGACAGAGAGAGAGAGAAAGGAGGGGTGAATAGCCACCAATGGAGAGACAAAATCTTCATGGTCTGGCCAATAGATCTGTCTGGTCGTGTTGGGGAGAATCTCAAAGTCTTTGGTTAACTCAGGTGTCTTTTATAGTCAAGGTACAAGACAGTGGAGAATAAGTTGGGTCCAAGTCCAGACAGTCCAGTTCCAAACAGGACAAACCAGTCCCAGAAGTGAGCAGGGCCCATTGTTTCAGGACTGGTTGCCATGGGAAACCAGTCTTGGTCCAGCGAACACACCTGCAGGCAGCACTTGGCAGACATCCTGCTCCAGTCAGCCCAGCGCCTCCAGGATAGAATTTTAAGGGTCTCAGTCTCAGTCCTTGGGAGGGGGCTTCAATCTCCATCCTTGACGGCGGTTGTGAGACAGATGAGGGATTTTCTGTAGGGATTACCAAAGTTAAAGCCAGTGGCATCTGGCCTAGAGGTGGGAAATTCATGGGCTGTTGTGGTGAGCGGGGATCGTGAAGCAGCTGTAAGCACACAGAGCAAGCCGCTCATTGCCAGGCCCTGCCCCAAGCAGTGCAGCGTGGGCACAGCAAGCACAGCTGCAAACAATCACTTGGCAGGCATCCACCTCAGCCAGGCCAGAACTGCAGTCAGGGTCTGCAGGGTCTGAGTCTCTGTCCTTGTGAGGGTCGTGAGGCAAATGAGGAAAACATCAGATCATCCCTTACCCGGGGAAGTTTGCGCTCCCGGGCTCCCTTCTCCCCTCATTCTCTGCTCTGGGCTGCAGCGGCTCCAAGGAGTCCCCCCTGCCCCTCTCCAGGCTCTTGAGGCTCCCGCCAATGGCGGCGCTCCCCCCCTCTCTGGGCTCCCCACATTGGGCTCCTGGGGGACACAGGGCTCTGCTCCTCCAGGCTGCCTCTGCCGGCACTGCCACCGGCACCCCCCGATGTCCCCCCGAGGGGCCTTTTCCGCTCAGCCTTGGACTTCTTCATTCTCCAAACATCCCCCCAAAAACCCAACTGGGAGCAACTGGGAACATGCTGGAGGGAACTGGGCTACACTGGGAGATATTGGGAGGGACTGGAACAAAAGTGAGGGTGAAAGAGAAGAACTGGAACCATGTGGAGCACAACTGGTTCATACTGGTGGGGACTGGGAGCACACTGGGCTCATCTTTGGATCATACTGGGAGGGACTGGACTAATACTGGGAGTGTCTGAGAGTGACTGGGAACACACCCTGCACATCATCCCCCATACTGGGCCTGACTGGGAGCACGCTGGGAGCATGCTGGGAGCAAATGGCATCATACTGGGACTGACTGGGTTGATCTAGGAAGCAACTGGAACCATGCTGAAGGCAGCTGGGACCATACTGGGAGAGACTGGAAGCAACTGGGATTATACTGGGACCACACTGGGAAGGCTGGCATGTGACTGGGATCAAAGTGGAGCTTACTGGGATCATATTGGGGTTGAAAGGGAGTGACTGGGATCACACTTTGGGCTACTGGGAGCAACTGAGAGAAACTGGGATCATGCTGCAAGCAAACTGGAGCAACTGGGAAGGACTGCATGCATGCTGGAGGCAACTAGGATATTCTGGGCATGACTGGGGGATCATACTGGGATAACTGACACCTTACTGGGGCCACTGGCAGTGCCTGGAAATGACTACAGACATGCTGGGGGCAACTGGGATACACTGGCAACATCTGTAACCATACTGGGGGGACTGGAACTACACTGGGAACAGCTGGGATCACACTGGGAGCAGCTGGGACGATGCTGGGGGAAACTGAATCTACGCTGGAGGCAACTGGGCACAACTGGGACCCTGCTGGGAAGGACTGGGACTATTCTTGGGGCAACTGGGATCATAATGGGAGGAACTGGGAACATCTGGAATTATGCTCGGAGCAACTGGGATCACACTGGGATCACAGTGAGAGCAGATGAGTCCATACTGGGTTACATTATGATCTCATTGAGAGTGACTGGAATCATGCTGGGATTGACGGGGAGTGGCTGGTTTTGTGGATTTTAGGGGGTTTGGATTTTGGGGGATTTTATTTGCATTTTGAGGGGGAGTTTTTCTGGGGGTGTTTGGAGGTTTATTGATTTTTTTTGTGTTTTTTTTTTTTAATGTTGGGGGTTTTACTGGGATTTTGTTGGGATTTTTTGGAATTCTCAGAAATTCTGGGGTTTTATTGGGATTTTTAGGAGATTTTGGGACATTTTATTGGAATTGTGGTGGCATTTAGCGGGATTCGTTAGGGATTTGGGGTTTTTTGGGATTTTTTGTGGGATTTGTGGGGTTTTTTGGGTGTTGCCAGGATTTCTTTGGATCTTGGTGAAGATTTTGTGGGACATCTTATGGTTTTGGGGACATTTTTGGGGGATTTGTGAAGTTTAATCAGGATTTTTTGGGCTACTGGGATTTTAAAGAATTTTGTGGGCTTTTCTTGGGATTCTAGGGTATTCTAATGGGATTTTGAGAGATTTAATTGGGATTTCGTGGGTTTTATTGGGACTTTTGGGGTTTTTAAGGAGATTTTGGTGCCTCTCAGCCCTTCCCCACACCCAAGGAATGCTCAAAAGCCTCCCTAAAATTCCTCTAAAACCCCACAAAATCCCCCAAAATTACAAGAAAACCCTCAAAACCCCCAGAGAATCTCCAAAAAATCCCAGTAGAACTCACTAAAATTTTAAAAACTCTGAAAACTTTCAATAAATCCCCCCCGCCAAAAACCCACACCCCCAATAAAATCCCCCAAAATCCAAAACGCCCAAATCATGTAACTCCCACCAAAACCCTTTTTTCCCCCCCCAAAAGCACCCATAACTCCTCCTATACTCACAATAAAATCCCCCAAAGCCCAAAAAAGCCACCCCCAAATCCCCAAAACCCCTAAGTGCCCCAAAATCGCCCCTAAACCTCCAGACTCACTGGGGCCGTCCTGCATCAGGGGGCACTATCCGGTGGAACAGGAGTCACTTCATTGGCCCTCAGAGCTTTGGCGGGGGGGATTTATTGAAAGTTTACCCAGGGAGACCTGGGTTAGGAGGATTATTGGGGGGTGCTGGATTGGGCCCTGCATTGCAGCCAGCTGGCCTCTCCTCCTCAGCCTAGTGTGACCCTGCTGCACGGTGATGGACACATCTCGAGGGGCCGTAATGACCAGCATCGCACGATCAGGACACAGGATGCGTCAGACACGGCCCTGTCGGGGCAAAGGGGTCAGTGACGACAGGGGGCTGATTATCTGCAGGGTGCTAGCTGGGGGATGAGTGGGGCTCTGTGTAGTGAGCTGGGTAATGTGGCATGGGTATTTTGCGTCTGGGGTAAGAAGGAAGGGGCAGAATGGAGCAGGAGGACTGGCACATGGGGCAACTGAGCTTGGAGCCGGAGTTACGTGGGAGAATGGCCATGCCCAGTGTGGGACAAGACCTTGAGTCCTGGTGCGCTGGGGCCAGCACCTGTGGCAGCTCACCCTTGTCCTTCACCGCCCAGGCCCTGCCGCCTCAGGAGAGCACCGGCCAGGCACAGCTCCTTGACAGGTCTCATGGGCCCCAGGGCTCGAGCAGCCTCTCCAGCCCCGCCAGACATCAACAGCCCCCGGCCAGCTGGAAAGGACTCAGCGCCCAATGCTCGGCCTGGGACATCTTGTCCAAAGCGAGAAACACCTGTGACAATGTCATAAGGAACTTGACTTTTTACTTGTATATAATAACTAAGTTAGTTGTATGTAGTTATTAGGTTAATAAAAACTGTTAAAATTACGGGCAGAGCCTTGTCTCACAGCCTGTCTCTCCCCGGGCTCCCTGGTGTTATGAACAAAAATTCGGTTAATATTTTTTTGTGAGAAGAAGTTACAAAGAGGCAGCCAGATCACTGGCCCTGCCCAAGTTCTGCGTGTTTTGGTATTGTAATCACGGGTCGTTGTGGCTAATTGCTCCTTTTGTATTAGCAGAGCCTTGCCCGAGGCTAAGTTTTACCTTTCTCAGAATAGGGAAGACACCTGAGAAGGTTGGGGGGGTTATGCAAAGTGACTCCCAAGACCAGAATGCTTTGTGGGACCCCCGACTCCAAACTCACGGAGAAACCCCAAAAACAACGAGCCACCTAAGAGTTGAGAGACTAGAGTGATGTCTGGATGTGAGGAGCGGAGTGCTGGGCCTACAAGAGATGCTGGAAACCTTCATCGTTTCTCACCCTGTCTTCGAGATGCCCCGGGCCAGGTCTGGGAGGGGAGCGAGAGTCGGACCATACTAACATCTGACGGGGATACCACGCCCTAAAGGCTCCCACGAGGAGCTGATCCCCCAGCTCTGCTCCTAGTGGACAGAGCTGTGCATATCCTCCTCCTCTGAGTCGCCCTGGCAGACGACGGGGCGCTGCAGACCCGCCTGTCGAGCTGTCCAATCGTGAGCTGATACTTTTAATAAAGGCATTTAAAAAGGAGAAGAAGGCTCCTGGCCCTGTTTATTTCACCTGGTGCACTTTCACCTCCTTCCCCCTGGCTGTGTCTCTGCCCCCGGGCTGAGCAGATCGAGTCTCAAGCCAGGCCCTGAGGCCGCTGCTGCTCCCGCGGCGCCTGCGGGGCAGCCCTGAGGCTCGGGGCCGGCTGTGGGAGCAGGAGCCGCGCTGCAGAGCCCGCGGCCCTCACGGGCTGCGAAGGCACGGGCAGATGGCCATGGGGCCCGGCTGGCAATGCCGGCGCTGCTGCTCTCGGCTGCCGCCTGCAATCCTTACAGGCAGCCCTCATGCCGGCTCAGGAGCCGCTCAGAGCCGTGCCCGAGGGCTGGCACCAACCCGCGGCCCCCAAGGGCACTTGTCCCTTCATCTCTGCACTGCCACATTCCGAGCTCATTTGTCAGCTCCCTCCTCCCCTTCCTTTCTGCGGGGCAGCGTTAGGGGCCGGCCCAGCGGCTTTCCTCCCACACAGCCGGCAGCCCCCGGCCCACAGCTCCCTGGCGGGAGCCAGAGCTGCTTTCCAGCCGGGCAGCCCCGCCGTGTCCCGCAGCCCGGGCCGGCTCTTGCCCGCCGCCGGCGAGGCCCAGCGGCTGGGCCCGGCAATCCCGGGCCAGAGCAGCTCCCTGGCCGGGGGAACACAGCCGGACATGGGAGGACACACAGCAACACAAAGGGGACACACGACGGGAACTGTTTCCCGTGTCCTCGTTGCCGCAGAGCAGTGCTGTGTGCGGGGCTGGCACAGACCCGGGCACAAAGCAATGTCTTTGCTGTCACCAGAGAAAGGACACGGCAGGGGTGCTGCTCACGGATGAGGGTGCTTGGGGCTGGAGGGGCTCTCCGACCTTCTCACACTTGCAGAGGTCGGGGCAGTCTCTGTCCCTCTCAGCCCTGGTGTGACCCCACCATCATCAGGGTCAGAGGGACAGAGACACCCGCAAACCCCCAGAACGGCAGAACCTGGGATTTGGTTTGGGGCTGAGGATTTAGGAAGGGGCTGGAATTGGGGCTGGGTTGGAGTTGGGGCTGAGATTTGGATTAGAGCTGGGATTGGGGTTAAGGCTAGACATGGGATTGGCTTTGGGCTGGGGTTGGGTTGTGGTCTGGGGCTAGACAAGTTTGGAATTGGGATGTGATTAAATACAGAACTGTGAGTGTGTCTAAACGTGGAGTGAGATTGAGACCAGGATCAAGGTCAGGTTTGGGACTGAGCTCACCCAGAGCGGGACAGAGGGGATGTCACTGCAGGATGTCCCTGGCATCATCCCAGCCCTCCTCAGGCACCTCCAAACATGAGGGGCAGCTGGGTGCCCCAAGATCCAGGTGCTCTCACGCTGCCCCTCAATACCAGGCGAGCATTCCCTGAGGGCAGCCCTGACTGTGACCCTTAGGGCTCTGGGATCAGCCCTCACATCCCTGTGGAAGCAGCTGCAGACAGGATGAGAGATTTCCCCCCCTCTTCCCTGTGGAAAGATGAAGCCCAGCTGCCCTTTCCTTCTGGTGCTTCCTCCTCTCGTCAGCTGAGGATGTCAAATTTCCCAGGAGCAGGAAAATCCCCATTCCCTGTTTCCTTGTGGCTGCAGCTTGGAACACCCACTCAGAATTAAGGACTTTCTGACAGCCCTGCTGAATGACACTGGGAGGAGATTTGTGAGAAAGGGAGGAAATTGTATTTCAATAGTAAATAAAAGGTGCAAAATTATTTCTTTCTGTAACATTTGTTTTCAGTCAGTTGCACTTCTGGTCCCAGGCCAGAGAAAAGGGTGGGGCTGGGGGCTGGGAAAAGGTTGCGTTGGTGCTCGATGAAGAGATGCAGGGGGGTCTGGGTTCTCAGGAATGGGGGTGCCAGGGGGGTCTCAGGGTCATGGGAATGGGGGGGGTGGGCAGGGACGTAGAGAGGTAGAAGGGAGTTCCAGGGGGTCCTTGAGCCCAGGAAAGGGGAGTGCAGGGTTTCCCAGAAAGGGGGGACCAGAGTGGGGACACCCGGGATGTTCGGAAAGGGGGAGTTCAGGCTGTCTCTGGTTTTGCAGAAAGGTGTGCCTGGGAAAGGCAGGAATGGGAGACCAAGGCGTTCCAGGTTGTCCCAGAGTCAGGCCTACGCCAAGTCTGGAGGCTGGGAGCCATGGGATGGCCGGGAAAAGGGGAGCAGCGGGACCTGATGTCCAGAACAGGGCGATTCAGGGGGTCCCTGTGCAGGCTAAGGGGAGCAGGGGGGGCCCGGTGCTGGCAGTGGCGGTTCAGGGTCCCGGTGCCGGGGGTCCCACTTGCCCCTGGTTCCCCTAGGAGCGCCCCCAGCCCCAGCGCTGGAGCCATCGCGCTGCTCCTCCTCACTGCCAGTGTGATCCCAGGATGATCCCAGTAGAACTGAGTCACCCAGGAGCTGCTCCCAGGATGATCCCAATACAGCCCAGTCACTCCCAGTCCTGGCATCCCCCCAGGCCTCTCTGCGTTCCGGCCTGTCCCGGCTCCATCCTCGCCCCTGCCGGGGGCTGCGAGGGCTGCGGGAGCGGAGGAGGAGGAGGAGGAGGAGGGAGGGAGGAAGAGGCGGAGCGGGGGAGGAGAGGGGGAGCCAGGCGGCTCCGGCGCTGCCTGAACTTGCAGCAGCCTCTTGTCCCCTCCTGTCAGGGAGTTGTGCAGAGCCAGAAGGTCCCCCCTGAGCCTCCTTTTCTCCAGGCTGAGCCCCCTTCCCTGCTGCCTCAGCCCCTCCTGCTGTTCCAGCCAGGGTCGGATACTAGTGCTGCAAAGAGCAATGTACAGCCCTGGCATAGGTGCCTTTGTCACCACATTTTAACCTTTCATTAGTTACAGAAAGACTCTTGGGAAGCCCCAAACTGCAGTCAGTCGCTGCAGTGCCAATGTCCTTTGCAAAGCCCTGCGGCCCGGCCCGGCCCCGCCCGGCCCCGCACTCGGCGCCGCGGTTGCCCGGTAACCGCGGCCGGGCCCTCAGCGCCTGTGACAGCGGCGCGGCCTCAGCTGCCTGAGAGCGCGGCCCTGGCTGGGTGTGCGCAGCCCGGGCTCCTGCAGGCGGCTGCACCGGGCCATTCGCCGGGTGAATTGTCGGCGTAGAGAATTGCTAAAGGTGCAGAGCATTGGCCTCTGCGAAAAGCTCCGCAGCGTGCAGAACACTGGTGTCTGCTAGGGAGTCCTGAATTTCATTTGAAGGTGAAGAGCGACTAAATTTGAACTTTTTGGTTTTGTTTCATCTGTGCTCTGAAAGAGAATGCCAAAGGGAAATAGAGGATGTGATCATGCCAGTCTTCTGGCGCAGTAGTTCACTGACATGTACGCCTGAGAGGATGAACAATAAATGGACTACTGATTGTGCTTTTTTTACTGAAGAAATGCAACATTTTCTAAAGATAGTAGTCTATACATTTTTTTCCTATGGTAAGTGCTTAAACTGCTTAAAGGTGAATGAGTTCTGTTCAAGTTTCAGTGGGTTTTTATCATCTGGGTTTTAAAATTTTGAGGGAGATGCCTCTGTATTGAGGTGCAAAGGAGAGCATATGCCAAAGTCAATGGTCTGGATTTTATGGAACAGTAAATGTGAGGGAGAAAGAGAGAGAATGAAAAGAAAAAGGGGGAGGGGGATGGAGGTTGGGAAGGGGGGGAGGAGAAAGAGAGTGACAGAGAGGGATTTAGTAGAAAATATCACCATTCCATGGATCCCATTGGCCTACCATTAAATCCTCTTCTGGTCTTCTCTGTGGTGAGGTCTGGCAAAATGTAAGACTCCAATGGATTAATGCAGATTTGGTACCTCCCAGGAGTGGGGCAAGTTGGACTCTGTCTCTTGCTACTTTCAAATCATATAAAATCTTTAGCACCCATATATCCTTTGAGTCTGCCATGAGTTGGGTTCTGGATTTTCAGATTTGTTCTGTTAGCTTGCATGCCCTGCAGTCGTCTGGTGCGAGGCCTCAGGAATGGGTCTGGAGACACTGCGGAGGGCTTTGCTGGGAGGTTTGTGTTCAAAGCTGGCCTCAGCAGAAGAGTCTGTGGCTGTGACTTCCCCAGCCTGAACGCAGACAGAGCTGATTTTCAGGACAGCTGCTGGGTTTGGCTTTGTTGTGGATAGGTTTTTCTCCTCAGCCTTGTTTACTTCTCCCCAGACCTGAGCTAATGGGACAATAGTGTCACCTTGATCTTGTCTCAAGTTCCCTTAGGCAGCTTAACTCACAGTGCCAAGTTCCAGTCAGGAGGCATTTTCAGGGAAGGGTGGGCTTGGGTGGTCGCAGCTTCTTTATCGAGTTTTGTCACAATGGGCAGAAAGTCCTTTATAATGATATTTAAGCCATTAGCCATAACATTCCAGTCTCTCATTAGTCTCTCAGCTGTGAGGAGCAGCTGAGAGAGCAAGGGTGCTTTAGCCTAAAGAAGAGGAGGCCCACTCTAGCTATTTTTGAGTAATATTTAAGCTACAGCTTTGTCTGTTTGAGCTGTTATTAATGTTCAGATTTTTAGCTCCAGATTTCAGTATGATCTAACTTTGAATTGCACAAGGTAGCCATCGAGTTCAAATAAAGTCCAACTAGAGGCCTAACTATACTAGCTGCTTACACCAAACAAGCACTTAGCTACTTTCAAGTAATGTAACATTTTTAGCACCAGAATATGCCTTGAATCTGCCATGAATTGGGTTGTGGATTTTCAGAGTTCCATTGTTGCTCCTTCCAGTTTTGTTGAGGCATTGTCGCTCACCTGCGACACCGTCCCTTGGAAATGGCGTCTGGATTGCCAAAGAAGACACCGACACCTCGTCTTTTGTCCAGGGAAGGGCTGAAGCCTAATGCTGTGAGTACCCCCTGGGGCTGTGTTAAGGCTGGCACTGCCCTGGTGTGCCTGCTCTCCCTGCCCCTGTTGTCCAGCAGTGCTGTGAAGCTGCAGAGCCCGTGCCCAGCCCTTTGTGCTGTGCTGCTGTTGCTGGGGCTGTCCTGGTGCAGTAGGGAACACTGTGGGATGCTTCAGCTGTGTCTTGCCTGGCTGTGCCAGCAGAGCCAAGTGAAACCAATGTACAGCTGAAGCCCCTGAGCATGTGTTCTGTCCCTTTCCCTGTGCCACAGGAATTCCTTCTGTCAGGCTGGGCACCACTCACCTGTGCTGCTCTGACGATGCTGCCCTTGGGCACCTGGGCGTGTTGGGGGGGGGAAGCTCAGACTCTGCCCAAAGCCTTGAGAGCCACGGCTGGTCCCAGCTGGAAGAGCTTCCAAAGCAGCTGTTCTCTCCCAGCTCCTGTGTGGGCACAGATGCAGCCCTGCAGGCAGCGCTGGAGCCAGGGCCACAAAGGTCCCTTGCTGTCTGCAGCTCACTTGGCTGAAGATGCCCCACTGCTGAGGCTCTGACAAGGAGATGCCTCTGTTTTCTTCTGTGGAGGGCTCTGTCAGCCCAGACAGAGAAAACAATTCACAGGGAGAACTAAAACCTAGAGACATTCCTGTGCACCTCACTCTTGGTACAGTGTTCCTTTCTTGCATCTCTTGGACTCATCCAGCAGCGATATCTCCTTGCTGTGAGTTCTGAGCGTTGTGCAGGGATTGAGTTCAGGCAGTTCGGAGAGCCCCTCCCCATTCTCTGGAAAGGTCACTGCCTCAATCCAATGAAACGTAAGAGGAAACAAATGCCCAAAGAGCAGAAATGCCCAACCATGTCCCATCCAGTCATGGAGAAGCCAATGGGACAGAGCCATATGGCTGGAGTATGTGTGTTCCACTCTGTATTATTAATTCCCTGATGCTAAGTATTTCAGCAGGAAACTCCCAGGGCTTCCAGGAATGTCCTAGTGGCTGTGATCACAAGTTATTCACCAGTGTCGCTTGTTGAAGAAAAGCCTTTCTGAACAAACACAACTCTGAGGCTCTAGCTGGTTTACTTTTGCCTTTCAGCTGCTTCCCTGTAAGTTCCAGAGGGAGAAGTTTCTCAGCAGGAAGAAGGAGGCCAGCACTGGGGGGAGTATTCTGCCCAGACTTGGCCCATTTCTAGACAGGAGTGAGACTCGCCCAAAGGTAGCCTTTTCCTGCTCTTTTCCTTTCTGTTTCACATGAAGTTTGAAGAGGGTGTGTGTTTGTGACAGGCTTGCCTCCAGCAAAATGCCTCAGTGTCCAGGTCCTGCTGTCATTGCAAGGTGCTGAGAGTGGTGGACTGGGAGTCCTGATCTGCACTAAGCCAACACAAATACCCTCTGCTGAAGCTGCTGGGGTGTGCTGGAGTGCAGCTGCCATTGCTAAAACAATGGGAGGAAGGCTGGGGACACAGAGGCCCAAAATTGCCCTTTGCCATTCTCCTGCTGAAGGAGCCACCTCTTGCTTTGGTGTGGTCACCATCAAATGCTCGGGGTCCCAGGATTCCCTGCAGAGTGGCAGCCTTGGCCTTTGAAGGCCAAGGATCTGCAGGAATTACTTCAGATTGAAGAAAACAAATGTCATTACTGCTTTGGGCTGGAACAATGTGTTGGACCCTGACAGGGTGTTAGATTTTGCAGGCTGCCAGATGTACAGGGGACTGGCCCTGGGCAGAGGGGAATGGATGTGCTTTGTCTGGATCAGTGCCTACGCAGAGGTGTGTTTAATTAAAGCTGCTTTTCTGGCAGGACTAGCTCAGTATAAAGCACAGTCCAAACGGGTAGGTGACTGAGGTGAGCTGTTGAGCAGGAAATTGGCAGCAAGAGACACGGAACACAATCCAGGTTAAGGATTGTCCTGGAGAGGAGCCTTGGGAACACCTCAGAGAAGGGCACAGCTAAGGGACAGTGTGCTGCAGCCAGTCCCTTCAGCAGAATGTGTCTGCTGTGAAGTCACAGAGGAGACCTGCTTGTGTCTCTGCAGTAACAGCAGTGTGGCTGGAGAAGGCAGACAAAGCAGGGCAGAGTTTTCTCCAAGCAATGTCTCTGCTCCAGAAGCATTTGCTGTTGTTGTGTCATTCCAGACGTGCCTCTACAATGGCATGAAATAAGGTGTCAGTAATGACAAGAAAGCACCCATTTAAAGGCCATTGAAAAAGGAGATACCAACTCTGTTTTACCCAAGCTGCTGAGAAAATAACTGAAACTTATCCTCATTCAGCATTCACCTCACTTGTCTTTTTCTTTTCATCTCATTTGTCTTTTTATTTTTGCCTTTTCCTCTCTTTGGAACACACTAACATTTAAATACAATGAAAAGGAACAAAATCATCAAAGCAAAAGGAAAGTGTTTCTTAGTCCCTGTGACCTTTGCCATTGGATGGGTACTCAGGAGCTTCCATTCTCTGCTGAGCACCAACTTTTCTGTCCGCTCCCTTCTCGTCCTCCTTCCTTTGGTCAGGTCTTCAACCCTGTCCCTCTCACTGTGACACTCAACAAACCAACCTGAACAAATCCAAACCACAAATAACACACAGAACCAACAAATTCCATTCTTTTGCTTAATAACCTTTTGGCTTCAGCCAGATGTCACCTCATCTCTCACACCTGCTCTGGTCCTGTGCTCTTCTTACTGATGTCTAAGTTCTAGAGCAAAAAAAGATATTTGCAGTTGTGTGGGCCTCGGTTTCCCTGTCTCAGAGTAAAAGACATCCCAAATCCTTTCCCTTGGAGTCTCCTGTAAATTCATGGGTTTTACTTACTCCATGAGTGCTCAGCCAGTGCCCCAGAGCTCTGTGACCGCATGGGCACAGGGCTGTGTTTTAGGAAAGTGCTGCCTAGCATTCTGGAGAAAGAAACCTGGAGAAATCCATGCCGAAAGAGCAGCTTGGCTTGAGCCTGCTCTGTGTGGCCCAGCAGGTGTGGATGAGCTCAGAGCAGAGGTGGGTGAGCCACTGTTTGCCCAGTGTGGGCTGGGCAGACGTGCTCCCTCAGAGTCTGTACTTCACTGGGGATCAGAGGAAGATTCTCCTGCATGAACCTTCCTCCCAGCAGCTGAAGCTCTCCCTGCTCTCTCTCCTCTCCAGGTGCCGTCAGCTGCCCCGAAACAGAGCTGGTTTGGGGTTTCCCCACCAGAGCTGGTATTTCAGAACTTTGTCGCTCGGGAGGTCTCGGAAATGGTGCTGTCTCTCATGAATAAGGACAAGGTAAGTGCTGGCACCCAGAGCTTTAACGCTGTGCTGGAAGAGGAGAGTGCTCTCATTCCCTCAGTGTACAGCAAAGCAAGTTATCTGCTGCAGCCCATGCAGAAGAAAATGTCTCAGCACCTTCTTCTGCAAGATGGTGGAAATCTTCCTGTGCTGGGAATTGTCCCCAGATTTTGGCCAGGCGTTGATGGTGTCTATCCCAAAGGAGTTTCCTTCTCTTGAAAGCTCTGGATTGACTGGAATGTTGAGGGCTGTACAGTTCTTAGCTGCTCTCATGCTTTGCCTTGGCTCTATAGCACACCCTGTGTCTCCTTGGTTCATCTTGGCTCCTGGTAGGAATCTCTGCCTCTCTCAGCCAGTTTGGCTCCCTTTGTGCAGCTCACAGCCAAAGCTCAGGGGCTGAGCCTTCTGCACTTTATGCTGGAATCACTTCTCATTAATGGCATTGGCCCTGCAGGAACCATGTTCTGCAAGAGCCCTGCAATCAGAGTGATGGAGCAGAAGCAGTGAGAGGCCTTTAGGTGCCACTTGAGGCTCCTGCTCAGCTTCATCCAGCTCTGCTCAGCTTTTCCAAAAGCAACATGGTGCTCTGCTTTCCCTTTGCAGAAGCACAGCACATCCAAAGGCATGTGCTCCTGGAGGTTTCCACCTTCACCTGAAGAAATTGGCATTGTTTTGCAGTTTCCCAAGAGAGCTGAGAGGGAAAAAGTTGAAAAATGTCAATTGTGTTCCACTGTAAAGAGGAAAACTTGAGACCATTTGAATTTCAGTCTGGGAAACATTTTGTCAAGTGAGGCTTGTGCCAAGAGTGGGCTGGTGGGAGGAGACAGGAGGGAGTCCAAATCACCTGGTTTAGACTTTTGGAGAGCATTTTGGTGCTCAGGGGTTGATGAGATCAGTGTGCAAGAAAATGCATGTGTGCTGTGCATGGAGTACCCCAGAGGGCCGAACCTGGCCTGCTGGCTGCAGGCAGGAATGCCCAGCAGCCCAGCTTGCCTGTACAGGCAGCAGGAAGCCCTGGAGAGCCAAGATTGGCTTTTCATACTGGAACCACACTGTCAGTCAGTGCTGGTCCTGTTTCTCCAGGCAGAAAATGCCTCTGAAGCCCCATGGTCAATAGACACCGCCTGTCTGTGTTTCTGTCACTTCTGGCAAGCTGGTTGCTCTCATGGTTTTATGATTCTTGCTTGCTGCTTTACTGCCCATTTAAATTCTCTTTGCCATCTCCTTGTTTTAGGGATTGTCTTGCTGTGTTCATTCCTTCTTTTGCTTTTCAGGTTTGCTTTTATTCCCAGTGAGACCACAGTGTTTGGTCTCCTGTCTTGCTGCTCTGCCTGCCTGACTGTATCCCCAGAAGGTCCCTACCCAAAGCTGATCTGCTAGAAGGGAATTTCTTCCTTCCCCCACAGAAATGGGCTGGTTTGCTTTTAGGTAGCACATTCCCCCTCTGGAACATGACCACTTTGTGGCTGTGTGCAGGCAGAAGCCAGCAGGTTTTTTGGCCTTGTTGAATATGCAGGTGACTTGGTTCAGGTGCTGTGTCTCCATGCTGCTGGTGCTGACCTGCTCGGCCCTTCCTTCCCAGCAGGCACTGCCCTACTGCCCCTGGCCAAAATGCTGGAGCCAGAGAGAAGGGATTCAAGTTCAGCCTTGTGAATGATGTGCCTGTGCCTGCTCAGCTGAAAGTGCTTTGGAAAAGGGGCAGGGGAGGGATGTTAGCAGGCCATGGACAGGTCTCCTCTCATCCTGTTTCCACAAGTGGCAAAATCATAATTTCATGTCTTTGCTGCAGTTTCTTCACGTGGTGAAGGTCTCCATGGAGAGCTCCCCTTACTTCCAGCTGGTGAGCTCCAGCGATGCGTACCATGCCGTGCCGCCGGGCGCCTCTGTCCCTGTGCGCATCCGCTTCACCCCCAGCAAGAACAAGGTGAGGCTGGAGGAGCCAAAGCACACAATGATCTCCACAACCATTGTTTTCCCTGCACTCTGGCTGCAGCCCATTGCATGCTGTGAGCTGGGCTCCAGGCGTGGGCAGGCAGCCTGCAGCCAGTCACACCTTGGCACTGCTGGCAGGCACTGCAGCCAGGCCTGACAGGCTCTGCTCCCCTCCCTGCCCATTGCTGAGCATTGCCAAGGGAAGGTGCACGGGAAAGAGGATGAAAATGACAGAGGGCTCTTGATAGATGTTGGGCCATCTCTAGGTCCAGTGGAAGGGGTTTCATTCTGATGGAAAACACCAGAGGAACAAAGAGGTCAGAGAGCTTTCCTCCTTCCTGGACTGCCAACAGCTTCCCTGCCTGCCCCTGGGCTGGAGCAAAGCCGGTGCTTTTTCACCCCCTCTGTTGTGCAGCCTTGCAGCTGTGCTGTCCCAGAGCACAAGTGAGCATGGCACAGCTGCAGGGCCAGGGCAGAGGATGTGCTGTGCCCGTGAGCCTGGCCTGGCACAGGCACGCTGGGCCCTGGGTGCCCTTGGTCAGCAGGAGGTTGCTGAGCTGCAGGGCACTTGGACACCTGCCTGAAGGAGCTGGTGTAGGGCAGGTACAAGCTGCAGGCAGAGCTGTGAGCCCAGAGCCCGTGGCAGTGACACTGCTGGGGCTCTGTCTTCATGCCTGTCCCTGTGCTTGCTCTGTCAGCTGGCACCCATTCCGTGCCAAAGGTGCTTTTGCGGGGAGGTTTGAACAGCAGTGCCGAGGCCCTGGCAAGTCTGATCTCAGTGCTGGGATCTGGAGGGTTCATGTTCTGATCTGGAGGCTTGTTCATACAGAAGGGTTGAGGGCATGGCATGGAAGGGAGGAAGCCTTGCAGGGAAACAAAGAGAGGCCCTTTCCAACAGCATCCTGCTACCTCTTAGCACCGTTCTTCTCCTGACTTGGTTGGACAGGCAAAGTTAGAGGGGAGTTGTGAGCCAACTGATGTTTCTGCACCAGGCCAGAGGTGCAGGATGTCTTTGGGTGCAGCTGTTTTCTCCTCTTCCTTTTGCTGCTTAGAGTCAGTTGGACACTTTGTCCTAATCTCAGACAGTGGGAATATAGAAGCCTAAGGAGCAATGTCCTGTGTTCCCCAACTCCATGTTGTTTCGAAGGGGCTTAGGAATTCTTTAACATCATTAAAGTTTAGAGTAAAAATGATGGTGGCCTAGGGCTGTTATCTGTATGAGCCAAGTGACACAAGAGCTGAATGCCCGTGAGACAGATTTTGCAAAGTGCGCTGGTGCCTTTAAAATGTGACATAGTAGTAGAACTTAGTGTTCATTTGAGGGTGCAATAGGTAAATTGATGCCCTTGGAGGGGTATAGGAAATGGTTTTTCTTCTGCCATGGGGATGGCACTAAATGTCCTGTGCTGAGCCAGTTTCTTTTCCTGCAGGATTATTGCCACGAGCTGGTGTGCCTCACTGGAAGGGAAAGGATCGTTGTGCCAATTCGGGCCATTGGTGCCCGAGCTGTGCTGGACTTCCCTGCCCAGCTGGACTTCTCCAAGTGTCCAGTCAAGGTCAGCACCCAGCAGACTCTGCTGGTGCGCAATGTCGGTGCCCGGGCAGCTCGGTACCAGCTGGGCACCCAGAGGTGAGGCAGCTCATCTGTCCCTGTGCAAACACCTTTGGGTGAGAGCGGAGTTGGGAAAGAGCTACAGAAGGACCCAAGCACCGGATCTGCTGCCCTGCAGCCTGGCTGGAAGTGAGCAGGATGGAAGGCATCTGCTCTTGCTTTCAGTGGCCTTGGAGCTTTCTGTGTCCCAGATTTCCTGGAGGCTGCTGGAACATGTTGGGAGCTGGCTTGCACCCTGCTGAGCACAAGCAGCTTCTGAAATGCTTCCTCAGCACTGTCAGGGCTGCCTGCTGCCCTGTGTGGTAGCCGGGAGCCGGAATGACTCCTCCCTGCAGGGATCTCCCTGTGCCTTGGGCCATGGCAGGCAGTGGGATGGATCAGCTTTGGGCAGCAGCTGCTCTGGGATGTCCCACCTGAACAGCCAGCAAGGCCCTCAGGGCTTTGCAGATGGGCCAGCCTGGCTGATTCTGCAGCTGCAGCAGTGTTTGTAAAACCTTGTGTGAATAATCCATGCCAGATGGGCAGCAGCAGCCTCAGCTCACCTCTCATGGCCATGCTGTGGGGCACAAGCTGTGCCCCCAGCTCCTGTGCACAGAGGGCTCTGGTGCCTCCTTTGCACAGCCAGCAAAGCGCTGATGTGGGAGTCAGGAACTGTGCCAAGGACTTGGGCACCGTCCCGTGGGCTGGTGCCATGGCAAGAGACAATCCTGGCCCAGGCACAGGGAGAAGGGCGGATCATAGGGGAGGCAGAGCTCAGTGCTCAGCACCACAGCAGCGTGAGGCCTTGTCCCTGCCAGCCTGAGCCATGTGCTGCAGGATAATGGAGTGGAAGCAGGAGAGCTGATGCTGGCTGCTCTGCAGCTTTGGAGCTGGGCTGCTGCTCCTGGGCACCACTGGCTCAAGGCAGTGAAGAAATGAAAGCAATCTGCACTGGATGATAGCAATGAGATAAGGGAGATGGGTAAAGAAGAACAAGGGAGTTATTCCTTAGCAAGAGAAAAGTGGTGAGCAGGTGCGCCCATAGTGGAGAAACAATGATGCTGCCTTTGTTTTTGGAGGAAAAGTGCTGCTTTTTTCATTTGGAAATCAAGAGGGAACCTTTCACCATCAAATAATTGATTCTCCTCTGTCCCTCCCCCAAAATGGCCATGGGGTGTTTCTGCATAAGCAGCTTTCTCCTTGAGCAGGGGCAGGTGTCTCTTGTTGAGATGTGCAGAGCAGAGCCAGGGGCAGTCCTGTGAGTACAATAGAGGACACAGCTCACTGGTCCTTGATTTTGAACCAAAAGGCAGAGTGGGCACTGATTGGCATCAACCATGAAATCAACTGGTGAATGTTGTGCAGCTTCAAGTGCTGATTTCAGTGGATGTTGGTGGCTTTTGGAGTGTGTCTGCTGAGTTCAAGGGCAGGTGAGGTGCTGTGCTAGATTCAGGACAGCCAAGTTTGGTTGTTGAAGCTCTTGCTCTTGGCTGTGCCAGCTGGTGCACTGCTGACAAGCTGGTCCTTTCCTCTGGGATTCATCTGTGCCCTGGGTAGAACTGTTGCTGCTCTTTTCAGAGGATGTTTGGGAATGCCCTGGATTCGTGTCTCAGAACAGTGTCTGTAATGATTGTGTGGGTCAAACTCTCTTGAGAAAGCTCCTCCATGGGAACAGCAGTTGCAGCTCAGAAGGAGCAAAGCAGGGAAGCTGTGGCTGGAAGGGCTGCTTTCAGAAGTTAGTGGGGACACCTTGATGTCCATGCCATTGCAGATGGGGAAACTGAGGCACGGAGCCATGTCTGGGTGTGTGTTCAGGGTCCTTCATGGGACCGCCAGCAACCCGGGGGCTTCTCCTGCCTGCCCTGTGCCCAGAGCCCATCAGGGGCTGTTGGCTGCTGCCCCTTGGCTGGAGCTGCCTCCTGTGCCCCGGGCCCTGTGCTGAGCACACGGGGCTGTGTTGGTTGGAAACCCAGGGTGCCCTGAGCCCGGGTTTTGTGCCCCCGAGCCACGACAGCCGGACCTGTGCAATGCCTTTAACCGAGCCATTGCCTGCTCTGTCCTCGGCCTGCAGGGGCAGCGTCACTGCACCGAGTTTACACTTCGACCTGGCTGAGCTCGACTTCGGGGACATCTCCTTTGGTGAGTGTTCCCTGGGCTGGGACACAGCCTCAGGGATCTGTGCCTTCCAACAGAAAAGCATCCCTCACTCCTGCTCTGCCCCAGCAGCCTCTTCAGGCTGTGAACTGCAGGGCTGCTGCTGCTGCTGCTGCTGCTGCCTCAGGGGGCATCTTGCCATTGTGAGATCCAATGGAAGCAAGGAATAGAAAGGCAGAATTTTCTGGTGTCTCTGTGCTGCTTTAAAAGACAGATGTCTGCCAAGGAAGGTGGGAATCTTGCTGCAATGGAAAGATGAGCCCCTCCCTCCAAATGATTATCCCTTTGAAATGACAGGGCTCTCGGGCAAAACTGTGGGAAAAGGAAGACCAGTTCTTTGCTAGACTGTCTCAGGAGAGCACAGACAAGAAGGCAAGAACAGACATTTCCCAGATGCCAAGTCATGTTTTTCCCCTTTGGTGGAGGTCTGGTGACAGCAGGAGGAGCTGTGGGCTCTGGCAGGGCAGGGATCCCCCCCAGCCGGTGCGGGAAGGGAAGGGAAGGAGGAAATCCTCCTTTTGCAGAGCCTCAGAAGGCAGGGGAATGTGGGCAGTGCCCAGCAGCAGCCGGAGCAGCGGGGCAGGCAGGCAGGGTCGGTGCCAGCGCTGAGCTGCAGCCTGGGCAGCCCCGGGCCAAGCACAAACCCTCCCGCAGCAGCAGCGGCCGAGCTGCGAGCCCCGAGCGGGAGGAAGGGAAGCTCCGCTCCCTGCCCAGCCTCAGCTCCCACTGCACAGCCGCCCACGGCATCACGCCACGACTGCCAAAACCCCCCCAGGGAAAAGCCCAGCCCAGGACCAAAACCGCCCAAAACCACCCAGAACCCCTGTCCCCCTTCCCAGAGCCAGGGCAACGTTCACGGCCAAGCCTAAAGCCACAACAATGAAGTTCATGAACTTCTGAAGGAAACTCATTGCCTTTCTTGAGCTGCTTCTTCCCCAGCCTGCATCACCACGGAGGCGCTTGTCAAGTTGACTTTGGAAGGAATGAAACAAGAAAGGCAACAGATGGAAATATGGGTCTGAAGCAGGAGACTGATCCTGCTGAATCCAATTTCATGCCTAAGGGCTCTTCGGCTGAAGGCAGCTGTTGTATCTTTGCTTCTTTGTAACTGTTGACTGTTGTCTGCATGTGCTGGCCTCGGTCTCGTTGGAGGTTTTGACATCTGGGTTTGTCCTTTGTGTGCCTCTCTTGCCTCCCTGCTGGAGTCCCTGCTGGAGCTGGCAGTCGTCACTTGGATGGGCACAGAGAAGCTCTGGGCTGCAGCTGCAGTTGTTTTTCCTCCCCATCTGTGTCCCAGTGACTCTTGGTGAGCAGGCCTGGGGAGAAGTCTCCTCCCCACAGAGCTGGCCAGCCCAGCCAGATGTGCAGTGCAGAGCAGGCTGTGGCTGCTCTGCGCGCTCTGCAGGACATCCCCACCATGAGTGGCTGTATCTCTGGCTTTGCAGGATGGAAAGCAAATCTCAGAGCCAAAGTGGGGTAAACCCTTGCAGGCAGCACTCTCAGTGAGCAGCACGGCTGTGATGTCCCTGTGTGTGGGTGAGGTGGGACCTGGTTCCTGATTGCTAATCTCAAAGCAAGGCTGGGCTGTGCCCCCAGCTGAGTGGGCTCTGAGCTGTCACGTGCTCAGTCTGTTTGGCCCAAAGCAAGAGATGCCTTAAGGATCCTGCAGAGAGAAGCTGCATTAGGGTGCTTTGCATCACGTTCTAGTTCCTGATCCCATCCTCACTTTCTTTTGCTGTAGCTTCTTCTCACTGACAACTCACTCTTTATATGTGTTGAAAAAGGTGGGAGTGTTGGCAGGCTGAGCAGGGAATTGGACAGCTTGAATTCTCAGAGTAAATGCTGGCTCTGGGTGCACACTCATCACTGAGAGAGAACTGGTGCTGGTTTGGGGCAGGTGAGGGAGCTCGTCCCCATCACAAAGAGAGAAGCTTGCAGTGTTCAGCAGGGCTAGGAGTGGGCATTTTCAAGGCTGCAGTCTGGAATCTGTGTCAAAGGGAACTAAGTGACGATTAATTCCTCACGCAGCTTCTGGGTGAGCTGTAGTTCAGATCATAAAGAGCTCAACTCCAATCCCACTTTGATCCTGCCGGGATCTTGCCCCCAGGATCATGCCCTGCTGGGTCCCTGAATGGCTGTTTGTGTCCTTGCCCAGGCTTTCCCTACACGCAGCGCTGCCGCCTCACCAACAGCTCCGCGGTGCCCCTGACGTTCCAGCTCCGCATGTCGGACGATGGCACGCAGCCGGCTGTGGACAGCGTGGATCAGATCCGCAGGGACAGTGACCCAGCCTGGAGCAAGGGAATCCATTTCCATGTGGAGCCCAGGGAGTTCACCATCAATCCCAGCAGAGGCACCATCCTCCCCCAGGGACACCAGGACATCGAGGTACGGCAAGAGCCCGGCCACAGCCGCTGCAGCACCAGGGCTGGAGCTGCACTGCAGGGTGGGAGGGCTTTAGCTCTGGTGCCAGCTTGGAGCATCCTGGCACGGAGAGATCTGCACTGCTGGGAGGCCTCTGCTGGCTGGCTTAGTCGGGATGTTCCTCAAGGAGCACTGTTTGCTTTCCAAAATCATATGCTGAGCTCACAGACCTTATGGTCAAGGCGTGAAACCATTCTTGTGTTTTTGAGAGCGATGGATTTGATTGCAACGGGGCAGAGCAAGGATGAGGGCAGAAGGTGTCTGTTAGAGAGATGTAATTGTTCAAGCAGTGAGCTTTTCTTCTTGGTGTCATTTCCCCCCTCCTGGGGAACAGAATGATTTGTGTTCACTGCAGGAAGCTCCAGTGGAGACAAAAAAATCTGCAGCCATGTGTAGCGGTTCAAATTTATTGTATTGATTCCTTGTTAAGTGGTTTGTTCTGTTGTACCCCATGTTGTCCCCGAGTTAGTTTACCCCTGGGTTTTACCCTCCCTCAAAGCTGTCCCTCATGCCATTCCCTGCCCCTTGTTCCAGCTCTTTCCCTGCCTGTCAAACCCAGCCCCTTTTGTTCCTCAATTTTCTTTCCCAATTTAACCTGGAGCCAATCCCTGTCTGCAACGCCCCTTTGGAATTCCGCTGTTCCTGGAGGCCCCATTGGCCCAAGTGAGCCATCCTCCCCACCCTCCTACCCAAAGTGGCCCCAGACACTTGATGTAATCCCCTCAGTGCTCCCCTGAGGATTCCCTTTTGGTTTGCTGTTTGTATCCACCTCCTGATTTGTGTCTGTACAAAAGCCCTTGCACAGGAGTGTCCAGGGCTCTTTTGGCTCTGATCCTTTTGCTTGGAATAAACCCTTTCTTGTGTAATTTCAAGACACAGATCCTCCTCCTTTCTCCTCTGCCTGGTCCCATTGGTGGCTTGTCTCTTGCAGTGTAGAGCAAGAGGCTCTGAGGGTTCTGCCTGTGGTCAGTGCCCACCCTGGGGCAGTTCTGAGGGTTCTGCCTGTGGTCAATGCCCAGGCTGGGGCAGTTCTGAGGGTTCTGCCTGTGGTCAGTGCCCACCCTGGGGCAGTTCTGAGGGTTCTGCCTGTGGTCAATGCCCACCCTGGGGCAGTTCTGAGGGTTCTGCCTGTGGTCATTGCCCACCCTGGGGCAGTTCTGAGGGTTCTGCCTGTGGTCAATGCCCAGCCTGGGGCAGTTCCCCACTCCTGGCGTGGGGCCGGAGTTCTCAGAGCCAGCCCGGGCTCGGGGTCCCAGGGCAGCCATGAACTGCCCAGCACCTGCTGGGCCACACTTTGCCCTCAGCCTCCTGCTGTAAAGCTGAACTCGTTGTGGTCAAGTCAGATTTCCTCTGCATGGATGTCTTTGTAGTCAGATGAGAAATTGGCCCCTTCATTTGAATGCAGTGGTGCATGGAGCTGTAGTCTAATGTTTTAATGTAGCTGACCTGTGCCCTGATAGCAAGGTGTGTTTAACAAACGTGGTATTGCCAGAAGGCTTTTGTTACTCTGAGACTGTGCTCTACACATGGAGCAGCAGAAGAATGAAGGGCAAATCCTCCCTCAGGAACTGGAGGATATCACCCGTGGGTAATGAGCTTTTGGAAGGAAGCATTGACTGTTCTTCTCTTCCACCAGGTGACCCTGTGCTCCAACACGGTGATGGAGTTCTACTGGAGATTGCTGGTGGACCTGGAGGGTGTTGGCAAGGGAGTGGCAGACCTGATCATCACAGCCAGGTACCAGCCCTTGCCTGGCCTCCCCCAGGCACTGCCTTGCCCAGGCTGTGCTGGCTGCAGCTGCCAAGGAGAAGTGCTGCTGAATGCCCTCATGTTGTGCCAGCTGGACACGAGAACAGCAGTGCTTGGGCAGCAGCCTGTAGTGAAAAGCACGTTTGCTCCCAGCCCAGCACGGTCCTGGGCCCATTCTAAAGGCACCAGGAATGATATCATTGATTTGCCTTGTTTTTAGTGCTTGAGGTGGAACAAATTTCCTGAGGGCCTCCTCTCCTTCAGGCTGCAAGAGGTGGAGTTGTGCTGGCTGTGAGCACCGTGCACTGGTTTGGGCCACACCAAGCAGCTGCTGAGAGTCAGGCTCTGGCTCTGTCCATGAGGGCACATGGCAGGGGGGAAGTGGCTCCCAGCAAGAGTGGGGAGGGCAAGGTCTGACAAGGGGAAAGCAGCCCTTGATGTGGCAGGTCAGCTGCAGTTGTTGTCCTTCCCTCAGCTTCCCATTTTGAGCTTTAATGTTGTCAGAGTTGAGAGCAAAAGTCGTTGTTGCTGCAGCAGAATTCCATGCTGCTGTGCTGCTGTGGGTGTCAGTGTGATGCCCAGAGGGATGCAGCTCCCTGGTGCTGTTCCCTGTGCCAGGCAGAGCCATGCAGGCAGTGCCTGGGCTGCCACTGTGTACAGCAGGTGGAGCTGGGGCCAGGCAGTGCCTGGAGCTGTGCAGTGAAGGAGCCAGGGAGCTGCAGGGCCTGGCAGGGGCTGATCAGCCCCTCTGTGGGGCAGCTGCTGTCTCGTGCCCTCCAGGGCTGGGGCAAAGAGCTGAGTTCTCAGGCAGGGCAACAGCACCATGGCAGAGAAGGGAGTCATTTTTACTGAGACCCTGGAGCTGTGTGTTCCTTGAGCCTTAGGGAGCACTGATCCTTGTTGGGAAGGCTTCCCCAGAGCTCGTGGGTCACTGGCACTGTTGCAGGAGTCCTTGCAAGCCTTCTTGGGTAAAGGAGGGGCTGAGGCAGCTGTGGGGCAAAGTGCTCTGCCTGGGGCACTTGGCAGCCTCTGGGTGCTGCCTCTCAGGGTTTGCCCCTCCTTGACAAGACATGTTGGAGTGGGAAGAGGTAGAAGGCAATTTATCCCTGTAGGGCTCTTCAGTGTGCATTTGACAGTGACCAATGTGTTCTGCTCCATTTCACAATCTTTGCGGGTAGGCATTCTCCATTCTCTCAGGATCTCTGATTGTCCTGGGCTCATCTCTTTGCCCAGGTGTCTCGTTCCTGAGCTCCAAGTGTCCTCCCCAGTGCTGCTGTGTGATGAGTGCCACCTGAAGGTGCCCTATGAGAGGAAGATCCTCATTAGGAATCCCAGCCACCTTCCTGGCTGCTACGGGCTTATTCCCCAGGTTTGGCACCACATCCACCTCCTCCTGTCAAATCTTCCTGAGGAGATTATGAGGGGAACAAAGGGTTTGGATAAGACCTTGCTGGTTTCTATTCGGTCTTAAAGATCTGCTGAGAACAGGATCCTACCCAACTGTAAACTTGAGGAGGCAGTTTAAGCCCCTGAGGAAACAGTTGATGCTCTAGTCCTCAGGCTGTTTTCCTGTGGGAGATCTTAGAGGGTTATGAAAAGCTGCTGCACCCACAGACACCAGTGCCTGTGCTGGCAGCCTCCTTGCAGGATGCCCTGGGAGTGCTAAATCATACAATTCTTACATCTTGTTTGTGCCTTTGACCTTTGTCCTGGGGAGCTTTAAAGGTGTGTGTAAGTTGCTGTTGTGGTGGATGTTAAGGAGCCTAAAGTTTCTTGAGAGGTCCCTCTGAATGTGCGTTTCATTGTGTCCCTTCCAGAAGCGCAAGGAGGACTCTGCTGTGCTCTACTCCAGCCCCAAGCCCTGTGGGATTGTGCAGCCCCAGAGCACAGCAGAGATCCCAGTTGTGGTGGCAGTGCAGGCCCTGGGCACTCATCGCACCGACGTTCTCATCGGCGTGTTCGGGGATGAGAGGAACCCCCTGGTGAGGGCAAGGGGAGCTGTGAGCCTGTGTGCAGCTGCTCCTGGCAGGGTGCACGGGGACAGGGATTCTGCCGGGGAAAACAGGCACAGGCTGCTGGGGAGAAGGACAGGAGGGATGGGGGCACAAACAGCTCCTGCCTTAGAGGTGGGAATCTCAGTGTCTGACACAGAATGGAGTTGGGCTAAGATGGAATCCAGGGGGATTTCAGGTCATTTTTCTTTCAAATGCTGTTAACTTTGGAAACATCTGTTTAAAATGTCATCTCTCTGAGCGCAAGAGAGGATGTCAGAAGTCTTCTGGGAACCTTGAGCTTTCTGTAAAAGAAAGGAAAGCTGGCATTTGAAGAGTGGTTGCAAGGACTGAAGCTTCAATTAAAACATATGGAAATGGCAATGCCAAATTCCCTGGATGGCACCAAACATCTGAACCCGGGCCATCGTGGCACTGCCTGTAAATCAGTGAACAGGAAGGAAAAGCAATGCAGGCTGTGCCAGGGAGCCTGAAGTTTGACCAAACAGTTGCTTTTAACTATCAGGCTGCTTCTGTTAAAGAGGAGGGTTTCTCCCCACCAGAAGAACCAGTTGTTTAACTGTCAGGCTGGTCTTACCTAGAGATTTCTTGCAAAGATAAAAGCTTTCGGACAGTAATTTTTAGTTTGAAAGGTTCTCTTACCTTAATCCTTTCCAATTTGGAGGTGAACATGTAATTTTCTTTTTTTCCAAAAGCCCAGCATTTCAGCTGGAGAGTGGTAGCTGTCCCTAAAGAAATAACTTGAGCAGGGTTGAGCTGTTGAAGGTTTTTTAGGTTTCTCTGTTGTGGTTTGTTTTGGGTGTTTTAAAATCTTTCTTGCTTGCTTCCTGGAACAGAGAGCACAATTACGGAGCTCAGGACGGCTGGCAGAAATCTCCCCAAGCCCAAGGCTGGCAGAGCTTGGCAGGATCCCAGCACCACAGCCTGTGTATGTATGGATGGAAGGATGGAAGGATGGAAGGATGGATGGATGGATGGATGGATGGATGGATGGATGGATGGATGGATGGATGGATGGGGAATGCGACGTGAGTCACCTGGGAGTGTTGTAAAATGTCAACCAAGCCCCCAGCGGTGTCAGGGGAACATTCCTGATAAATCCCTGGTGGAGCTGCAGAGTTTCTGGCCTTGGGCACTGGGTGGGCTGTGCTGGCTGGGCACTGGCTGGGTCTGCCCCTCGGTGTCTCAAATCTCACCTTTTTGCTGCCTTCTCTGTCTTTTCCTCTCCCACTGTGCTTTTTGCATCCCCGCCAGGTGTAAATGCCTGTCCTCTGTAATTGCTCAATGCGAGCAGTTGCAGCTGCTGCAGCACCTCCGTGCCATCCCTGGGCTGCCTTTAGAACAGACCTGCCCCAGCCTGGATTGGGAAGGGCTGGATCAAAGCATTTCTCAGTTCAACGAGCCAGCACCCAGCCAGGGGCTGCATCTTGGCCAGGAGCTGCTGGTGCAGGTGTCCCTCCCTCCCTCCCACTGCAGGTCCCTGTTCATAGTTATTTATTTTCCAGAGATGAGCTCCACCCACCTAAATTCAAACCCCAGCCACCAAAGGAGATGAGAACCAGTCTGGATTGCCCAGCAACTCGATGGAGGCACTTCAGGACTGGACAGGAGGAGGCAGCCAGGGCCTTGTCCAGGTTTACACCAAATTTGGGGAAGAATCCCCCGAAGCAGCTCCGGTGGGAAAAAAGCAGATCCAATTGGCCCCTCACTCCAACTGGTCCAGCAGGAAAAAATACCTCCCTGGAGAAAGGTGGAAAACAACCTGTTTGTTAAACAATAAACCCAAAACAATATCAAACAATGAGACCCCTTGCCACTCTACAAGAGATGACAAACGGAGAAAAGCCCGTCCCTGGGTTGCAGCTCACTCAGTCTCTGATCAGTCCCTCCGGTGCTGGAATTGTCTCAGGCCAGGCCCGGCCCGGTGGGCCACAGGTGCAGCTGCAGGTGCTCTCCTGGGTGTTCAGTCCAGAGCAGGTTTCAAGAGGGCCAAAGAAAAGAAAATACACAGTCCAGGGAACTTCTTTGCCTCAGCTAGCTAACACTAACTAAAAAGCCAAAGAAGAGCTCTGTCCCGCTGTCTGTCCGCAGACAACAGCAGTCCAGGGGCAGGAATGTGGGGGAGTGGAGTGCAGTGTATGAAAACAAACTGCGCGCTTCTTCTCTCCCCCTTCACTCTCTGGAACACTCTTAAAGGTGCAAAACTTATTATTCAACATAAACAGAATGAGACAACTGGGGATAAAAGCATCATATGGTCAAGCCAGGACATTCCACCCCTTATCCCCATATCATCTGCTCACTACTAAAACTAATATAAACTCTAACTCTACAAGTACATACATGATACATCCATTATACAGCTATACACAGACAATGGTAATAACATTCAGCAAACAGTGATATTTACAGAGGTTTTATCCAACATTCAGATCTCCCTGAGGTACACATCGTGTTCTTCCATCTTTTTGCATTATCCACCATGTGCAACCTGGTCCCTGAGCAAAAACAACCCCACGAATGGGTTTGTCTGTATTCGAGGCAGGATTACTCCAAACTGTCTTCCCTAATAAACCTCTGACATGTACCACTGGGACTTTGTCTCCATCTACTCTCTGCAAAGGCTCAGAATGGGCAGGGCCCACTCGGTTAGTAGAGCCTCGGGTGTGAACTAACCAGGTGGCTTTTGCCAGAAGCTGCTCCCAGTTTTTGAAAGATCCCCCACCTAATGCTTTCAATGTGGTTTTTAACAGTCCGTTGTACCTCTCTACTTTTCCTGCAGCTGGTGCATGGTAGGGGATATGGTACACCCCCTCAATGCCATGTTCCCTAGCCCAGGTGTTGATAAGGCTGTTCTTGAAATGAGTCCCATTGTCTGACTCAATCCTCTCAGGGGTGCCATGTCTCCACAGAACTTGCTTTTCCAGGCCCAGGATGGTGTTCCGGGCTGTAGCATGAGACACAGGGTAGGTTTCCAACCATCCCGTGGTGGCTTCCACCATGGTCAGCACGTAGCGCTTGCCCTGGCGTGTCTGGGGCAGTGTGATGGAGTCAATCTGCCAGGCCTCCCCATACTTGTACTTGGACCACCGCCCACCATACCAGAGGGGCTTCACTCCCTTGGCCTGCTTGATGGCAGCACACGTCTCACAGTCATGGATAACCTCAGCAATACTGTCCATGGTTAAATCCACCCCTCGGTCTCGTGCCCACTTATAGGTGGCATCCCTGCCCTGATGGCCTGAGGCATCATGGGCCCATCGAGCTAGGAATAACTCTCTTTTATGTTGCCAATCTAAGTCTATCTTTGACACCTCTATCTTTGCAGCCTGGTCTACTTGCTCATTGTTTTGGTGCTCCTCATTGGCCCTACTCTTGGGAACGTGAGCATCCACATGGCGGACTTTCACAGGTAGCCTCCCTTACCCTGGGAGCAATGTCTTTCCACTCTTCAGCAGCCCAAATTGGTTTTCCTCGACGCTGCCAGTTAGCCTGTTTCCACCTCTCCAGCCATCCCCACAGAGCATTGGCTGCCATCCATGAATCAGTGTAGAGGTAGAGCTTTGGCCACTTCTCTCTCTCAGCAATGTCCAGGGCCAGTTGAACAGCTTTGAGTTCAGCAAGTTGGCTTGAGCCACCTTCTCCTTCAGTGGCCTCTGCCACCTGTCGTGTGGGGCTCCATGCGGCTGCTTTCCACTTGCGGTTCATTCCCACAGTGCGGCACCAACCATCAGTAAAGAGAGCGTATCGTGGATCTTCTGCTGGCAGTTGGTTGGATGGTGGAGCTTCCTCAGCCCGTGTCGCTTCTTGTTCCCCTTCATCAGAGAGACCAAAGTTTTCACCCTCCGGCCAGTTTGTAATTATTTCCAGAATCCCAGGGCGATTCAGGTTTCCAATACGGGCGCGCTGTGTGATAACAGCAATGCATTTGCTCCATGTAGCACTGGTTGCATGTTGCGTAGAGGGAACTTTTGCTTTGGACATCCACCCCAGTACTGGTAGTCGGGGTGCCAGGAGGAGTTGTGCTTCAGGGCCTATTACCTCTGAGGCAGCCTGGACTCCTTCATAGGCAGCCAAGATTTCCTTCTCTGTGGGAGTGTAGTTGGCTTCAGAGCCTCTGTAGCTTCGACTCCAAAATCCCAGTGGTCGGCCTCGAGTCTCCCCAGGCACCTTCTGCCAAAGGCTCCAGGACAAGCCATGGTTCCCGGCTGCAGAGTAGAGCATGTTCTTCACCTCTGGTCCTGTCCTGACTGGGCCAAGGGCCACTCCATGAGCGATCTCCTGCTTGATCTGTGCAAAGGCTTGTTGCTGCTCAGGGCCCCAGTGGAAAGTGTTCTTCTTACGGGTGACCAGGTAGAGAGGGCTCACGATCCGACTGTATTCGGGAATGTGCATCCTCCAAAAACCTATGGCACCTAGGAAAGCTTGTGTTTCTTTCTTGCTGGATGGTGGAGACATTGCTGTGATCTTGTTGATGACATCGGTGGGAATCTGACACCATCCGTCTTGCCACTTCACTCTTAGAAACTGGGTCTCTCAGGCAGGTCCCTTGACTTTGCTCTTTCTTTCCCTAGGCATATGCCTTCGAGGGTCTTTCAAGGGGATCAAAAATATTGTCATTATCATCATATGTGACAGTCCGGTTACTGGCCACTGGAGCTGCTTCCCTTTTGGAACTTCCTCTCTGAGTCTGCAGTTCACACACCCATTGTGCCAGAGCAGCGGTAGGTTTTCTGTGCCATCTCCCCATGTCTTCTCCACAATCACGCAGGTAGAACCACAGCTCAGCTCGTGGGGTGTTCCTTCTCTCGCCAACTGGGGAACGTCTGCGTTGGGCACCAGAACCTCTGATCTGTACTGCCGAGATTTGGAGAAAGCCCTCTTTAATCTCCTCCCTCAGTTTCTTGAGACCCTCCTCCATCTTGTCTTCTAATTTTTGCAGACATGTTTCCACTGCTGCGATTCTGGCATGTGTTGGGCCATGCACAGCACCTGCATATGCTCGGAGCTTCCTTGCCATATCCAGCACAGTCTCCTCACCATCATCCTGCTTCATTATTGCTAACGCAGAAGCGTATTCTCGTGGCCCAAGTCGTACAAGTTTTCTCCACATCAGAGATATGCATGGTACCAAGTCTGGATTTACAGTGTTTCCATCATCTGAGAAGACAATCTCGGCCACTGCCATTTCCATCAAGCGTTGAATCCCTTGCTCTATGGTTTTCCACTGGGTTTGCTGCATATAGAGATCGTCTGTGCACAGGTATCTTTGTGCTACACTTCTTAGACCCGTTGCCCGAGGCTGTGAGGGTTAGCCCCGCTCATCATTCCTTGGTCGATGACAGGATCCTGTGACGGGGATCCCAAATGCTTGGCTTCAGTGCCATCCAGAATTGTAGCCTTGCCTGCAGCATCCCAGAGACGGACCAGCCAACAAATTATGGATTCATCAGACCTTCGAGTGTAATCCTTCCCTTGGCCACGAAGGTCCTTCAGGAAAAAGGACCCAATATTTGCGTCTGATCTTGCACCTGCTGCTTTGACTCCTGATTTTATGTCAGGAGGCATCAAGGCTTCTTCTCCTGTATCACCATCATCATCATCATCCACTGGTTGGTTAGTTTTTTCTGTGCATTTCCCACTTCTAGTACTGGGAGCAACAGCCATGGGTTTAGATGCTGGCTTAGGCTCACTATCTGGTTTGGCTGCTGGCTTCAAGCCTGGGCTGTTGGCTACAGCTTGAGTGACTGGGATAGCTGATTTATCTCCCTGCCCCCCTGCCTCTGTCTGCTGCCCTACACTATCTAACAGAGTGTGATAAGCATAGGGCAGGGCCCAGCTTATTGCAATGAGCCTTTTCTCCTTAGAATCGTCATGGCACTTCTCTTTTAGGTATTTCCCCACCTCAGCTGGGTTCTGAATTTGTTCCCATGGAAAATCCCGGTCTACAGCATCAGAAAATTCCTTCAGCGTTTGGCTTATATTTTCCCATTGTCCACAGCACTCAGGATTTTTCACGCCTGCATCTGCTTCTGGGTCAGGGGAGGGAGAAATAGGAGAGTTTTCCTTGGAGAAGCTGACTCAGATCCTACAGGCCTGTGCTGAGTGTGGGATTTTTTGCCTTATTTCCTTCCCCATGTAAGATGAGGCTTTTCTCTGCATCATCATGGTAACCCCTCCAGCTTCCCTCCCAGAGCAAGCTGGGATGATCCTGGTCTCCATGGAGCCTCTTCCCAAGGCAGCCAGACTCCCTGTTTGCAGGGCTCTGCTTTCACCCAGAGCTGCTGTTGCACTGCTGGCCCTGGAGCTGTCTGACAAAGGCAGACTTTGCAGAGGGGCTGTCTCTTCCTCCCAGCATAGAAAATGGCTTGTTTTTCGGGTGCCAGCACCAAGTCCTGAGCACCCTCACCTGCCTCGAGGCTTGGAGGGATTCAGGTGCTCCCTGGACATGGCGCACACTGCCCTGGGAGCGGAGAAGGCAAGAGGGAATCTGTCTCCCTTGCCCATTGTCAGTGTGGCAAGCAGGGCTGGAGCTGCCAGTGCCACTGGGGGCCCTCAGCATTGGCCACAGAGGGGCCTCCCATCCCTGCAGGCCCATCACCAAGTGCTGCTGGGGCAGCTGCTTGTTGGAGAGGCCGTGCAGGGCATGTTGCAGGGCTGCCCAAGGACGCTGTGCAGCACCTGTGGAGGGCACTGCTTCCTCTGCAACTCCTCAGGGGCTCCCCAGGAAATTTTTGCAGGAGCTTTTGCTGTAGCACCTTGAGAAAGCAGCATTTAAATCAGAGAGAGAGGGGAAGAGCCTCAGGAGTCAGATGAGCTGGGCTGGACTCCTTCCCTCAGCTCCAAGAGCTCTCACTCTGAGTCTCCTCCTTTTCTAAAAGCAGGAAGTTTTGAAAATTTGTAATGGCAAGTTGTGCATCAGAGAGAATTTCTGCTGCCAGGAGCCATCCCAGTTCACTTTCAGGTGATGTACTAATTAATGCATTGACCCGTGAGTATGGGAGAAGATTTTCCCCATGGTCCCTGCACTGGTCAATGGCATGGATGCAGGATGAGGTGAGGGTGATTCTGGCAGTGTTTGGGGAATAGGCCCCTCTGGCTACAGCTGCAAGATGCTCTTCTGCATCCATTTCCATGCTCAACACCTCAATCTCTCCTGTCTTCCATCCAGGCTTTCAATATCCTGCCACTGCCAGGTGTGCTGCAGCCAGGAGAGAGCCAGCAGGTCTCCTCCACCTTCTCTGGCCACCTCACCACCACCTGCAATGTCCCGGAGCTGTGCCACATGGAGGGAGGCTCCACCTCCGAGGTGCTGGTGCCCGGGGAGGCCTCACGTGTCAGCTCCTCCCTGAGCCCCCAGGAGATCAACTGTGGCTCTCAGGCCCCTCTCAGGGACAGGTGAGTCAGCCTTCCGTGGGTTCCTGCTCTGCCATGGGTTATTGTCCCTGCAGGGCTTCCCTGCTCCAAGGCCTCTGAGCTCAGAGGAGCTGCAGAGCAAAGGCCAGCAGCAACACAGGGATGGCCACTCTGAGCTCCCTGGCTGCCAAGAGAGGAAGGACCTTCTTCTGTTGAGACAGAACATCTTCTTCTCTATTTGAGTGCTGAGCCCTGCTGGCTTAGCTGCTGCCTGCAGGGAGCTGGGCTCTGGGCTTGCCTTGGCACCGCCTCTAGAGGTGTCTTGAAGTCCATGGTGTTGAGTGGCATCTTCTTCATCATCTGCCTTCTTCACCAGAACAGTGGGATTGTGGTATGGGCAGGTGTGGGGCACAGAGCAAACCTTGCTTTGGGTCCTGCTCCTGCCACAGCTGAAGTCCTTGCACTGCTGATCTGCCAGGGTTCTCCTTATGGTGGCACAGCAGCCAGAAAAGCTCCTGTGCTTTAGGCTCCCCTGCAGCTGCAGCCATAGGCAAGCACAGGAGAAGCTCAGCTCCAGCAAGGCAGCCCAGCTCAGGACACACAGGCCAAGTGTGGAGCTGGGAGTGGAGGCTGCTTAAAGCAAGCCTGTGCATCAGGACTTCTTCAGGCCAGGCTGAAGTTGGTTTCATGGGGAGGAGAGGGACGAGGCTGCTTCCAATGGTTTCCATGGCAGCCAGCACTGGTTTGCTTGGTCCCAGCTGGGTTCCAGCAGGAAATCTGCCTGACAAGAGCCTGTCTTGCAGGAGAGGAGTTCCTGCAGCCTTTGCTTTCGGACTGATAGGATTGTTCTCATGAAGGAGCAGGCTAGGAGTCGTTAAAACCGAAGATCACGGGCAGAGACTCTCTAACTAATTCAAGTTAGACAGTGGGATGTTTATTAACACCGGCGGGTGGCACCAGAGCCGTCCCTAAAAGGCGTGACCGCGCTGTCCAAGGTTCTTTGCCCTCTCTTTATTTCCCAAGATCTTACACACAATACATCTGCACAACCCCAGCACCTCCCATCCCTGCTCTGTATTCAAATGAGGTCATTGGTCCTTCACTCCTGTGCACTTCTTCACTTGAATTGGGTTGGTGGTCTCAAATTGGGTCAGTGGTCTTAAGGGATGAGGTCAGGAATGTCTTCATCAGGTCTCTGTGACCCTCTGGCACCATCCAAGGTCCCCAACTTAGTGATTGATTGACATCAAGCCCAGGTGCTGACCATTGTTCTCCTGGTTTCAACATGTTCTTATCACAGTTCACTTCCTCCACTTCCTTCTAGAAAGAAGCTCCTAATGGTAAACAATAGAACAATCAGCTCCAGCTTAAGCATCTCATAACCATTAACCTATGGTCTGCCTATCTAACTTACATCCTGATCAATGGGAATTGCTTCTAACCCTCAGCTGAAATCTGAACTCTTTAAAATCATGCTTCAGCTGTGCCCAGGGAGAAGGGGGCTGAATGAGCTGAGTAAGAACTGTAGGAGAGCTAAGCAGATGTCTGCAATCTGTGCTCTGCTTTAAACTGGGAAGCCAAGAGACAAAGGGCGTTTCCAGGCAGCAGCGCAGAGAGCTGCTGGATCAGCCTTTGGCAGGAGCTGAGGGGTCTGGCTGTGCCTTCAGAGGGAGCGTGCACAGTCAACACCTTATGATGGCAAAGCTCAGGTTTGGCCGGTCCTGGAGGTCCCCTTCCACCCATGCCCTCACTTGGGATGTTCCCAACCTCTGTGGGTTGAGGAGAATTGACGGAAATGGCCTCAGGGTCAAGGAATGAAGTGCAGGGCCAGCCAGGACGAGGGAGCCCAAGGTTCTGGTGGGACTCTCAGCCATGTTTTCTGTTTTGTCTGCACAAGGGAGCTGAAGGAGCCAGCTCAAAATGTCGAGGAGGAGGCAAAGGCCTTAGAGGAGGAAGAGAGGAGGAAGGAGGATGAGAGGCAGAAGAAGGAAAAGAAGAGTGTCTCTGTTGGGAAGCAAGCTCCAAAACCAGCGAAGGGGAAACCAAGCCCCGGGAGAAGAAAGAAGCCCATGCGAAAGCATCAGAGAAAGGAAAGCAGAATCCCAGAGAAGAAGGAAAGCAAAATCCCAGAGAGGAAGGAAACCAAAATCCCAGAGAAGGAAACCAGAGCGCCAGAAAAGAAGGAAACCAAAGCCCTAAAGAAGAAGGAACCCAAAGCTCCAGAGAAGAGTGAAACCAAAGCCCTAAAGAAGAGCAAAACCAAATCCCTAAAGAAGGGGGGAACTGCAATCCCATAAGACCCAGCTGAGCTGGAGAACTCTTTACTCTTTATTCACAAAACTCATTTTACACAGTTTGGCAGACCTCGTGTGCAACATTAGTTAGTTCATAGATTTCTTAGCAGTTCTTCTGTTATTGGTTAATAAATTAGATTTTACTTGTGCATCAAACCTCTCTATTGTATTGTTTACCTGTTCTCTTCACTGATTCTCATGGGACAAATCCCTTGATGCAGGTGCATTTGTTTTTCACCCTCAGAATAGATTGTTCACAAAGTCTCATTCTCAAAATAGCTTCACATGGGAACTTGTAACTGCTTAGCTGCACTCAGAATATGTTCTGCCATATTATGCTATTAATAAGGCAGAACAAGGCCTGATTTCAAAAGGCCTTTCTTTTATCATTATTCTACCTGTCTACGACATCTCCCCCTTTTTGTTCATTTAAAAAGGCTCCTATGTTCTGATGTTGAAACAGCTCACTCTTGTGAGGGTATTATCTCATCAGAGTTGTCACTGGTTATCTGTTAGATATGGGATAAGATAGACAAAAGACCAATTACAATCAACAAAACTTAGCAAATTCTATCAAGTCATTGACACAGGGTTTTGCAGCATGAGAAAACAAAAGAATAATGTCCAATGTCTCTTAGGGAAATGGAAAGAAATGACCATTGTTTCCAATGAGTTGAGAAGGATGAGAAAGTCTATGAGCTGAAAATGTTGATCTTTGACATCACTGAATGTCCTCCTGGGCGCTGGAACAGGGAATAACTGCAGAAGGTTCATAGGAGCACTGTACCATGAGGATGCCATGAGGCTTTTGTTGGCAAATTGCCTCTGTCAGTTTCCAGCCACAGCCATGTCTTGGCAGTCCTCCTTCTGCTCCTGCTCTGGCCACCAAGGCTGCAAGGTGATGAGGTTATTTCTCCTTTCACTGGGTCTCATGTTTTCAGAGCCTATCTGTATCTGATGGAATGAGCAGGTGACTGCTTTGAACTGCTGATGATAAAACACAGGCACATCTTCTCCTGAAGTTAATGAATCAATCAGGCTTCACTGTGGTACACTCAATTGGGATTTAGATGTGATGATCTTTTTTCCAAATTTCTCATGTAAATATTGCATTATTCAAAATGATTAGTTGTCCAAATTTCTCATGTACACATTGCCTTTTTGAACGTTCTTAAGGTGTTCATTCCTCATCTACTTTATTTTTTAAGAATGAGATGCATGTCTTTTGTTATGAGTATGAAACAACACCATAGCAAAATCTTACATGGAGTGGACAAGAAACTTACAGCAATTAGGAATAATTTGGATACAACAATCAGGAATATTTCAAATAGCAGAGAAAGCTAACAACATAGGTGGAATTAGGTAAATAGCAATCTCTGAAATAATGTACCATCACCTCAGAGTCTGCAAACAGCTGACAAACCTCGATTCAGTGGGGACTTGGATAATTATTTCCAGATAATAATTCCCAAGCTCCCTTTAAAAATGGTTCAACTGTCATGTCTAGAGGGTCAAATTGCCAAGTCAAAGCAACTCAAATCTAGCTTTGATGCAGAAAACATCTGGGTCTGTTGGCAAATTCCCATCCAGGTAGAGCTAAGGCCTGGCCACCAGCCAAGCTCTAAGTGGGAGAGAATTCCTTAAATGTAATTTTAAACAAGGCTCTTGAGAATAGCACTTAGGAGTAAAGGTCTAGGGGTGACAGACTAATGAACCATCCAATAGCTGTCTCCTCCAAAATTTCCTCAGCACAGAGATGCTTTAAACCCAGCAAACTGTTGGAGTGGTTCTGTAATAATCATTGGGGCAGCATCTGATTATTTAGAGTAGATGCCACAATACCATCAGTTTAGAGGAGACTTCCGACAAAGCTGAGATCTCATTTCTTGGAACTGTGAAAAATACTTAAAAATGATGAGACAGCACTGGGTCAAACCGCAGAGCCACAGTGTGAAGCCCAGCTAGAGGGGTAGTCTGGTCTGAGAGATACATAAGCAGCTAGGGAACAAAAGGAGGATCTTGAAATGACACACGTCTTGTAGATAACTACACCAAAAGATGGTAAGGCATATGGAAAGCTGGCTATAAAAACAGTAATACAAACATTTATATATTTATGACAGAATAAATGCATCATAGGAAAACACTGAACACCTCACTAGTAAAATTGATGATACCTCAGATTAAATAACACTCAAACCTGATAGAAATTTATTTGGACAGCGCTAGAGCTTAACAAGAGGAACCTAAACTCAGCCTTAAAAGGATTTCAAATTAATAAACATCATTTCATTATCACCTTAGTAGAACAAAAAGCGTGCTCAAATGAACTCAATTCCTATAAATACCAAACATAACTGGATCCATAAAACCTGGAATAGAACATTGTTCAAACTTAGTAATACTGAAACTTAACAGAAATAAAATCTACCAAAATTAACCAAATAAAACTTTGCCTTATTTAATTTAACAGAACAAAACTGAGCATTGCAATATTGGGCTTTAATTTAACAGAGTTAAAATGAACATCCTTAAAAGTTATAGGTAAGACATGGTGTAATTTTGTCTAAGGTTATTAACACAAAAAGACTACTTCAAGATGAATAAGCCATAAGTGAAATAACAGCATGATGGTGTACTAGAGGGATTCAAGGTGTTACAAGCATATTAGAATTATTATTAAGTAATTATTAATAAATCAGTTATGAGAAAACCCATGGTATCTGCAAATTCCATGGAAACAGAAATTCAGTTAGACTTTTTAAAGTGCGAGGTTACTGGAAAATAAATATAATAACATGCAATTTAACATATTGTTGAACAACCCAACAGCTTTTTGTGACTGTATCTGGCATCATTTTATATGGCAAATTTGTTAGCATTCTTGTTAAAGAAATCAGACCATGTTAAAATTTGATAGGTAATAAGGCATTGCATTTACTGCTTCTCAACATAGTTGATATTTACCCATAGGGATAGTTACAGGCTTTGTTAACTGCTGATATGTCTTTTTGGTATGTGTTTTTTGCCTGGTCAATTTCTGGCCAATTGTTTTTCAGACGTCTCAAGTAAAATTTGACTCAGGATGTGGCCTTGGATGACTCCAACAGGTCCAGTTCTTGGGATTCCTCTAGAGCATTGGGCAGCATTTTTGTCCGCCTGTCCCAAGTATCTGCCAGGTTGGGTCTCTTACCTGTGGTGCAGAGGAGCTCCGAGTTATAGACAGGCCAGGCATCTGCTGCAAAGGTGTCACGGTTTGACACAATGCCACTTTGGCACAATGCCAGTGCCCCCAGGAAAATACATTCTCCCTGGTGTCTGCTGTGAGATGGGACCAGCAATAGAGCAAAGCAGGCTCCAGCTTAGGAATAAAAAGGAAAAAAAAAAACTTTATTAACTTAGAATATATATGAGAAACACACAGAACTCAGGACGAAAACCTTCCAAATATTCCTCCTCCCCCGACCAAATTCACAATACATCACAGTAAGCAAAACCTTGGATTCTCAATTCAGATACTACCCCTCAGATCGCCAACTCTCAGACCATCACCACCCTTTAGATAATCAATTCTGAGTTCATCAAGAAGAGAGGAGTCCCTCTTGTGCCATAGGCTTCCCCTGGAAACACAGTTGAGACCTCTTGTGTTTCCATGTTACACGTGGCACCGCCCGGAGATCATTTGCCATCTTGACATCTTCCTTCCGTGCCCAGAGCTCTTACCACTGCACATGGACCTGAGCTGCTTCCAGCGTTCCTCTTTTAAGGATGCTTTGCCCAGTTCCAAAAAAAGCGCAGTCTCTCACTTTTAGGACACCTGTCAGCCCCAAATTCACCCCCTGGGTCCGATGGGTCTTGAGAACAGAGATCTTCTTCCCTGAAGACAGAGGGCACCACCACCCTCCTCACCCGTCGTCCCTGTTCACGCCACTCCTTCACATAACAACACCACACTCTCTTGGCTCCAAAATTGCCTCCCCCAAAATGCAGTCTCTGTGTCACAGGAGAAATGCTTCTGTCCATGGCTATACAAGAGAAGGCCAGCCAAAGGCCACTCCATCATCTCCTCCCACCTAGGATTTTTCTCAACTCTTCTGATATCTTTCACTTGCACGGACTTTCATCACACTTGTCCATTTCCTTCTATTTCATCTCAATCTCTCTTGTCATTCAGATCCAGAAGGATCTGTATTTGTAAGATTTCATCATCCAAGAAAGAGTTCAAATCTCAGGCTCTGCCTGTCCAGGACTCCCATGCTGGGCACCTGCTCGCCGCACCCTTGCTGCACGACCCCCTTCTCCTTCAGCCGCGCTGCCAGCACATGATATCAAATTTCAAGGTGGCACAAGCATAGGCACAATCTCTCTCTCTCTCTGTCTCGGGGGGCCGGGGGCTGCCTGCTGCCTCTCAGTGCTCCTCCACCCTTCCATCCTGCAGGGGCCTTCACCTCCCCTGTCTGTACAAGGCCCCGGCCTACCTCACCCGGCTCCATGGCTTCCTCTCACCCGCCCAGCCAGCAGCTGGGCAGGGGAGCTCTGACCTCTTTCACCCACTGGAACCAAAAGACAGTTTTCTTGGCAGTTCTTTGCTTTTAACCCCCTGTGTTCTCAGAGGCGTATCCATGTCCTCAGTGGCCACACCACATGCCAATATTCAAATCTGAGCACCTATTACTTGGACTACAGCATATCCCAGAAAACTTACTTCCTTTCAAACCACGACAGGTCCATTTACATATTGGGATTAATTGTCCAATTACAGCCTCAGGTTATGCAATCCCATCCTTCCGGTTTGCTCTCCTCAATTCACTGTTTTTGGCGCTTTTTGGGCCTGAAGCTGCAACAGTGTCCAGTTCTGGGGCTGGAAAAGAATTGTTTTGTCTAACTACACTGTGAAGAAAACTTGCTAACACTCTGTATGAAGTCCAGAGTTACAGACTAATGCAGTACAGAATCTGGAAATATGCCAGCTAAAACTGAAGGCATCAGCCTGTTCCGTGTTCCCTTGGTTCCATGGGGATCCAGAGCATCACAATGGCCGCTTGTTCCCATGAGGCTCCCGAGTGTCACCGTGGTGTCCTTGGACCCACCTGGTCACAACTGACCCAAGGTTCCATGAGGTTCCCCAGTGTCACCATGGTCACTGTCAGAGGCTGGATGTGATCAGTGTCCTGAGACAGCCTGGGATGAGCTGTCAATCAGTCACACAGTGGGGACAGTGCTAACCCAGCCCTGATTGCCTGAGCGATCAGAAATCCCACCTGGGGGAGGCCCACAAGGGCCCAGGGGCTTAAAAACACAGAGCACAAGGTGAGTCCCTGGTATGGACTCTGCCTTCTCCTGGGGTTTGTGTCTCACCCACACTGGAACCCTAGGAACTGATAGTCATGTGCGTGTCTTTCTATAGAGCTTCTGTCTTTCTGTCTCTCTCTCTTTCTTCTCCTTCTAATGGTCTTTATATGCAACATTTTTGGGTACCTCAACAGCTTACATATTTAAAGGTTTTTAGGTTAAATGAGCTAAGTTATTGAAGTTGCTGCTATGAAAAGTGTTTTCTGTGTAATTGGAGGTTGCATTAAATCCTCTTCCAAAGTTTCTTGGTTTTTTGCACTTTGCCAGTAGAATTTTGTGTCATTTTGACCTCTTGAAAATATCTGGCTGGTGTTTCTCCTGTGCACCAAACTCGAGTAAAGGAGCCTTTGGTTACCTCCAGCATTTCAGTGTTCTGGGCTGTTGCGCCCCACAGGCTCACAATGGCCTCTTGTTTCCACACTGGCCCCTTGGTTCCATGGGCCCCAACAGTGCCACGATGATCCCCCTGGTTCCGCAACTTCCCACAGTGTTGTAGAGAATTCATTTTTAAAGGAGTTAATATAAAGTTCCAATGAGAGTTATAGATTGTTTGCTTAATGTTTTATAGTTATGTAATGTTCCAATGTTAATTATTGTTTGTTAAAGGTTTTATAATTATGTAAATCCCCTTCCCGTTGGGTATTACCGCCGCTGCTCCCACTCTTGTCTAAAATGGCGAACCATCCAAGACCATAAAGAAGTTGATTACGTCACCTAATAAGCAAATATGAAACTCCCATAAGACTTAGCAGAAAAGGATTACATAACAAAAACCTCTAGAACAATGAAGCACCATGCAAATAAAGAATCAAAATAACACCTCTAAACAGAGAGAAACTTGAGACAATATCAAAGACACAGGTCAGAACTTTTTGCCTACGTCACCCTAACCAGAGTGGGCCAAGAGCAGTATAAAGATTATGAACCTGAAACCAACAGCCGTCGACTCAGAGACTCTTATGAGGAAAGAAGACCCAGCTCTGCTGGACGACGGAGTTGACCTCCTCCTCCTCCTCCATGCCGTCTCGGAAGGAGCGGTGGTGTGCGCACACCCCCATGGGTCCCCTACCTAGACTGTTTCCAGTAAAGCTGAAATCACTAAAGAGCTGGACATGTGCCATTCATAACAGTCTTGGGGACTGGTCCAGGCCAGACCACACCCGAAGAGGACTGAGGGCCTCCGGGATATCTGGCCCTATCTGGACCGGTCGGCAGCAGCCTAGGACCAGTGTGGAGGAGCATCGGTGAGTAAAGGCGGTGGCAGAAGTAGGAGGCAAGCGAAAGAAGTGTGTGTGAGACGGGGCCCGGCAGCTCGAAGCCCGAGGCAGCTGTGGCCCTCCGAGTACCGCGGTTCCGGACTCCTGCGAGGAGACCAGCCAGAAAGAGAGGGAAGCAAGAGAAGCCTGAGTGAGTGAGACGCCTCCCAGGGGAATGAGGTGGGCCCCCCGTTAGGGCGTGGGGAGGAATAGAAAGGTGAGTGGCACACAAGGGGTCGGCCTTTCCCCTTAAGACTTGGTAGGTGCCCTCAGGGTGTGCTGAGGGTGGCAGACGCATTGGTGAGCTGGCACGCAAACCCCGAATGGCGCTCCGGGTGCGTGGAGGATCGGGGCAGTGTGAGTCGCGCACAATCCCTGCAGTGGGGGGACACGGGTCCCTAGCAGGGTTTAGGGTGCCCCGAGTACAGCAGCAGCACTGAGTAGAGCCAAGAGGGCCCCAGTGCCCAGGGTGGAACGGCGGTGCTGGGGGTTCAGTGTGCCGCGGTTCAGGTAGAAACCGTAAACCCACTGGAGGCCCCTGGAGGGATTGGGGTCACAGGGCAGGGCAGGGCTGGGCTCACAGGGCAGGGCAAGGCTGGACCTGCCCCTTCCTCCCCCACACACAAAATGTTTAGAGCCAACAATCTCCTCCAGTCTGTCACAACAGGCAGTGTTGGAGGTGAAATCCCATTTGTGGCCATGGGCACCTGGCTGAGAAGGACAGTTCTTTTCCATGGGAAGGAAAACACAGAGCCCCAAGGTTTGGAAGGCAGGTGACAGCCTCAGCAGGCCAAGGCCAGCTAGACTTGTCAGTAATAGCACAGTTTGGATTTAGGGAATTTTGGAGGTGGAAACCCAATCTCGGCCACGGGCACCTGGAAAAGCAGGACAGTTCTTTCCCATGGGAAGGAGAGCATGGAGCCTCCCTCAGTGTTTTGGGGACGGATGAGAGGTGACCCATGTGAAACCACTGCCAGCCAGACTTGTCCTGGCAATATTCCTATGGGAAGAATCCCTGGATATAAAGGAAATTTGGAGATGAAATCCCACTTCTGGCCATGGGTGCCTGGAGCAGAAGGACAGTTCTTTTCCATAGGAAGGAAAGCACAGAGCCCCAGTGTTTTGGCAGCACATGAGAAGTGACACTCAACATGCAAAGGTCAGTTGGACCAGTCAGGCAGTCCATGGGAGGCCAAACCAGCCAGAGCTGTTCTGTGTTCCCTTGGTTTTATGGGGCTCCATAGTGTCACAATGGTGCCTTGGATCCATGGGGCCCCGCAGTGTTATAATGGTGACTTGATTCCATGGGTTCCAGCAGTGTCACAATGGCCCCTTGATTACAAGAAGACCTGCAGTGTCACACTGGCCCCTAGGTTCAATGGGGTCCCACAATGTCACAGTAGCCCCTAGGTGTCATAAGGCCCCGCAGTGTCACAATGGTCCCAAGGATTCCATGAGGCTTTGCAGTGTCACAATGGTCTCTGTGGTCCCCCAGGCCCCACTCTGTTCCATGAGGTCTGCAATGTCACAATGGACCTTTGGACCCTGGGGGTTTGCTGTGTCTCAATGGTCTCCTTTGGTTGCCCAGTGTCACAATGGACCATTGATGACAGGAGGCCACTCTGTGTCACCCTGGAGCTTTGATTCCATGTAGCCCTGCAGTGTCACAAGGGTCTCCTTTGGTTGCCCAGTGTCACAATGGACCACCGATGACATGAGGCCCTGCAGTGCCACAATGGACCTTTGGTTCCATGCAGCCCTGCAGTGTCACAAAGGCCTCTTGGTTTCACAAGGCCCCACAATATCACAATGGTCCTCCCAGGGTCACAATGGTCTCACTGATTCCATGAGGCCTCACAGCGTCACAATGGTCTGCAGGTTTCCATGAGTCCCCTGAGTGTCACAATGGTCTCTGTGTTTCCGTGGTGCCCCTCAGTGTCACAATGGCCCCTTGGTTCCATGAGGCTGTAAAGTGTCTTAATTGTCTTTGCATGGTTCCATGAGGCCTTGCAATGTCACAATGGACCTTTGGTTCCATGGAGTCTCGCAGTGTCACAATTGCCCCTTGGTTCCATAACAACCCACAGTGTCATAACGGTCTCCATGGTTCCATAAGGCCCCATGGTGCCACAATGGACCCTTGGTTGGAAGGGGCCTCTCAGTGTCACAATGATCCCTACATTCCATGGAGCCACACTGCATCAGTACAGTCCCCTTGGTTCCATGAGGCCCAGCAATGTCACAGTGCTCTCCATGATTCCATGAGGCCCCACAGTGTCACACTGGTCCCTTGGTCTCACAGGGCCCCACAGTGTCATAATTGTCCCTTGGTCTCACAGGGCTCTACAGTGTCACAATGGTCCCTTGGTTCCATGGCCCTGTGCTGCTGCATTCCCCCCTGCCCTTCTCAGGCCGCCCCTGCCAGCTGAGAAATGCTCCCTGGGCCTCGGCCTTGGCCAACAGCCCCTGGGCTCAGCTCCTCTGCAGCTCATCACAAACACTGTCTGCTCCAGGCACTGCTGCTGCCCAACCAGCTCCTGGTTCCTTTAGCAGCAGCCCTGGGAACTGTTTTTGTTCCCTCCGTGGCACAACATCCCTGTTCTCACACTGCCAAAGAAAGCTGTTGGTGCCAAGTGCGGCCAGGATGAACCATTGCTGGGACTGAAGCCCCTCTCTTGGTGCCCTGCAAGCAGCGCTCCAAAAGGAGCCCTTGGAGCTCTCCTGGGCCAGCCACTCCCTCTGAGTGGGGCCTCTCCCAGCCGGGAACTCTCCCGTTTGCAGCACCCGGGCATCCTGAACAACGACGGAGCCTGGGCCGATCCCCCCACTCCTCCAGGCTCAGCCCTTTGCCCTTTGCTGGGGAGATGCCAAAGCATCAGCAGAGAGCATTGCCTGCCCTCAGGGGAATTGCTCACAGCTGCCTTGCACTGACTCTTTGTGTCTGTGTGCACACAGGAGTGCCTGTGCTGGGGAAATGTGGCAGAAATGCCACAGAACTCTGAGGGGTTGGAGTGCCTTGGATAGCTGAGTCAGTCAGGCCTGTAGCTAAATTAAATCACACGATCTTCGTGAAGATAAATGCTGCTAAGAGTTGTTCTTAGTTGCTGAGTTGTTACCTTTAATATAAGTTATAAGATAAGTATTGTAAAGTGTTATTCCTCTGTTAAATTGCAAAGTCATAGGCTTAAGTTAGGTTAAATGCCGTTAGACTCTGCTCTTTTGCTAAATTGTGAAGTTGAAAATATCAGTTAAGGTTAAGGTATCAGTTAAGTCCTGTTGAGTTTGAGCTCTGTTAAGCTTTTAGGCCGTATTCCTTTGATCCTTGCCCTCACTGTCCTTGTGTCACACACACACACCGAGGGACAGTTTGGGTTAATTTCTGGTTTGATTGCCTGGATTCTGTTTGGCGTTGCTGTTGCTTTGTTTCCCTGGTGTGCCTGAAGTGTCCAGTCAGGAGCAGAGTGACTCTTGCCAAGGAACTCTGTGCTGCTGTCCCTTAATATTCAATCTGGTTTTTGCTGCTCCCTTGCTGGGGATTTTTTCAGCGCTCTCAAGCCCTTGTTCGTACCAGGGTGAAGGAGCCCTGGCCCAGGCTCTGGCCCTGGGGGACACGGGGACGCTGCCGGGGGGTCCCTGTCCCCCTGTGCCACCCCAGGGCCCCGGCCCCCGTGCCCGTGTCAGGCTCTGGGGTCGATCTCGTGGAACATCCTCTGGGGGAGGCTGCGGGGCCGGGGGACCCGGGGGGACAGGGGACCCCGCTGTGCACGAGCAGGGTTGGACTGCTCTGGGGGAACTGTGAGGGGGGCCGGGGCAGAGTGACCTCCCCGGGATGAAGCAAAGTGAAAATTTTCCAGGGTAGAAATCCATTTTAATTTAGGTGAAATGTACATTTTTGAGTTGAGTCTGTGGTTAGAAATCGTAGTTATTTAGCCAGACTGCAAGGCCTAAGCTCAGTGAAGTTACTTCAGCGAAGGACAGAGATAAAGGGGAGGAGACAGAAGATGATAGAGAGAGACAGGGATTGCTGTAAGGGCAAGTCAGCCTGACCTCGGAATTCTTTCTGATAAAAAGGAACTAGTGGCAAAAGTCGCACAAAACCTATAAAAATGAATATGTATTGTTGGAGCCAAACGCATGGTGCTCAAGTTAATTTCAAGCTCATCTCCCCCTCCTGAAGTCTACCATTTGGAAGCCCTCAGTGCTCCAATGGATGACCTGGTGGAAGCCTCAGTAGAAAACACTGACCCTCCTGTAGAGGAAGAACTGATTTACCAACCATGGTTTGACAATCATTCTGCACCACAAACATAGTCCTCTTCTTTTTAAACAAAACTAGGGGGAGATGTTGTGGTGTGCTGTGATGTCCCATTTTGGCCTTCCAGGTCACTTTCCCAGGTGTGCCTATACGTCTATCCCTTCCCCCTTGCCCCCATGCTGAGTGAGTCCTGTCAATCAGGCTAAACGTTCCAGCAAGGCGTGGTGTGGTTGGTCAAGTTCAAAGGATGCCCCTATGCCCAGAGGTCATTGGCCTGTCTGGGTGTCATCTTCCCCTGAGACCCTGCCCCTCTCACCTGGTTGGTGGCTCACCTGTACCTCCCCTCCCCCTGTCCCTGAGCTTAAAAAGGTGATCAGAGCATGCGGTCTGGGTTCTGTTGGAGCAGTTCCTCACGTTCAGACCTCTGTAACCATGGAATAAACCTCTGGACATTAAACCCTCCAGCAGAATCCATCTCCTTTTTCTCTTCACCATCGCCTGAAGCTATCCTCTTGAGGTAAACGGGGTCCTAACAAGCCTGGACTTGTTCAGTGCCCAGCTGCAACCACCAGCAAGCCAAGGTATCTCTGGGGTGATACACCGCAGTTGCTGCCTTTGGCCCAGCAGCGAGGGTCAGACCGGCCCAGGCACAATCTAACTGGTAATATTGGGAGCCTTTTTTCCAATAATGTATGAACCCATTGTGAAACTGTATGCATATGTATTGGAGAGGGGGATAAAAGGAGATCTGAAGTTCTCAGAGGTACGCAGGCCTTTTTGAGGACAGTTTTCTCCGCATGTGTCCGGCGCCCTAAATAAACATACCGAGCTTTACAACTTTTATAAAGTTGTGAGGTTTCTTCTTTTCTCTGCAAAATGGGGGACCTCACACTGCCCCTGTGATGTCACAGAGCCCCCTGTGAGTTCACACAGCCCATGTGATGTCACACAGCCCATGTGATGTCACACAGTCCCATGTGATGTCACAGAACCAACTTTATGTCACCTTGTGATGTCATACAGCAGTGCTGTGATGTCACACAAGAGTGATGTCACAAAGTCACCCTGTGATGTCACCATCTGTTCTGTGAGGTCACAGCCTGCTCTATGATGTTCCACAGCCACCAGGTGATGTCACAACTCACTCTCTGATGCCACAGAGCCACCCTCTATGTTGGCAGACTCTGCTCTATGGCCTCACACCCTACTCTGGGGTGTCACAGCCAGCTCTGTGATGTCACCACCCACTCAGTGATGTCACAAAACCCTCAAGAACTCCCTTCTATTGAAACGCTGAAGTTCCTTGTACTTTGAAGAGATCCCTGTCAGGGACACGACTGAGAAAGTGTCCCCAGGCCCCAGGCAGAGCAGAGAACTGGAGGCAGTGATGACAGGTGGGGACAAAGAGAAGCCAGTTCTTGGTGCCCTGGGGCACAGCAGGGTCTGTGCCACCAAGGGCTGTGAGGACACACCTTGTCCTGAGGCCCTGGGGCCTCCTGGCACAGCCCCAGCCAGGCTGGGCACTGTCAGCCCCTTGTCCTGCCCTCAGCATCCCCCCCTAGCCCACATCCCAGTGGCCTCAAGGATCTGCTGGAAGGAGTCCCTGGGGAGCCTTGCTCAGCAATGGCCCTGGGGGCTCCTGAATGCTCCCTGCAGGGACTGCAGGTTTTTCAAAGGACCTTTTTTGGGTTTGGCTTTTGCCTTGGAGTCTCTGAGAGGTTTGTGCAATCATGGCCTCCAATTTTCTGCTGTAATTAGTCCCTGGAGAGGCTTTGTCAGTAACAACCCTCAGTGGGGCTCATTAATGCCTTGAGATACTCAAGGTTTTTAAGGTACTTTGGATTTTCCTTCCCACACTGAGTGTCTGAAAGGTTTCTGTGCCATCCTGGCCACCAGTTCTCTCCTCCAAGGAGTCCATGAGGAGCCTGTGTTGGAGAGGGACCTCAGTGGGAGCCATGAATGCCTGGAGACACTCGGGGTGTTTCCTCTGACTGTGACTCCTGGCAAGGTTTGTGCAATCTCCTCCCAGGCCCTGGGCTTCAAGGGCTCAGCTCCAAATGCACCATGGAGCTCATCAGGATCAGGCAAGTCCTGACAAACCATGGCTCTGCCTTGATTTCCCTCTGCTCTCATGCAGTTCATCAGGAGGGTTTCTGTAGTGGTTTTGGGTCACCAATTTTAGATTTCTTGGCCAAAGCATCAATTAGTGTGGTGTGGTTGGGTAATTACGAGTGCACTCACTAGAATACATTGAGATAGGCTGTGAGATAGGATTAAGAGAAAGACAAAGTAGGCTCAAAGCTTAAAAGGGTATAAAGAAAAGTTTGTCAATAGTAACTAAGAGTAGTAGGAATTCAGAACACTTCTCCTCTCTCTACACCCTTTTCTTTCTTACTGACAATGAAAAGAGACAAAACCTAAAATTTTCAGTCAGTTTACCACCTCTAGAATAGTCTTTCTTCAGTTCACTTAGGGAGAGGAGTCTCACTTTCATGCCATGGAGACTTCTCTATAAGAAAACAGTTCTCTTGTGGTTCTCAATTCCCATGAAGAGCAGCTGCCGTGAAAATCTGCAATTGTGAATCCCTTCCATTTTTTCCACAGCTTTTCCCAAAGCTGTGTTTATGGGTCATGTGAACTCATGGGGTATTAGTTTAAAGATGAGCTGTTGAAGAGCAAAGGTGCACTTCATCTATTTCTGAAATCATCTTCATCCCTGAAAATAGAGATCTTCTTCTCCTGTGAGGGCACAGGGTCTCATCACTCTTTTCTCTTTCTCTGTGAAGCTCTCATGGGATCACAGCTACTTCAATATTTGCTTACTTTAGCATGGAGGCCTTTGCTGAACAAGTCATCTCTCCATAGTTTTCAACGTGTTATAGGGAATAAGAGAGTCTAATGTATCAATTACATCCTTCTCCATGGCTTTACAAGAGGATTTCAGCCCCAAGATCAAGGTATCTCCTCATCCCTCCCATCTGGGACTCAACTTGCTCTTCAGGGATCTTGGTGTCTTCCTGTTGCTCCTCTGTGAGCCTGCACTTTGTCCTTTTCTCTCACTCGATGGCGGATGGAGGCACTGAAAGAGTTCATATCTCACCCGGGGCCTGCAGATGGTTCCGTGACCCCGGCCGGGCTCGGTGCTTGGGCCGGAGCTGTTTTACGATGGGGGTTTCTGCAGCGGCTGCGCTGGGGCTGTGTCAGGATGGGCCGCGCTGGGGCAGGGCCAGGATCTCAGCAGCCAGGCCAGAGCACAGCAGCAGCACGGCCGGGGCCGATGGCTTCTCCTCCCCCTGCCCGGGGCTTGCGGCTGAACCCCAACGGTGGCAGAATCTTGGTCGAGCCGGCCCGGCCCGGGGCTGCTCCTGGGGCCCGGCGGATCCTGGCTGGGCCCGGGCTGGTGGCGGGGCAGGGCTCAGCAGTGCCCAGATGGTCACAACTGCAGCCATGGCCTCCCCTGCCCTGCCCGGCAGCTGATGGGGCCTGTAATGGGTTAAAACTTTAAGTTTGTTCATCAAAACTTACAAAGTTATTCCTGTAAGACTGTTGCACCATCTCTAGTTTGTTTAAGTAAATTTCCAGACTTTAAAGGATAAGGAAGGTGAAACCAAAAGGCAATAGGTTTCACAAACATTTGTTTATCTGTTTTGCAAACTGTTAATATGGGTGGGGGATTTGCTATGATTGATAACACAGTATCAGCTTATCCGCTCAGTAAACCTAGGATTCCAGGAACTCAGCAGATTGAGCCTAAAAATTCCAGGAATCAGACAAAGGAAAATTACCAACCTTCATCTTCAGACCCCAGGAGGTGGACTATAACCACCTAAACACAAAAGAAGAATACGCAGAGTACTACACATCAACCTGGAAGAAGGACTGTATAAGAACTCCACGGAAAATCAGAAGAGTGCGGCAGTGGCGGAGCGGAGACTCCCCTGTCGCCCAGCGCTGATTTGCTTATTGCCTTGCCCTCTGTAATCAATAAATTCTCAATTGGTTTTACTTGGCAAATTGTCGTCTCAATTTATAACAGGGCCTGGCGGGGTCCCTGGGAAGGGGCCCGGCCCCACGGCAGGAGCCGCCTGGCCCGGCCTGGCTGAGATGGTGGCCGGGTCAGACTTGTTACCTCTTTGCCAGCCAGAAGGGAAAGAGAACCTCTATCCTGGTTTGAAAAGGAAGTGAGTTTTTTGAAAGGCTGTGGTTAAACCAATAGGTACTCAGATTTGAATATTGGCACGTGGTGTGGCAACTGAAGACATGAATACGCCTCTGAGAACACAGGGGGTTAAAAGCAGAGAACTGCCAAGAAAACTTTCTTTTTTTTCCTGTGGGTGAAAGAAACCTGTTAGCTTTGTCTGCTATTTGAAATATTCCTGATTGTTGTATCCAAATTATTCCTAATTGCTGTAAATTTCTTGTCCACTGCATGTAATATTTTGCTATGATGTTTCATCGTACTCATAATAAAAGACATTCTTAAAAAACAAAATAGAAGAGGAATGAACGCCTTAAGAATGTTCAAGTAATGCAATATGTACATGAGAAATCTGGACAACTAATCGTTTTGAATAATGCAATATTTACATGAGAAATTTGGAAAAAAGATCATCACATCTAAATCCCAATTGAGTGTACCACAGTGAAGCCTGATTGATTCATTAACTTCAGGAGAAGATGTGCCTGTGTTTTATCATCAGCAGTTCAAAGCAGTCACCTGCTCATTCCATCAGATACTGATCAGCTCTGAAAAAATGAGGCCGAGTGAAAGGAGAAATAACCTCATCACCTTGCAGCCTTGTGGCTGCAGGAGCCATCACCTTGTGGCCAGAGCAGGAGCAGAAGGAGGACTGCCAAGACATGGCTGTGGCTGGAAACTGACAGAGGCAATTTGCCAACAAAAGCCTCATGGCATCCTCATGGTACAGTGCTCCTATGAACCTTCTGCAGTTATTCCCTGTTCCAGCGCCCAGGAGGACATTCAGTGATGTCAAAGATCAACATTTTCAGCTCATAGACTTTCTCATCCTTCTCAACTCATTGGAAACAATGGTCATTTCTTTCCATTTCCCTAAGAGACATTGGACATTATTCTTTTGTTTTCTCATGCTACAAAACCCTGTGTCAATGACTTGATAGAATTTGCTAAGTTTTGTTGATTGTAATTGGTCTTTTATCTATCTTATCCCATATCTAACAGATAACCAGTGACAACTCTGATGAGATAATACCCTCACAAGAGTGAGCTGTTTCAACATCAGAACATAGGAGCCTTTTTAAATGAACAAAAAGGGGGAGATGTCGTAGACAGGTAGAATAATGATAAAAGAAAGGCCTTTTGAAATCAGGCCTTGTTCTGCCTTATTAATAGCATAATATGGCAGAACATATTCTGAGTGCAGCTAAGCAGTTACAAGTTCCCATGTGAAGCTATTTTGAGAATGAGACTTTGTGAACAATCTCTTCTGAGGGTGAAAAACAAATGCACCTGCGTCAAGGGATTTGTCCCATGAGAATCAGTGAAGAGAACAGGTAAACAATACAATAGAGAGGTTTGATGCACAAGTAAAATCTAATTTATTAACCAATAACAGAAGAACTGCTAAGAAATCTATGAACTAACTAATGTTGCACACAAGCTCTGTCAAACTGTGTAAAATGAGTTTTGTGAATGAAGAGTAAAGAGTTCTCCAGCTCAGCTGGGTCTTCTGGGATTGCAGTTCCCCCCTTCTTTAGGGCTTTGGTTTTGCTCTTCTTTAGGGCTTTGGCTTCGCTCTTCTCTGGAGCTTTGGGTTCCTTCTTCTTTAGGGCTTTGGTTTCCTTCTTTTCTGGCGCTCTGGTTTCCTTCTCTGGGATTTTGGTTTCCTTCCTCTCTGAGATTTTGCTTTCCTTCTTCTCTGGGATTCTGCTTTCCTTTCTCTGATGCTTTCGCATGGGCTTCTTTCTTCTCCCGGGGCTTGGTTTTCCCCTTCACTGGTTTTGGAGCTTGCTTCCCAACAGAGACACTCTTCTTTTCCTTCTTCTGCCTCTCATCCTCCTTCGTCCTCTCTTCCTCCTCTAAGGCCTTTGCCTCCTCCTCGGCATTTTGAGCTGGCTCCTTCAGCTCCCTTGTGCAGACAAAACAGAAAACATGGCTGAGAGTCCCACCAGAACCTTGGGCTCCCTCGTCCTGGCTGGCCCTGCACTTCATTCCTTGACCCTGAGGCCATTTCCATGAATTCTCCTCAACCCACAGAGGTTGGGAACATCCCAAGTGAGGGCATGGGTGGAAGGGGACCTCCAGGACCGGCCAAACCTGAGCTTTGCCATCATAAGGTGTTGACTGTGCACGCTCCCTCTGAAGGCACAGCCAGACCCCTCAGCTCCTGCCAAAGGCTGATCCAGCAGCTCTCTGCGCTGCTGCCTGGAAACGCCCTTTGTCTCTTGGCTTCCCAGTTTAAAGCAGAGCACTGATTGCTGACATCTGCTTAGCTCTCCTACAGTTCTTACTCAGCTCATTCAGCCCCCTTCTCCCTGGGCACAGCTGAAGCATGATTTTAAAGAGTTCAGATTTCAGCTGAGGGTTAGAAGCAATTCCCATTAAGCAGGATGTAAGTTAGATAGGCAGACCATAGGTTAATGGTTATGAGATGCTTAAGCTGGAGCTGATTGTTCTATTGTTTACCATTAGGAGCTTCTTTCTAGAAGGAAGTGGAGGAAGTGAACTGTGATAAGAACATCTTGAAACCAGGAAGACAATGGTTAGCACCTGGGCTTGATGTCAATCAGTCACTAAGCTGGGGACCTTGGATGGTGCCAGAGGGTCACAGAGACCTGATGAAGACATTCCTGACCTCATCCCTTAAGACCACTGACCCAATTTGAGACCACCAACCCAATTCAAGTGAAGAAGTGCACAGGAGTGAAGGACCAATGACCTCATTTGAATACAGAGCAGGGATGGGAGGTGCTGGGGTTGTGCAGATGTATTGTGTGTAAGATCTTGGGAAATAAAGAGAGGGCAAAGAACCTTGGACAGCGCGGTCACGCCTTTTAGGGACGGCTCTGGTGCCACCTGCCGGTGTTAATAAACATCCCACTGTCTAACTTGAATTAGTTAGAGAGTCTCTGCCCGTGATCTTCGGTTTTAACGACTCCTAGCCTGCTCCTTCATGAGAACAATCCTATCAGTCAGAAAGCAAAGGCTGCAGGAACTCCTCTCCTGCAAGACAGGCTCTTGTCAGGCAGATTTCCTGCTGGAACCCAGCTGGGACCAAGCAAACCAGTGCTGGCTGCCATGGAAACCATTGGAAGCAGCCTCGTCCCTCTCCTCCCCATGAAACCAACTTCAGCCTGGCCTGAAGAAGTCCTGATGCACAGGCTTGCTTGAAGCAGCCTCCACTCCCAGCTCCACACTTGGCCTGTGTGTCCTGAGCTGGGCTGCCTTGCTGGAGCTGAGCTTCTCCTGTGCTTGCCTACGGCTGCAGCTGCAGGGGAGCCTAAAGCACAGGAGCTTTTCTGGCTGCTGTGCCACCATAAGGAGAACCCTGGCAGATCAGCAGTGCAAGGACTTAATCTGTGGCAGGAGCAGGACCCAAAGCAAGGTTTGCTCTGTGCCCCACACCTGCCCATACCACAATTCCACTGTTCTGGTGAAGAAGGCAGATGATGAAGAAGATGCCACTCAACACCATGGACTTCAAGACACCTCTAGAGGCGGTGCCAAGGCAAGCCCAGAGCCCAGCTCCCTGCAGGCAGCAGCTAAGCCAGCAGGGCTCAGCACTCAAATAGAGAAGATGTTCTGTCTCAACAGAAGAAGGTCCTTCCTCTCTTGGCAGCCAGGGAGCTCAGAGTGGCCATCCCTGTGTTGCTGCTGGCCTTTGCTCTGCAGCTCCTCTGAGCTCAGAGGCCTTGGAGCAGGGAAGCCCTGCAGGGACAATAACCCATGGCAGAGCAGGAACCCACGGAAGGCTGACTCACCTGTCCCTGAGAGGGGCCTGAGAGCCACAGTTGATCTCCTGGGGGCTCAGGGAGGAGCTGACACGTGAGGCCTCCCTGGGCACCAGCACCTCGGAGGTGGAGCCTCCCTCCATGTGGCACAGCTCCGGGACATTGCAGGTGGTGGTGAGGTGGCCAGAGAAGGTGGAGGAGACCTGCTGGCTCTCTCCTGGCTGCAGCACACCTGGCAGTGGCAGGATATTGAAAGCCTGGATGGAAGACAGGAGAGATTGAGGTGTTGAGAATGGAAATGGATGCAGAAGAGCATCTTGGAGCTGTAGCCAGAGGGGCCTATTCCCCAAACACTGCCAGAATCACCCTCACCTCATCCTGCATCCATGCCATTGACCAGTGCAGGGACCATGGGGAAAATCTTCTCCCATACTCATGGGTCAATGCATTAATTAGTACATCACCTGAAAGTGAACTGGGATGGCTCCTGGCAGCAGAAATTCTCTCTGATGCACAACTTGCCATTACAAATTTTCAAAACTTCCTGCTTTTAGAAAAGGAGGAGACTCAGGGTGAGAGCTCTTGGAGCTGAGGGAAGGAGTCCAGCCCAGCTCATCTGACTCCTGAGGCTCTTCCCCTCTCTCTCTGATTTAAATGCTGCTTTCTCAAGGTGCTACAGCAAAAGCTCCTGCAAAAATTTCCTGTGGAGCACCTGAGGAGTTGCAGAGGAAGCAGTGCCCTCCACAGGTGCTGCACAGCATCCTTGGGCAGCCCTGCAACATGCCCTGCACGGCCTCTCCAACAAGCAGCTGCCCCAGCAGCACTTGGTGATGGGCCTGCAGGGATGGGAGGCCCCTCTGTGGCCAATGCTGAGGGCCCCCAGTGGCACTGGCAGCTCCAGCCCTGCTTGCCACACTGACAATGGGCAAGGGAGACAGATTCCCTCTTGCCTTCTCCGCTCCCAGGGCAGTGTGCGCCACGTCCAGGGAGCACCTGAATCCCTCCAAGCCTCGAGGCAGGTGAGGGTGCTCAGGACTTGGTGCTGGCACCCGAAAAACAAGCCATTTTCTATGCTGGGAGGAAGAGACAGCCCCTCTGCAAAGTCTGCCTTTGTCAGACAGCTACAGGGCCAGCAGTGCAACAGCAGCTCTGGGTGAAAGCAGAGCCCTGCAAAAAGGGAGTCTGGCTGCCTTGGGAAGAGGCTCCATGGAGACCAGGATCATCCCAGCTTGCTCTGGGAGGGAAGCTGGAGGGGTTACCATGATGATGCAGAGAAAAGCCTCATCTTACATGGGGAAGGAAACAAGGCAAAAAATCCCACACTCAGCACAGGCTTGTAGGATCTGAGTCAGCTTCTCCAAGGAAAACTCTCCTATTTCTCCCTCCCCTGACCCAGAAGCAGATGCAGGCGTGAAAAATCCTGGGTGCTGTGGACAATGGGAAAATATAAGCCAAACGCTGAAGGAATTTTCTGATGCTGTAGACCGGGATTTTCCATGGGAACAAATTCAGAACCCAGCTGAGGTGGGGAAATACCTAAAAGAGAAGTGCCATGACGATTCTAAGGAGAAAAGGCTCATTGCAATAAGCTGGGCCCTGCCCTATGCTTATCACACTCTGTTAGATAGTGTAGGGCAGCAGACAGAGGCAGGGGGGCAGGGAGATAAATCAGCTATCCCAGTCACTCAAGCTGTAGCCAACAGCCCAGGCTTGAAGCCAGCAGCCAAACCAGATAGTGAGCCTAAGCCAGCATCTAAACCCATGGCTGTTGCTCCCAGTACTAGAAGTGGGAAATGCACAGAAAAAACTAATCAACCAGTGGATGATGATGATGATGGTGATACAGGAGAAGAAGCCTTGATGCCTCCTGACATAAAATCAGGAGTCAAAGCAGCAGGTGCAAGATCAGACGCAAATATTGAGTCCTTTTCCCTGAAGGACCTTCGTGGCCAAGGGAAGGATTACACTCGAAGGTCTGATGAATCCATAATTTGTTGGCTGGTCCGTCTCTGGGATGCTGCAGGCAAGGCTACAATTCTGGATGGCACTGAAGCCAAGCATTTGGGATCCCCGTCACAGGATCCTGTCATCGACCAAGGAATGATGAGCAGGGCTAACCCTCACAGCCTCGGGCAACGGGTCCTAAGAAGTGTAGCACAAAGATACCTGTGCGCAGACGATCTCTATATGCAGCAAACCCAGTGGAAAACCATAGAGCAAGGGATTCAACGCTTGAGGGAAATGGCAGTGGCCGAGATTGTCTTCTCAGATGATGGAAACACTGTAAATCCAGACTTGGTACCATGCATATCTCTGATGTGGAGAAAACTTGTACGACTTGGGCCACGAGAATACGCTTCTGCGTTAGCAATAATGAAGCAGGATGATGGTGAGGAGACGGTGCTGGATATGGCAAGGAAGCTCCGAGCATATGCAGGTGCTGTGCATGGCCCAACACATGCCAGAATCGCAGCAGTGGAAACATGTCTGCAAAAATTAGAAGACAAGACAGAGGAGGGTCACAAGAAACTGAGGGAGGAGATTAAAGAGGGCTTTCTCCAAATCTCGGCAGTACAGATCAGAGGTTCTGGTACCCAACGCAGACGTTCCCCAGTTGGCGAGAGAAGGAACACCCCACGAGCTGAGCTGTGGTTCTACCTGCGTGATTGTGGAGAAGACATGGGGAGATGGCACAGAAAACCTACCGCTGCTCTGGCACAATGGGTGTGTGAACTGAAGACTCAGAGAGGAAGATCCAAAAGGGAAGCAGCTCCAGTGGCCAGTAACCGAACTGTCACATATGATGATAATGATAATATTTTTGATCCCCTTGAAAGACCCTCCAAGGCATATGCCTAGGGAAAGAAAGAGCAAAGTCAAGGGACCTGCCTGAGAGACCCAGTTTCTAAGAGTGAAGTGGCAAGATGGATGGCGTCAGATTCCCACCGATGTCATCAACAAGATCACAGCAATGTCTCCACCATCCAGCAAGAAAGAAACACAAGCTTTCCTAGGTGCCATAGGTTTTTGGAGGATGCACATTCCCGAATACAGTCGGATCGTGAGCCCTCTCTACCTGGTCACCCGTAAGAAGAACACTTTCCACTGGGGCCCTGAGCAGCAACAAGCCTTTGCACAGATCAAGCAGGAGATCGCTCATGGAGTGGCCCTTGGCCCAGTCAGGACGGACCAGAGGTGAAGAACGTGCTCTACTCGGCAGCCAGGAACCATGGCTTGTCCTGGAGCCTTTGGCAGAAGGTGCCTGGGGAGACTCAAAGCCGACCACTGGGATTTTGGAGTCGAAGCTACAGAGGCTCTGAAGCCAACTACACTCCCACAGAGAAGGAAATCTTGGCTGCCTATGAAGGAGTCCAGGCTGCCTCAGAGGTAATAGGCCCTGAAGCACAACTCCTCCTGGCACCCCGACTACCAGTACTGGGGTGGATGTCCAAAGCAAAAGTTCCCTCTATGCACCATGCAACCAGTGCTACATGGAGCAAAAGCATTGCTGTTATCACACAGCGCGCCCGTATTGGAAACCAGAATCGCCCTGGGATTCTGGAAATAATTACAAACTGGCCAGAGGGTGAAAACTTTGGTCTCTCTGATGGAGGGGAACAAGAAGCGACACGGGCTGAGGAAGCTCCACCATACAACCAAGTGCCAGCAGAAGATCCACGATACGCTCTCTTTACTGATGGTTGGTGCCGCATTGTGGGAATGAACCGGAAGTGGAAAGCAGCCGCATGGAGCCCCACACGACAGGTGGCAGAGGCCACTGAAGGAGAAGGTGGATCAAGCCAACTTGCTGAACTCAAAGCTCTTCAACTGGCCCTGGACATTGCTGAGAGAGAGAAGTGGCCAAAGCTCTACCTCTACACTGATTCATGGATGGCAGCCAATGCTCTGTGGGGATGGCTGGAGAGGTGGAAACAGGCTAACTGGCAGCGTCGAGGAAAACCAATTTGGGCTGCTGAAGAGTGGAAAGACATTGCTCCCAGGGTAGGGAGGCTACCTGTGAAAGTCCGCCATGTGGATGCTCACGTTCCCAAGAGTAGGGCCAATGAGGAGCACCAAAACAATAAGCAAGTAGACCAGGCTGCAAAGATAGAGGTGTCAAAGATAGACTTAGATTGGCAACATAAAAGAGAGTTATTCCTAGCTCGATGGGCCCACGATGCCTCAGGCCATCAGGGCAGGGATGCCACCTATAAGTGGGCACGAGACCGAGGGGTGGATTTAACCATGGACAGTATTGCTGAGGTTATCCATGACTGTGAGACGTGTGCTGCCATCAAGCAGGCCAAGGGACTGAAGCCCCTCTGGTACGGTGGGCGGTGGTCCAAGTACAAGTATGGGGAGGCCTGGCAGATTGACTCCATCACACTGCCCCAGACACGCCAGGGCAAGCGCTACGTGCTGACCATGGTGGAAGCCACCACGGGATGGTTGGAAACCTACCCTGTGTCTCATGCTACATCCTGGAACACCATCCTGGGCCTGGAAAAGCAAGTTCTGTGGAGACATGGCACCCCTGAGAGGATTGAGTCAGACAATGGGACTCATTTCAAGAACAGCCTTATCAACACCTGGGCTAGGGAACATGGCATTGAGGGGGTGTACCATATCCCCTACCATGCACCAGCTGCAGGAAAAGTAGAGAGGTACAACGGACTGTTAAAAACCACATTGAAAGCATTAGGTGGGGGATCTTTCAAAAACTGGGAGCAGCATCTGGCAAAAGCCACCTGGTTAGTTCACACCCGAGGCTCTACTAACCGAGTGGGCCCTGCCCATTCTGAGCCTTTGCAGAGAGTAGATGGAGACAAAGTCCCAGTGGTACATGTCAGAGGTTTATTAGGGAAGACAGTTGGGATTAATCCTGCCTCGAATACAGACAAACCCATTCGTGGGGTTGTTTTTGCTCAGGGACCAGGTTGCACATGGTGGATAATGCAAAATATGGAAGAACACGATGTGTACCTCAGGGAGATCTGAATGTTGGATAAAACCTCTGTAAATATCACTGTTTGCTGAATGTTATTACCATTGTCTGTGTATAGCTGTATAATGGATGTATCATGTATGTACTTGTAGAGTTAGAGTTTATATTAGTTTTAGTAGTGAGCAGATGATATGGGGATAAGGGGTGGAATGTCCTGGCTTGACCATATGATACTTTTATCCCCAGTCGTCTCATTCTGTTTATGTTGAATAATAAGTTTTGCACCTTTAAGAGTGTTCCAGAGAGTGAAGGGGGAGAGAAGAAGCGCGCAGTTTGTTTTCATACACTGCACTCCACTCCCCCACATTCCTGCCCCTGGACTGCTGTTGTCTGCGGACAGACAGCGGGACAGAGCTCTTCTTTGGCTTTTTAGTTAGTGTTAGCTAGCTGAGGCAAAGAAGTTGCCTGGACTGTGTATTTTCTTTTCTTTGGACCTCTTGAAACCTGCTCTGGACTGAACACCCAGGAGAGCACCTGCAGCTGCACCTGTGGCCCACCGGGCCGGGCCTGGCCTGAGACAATTCCAGCACCGGAGGGACTGATCAGAGACTGAGTGAGCTGCAACCCAGGAAAGGGCTTTTCTCAGTTTGTCATCTCTTTTAGAGTGGCAAGGGGTCTCATTGTTTGATATTGTTTTGGTTTTATTGTTTAACAAACAGGTTGTTTTCCACCTTTCTCCAGGGAGGTATTTTTTCCTACTGGACCAGTTGGAGTGAGGGGCCGATTGGATCTGCTTTTTTCCCACCGGAGCTGCTTCGGGGGATTCTTCCCCAAATTTGGTCTCAACCTGGACAGGGCTCTGGCTGCCTCCTCCTGTCCAGTCCTGAAGTGCCTCCATCGAGTTGCCGGGCAATCCAGACTGGTTCTCATCTCCTTTGGTGGCTGGGGTTTGAATTTAGGTGGGTGGAGCTCATCTCTGGAAAATAAATAACTATGAACAGGGACCTGCAGTGGGAGGGAGGGAGGGAGGGACACCTGCACCAGCAGCTCCTGGCCAAGATGCTGCCCCTGGCTGGGTGCTGGCTCGTTGAACTGAGAAATGGTTTGATCCAGCCCTTCCCAATCCAGGCTGGGGCAGGTCTGTTCTAAAGGCAGCCCAGGGATGGCACGGAGGTGCTGCAGCAGCTGCAACTGCTCGCATTGAGCAATTACAGAGGACAGGCATTTACACCTGGCGGGGATGCAAAAAGCACAGTGGGAGAGGAAAAGACAGAGAAGGCAGCAAAAAGGTGAGATTTGAGACACCGAGGGGCAGACCCAGCCAGTGCCCAGCCAGCACAGCCCACCCAGTGCCCAAGGCCAGAAACTCTGCAGCTCCACCAGGGATTTATCAGGAATGTTCCCCTGACACCGCTGGGGGCTTGGTTGACATTTTACAACACTCCCAGGTGACTCACGTCGCATTCCCCATCCATCCATCCATCCATCCATCCATCCATCCATCCATCCATCCATCCATCCATCCATCCATCCATCCATCCTTCCATCCTTCCATCCATACATACACAGGCTGTGGTGCTGGGATCCTGCCAAGCTCTGCCAGCCTTGGGCTTGGGGAGATTTCTGCCAGCCGTCCTGAGCTCCGTAATTGTGCTCTCTGTTCCAGGAAGCAAGCAAGAAAGATTTTAAAACACCCAAAACAAACCACAACAGAGAAACCTAAAAAACCTTCAACAGCTCAACCCTGCTCAAGTTATTTCTTTAGGGACAGCTACCACTCTCCAGCTGAAATGCTGGGCTTTTGGGAAAAAAGAAAATTACATGTTCACCTCCAAATTGGAAAGGATTAAGGTAAGAGAACCTTTCAAACTAAAAATTACTGTCCGAAAGCTTTTATCTTTGCAAGAAATCTCTAGGTAAGACCAGCCTGACAGTTGAACAACTGGTTCTTCTGGTGGGGAGAAACTCTCCTCTTTAAGGGAAGCAGCCTGATAGTTAAAAGCAACTGTTTGGTCAAACTTCAGGCTCCCTGGCACAGCCTGCATTGCTTTTCCTTCCTGTTCACTGATTTACAGGCAGTGCCACGATGGCCCGGGTTCAGATGTTTGGTGCCATCCAGGGAATTTGGCATTGCCATTTCCATATGTTTTAATCGAAGCTTCAGTCCTTGCAATCACTCTTCAAATGCCAGCTTTCCTTTCTTTTACAGAAAGCCCAAGGTTCCCAGAAGACTTCTGACATCCTCTCTTGCGCTCAGAGAGATGACACTGTCAAACAGATGTTTCCAAAGTTAACAGCATTTGAAAGAAAAATGACCTGAAATCCCCCTGGATTCCATCTTAGCCCAACTCCATTCTGTGTCAGACACTGAGATTGCCACCTCTAAGGCAGGAGCTGTTTGTGCCCCCATCCCTCCTGTCCTTCTCCCCAGCAGCCTGTGCCTGTTTTCCCCGGCAGAATCCCTGTCCCCGTGCACCCTGCCAGGAGCAGCTGCACACAGGCTCACAGCTCCCCTTGCCCTCACCAGGGGGTTCCTCTCATCCCCAAACACGCCGATGAGAACGTCGGTGCGATGAGTGCCCAGGGCCTGCACTGCCACCACAACTGGGATCTCTGCTGTGCTCTGGGGCTGCACAATCCCACAGGGCTTGGGGCTGGAGTAGAGCACAGCAGAGTCCTCCTTGCGCTTCTGGAAGGGACACAATGAAACGCACATTCAGAGGGACCTCTCCAGAAACTTTAGGCTCCTTAACATCCACCACAACAGCAACTTACACACACCTTTAAAGCTCCCCAGGACAAAGGTCAAAGGCACAAACAAGATGCAAGAATTGTAGGTTTAGCACTCCCAGGGCATCCTGCAAGGAGGCTGCCAGCACAGGCACTGGTGTCTGTGGGTGCAGCAGCTTTTCACAACCCTCTAAGATCTCCCACAGGAAAACAGCCTGAGGACTAGAGCATCAACTGTTTCCTCAGGAGCTTAAACTGCCTCCTCAAGTTTACAGCTGGGTAGGATCCTGTTCTCAGCAAATCTTTAAGACTGAATAGAAACCAGCAAGGTCTTATCCAAACCCTTTGTTCCCCTAATAATCTCCTCAGGAAGATTTGACAGGAGGAGGTGGATGTGATGCCAAACCTGGGGAATAAGCCCGTAGCAGCCAGGAAGGTGGCTGGGATTCCTAATGAGGATCTTCCTCTCATAGGGCACCTTCAGGTGGCACTCATCACACAGCAGCACTGGGGAGGACACTTGGAGCTCAGGAACGAGACACCTGGGCAAAGAGATGAGCCCAGGACAATCAGAGATCCTGAGAGAATGGAGAATGCCTACCCGCAAAGATTGTGAAATGGAGCAGAACACATTGGTCACTGTCAAATGCACACTGAAGAGCCCTACAGGGATAAATTGCCTTCTACCTCTTCCCACTCCAACATGTCTTGTCAAGGAGGGGCAAACCCTGAGAGGCAGCACCCAGAGGCTGCCAAGTGCCCCAGGCAGAGCACGTTGCCCCACAGCTGCCTCAGCCCCTCCTTTACCCAAGAAGGCTTGCAAGGACTCCTGCAACAGTGCCAGTAACCCACGAGCTCTGGGGAAGCCTTCCCAACAAGGATCAGTGCTCCCTGAGGCTCAAGGAACACACAGCTCCAGGGTCTCAGTAAAAATGACTCCCTTCTCTGCCATGGTGCTGTTGCCCTGCCTGAGAACTCAGCTCTTTGCCCCAGCCCTGGAGGGCACGAGACAGCAGCTGCCCCACAGAGGGGCTGATCAGCCCCTGCCAGGCCCTGCAGCTCCCTGGCTCCTTCACTGCACAGCTCCAGGCACTGCCTGGCCCCAGCTCCACCTGCTGTACACAGTGGCAGCCCAGGCACTGCCTGCATGGCTCTGCCTGGCACAGGGAACAGCACCAGGGAGCTGCATCCCTCTGGGCATCACACTGACACCCACAGCAGCACAGCAGCATGGAATTCTGCTGCAGCAACAACGACTTTTGCTCTCAACTCTGACAACATTAAAGCTCAAAATGGGAAGCAGAGGGAAGGACAACAACTGCAGCTGACCTGCCACATCAAGGGCTGCTTTCCCCTTGTCAGACCTTGCCCTCCCCACTCTTGCTGGGAGCCACTTCCCCCCTGCCATGTGCCCTCATGGACAGAGCCAGAGCCTGACTCTCAGCAGCTGCTTGGTGTGGCCCAAACCAGTGCACGGTGCTCACAGCCAGCACAACTCCACCTCTTGCAGCCAGAAAAGGAGGAGGCCCTCAGGAAATTTGTTCCACCTCAAGCACCAAAAACAAGGCCAATCAATGATATCATTCCTGGTGCCTTTAGAAGAGGGCCCAGGACCGTGCTGGGCTGGCAGCAAACGTGCTTTTCACTACAGGCTGCTGCCCAAGCACTGCTGTTCTCGTGTCCAGCTGGCACAACATGAGGGCATTCAGCAGCACTTCTCCTTGGCAGCTGCAGCCAGCACAGCCTGGGCAAGGCAGTGCCTGGGGGAGGCCGGGCAAGGGCTGGTACCTGGCTGTGATGATCAGGGCTGCCACTCCCTTGCCAACACCCTCCAGGTCCACCAGCAATCTCCGGTAGAACTCCATCACCGTGTTGGAGCACAGGGTCACCTGGTGGAAGAGAAGAACAGTCAATGCTTCCTTCCAAAATCTCATTACCCACGGGTGATATCCTCCAGTTCCTGAGGGAGGATTTGCCCTTCATACTTCTGCTGCTCCATGTGCAGAGCACAGTCTCAGAGTAACAAAAGCCTTCTGGCAATACCACATTTGTTAAACATACCTTGCTATCAGGGCACAGGTCAGCTACATTAAAACATTAGACTACAGCTCCATGCACCACTGCATTCAAATGAAGGGGCCAATTTCTCATCTGACTACAAAGACATCCATGCAGAGGAAATCTGACTTGACCACAACGAGTTCAGCTTTACAGCAGGAGGCTGAGGGCAAAGTGTGGCCCAGCAGGTGCTGGGCAGTTCATGGCTGCCCTGGGACCCCGAGCCCGGGCTGGCTCTGAGAACTCCGGCCCCACGCCAGGAGTGGGGAACTGCCCCAGGGTGGGCACTGACCACAGGCAGAACCCTCAGAATTGCCCCAGGGTGGGCATTGACCACAGGCAGAACCCTCAGAACTGCCCCAGGGTGGGCATTGACCACAGGCAGAACCCTCACAACTGCCCCAGGGTGGGCATTGACCACAGGCAGAACCCTCACAACTGCCCCAGGCTGGGCAATGACCACAGGCAGAACGCTCAGAACTGCCCCAGGCTGGGCATTGACCACAGGCAGAACCCTCAGAACTGCCCCAGGCTGGGCATTGACCACAGGCAGAACCCTCAGAACTGCCCCAGGCTGGGCAATGACCACAGGCAGAACCCTCAGAACTGGCCCAGGCTGGGCATTGACCACAGGCAGAACCCTCACAACTGCCCCAGGGTGGGCATTGACCACAGGCAGAACCCTCAGAACTGCCCCAGGCTGGGCAATGACTCCAGGCAGACCCCTCAGAACTGCCCCAGGCTGGGCAATGACTCCAGGCAGAACGCTCAGAACTGCCCCAGCCTGGGCATTGACCACAGGCAGAACCCTCAGAACTGCCCCAGGCTGGGCATTGACCACAGGCAGAACCCTCAGAACTGCCCCAGGCTGGGCAATGACCACAGGCAGAACCCTCAGAACTGCCCCAGGCTGGGCATTGACCACAGGCAGAACCCTCAGAGCCTCTTGCTCTACACTGCAAGAGACAAGCCACCAACGGGACCAGGCAGAGGAGAAAGGAGGAGGATCTGTGTCTTGAAATTACACAAGAAAGGGTTTATTCCAAGCAAAAGGATCAGAGCCAAAAGAGCCCTGGATACTCCTGTGCAAGGGCTTTTGTACAGACACAAATCAGGAGGTGGATACAAACAGCAAACCAAAAGGGAATCCTCAGGGGAGCACTGAGGGGATTACATCAAGTGTCTGGGGCCACTTTGGGTAGGAGGGTGGGGAGGATGGCTCACTTGGGCCAATGGGGCCTCCAGGAACAGCGGAATTCCAAAGGGGCGTTGCAGACAGGGATTGGCTCCAGGTTAAATTGGCAAAGAAAGTTGGGGAACAAAAGGGGCTGGGTTTGACAGGCAGGGAAAGAGCTGGAACAAGGGGCAGGGAATGGCATGAGGGACAGCTTTGAGGGAGAGTAAAACCCAGGGGTAAACTAACTCGGGGACAACACGGGGTACAACAGAACAAACCACTTAACAAGGAATCAATACAATAAATTTGAACCGCTACACATGGCTGCAGATTTTTTTGTCTCCACTGGAGCTTCCTGCAGTGAACACAAATCATTCTGCTCCCCAGGAGGGGGGAAATGACACCAGGAAGAAAAGCTCACTGCTTGATACAATGACATCTCTCTAACAGCCACCTTCTGCCCTCATCCTTGCTCTGCCCCGTTGCAATCAAATCCATCGCTCTCAAAAACACAAGAATGGTTTCACGCCTTGACCATAAGGTCTTTGAGCTCAGCATATGATTTTGGAAAGCAAACAGTGCTCCTTGAGGAACATCCCGACTAAGCCAGCCAGCAGAGGCCTCCCAGCAGTGCAGATCTCTCAGTGCCAGGATGCTCCAAGCTGGCACCAGAGCTAAAGCCCTCCCACCCTGCAGTGCAGCTCCAGCCCTGGTGCTGCAGCGGCTGTGGCCGGGCTCTTGCCGTACCTCGATGTCCTGGTGTCCCTGGGGGAGGATGGTGCCTCTGCTGGGATTGATGGTGAACTCCCTGGGCTCCACATGGAAATGGATTCCCTTGCTCCAGGCTGGGTCACTGTCCCTGCGGATCTGATCCACGCTGTCCACAGCCGGCTGCGTGCCATCGTCCGACATGCGGAGCTGGAACGTCAGGGGCACCGCGGAGCTGTTGGTGAGGCGGCAGCGCTGCGTGTAGGGAAAGCCTGGGCAAGGACACAAACAGCCATTCAGGCACCCAGCAGGGCATCATGCTGGGGGCAAGATCCTGGCAGGATCAAAGTGGGAATGGAGTTGAGCTCTTCATGATCTGAACTACAGCTCACCCAGAAGCTGCGTGAGGAATTAATCGTCACTTAGTTCCCTTTGACACAGATTCCAGACTGCAGCCTTGAAAATGCCCACTCCTAGCCCTGCTGAACACTGCAAGCTTCTCTCTTTGTGATGGGGACGAGCTCCCTCACCTGCCCCAAACCAGCACCAGTTCTCTCTCAGTGATGAGTGTGCACCCAGAGCCAGCATTTACTCTGAGAATTCAAGCTGTCCAATTCCCTGCTCAGCCTGCCAACACTCCCACCGTTTTCAACACATATAAAGAGTGAGTTGTCAGTGAGAAGAAGCTACAGCAAAAGAAAGTGAGGATGGGATCAGGAACTAGAACGTGATGCAAAGCACCCTAATGCAGCTTCTCTCTGCAGGATCCTTAAGGCATCTCTTGCTTTGGGCCAAACAGACTGAGCACGTGACAGCTCAGAGCCCACTCAGCTAGGGGTACAGCCCAGCCTTGCTTTGAGATTAGCAATCAGGAACCAGGTCCCACCTCACCCACACACAGGGACATCACAGCCGGGCTGCGCACTGAGAGTGCTGCCTGCAAGGGTTTACCCCACTTTGGCTCTGAGGTTTGCTTTCCATCCTGCAAAGCCAGAGATACAGCCACTCATGGAGGGGATGTCCTGCAGAGCGCGCAGAGCAGCCACAGCCTGCTCTGCACTGCACATCTGGCTGGGCTGGCCAGCTCTGTGGGGAGGAGACTTCTCCCCAGGCCTGGTCACCAAGAGTCACTGGGACACAGATGGGGAGGAAAAACAACTGCAGCTGCAGCCCAGAGCTTCTCTGTGCCCATCCAAGTGACCACTGCCAGCTCCAGCAGGGACTCCAGCAGGGAGGCAAGAGAGGCACACAAAGGACAAACCCAGATGTCAAAACCTCCAACGACACTGAGGCCAGCACATGAAGACAACAGTCAACAGTTACAAAGAAGCAAAGATACAACAGCTGCCTTCAGCCGAAGAGCCCTTAGGCATGAAATTGGATTCAGCAGGATCAGTCTCCTGCTTCAGACCCATATTTCCATCTGTTGCCTTTCTTGTTTCATTCCTTCCAAAGTCAACTTGACAAGCGCCTCCGTGGTGATGCAGGCTGGGGAAGAAGCAGCTCAAGAAAGGCAATGAGTTTCCTTCAGAAGTTCATGAACTTCATTGTTGTGGCTTTAGGCTTGGCCGTGAACGTTGCCCTGGCTCTGGGAAGGGGGACAGGGGTTCTGGGGGGTTTTGGGCGGTTTTGGCCCTGGGCTGGGCTTTTCCCTGGGGGGTTTTTGGGAGTTGTGGCGTGATGCCGTGGGCGGCTGTGCAGTGGGAGCTGAGGCTGGGCAGGGAGCGGAGCTTCCCTTCCTCCCGCTCGGGGCTCGCAGCTCGGCCGCTGCTGCTGCGGGAGGGTTTGTGCTTGGCCCGGGGCTGCCCTGGCTGCAGCTCAGCGCTGGCACCGACCCTGCCTGCCTGCCCCGCTGCTGCTGCTGCTGCTGCTGGGCACTGCCCGCATTCCCCTGCCCTCTGGGGCTCTGCAAAAGGAGCATTTCCTCCTTCCCTTCCCTTCCCGCACCGGCTGGGGGGGATCCCTGCCCTGCCAGAGCCCACAGCTCCTCCTGCTGTCACCAGACCTCCACCAAAGGGGAAAAACAGGACTTGGCATCTGGGAAATGTCTGTTCTTGCCTTCTTGTCTCTGCTCTCCTGAGACAGTCTAGCAAAGAACTGGTCTTCCTTTTCCCACAGTTTTGCCTGGGAGCCCTGTCATTTCAAAGGGATAATCATTTGGAGGGAGGGGCTCATCTTTCCATTGCAGCAAGATTCCCACCTTCCTTGGCAGACATCTGTCTTTTAAAGCAGCACAGAGACACCAGAAAATTCTGCCTTTCTATTCCTTGCTTCCATTGGATCTCACAATGGCAAGATGCCCCCTGAGGCAGCAGCAGCAGCAGCAGCAGCAGCCCTGCAGTTCACAGCCTGAAGAGGCTGCTGGGGCAGAGCAGGAGTGAGGGATGCTTTTCTGTTGGAAGGCACAGATCCCTGAGGCTGTGTCCCAGCCCAGGGAACACTCACCAAAGGAGATGTCCCCGAAGTCGAGCTCAGCGAGGTCGAAGTGTAAACTCGGTGCAGTGACGCTGCCCCTGCAGGCCGAGGACAGAGCAGGCAATGGCTCGGTTAAAGGCATTGCACAGGTCCGGCTGTCGTGGCTCGGGGGCACAAAACCCGGGCTCAGGGCACCCTGGGTTTCCAACCAACACAGCCCCGTGTGCTCAGCACAGGGCCCGGGGCACAGGAGGCAGCTCCAGCCAAGGGGCAGCAGCCAACAGCCCCTGATGGGCTCTGGGCACAGGGCAGGCAGGAGAAGCCCCCGGGTTGCTGGCGGTCCCATGAAGGACCCTGAACACACACCCAGACATGGCTCCGTGCCTCAGTTTCCCCATCTGCAATGGCATGGACATCAAGGTGTCCCCACTAACTTCTGAAAGCAGCCCTTCCAGCCACAGCTTCCCTGCTTTGCTCCTTCTGAGCTGCAACTGCTGTTCCCATGGAGGAGCTTTCTCAAGAGAGTTTGACCCACACAATCATTACAGACACTGTTCTGAGACACCAATCCAGGGCATTCCCAAACATCCTCTGAAAAGAGCAGCAACAGTTCTACCCAGGGCACAGATGAATCCTAGAGGAAAGGACCAGCTTGTCAGCAGTGCACCAGCTGGCACAGCCAAGAGCAAGAGCTTCAACAACCAAACTTGGCTGTCCTGAATCTAGCACAGCACCTCACCTGCCCTTGAACTCAGCAGACACACTCCAAAAGCCACCAACATCCACTGAAATCAGCACTTGAAGCTGCACAACATTCACCAGTTGATTTCATGGTTGATGCCAATCAGTGCCCACTCTGCCTTTTGGTTCAAAATCAAGGACCAGTGAGCTGTGTCCTCTATTGTACTCACAGGACTGCCCCTGGCTCTGCTCTGCACATCTCAACAAGAGACACCTGCCCCTGCTCAAGGAGAAAGCTGCTTATGCAGAAACACCCCATGGCCATTTTGGGAGAGGGACAGAGGAGAATCAATTATTTGATGGTGAAAGGTTCCCTCTTGATTTCCAAATGAAAAAAGCAGCACTTTTCCTCCAAAAACAAAGGCAGCATCATTGTTTCTCCACTATGGGCGCACCTGCTCACCACTTTTCTCTTGCTAAGGAATAACTCCCTTGTTCTTCTTTACCCATCTCCCTTATCTCTTTGCTATCATCCAGTGCAGATTGCTTTCATTTCTTCACTGCCTTGAGCCAGTGCCGCCCAGGAGCAGCAGCCCAGCTCCAAAGCTGCAGAGCAGCCAGCATCAGCTCTCCTGCTTCCACTCCATTATCCTGCAGCACATGGCTCAGGCTGGCAGGGACAAGGCCTCACGCTGCTGTGGTGCTGAGCACTGAGCTCTGCCTCCCCTATGATCCGCCCTTCTCCCTGTGCCTGGGCCAGGATTGTCTCTTGCCATGGCACCAGCCCACGGGACGGTGCCCAAGTCCTTGGCACAGTTCCTGACTCCCACATCAGCGCTTTGCTGGCTGTGCAAAGGAGGCACCAGAGCCCTCTGTGCACAGGAGCTGGGGGCACAGCTTGTGCCCCACAGCATGGCCATGAGAGGTGAGCTGAGGCTGCTGCTCCCCATCTGGCACGGATTGTTCACACAAGGTTTTACAAACACTGCTGCAGCTGCAGAATCAGCCAGGCTGGCCCATCTGCAAAGCCCTGAGGGCCTTGCTGGCTGTTCAGGTGGGACATCCCAGAGCAGCTGCTGCCCAAAGCTGATCCATCCCACTGCCTGCCATGGCCCAAGGCACAGGGAGATCCCTGCAGGGAGGAGTCATTCCGGCTCCCGGCTACCACACAGGGCAGCAGGCAGCCCTGACAGTGCTGAGGAAGCATTTCAGAAGCTGCTTGTGCTCAGCAGGGTGCAAGCCAGCTCCCAACATGTTCCAGCAGCCTCCAGGAAATCTGGGACACAGAAAGCTCCAAGGCCACTGAAAGCAAGAGCAGATGCCTTCCATCCTGCTCACTTCCAGCCAGGCTGCAGGGCAGCAGATCCGGTGCTTGGTTCCTTCTGTAGCTCTTTCCCAACTCCGCTCTCACCCAAAGGTGTTTGCACAGGGACAGATGAGCTGCCTCACCTCTGGGTGCCCAGCTGGTACCGAGCTGCCCGGGCACCGACATTGCGCACCAGCAGAGTCTGCTGGGTGCTGACCTTGACTGGACACTTGGAGAAGTCCAGCTGGGCAGGGAAGTCCAGCACAGCTCGGGCACCAATGGCCCGAATTGGCACAACGATCCTTTCCCTTCCAGTGAGGCACACCAGCTCGTGGCAATAATCCTGCAGGAAAAGAAACTGGCTCAGCACAGGACATTTAGTGCCATCCCCATGGCAGAAGAAAAAGCATTTCCTATACCCCTCCAAGGGCATCAATTTACCTATTGCACCCTCAAATGAACACTAAGTTCTACTACTATGTCACATTTTAAAGGCACCAGCGCACTTTGCAAAATCTGTCTCAGTGGAATTCAGCTCTTGTGTCACTTGGCTCATACAGATAACAGCCCTAGGCCACCATCATTTTTACTCTAAACTTTAATGATGTTAAAGAATTCCTAAGCCCCTTCGAAACAACATGGAGTTGGGGAACACAGGACATTGCTCCTTAGGCTTCTATATTCCCACTGTCTGAGAACAGGACAAAGTGTTCAAATGACTCTAAGCAGCAAAAGGAAGAGGAGAAAACAGCTGCACCCAAAGACATCCTGCACCTCTGGCCTGGTGCAGAAACATCAGTTGGCTCACAACTCCCCTCTAACTTTGCCTGTCCAACCAAGTCAGGAGAAGAACGGTGCTGAGAGGTAGCAGGATGCTGTTGGAAAGGGCCTCTCTTTGTTTCCCTGCAAGGCTTCCTCCCTTCCCTGCCATGCCCTCAACCCTTCTGTATGAACAAGCCTCCAGATCAGAACATGAACCCTCCAGATCCCAGCACTGAGATCAGACTTGCCAGGGCCTCAGCACTGCTGTTCAAACCTCCCCGCAGAAGCACCTTTGGCACGGAATGGGTGCCAGCTGACAGAGCAAGCACAGGGACAGGCATGAAGACAGAGCCCCAGCAGTGGCACTGCCACGGGCTCTGGGCTCACAGCTCTGCCTGCAGCTTGTACCTGCCCTACACCAGCTCCTTCAGGCAGGTGTCCAAGTGCCCTGCAGCTCAGCAACCTCCTGCTGACCAAGGGCACCCAGGGCCCAGCGTGCCTGTGCCAGGCCAGGCTCATGGGCACAGCACATCCTCTGCCCTGGCCCTGCAGCTGTGCCATGCTCACTTGTGCTCTGGGACAGCACAGCTGCAAGGCTGCACAACAGAGGGGGTGAAAAAGCACCGGCTTTGCTCCAGCCCAGAGGCAGGCAGGGAAGCTGTTGGCAGTCCAGGAAGGAGGAAAGCTCTCTGACCTCTTTGTTCCTCTGGTGTTTTCCATCAGAATGAAACCCCTTCCACTGGACCTAGAGATGGCCCAACATCTATCAAGAGCCCTCTGTCATTTTCATCCTCTTTCCCGTGCACCTTCCCTTGGCAATGCTCAGCAATGTGCAGGGAGGGGAAGCAGAGCCTGTCAGGCCTGGCTGCAGTGCCTGCCAGCAGTGCCAAGGTGTGACTGGCTGCAGGCTGCCTGCCCACGCCTGGAGCCCAGCTCACAGCATGCAATGGGCTGCAGCCAGAGTGCAGGCAAAACAATGGCTGTGGAGATCATTGTGTGCTTTGGCTCCTCCAGCCTCACCTTGTTCTTGCTGGGGGTGAAGCGGATGCGCACAGGGAAAGAGGCGCCTGGCGGCACGGCACGGTACGCGTCGCTGGAGCTCACCAGCTGGAAGTAAGGTGAGCTCTCCATGGAGACCTTCACCACGTGAAGAAACTGCAGCAAAGACATGAAATTATGATTTTGCCACTTGTGGAAACAGGACGAGAGGAGACCTGTCCATGGCCTGCTAACATCCCTCCCCTGCCCCTTTTCCAAAGCACTTTCAGCTGAGCAGGCACAGGCACATCATTCACAAGGCTGAACTTGAATCCCTTCTCTCTGGCTCCAGCATTTTGGCCAGGGGCAGTAGGGCAGTGCCTGCTGGGAAGGAAGGGCCGAGCAGGTCAGCACCAGCAGCATGGAGACACAGCACCTGAACCAAGTCACCTGCATATTCAACAAGGCCAAAAAACCTGCTGGCTTCTGCCTGCACACAGCCATGAAGTGGTCATGTTCCAGAGGGGGAATGTGCTACCTAAAAGCAAACCAGCCCATTTCTGTGGGGGAAGGAAGAAATTCTCTTCTAGCAGATCAGCTTTGGGTAGGGACCTTCTGGGGATACAGTCAGGCAGGCAGAGCAGCAAGACAGGAGACCAAACACTGTGGTCTCACTGGGAATAAAAGCAAACCTGAAAAGCAAAAGAAGGAATGAACACAGCAAGACAATCCCTAAAACAAGGAGATGGCAAAGAGAATTTAAATGGGCAGTAAAGCAGCAAGCAAGAATCATAAAACCATGAGAGCAACCAGCTTGCCAAAAGTGACAGAAACACAGACAGGCGGTGTCTATTGACCATGGGGCTTCAGAGTCATCTTCTGCCTGGAGAAACAGGACCAGCACTCACTGACAGTGTGGTTCCAGTATGAAAAGCCAATCTTGGCTCTCCAGGGCTTCCTGCTGCCTGTGCAGGCAAGCTGGGCTGCTGGGCATTCCTGCCTGCAGCCAGCAGGCCAGGTTCGGCCCTCTGGGGTACTACATGCACAGCACACATGCATTTTCTTGCACACTGATCTCATCAACCCCTGAGCACCAAAATGCTCTCCAAAAGTCTAAACCAGGTGATTTGGACTCCCTCCTGTCTCCTCCCACCAGCCCACTCTTGGCACAAGCCTCACTTGAGAAAATGTTTCCCGGACTGAAATTCAAATGGTCTCAAGTTTTCCTCTTTACAGTGGAACACAATTGACATTTTTCAACTTTTTCCCTCTCAGCTCTCTTGGGAAACTGCAAAACAATGCCAATTTCTTCAGGTGAAGGCGGAAACCTCCAGGAGCACATGCCTTTGGATGTGCTGTGCTTCTGCAAAGGGAAAGCAGAGCACCATGTTGCTTTTGGAAAAGCTGAGCAGAGCTGGATGAAGCTGAGCAGGAGCCTCAAGTGGCACCTAAAGGCCTCTCACTGCTTCTGCTCCATCACTCTGATTGCAGGGCTCTTGCAGAACACGGTTCCTGCTGGGCCAATGCCATTAATGAGAAGTGATTCCAGCATTAAGTGCAGAAGGCTCAGACCCTGAGCTTTGGCTGTGAGCTGCACAAAGGGAGCCAAACTGGCTGAGAGAGGCAGAGATTCCTACCAGGAGCCAAGATGAACCAAGGAGACACAGGGTGTGCTATAGAGCCAAGGCAAAGCATGAGAGCAGCTAAGAACTGTACAGCCCTCAACATTCCAGTCAATCCAGAGCTTTCAGGAGAAGGAAACTCCTTTGGGATAGACACCATCAACGCCTGGCCAAAATCTGGGGACAATTCCCAGCACAGGAAGATTTCCACCATCTTGCAGAAGAAGGTGCTGAGACATTTTCTTCTGCATGTGCTGCAGCAGATAACTTGCTTTGCTGTACACTGAGGGAATGAGAGCACTCTCCTCTTCCAGCACAGCGTTAAAGCTCTGGGTGCCAGCACTTACCTTGTCCTTATTCATGAGAGACAGCACCATTTCCGAGACCTCCCGAGCGACAAAGTTCCGAAATACCAGCTCTGGTGGGGAAACCCCAAACCAGCTCTGTTTCGGGGCAGCTGACGGCACCTGGAGAGGAGAGAGAGCAGGGAGAGCTTCAGCTGCTGGGAGGAAGGTTCATGCAGGAGAATCTTCCTCTGATCCCCAGTGAAGTACAGACTCTGAGGGAGCACGTCTGCCCAGCCCACACTGGGCAAACAGTGGCTCACCCACCTCTGCTCTGAGCTCATCCACAGCTGCTGGGCCACACAGAGCAGGCTCAAGCCAAGCTGCTCTTTCGGCATGGATTTCTCCAGGTTTCTTTCTCCAGAATGCCAGGCAGCACTTTCCTAAAACACAGCCCTGTGCCCATGCGGTCACAGAGCTCTGGGGCACTGACTGAGCACTCATGGAGTAAGTAAAACCCATGAATTTACAGGAGACTCCATGGGAAAGGATTTGGGATGTCTTTTACTCTGAGACAGGGAAACCGAGGCCCACACAACTGCAAATATCTTTTTTTGCTCTAGAACTTAGACATCAGTAAGAAGAGCACAGGACCAGAGCAGGTGTGAGAGATGAGGTGACATTTGGCTGAAGCCAAAAGGTTATTAAGCAAAAGAATGGAATTTGTTGGTTCTGTGTGTTTTTTGTGGTTTGGATTTGTTCAGGTTGGTTTGTTGGGTGTCACAGTGAGAGGGACAGGGTTGAAGACCTGACCAAAAGGAAGGAGGACGAGAAGGGAGCGGACAGAAAAGTTGGTGCTCAGCAGAGAATGGAAGCTCCTGAGTACCCATCCAATGGCAAAGGGCACAGGGACTAAGAAACACTTTCCTTTTGCTTTGATGATTTTGTTCCTTTTCATTGTATTTAAAAGTTAGTGTGTTCCAAAGAGAGGAAAAGGAAAAAATAAAAAGACAAATGAGATGAAAAGAAAAAGACAAGTGAGGTGAATGCTGAATGAGGATAAGTTTCAGTTATTTCTCAGCAACTTGGGTAAAAGCAGAGTTGGTATCTCCTTTTTCAATGGCCTTTAAATGGGTGCTTTCTTGACATTACTGACACCTTATTTCATGCCATTGTAGAGGCACGTCTGGAATGACACAACAACAGCAAATGCTTCTGGAGCAGAGACATTGCTTGGAGAAAACTCTGCCCTGCTTTGTCTGCCTTCTCCAGCCACACTGCTGTTACTGCAGAGACACAAGCAGGTCTCCTCTGTGACTTCACAGCAGACACATTCTGCTGAAGGGAGTGGCTGCAGCACACTGTCCCTTAGCTGTGCCCTTCCCTGAGGTGTTCCCAAGGCTCCTCTCCAGGACAATCCTTAACCTGGATTGTGTCCCGTGTCTCTTGCTGCCAATTTCCTGCTCAACAGCCCACCTCAGTCACCTACCCGTTTGGACTGTGCTTTATACTGAGCTAATCCTGCCAGAAAAGCAGCTTTAAACACACCTCTGAGGAGGCACTGATCCAGACAAAGCACATCCATTCCCCTCTGCACAGGGCCAGTCCCCTGTACATCTGGCAGCCTGCAAAATCTAACACCCTGTCAGGGTCCAACACATTGTTCCAGCTCAAAGCAATAATGCAATTTGTTTTGTTCAATCTGAAGTAATTCCTGCAGATCCTTGGCCTTCAAAGGCCAAGGCTGCCACTCTGCAGGGAATCCTGGGACCCCGAGCATTTGATGGTGACCACACCAAAGCAAGAGATGGCTCCTTCAGCAGGAGAATGGCAAAGGGCAATTTTGGGCCTCTGTGTCCCCAGCCTTCCTCCCATTGTTTTAGCAATGGCAGCTGCACTCCAGCACACCCCAGCAGCTTCAGCAGAGGGTATTTGTGTTGGCTTAGTGCAGATCAGGACTCCCAGTCCACCACTCCCAGCACTTTGCAATGACAGCAGGACCTGGACACTGAGGCATTTTGCTGGAGGCAAGCCTGTCACAAACACACACCCTCTTCAAACTTCATGTGAAACAGAAAGGAAAAGAGCAGGAAAAGGCTACCTTTGGGCGAGTCTCACTCCTGTCTAGAAATGGGCCAAGTCTGGGCAGAATACTCCCCCCAGTGCTGGCCTCCTTCTTCCTGCTGAGAAACTTCTCCCTCTGGAACTTACAGGGAAGCAGCTGAAAAGCAAAAGTAAACCAGCTAGAGCCTCAGAGTTGTGCTTGTTCAGAAAGGCTTTTCTTCAACAAGTGACACTGGTGAATAACTTGTGATCACAGCCACTAGGACATTCCTGGAAGCCCTGGGAGTTTCCTGCTGAAATACTTAGCATCAGGGAATTAATAATACACAGTGGAACACACATACTCCAGCCATATGGCTCTGTCCCATTGGCTTCTCCATGACTGGATGGGACATGGTTGGGCATTTCTGCTCTTTGGGCATTTGTTTCCTCTTACGTTTCATTGGATTGAGGCAGTGACCTTTCCAGAGAATGGGGAGGGGCTCTCAGAACTGCCTGAACTCCATCCCTGCACAACGCTCAGAACTCACAGCAAGGAGATATCGCTGCTGGATGAGTCCAAGAGATGCAAGAAAGGAACACTGTACCAAGAGTGAGGTGCACAGGAATGTCTCTAGGTTTTAGTTCTCCCTGTGAATTGTTTTCTCTGTCTGGGCTGACAGAGCCCTCCACAGAAGAAAACAGAGGCATCTCCTTGACAGAGCCTCAGCAGTGGGGCATCTTCAGCCAAGTGAGCTGCAGACAGCAAGGGACCTTTGTGGCCCTGGCTCCAGCGCTGCCTGCAGGGCTGCATCTGTGCCCACACAGGAGCTGGGAGAGAACAGCTGCTTTGGAAGCTCTTCCAGCTGGGACCAGCCGTGGCTCTCAAGGCTTTGGGCAGAGTTTGAGCTTCCCCCCCCCAACACGCCCAGGTGCCCAAGGGCAGCATCGTCAGAGCAGCACAGGTGAGTGGTGCCCAGCCTGACAGAAGGAATTCCTGTGGCACAGGGAAAGGGACAGAACACATGCTCAGGGGCTTCAGCTGTACATTGGTTTCACTTGGCTCTGCTGGCACAGCCAGGCAAGACACAGCTGAAGCATCCCACAGTGTTCCCTATTGCACCAGGACAGCCCCAGCAACAGCAGCACAGCACAAAGGGCTGGGCACGGACTCTGCAGCTTCACAGCACTGCTGGACAACAGGGGCAGGGAGAGCAGGCACACCAGGGCAGTGCCAGCCTTAACACAGCCCCAGTGGGTACTCACAGCATTAGGCTTCAGCCCTTCCCTGGACAAAAGACGAGGTGTCGGTGTCTTCTTTGGCAATCCAGACGCCATTTCCAAGGGACGGTGTCGCAGGTGAGCGACAATGCCTCAACAAAACTGGAAGGAGCAACAATGGAACTCTGAAAATCCACAACCCAATTCATGGCAGATTCAAGGCATATTCTGGTGCTAAAAATGTTACATTACTTGAAAGTAGCTAAGTGCTTGTTTGGTGTAAGCAGCTAGTATAGTTAGGCCTCTTGTTGGACTTTATTTGAACTCGATGGCTACCTTGTGCAATTCAAAGTTAGATCATACTGAAACCTGGAGCTAAAAATCTGAACATTAATAACAGTTCAAACAGACAAAGCTGTAGCTTAAATATTACTCAAAAATAGCTAGAGTGGGCCTCCTCTTCTTTAGGCTAAAGCACCCTTGCTCTCTCAGCTGCTCCTCACAGCTGAGAGACTAATGAGAGACTGGAATGTTATGGCTAATGGCTTAAATATCATTATAAAGAACTTCCTGCCCATTGTGACAAAACTCGATAAAGAAGCTGCGACCACCCAAGCCCACCCTTCCCTGAAAATGCCTCCTGACTGGAACTTGGCACTGTGAGTTAAGCTGCCTAAGGGAACTTGAGACAAGATCAAGGTGACACTATTGTCCCATTAGCTCAGGTCTGGGGAGAAGTAAACAAGGCTGAGGAGAAAAACCTATCCACAACAAAGCCAAACCCAGCAGCTGTCCTGAAAATCAGCTCTGTCTGGGTTCAGCCTGGGGAAGTCACAGCCACAGACTCTTCTGCTGAGGCCAGCTTTGCACACAAACCTCCCAGCAAAGACCTCCGCAGTGCCTCCAGACCCATTCCTGAGGCCTCGCACCAGACGACTGCAGGGCATGCAAGCTAACAGAACGAATCTGAAAATTCAGAACCCAATTCATGGCAGACTCAAAGGATATACGGGTGCTAAAGATTTTATATGATTTGAAAGTAGCAAGAGACAGAGTCCAACTTGCCCACTCCTGGGAGGTACCTGGGCAAGGTATCACCTTGCCCAAATCTGCATTAATCCATTGGAGTTTTACATTTTGCCAGACCTCACCACACAGAAGACCAGAAGGTGATTTAATGGTAGGCCAATGGGATCCATGGAATGGTGATATCTTTTACTAAATCTCTCTCTGTCACTCTCTTTCTCCTCCCCCCCTTCCCAACCTCCATCCCCCTCCCACTTTTTCTTTTCATTCTCTCTCTTTCTCCCTCACATTTACTGTTCCATAAAATCCAGACCATTGACTTTGGCATATGCTCTCCTTTGCACCTCAATACAGAGGCATCTCCCTAAAAGTTTTAAAACCCAGATGATAAAAACCCACTGAAACTTGAACGGAACTCATTCACCTTTAAGCAGTTTAAGCACTTACCATAGGAAAAAAATGTATAGACTACTATCTTTAGAAAATGTTGCATTTCTTCAGTAAAAAAAGCACAATCAGGAGTCCATTTATTGTTCATCCTCTCAGGCGTACATGTCAGTGAACTACTGCGCCAGAAGACTGGCATGATCACATCCTCTATTTCCCTTTGGCATTCTCTTTCAGAGCACAGATGAAACAAAACCAAAAAGTTCAACTTTAGTCGCTCTTTACCTTCAAATGAAATTCAGGACTCCCTAGCAGACACCAGTCTTCTGCACGCTGCGGAGCTTTTCGCAGAGGCCAATGCTCTGCACCTTTAGCAATTCTCTACGCCGACAATTCACCCGGCGAATGGCCCGGTGCAGCCGCCTGCAGGAGCCCGGGCTGCGCACACCCAGCCAGGGCCGCGCTCTCAGGCAGCTGAGGCCGCGCCGCTGTCACAGGCGCTGAGGGCCCGGCCGCGGTTACCGGGCAACCGCGGCGCCGAGTGCGGGGCCGGGCGGGGCCGGGCCGGGCCGCAGGGCTTTGCAAAGGACATTGGCACTGCAGCGACTGACTGCAGTTTGGGGCTTCCCAAGAGTCTTTCTGTAACTAATGAAAGGTTAAAATGTGGTGACAAAGGCACCTATGCCAGGGCTGTACATTGCTCTTTGCAGCACTAGTATCCGACCCTGGCTGGAACAGCAGCAGGGGCTGAGGCAGCAGGGAAGGGGGCTCAGCCTGGAGAAAAGGAGGCTCAGGGGGGACCTTCTGGCTCTGCACAACTCCCTGACAGGAGGGGACAAGAGGCTGCGGCAAGTTCAGGCAGCGCCGGAGCCGCCTGGCTCCCCCTCTCCTCCCCCGCTCCGCCTCTTCCTCCCTCCCTCCTCCTCCTCCTCCTCCTCCGCTCCCGCAGCCCTCGCAGCCCCCGGCAGGGGCGGGGATGGAGCCGGGGCAGGCCGGAACGCAGAGAGGCCTGGGGGGATGCCCGGACTGGGAGTGACTGGGCTGTACTGGGATCATCCTGGGAGCAGCTCCTGGTTGACTCAGTTCTACTGGGATCATCCTGGGATCACACTGGCAGTGAGGAGGAGCAGCGCGATGGCTCCAGCGCTGGGGCTGAGGGCGCTCCTGGGCGGCCAGGGGCGAGTGGGACCCCCGGCACCGGGACCCTGAACCGCCACTGCCAGCACCGGGCCCCCCCTGCTCCCCTTAGCCTGCACGGGGACCCCTGAATCGCCCTGTTCTGGACATCAGGTCCCGCTGCTCCCCTTTTCCCGGCCATCCCATGGCTCCCAGTCTCCAGACTTGGCGTAGGCCTGACTCTGGGACAACCTGGAACGCCTTGGTCTCCCATTCCTGCCTTTCCCAGGCACACCTTTCTGCAAAACCAGAGACAGCCTGAACTCCCCCTTTCCGAACATCCCGGGTGTCCCCACTCTGGTCCCCCCTTTCTGGGAAACCCTGGACTCCCCTTTCCTGGGCTCAAGGACCCCCTGGAACTCCCTTCTACCTCTCCACGTCCCTGCCCACCCCCCCCATTCCCATGACCCTGAGACCCCCCTGGCACCCCCATTCCTGAGAACCCACACCCCCCTGCATCTCTTCATCCAGCACCAACGCAACCTTTTCCCAGCCCCCCGCCTCTCCCAGCCCCCAGCCCCACCCTTTTCTCTGGCCTGGGACCAGAAGTGCAACTGACTGAAAACAAATGTGACAGAAAGAAATAATTTTGCACCTTTTATTTATCATTGAAATACAATTTCCTCCCTTTCTCACAAATCTCCTCCCAGTGTCATTCAGCAGGGCTGTCAGAAAGTCCTTAATTCTGAGTGGGTGTTCCAAGCTGCAGCCACAAGGAAACAGGGAATGGGGATTTTCCTGCTCCTGGGAAATTTGACATCCTCAGCTGAGGAGAGGAGGAGGCACCAGAAGCAAAGGGCAGCTGGGCTTTATCTTTCCACAGGGAAGAGGGGGGGAAATCTCTCATCCTGTCTGCAGCTGCTCCCACAGGGATGTGAGGGCTGATCCCAGAGCCCTAAGGGTCACAGTCAGGGCTGCCCTCAGGGAATGCTCGCCTGGTATTGAGGGGCAGCGTGAGAGCACCTGGATCTTGGGGCACCCAGCTGCCCCTCATGTTTGGAGGTGCCTGAGGAGGGCTGGGATGATGCCAGGGACATCCTGCAGTGACATCCCCTCTGTCCCGCTCTGGGTGAGCTCAGTCCCAAACCTGACCTGATCCTGGTCTCAATCTCACTCCACGTTTAGACACACTCACAGTTCTGTATTTAATCGCATCCCAGTTCCAAACTTGTCTAGCCCCAGACCACAACCCAACCCCAGCCCAAAGCCAATCCCATGTCTAGCCTTAACCCCAATCCCAGCTCTAATCCAAATCTCAGCCCCAACTGCAAGCCAGCCCCAATTCCAGCCCCTTCCTAAATCCTCAGCCCCAAACCAAATCCCAGGTTCTGCCGTTCTGGGGGTTTGCGGGTGTCTCTGTCCCTCTGACCCCGATGATGGTGGGGTCACACCAGGGCTGAGAGGGACAGAGACTGCCTCGACCTCTGCAAGTGTGAGAAGGTCGGAGAGCCCCTCCAGCCCCAAGCACCCTCATCCGTGAGCAGCACCCCTGCCGTGTCCTTTCTCCGGTGACAGCACAGACATTGCTTTGTGCCCGGGTCTGTGCCCCGCACACAGCACTGCTCTGCGGCAACGGGGACACGGGAAACGGCGCCCGCCCGTCGTGTGTCCCCTTTGTGTTGCTGTGTGTCCTCACATGTCCGGCTGTGTTCCCCCGGCCAGGGAGCTGCTCTGGCCCGGGATGGCCGGGCCCAGCCGCTGGGCCTCGCCGGCGGTGGGCAAGAGCCGGCCCGGGCTGCGGGACACGGCAGGGCTGCCCGGCTGGAAAGCAGCTCTGGCTCCCGCCAGGGAGCTGTGGGCCGGGGGCTGCCGGCTGTGCGGGAGGAAAGCCGCTGGGCCGGCCCCTAATGCTGCTCCGCAGAAAGGAAGGGGAGGAGGGAGCTGACAAATGAGCTCGGAATGTGGCAGAGCAGAAATGAAGGGACAAGTGCCCTTGGGGGCCGCGGGTCGGTGCCAGCCCTCGGGCACGGCTCCGAGCGGCTCTTGAGCCGCATGAGGGCTGCCTGTAAGGATTGCAGGCGGCAGCCGAGAGCAGCAGCGCCGGCATTGCCAGCCGGGCCCCATGGCCATCTGCCCGTGCCTTCGCAGCCCGTGAGGGCCGCGGGCTCTGCAGCGCGGCTCCTGCTCCCACAGCCGGCCCGGAGCCTCAGGGCTGCCCCGCAGGCGCCACGGGAGCAGCAGTGGCCTCAGGGCCTGGCCCGGGGCTCGATCTGCTCAGCCCGGGGGCAGAGACACAGCAGGGGGGAAGGAGGTGAAAGTGCACCAGGTGAAATAAACAGGGCCAGGAGACTTCTTCTCCTTTTTTAATGCCTTTATTAAAAGTGATCAGCTCACCATTGGGCAGCTCGACGGGCGGGTCTGCAGCGTCCCGTCGCAGAGGAGGAGGATATGCACAGCTCTGTCCACTGGGGGCAGAGCTGGGGGATCCGGTCCTCGTGGGAGCCTTTAGGGCATGGTGTCCCCGTCAGATGTTAGTTCGATCCGAGTCTCGCTCCCCTCCCAGACCTGGCCCGGGGGATCTCGAAGACAGGGTGAGGAACGATGAAGGTTTCCAGCATCTCTTGCAGGCCCAGCACTCCGCTCCTCACATCCAGACATCACTCTAGTCTCTCAACTCTTAGGTGGCTCGTTGCTTTTGGGGTTTCTCCGTGAGTTTGGAGTTGGGGGTCCCACAAAGCATTCTGGTCTTGGGAGTCACTTTGCATAACCCCCCCACCTTCTCAGGTGTCTTCCCTATTCTGAGAAAGGTAAAACTTAGCCTCGGGCAAGGCTCTGCTAATACAAAAGGAGCAATTAGCCACAACAACCCGTGATTACAATAACAAAACACACAGAACTTGGGCAGGGCCAGTGATCTGGCTGCCTCTTTGTAACTTTTTCTCACAAAAAAATATTAACCGAATTTTTGTTCATAACACCAGGGAGCCCGGGGAGAGACAGGCTGTGAGACAAGGCTCTGCCCGTAATTTTAACAGTTTTTATTACCCTAATAACTATATACAACTAACTTAGTTCTTATATACAAGTAAAAAGTCAAGTTCCTTATGACATTGTCACAGGTGTTTCTCGCTTTGGACAAGATGTCCCAGGCCAAGCATTGGGCGCTGAGTCCTTTCCAGCTGGCCGGGGGCTGTTGATGTCTGGCGGGGCTGGAGAGGCTGCTCGAGCCCTGGGGCCCATGAGACCTGTCAAGGAGCTGTGCCTGGCCGGTGCTCTCCTGAGGCGGCAGGGCCTGGGCGGTGAAGGACAAGGGTGAGCTGCCACAGGTGCTGGCCCCAGCACACCAGGACTCAAGGTCTTGTCCCACACTGGGCATGGCCATTCTCCCACGTAACTCCGGCTCCAAGCTCAGTTGCCCCATGTGCCAGTCCTCCTGCTCCATTCTGCCCCTTCCTTCTTACCCCAGACGCAAAATACCCATGCCACATTACCCAGCTCACTACACAGAGCCCCACTCATCCCCCAGCTAGCACCCTGCAGATAATCAGCCCCCTGTCGTCACTGACCCCCTTGCCCCGACAGGGCCGTGTCTGACGCATCCTGTGTCCTGATCGCCGTGCGATGCTGGTCATTACGGCCCCTCGAGATGTGTCCATCACCGTGCAGCAGGGTCACACTAGGCTGAGGAGGAGAGGCCAGCTGGCTGCAATGCAGGGCCCAATCCAGCACCCCCCAATAATCCTCCTAACCCAGGTCTCCCTGGGGACTGAAGGCACAGATTCCTCCTGGATAGTCAGCAATGCTTAAAGCCTCAGTCACCATTCTGTGTCTCTACCTTCATCACACCTACCCTGTTGTGGTGTACCAGGAGACGCTGCAGCTGTGCACTTGTATGTGGGGAAGCCTTGATGTTCTGCATCGTGAAACTGCTGCTTTGATGGTCCCCAGAGATCTGAGGCATACGGGGGACACTGGCACAGACCAGCGGCCTCCTGTGGGATGGGACACAGGAGGCTCAGTGCCCAGCCCTGTGGCATGCAGGGCATCACCCTGCTGTGCCAGGGAGGGCACTAGCAGTGCTGCTTGCAGGGGCATGCCCTGCCAGCTCCTGTCCACCTGCTGCAGGAGCACCAAGCCCATCCCACCAGGCTTGATCTGCTGGCTCTGTCCCCACAGCAAGGTGTGCTGGCCATGGCCATGGCAGGTCCCTGTGCACAGGACACCAGCTGGCAGGAGCTGCGCTGTCCCAGCTGCAGGGATTGGTTTTGGGAACTCCTTTCACAGGAGGCACACAACTCCCCACCAAGCCTGAGCTCAGACTGAAAACAGACACAGCTCATCAGATGTGCTTTCAGCAACCTTGGGACAGAGAGGTGGGCCAGACAGGGCAGTGCAAGGCAAGGAATGCAAAAGCCCCCAGCCCTGGGGCAAGCACTGGCCCTCCACAGCTGCCTTCTGCTCCCCTACCCTGCCCCGTCCCCCCAGGCTCCTCTGCCCCAGCCCAGGTGCAGAGCCCTCCTTGCTGTGTCAGGGCTACCCTGCACCCCAGGCGCGGGGAATGTGTCCTCAGAGCCCTTACCTTTGGCTGGGCGGTGGCTCCTTGCAAGGGGGCATCAGCTGCAAATACGGGAGTTTTTTGGGGTACCTGGGGAGGGCAGGAGTCACAGGTGTGTGGCAGGGGACAACGAACCTGTTCCTGTTGGAGGCAGCACCCCCAAAGCCATGGGATTGTAGCCCATGGCATCTCGCTGCCTGTAGCCCTTGGGATGAGCCCCCACAGGCCCTGCTGATGGGCAGGGCTGCAGAGGGGGCTCCCCACATCAGCCCCTCCCAAGCCGACACTGTCACCCCTGTGCCCAGCACAGCGGGTCACCGCTGGCACCCATCTCCCCCCATGCCAGCCTCGCTGCCCCCCATGCACGGGTGCTACTCACTGGCCAGGAACCTGCATGCTGAGCATGTGGTCACAGGACAGGCACGTGAAAGGGACTGGCAGCTGCCCAAGGAGGGTGAGGGAAGAGGGCCGGCTGAGCTCCTGGGGCCACAGGCCTGCAGCACACAGGCAGCAGCTCCCTGCAGCAGCCAGCTGCTGGGCAGGTCACTGCACGGGGTCACAGCCATTGCAGGGTGAACCGTGGGCTGTTGAGCCTGTTTCTCCCCATCCCCAAGGTGCTGGCTGATGCCAGGTGAAGGGCACAGGCACCCATGCCACCATCTCAAGCAGCCCCTGCAGCGCTTTCAGCCCCTCTCTGGCACCAAAGTCCCCCCGTGTGCACGGCCAGGAGGGCAGGGCACGGCCCAGCTCAGGGACATAGTGTGTGACAGCCCTGCCTGGGAGGAGCAGTTGCCGTCTCTGTTCCCAAAGCCATCAGAATCTCCATCGCACTCACTTCTTAATCCCAGCGGCGTTTTCATGCAACAGCCTATCCTCGACTTCCTCCATGTTCCTGTTCCAGGAGTCCTCCAGGTGTTTACAGAAAGTCTTCAGCTCCAGGCGATCCGGCTGTGAACAGGTGCACAGCCTCAGCCAGCTGCTCCAGGATGTGACATGGAGCTCTCCAGGGAAAAGCCTGGAGGGGGATCCTCAGAGGGATGCTGCCGCAGGCTGTCAAGTCCCAAAGGTGCCAGTTCCTCATGGTGGGGTCGAAATACCCCTCACCTTGTCTTCAATTGCATTGCTGAACTGCTGCTGCATATTGTTCCAGTGCTGCTCCTGGCCTGAAATCTGGCTCTGCAACTCCTGCATTCTCTCATCCAGCTCCTCCATGTTCTCTTCAAGCTGGCTGCAATTGACTTTGCTGTCCAAGGCAGCTTTGTCCGCCTTCTAGCAGAGGGGAACGGCAGGAGAGCGGCGGGGAAAGGGATGAGGAATGCCAGTGTCCTGGTTTAGGACGAATTAGCGGAAATCTCCAAAAGGGAGCCCCCCAAACAAAACAAACCTCCAACCACCCCTCCCCCAACACCAGGTTTGGGAAGGAATTTCTCGGAGGAGCAAAGTGGAAAACAAAACCTATTTATTTACAAGTAACAAAAGAACACTCCCCAACACAAGAAAAGAAAAGAAAACAGACTGTGTTGTGAGGGCGCCAAGCTTCTCTCACAAGCTCCGGGTGTCCTGGACGTCTCAGGTCAGGTCCGGAGCCGGTCCAGTATCTTCAGGGGAGGGTAAGAAAGAGGGAAGAAAAGAAAAGGAAAAAAAACAGCGCAAAAAGCAGAAAGCAAGCAAGCAAAGCGGCCAGCCAAGCCAAGCAGCCAAAAGCCAAAAGCAAAAAAAAAGGACCTGGTCAAACACTCCCGCCCTCTCTTCCCCGCCCCGCCGCAGCAAGACGGCCGGGGAGGGGGGGGAAGAGAGAAAAGGCACAGCTGCCAGACACAACACAGGATATTGGGATAAAGGCTGTCAACCCACGACAGCCAGGCAGGGCCAGCGTGTGAGGGGCAGAGGGAGGAGTGCTTCCTCCAGGCCATCATGCCCCTTTCAGGCTGCTGTGGCCCCATTTGCCCCATCACCCTGGTGAGCTTGGTCCCACCATGTGAAGGGTGAGGGACCCCATGAGCTCAGGAAATTCCCTCTCCCAAGGGGACAATTTCTGCCACCCAGCCCCCAAGGGACAAGGGGCATTTGTCACCCTGCCTGGGAAGCCCTGGGCTGGCACAGAGGCCCCTTAGACTGTACCATGTCCATGGCAGCCATCATGTCCTGCTGATCTGCTTTGTCCTTCTGCAGCTTCTCCAGGAACTGGGACAGCATCTTTCAGCACAGAAAGGAACCCATGACACCACAGCAAGGTTGGGGCACACCCCAGGATGTAGGAGCACACTCCTCTCCCCCTGTCTGCACACACTCTGTCCCTGATTTGTCACAAGCCTTCTGCCCAGTTGGGTCTGTCAGAGACGAGCAAAATGGACGACAAACAGGGTGAACAAAAGGGTGATAGAAGCAATGAGCAAAGCAATGATAAAAAGGACGAGCAGCCAGCAGGCTCCTTCTCCTTCCACATCCCTTGCAGGACTGAGGCCCTCCTCAACACAACTCCTGTTGCCAGGCAATGCACCCCACTCCACTCCTGGGAGCCAGTGGGGCCCATGAAGTCATAGATTAATGGAGCCTTGGAATGGCATGGGCTGGAAGGGACCTAAAAGATCATCTCGTTTCACCCCCTCTCAGGGACAGGTAAAGGAACATTTTCCACTAGACCTTGTTGCGGCAAGATCCCATCTAAGCTGGTCTTAGACACTTCCAGGAATGGGGCAGGCTCTGTTAAGGCATCACCATGCTCACAAGGAAGAATTTCTTCCCAATATCCCACCTATCTCTCCCCTCTGTCATTGTGACGCCATTTCCATGCCAAGCCCTTGTACAAAGTCCACCTCCAGCCCTTTGATAGTCCTTTTAATTCCCATAAAGTGCTCAAAGTTCTCCCAGGAGAGTACAGCCTCATTGTTTTTCTTTTGATCAGTTTAAGATGTGTGTCACATCTGAGCCAGTTCCCCCACTGCTGCAAACCCTCAGCCTGGTTTGGAGCATCCATTGGGATCAGCCTTTGCCAGGGGGGCTGTGCATGAGCCCCTGGCTGAGCTATGGGGTTGTTGGGGCTCAGAATCCTTTCTTCTCAGGAGTTCGGGCAAAAAGTCTCTGTGGGTGAAGCCTTTGGACATTTTCCTTCAAGTCAGGTTTTATGTCAGCTTGACAGTCCATAAAGAAGACAATGACAAAATTTCTCCTGCCAATGTCCCCAAGACTGTTGGGGAAGACAGATCAAGTTCTTCCCTTCAATACCTGCCATTTACTAAACGTTCTACTTTAGGTGTCTACAGAGCCCCAGAATTACCTTGGGCCGCCTTGATTTGTTACTGAGCTCTCAAGGTAGCGCTGACTGTTCCATTAACTGCCACTTTTGCAAAATTTGCTCCACTTTCAGCAAGGTTTTATTGTCCCCTGGGGAATGGCCTGGGGTGACAGGGACAGGGACAACCCTCCCAAGCCCCTCCCAAGCATCCCCCAGGGCCAGAGGCACAGAGACCCCTTGAGCATCTCCTGGGCACTGGACAAAATAAACTTGGCAGAAATCAAACTTAACTCTGCATAAATCACTTTGAAGAATATTTGCTCTTCCCACAAGTAACTTGTGATGGAAATGCAAACAAATCCCAAATATGAATAAATCGACAATCCAAGCAGTGATGTGGCAAATCCAAGTTTCATTGGTTCGTGCACAGCTCCAGCTCAGCTGCTGGCAGGTTCTGATAGAAGAAAAGAGAAAAATTGGCCCAATACAGATTATTAAAAGGACGGGGAAGCTCTGTATAGCTGTCACAAAGGTGACAGGGATCAAGAGAAAAATGATTCTCACATTTGGCAAAGAACCCAAGCCTGGGAATTCAGGAGATATTCAGGAATTTAGGTACTTGAGCTGGGCTTCTTGTAGGACTTTCAGCAGCCTTATGTTCCTCACCGTGGGGTGAAAGAACCTTGTCAGTCTCGCTGGTAACATTTGCTCCCTTTCCTCCAATGATTTTAACACACTTTTCAAGGAAGGACAACAAAATATTTTCTTTTCACTGGCCACCCACAACAGCCATTTCCCTCATCAGTTCTCCCATAAGTTGCTCAGAGGAAGCTGTGTCCAAGTTTCCAAGAGTTCCTCCCGAGAGAACCACAACCTCCTCAGAGGACGGGAACCATGCTGTTGTCAAAGGCACCTGGGGACAGACAACAGTGCCCTGAACTCACTGTGCCAAAATCATGTGGCAATCTGGTTAAGAAAATTGTTAGAGAGATGCCTCAGCCCCAATTAAGGCGCTAAATCCAAATCCAAAAGTGGATTTTATTGAACAGTAAATGTGGGGTAGAGAGAGAGCTGGAAAGAAAGAGAAAAGGGGGGGAGAGCAAGGGAGTGACAGGGACAGAGACCTCCCCTTGAGCAGGTGTAAGAGTCTGTCCGAATTTTCCCTCATCTGCCTCACGATCATCATTTGAGGACCACTGAAGAGAAGATCCCCCCCGTCTCCTCTGTAGGAGAAAGTCATATGCCACAAGGCCCTGAGACCTGAGAGCATTGCTAAGCTACTGTTTCCACAAGCGTTGTTTGCTGTATGCTACACTGAGCCCAATGAGAAGAAGGGGGCACCGTGCCCTTTTTGCAACAACAGCCTTGGAAGCTGCCCCACCTCTCGGTCTGGCTGGACTTCTCCTGAGTGGTGGAACCCTGCAGAAGACCCCTCTCACTCGTTTGCAACCACCGTGACACACAGACTGAGATGTAAGAAGCCTCTTCATCAAGAGACCGAGACATCAAACCCCCATGTGAGAAGTCCCCCTCTTATACTTTCCAAGGACTGGGACTGAGACCCCCAACCCGGGGGAGGTGTGTGGGGAGAGGCAAGCTGACCAAAGCGAGATGGATGTTGCAGGTGTGAGCATTGGGCCACAAAAACAATGGCTCACGCCCACTGCTGAACATGGACTGTGTGTACCCTTTGGAAGCACCATTCTTTCCCCAAAACTACCTTTTGATTCGGTTGCAAAATTCATTCTCCCTTCCCCCATTGAAAAAGAGTACAATTGGGGTCCAGATGAACTGCGCCTCTGAGATCTCCCCGACGTAACAGGCGGATCCTCAACTGGACTGGACCAAAGGACTTCATCTTTACGTTTGGTAGCTATATCCCTCTCTCTCTCTCTCTCTCTTTTCTCTCTCTTTCTCTATATTTTTCTCTCCCTTAATCCCTCTATCGCATTTTGTTGTGGTCATTCAATAAAGGTGCGTTTGTTTTGATGATTACTGCAAATAATAATCAATCCTGATTATTATTTGCAGTAATAATCAATCCATGAGATCAATCCTAAGGACGGATCGTGACGCTGGGGTTACTGGGAGCTACCAGGCCCATGCTGGGAGCTCTCTGTGCACACACTGGGAGCAACTGGGAATGACAGGATGCATGCTAGTGACAACTGGGATGTCCTGGCAGTGACTGGGATAAAACTGGGGGCAGCTGAACCATGCTGAGGTAACTGGGAGTGCCTGGTGATGACTACGAGAATGTTCAGGGCAGCTGGGATATATTGGGAGTGCCTGAGACCATGCAGGCGATGACTGGGACTGGACTGGGAGCCACTGGGAGCCTCTGGGAGCGTGCCGCGGGGAACTGGGACCATGCTGGGGGCAACTGGAGGCAAGTGTGAATGACTGCGGCCCTGCTGGGAGAGACTGGCATCATACTGGGAGTTACTTGGGGCTACACTAGGGGCAACTGGGAGAACTGGGAACACACTGGATCAAAGGGGGAGCAACTGAGACCAACTGGAACTGTGCCAGAGGCAAATTCCATCACAATAAAGAATGACTGGGAGCAACTGGGATCATACTAGGAGCAGCTCCTGGGTGACTCAGTTCTACTGGGATCATCCTGAGATCATCCTGGCAGTGAGGAGGAGCAGTGCGATGGCTCCAGCGCTGGGGCTGGGGGCGCTCCTGGGGGGCCAGGGGGGAGTGGGACCCCCGGCACCGGCACCCCCCTGCTCCTCCTATCCTGCACAGGGACCCCCTGAATCCCCCATTCTGGACATCAGGACCCCCTGCTCCCCTTTTCCTGGCCTTCCCATGGCTCCCAGCCTCCAGACTTGCCATGGGCGTCACCCTAGGATGCTCTGGAGCACCTTGGATCCCCATTCTTGCCTTTCCCAGCCCCCAGCCCCACTTTCTGCAAAACCAGAGACCCCCTGAACTCCCCCTTCCCGAACATCCCGAGTGTTCCCACCCTTGTCTCCCCTTTTTGGGAAACCCTGGACTCCCCTTTCCTGGGCTCAAGGACCCCCTGGAACTCCCTTCTACCTCTCCACGTCCCTGCCCCTGTCTCCTGTCCCTCAGCTGTCCCCTGTCCCTCGGCTCTGTGGGGCCAGGGACAGCAGCAGGACCCAGGGCAGCCCTGGGGGAGAACAACCCTGAGCCCCAGCTGGGCCAGTTCCCCCCAGGTCACTCCAGCATGGGCCCTGTGGCTCCCAGTCACCCCCAGGATGGTCCCAGTCACTTCCAGTTACACTCAGTGTGATCCCAGTATCATCCCAGTCACTCCCAGTATGATCCCAGCATGGTCCCAGCATGGTCCCAGCACAGTCCCAGCTCTTCCCATTCACCCCTACCATAGTTCCAGGCACTCCCAGTATGGTTCCAGTCCTTCCCAGTATGATTCCAATATGAACCCAGTCACTCTCAGCACAGTGCCATTTGCCCCCAGTATGATTCCAGTCACTCCCAGATACTCCCAGTATCATTCCAGTAACTTTAAGCTTCCTCTGTGGTCCCAGTCACTCCTGGTCTCCCCCAGTACATCCCAGTTGTCCTTAACGTGTTTCCACTCACTCCCAGTTGCTCCCAGTAGTTTCTAGCATTATTCCAGTTGCTCATAACCACTCCCAGTCACCTCCAACATGATTCCTGTCACTTCCTGTATATCCCAGTTGCCCCAGCATGGTCCCAGTTGCCCTCAGCCTGCTCCCAATCACTTCCAGTATGATTCCAGAAGGATCCCAGTCACCCTCAGTATGGTGCCAGTTGCTCCCAGTATGATCCCATTTGTCCCCAGCATGTCCCCATTTCTTCCCAGTGTGATCCCAGTTGCCTCTAGCACAGACCCAGTCCCTCTCAGTATGATTCTACTCTGATGCCATGATAATGCCAGTTGCTCCTAGTATGGTCCTGGTTGCTCCCAGTTGCTCCCAGTCTGATCCCAGTTGCTCCCAGCGGCCCTGTGTTATGCTTTGGAGTGGGAGGAAATTTAGGGAAGTGATGCAAAGTTTTTTGTGTATCTGACAGTCTGTTGAGCTACTGAAAAGCTAGACACGCTTTTGTGAAACACACATGGTAAAGATGAAAAAATTCAGAAACTTTTTTTCTTTGTTGGTCGGCAGGGAGCTGCTGGGTTTGGCTTCTGCTCTGTGTCTGGGCTGGGCTGGCAGTCTTGCTGCAGGCTGGGCTTCTTTTCTATTTCCTGGGCTGCTTGCTGGCTTCTCTCTCCATGGGCTCTGGTTTGGCCGGGCTGGGCTTTAGCAGCTGCCGGGCAAGGAGACAGGGGAGGCTGCGGAGCTTTAGCCAGAGCAGGGCTGGCTGTGGCTGTGAAGATCTCGCTGTCAGGCTGCTGCTTCTTCTTCTTCTTATCATGGCTGAGACCAGAGACTTCTGTGGCTGGTGTAGAAAACTAAACACTAACTATAAAGCTGATCTGAACACAACTGAGCCACAGCTTTCTGTTACAAGTTATTGGTGGGTTAGGTAGGCCTCATGCGTGATGTTAAGTTTTTCAGTACTTCAGTCTTCTTCTGAGTGAGAGAAAAGAACAAAATGCAAGGATATAAAAAACAATATGAAGACACTAAAGTCAATAGAGAAGAAGTTAAGTCTTAGATGAGAGGGCTGAGAAGATGCTTTGTTTTTAGAGCTGAAATCTTCTTGTAAGCTGTAAAGGAGAGGAATAGTGGATTTGTTTTCACTAAAAATCTGTGGGTCTGCTTGTAGATAAAACTAGCTCTGGAAGATAAAAGAAACAATGGGAAGGATTCCACTGATCGATGAAGGGGAAAAGATATTTGCTTTTACAAATACACTTTAGGTTTGCAGATAAACAAAATAAGCCATTGAGAAATGAAAGAAACAATGGGGAAGAAAAACCCCTAAACTCCGTAAGAATTAAAAACTAAAAGGGAGGGTTATACATTAGAGGGAAATCTTTGGGAAATCTTCGGTGTCAGGCGTATCAGGGCATCTGTACCTCTCAAGCACCTCAGACAAGGGGAAAGAGAGAAGGGAAATGTGGCCAGGAAATTAGGATAAAAAGAAGGCGGCATCCTCCAAAAATTCAAAGATCCCAGGGGAATGCCCCATGGCCTCTCCCTTTATTGGAATAAAGCCAGAAAGGACTCCTCTGTCTTCTTTGTGAACAAAAACTTCTGGTGTTTCTGGATTAATTTTCCTAACAACGAGAAAATACACTTTTTCTTCATAACGCATAAAACTATAAGGAGATTAAAGTGTCCAAATTGATATCAAATAAAGGCTTCTATGTTAAAGTAAGCAGACGTTAAAATAGCTGTAATTCCATGAGAAGTTCGAACAGAGAAAGAGTAGTCTTGTGCTTCAAAAAACGAAGAAGGGGCTGGGAAAAGGTTGAGTTGGTGCCGGATAAAGGGGTGTAGGGGGGTCTCAGTACTGCACAAAGGTGCAAAATGGTATCTGGGTTCTCAGGCATTGGGGTGCCAGAGGAGTCTCAAGGTCATGGGAATGGGGGGGGTGGGCAGGGACGTGGAGAGGTAGAAGGGAGTTCCAGGGGGTCCTTGAGCCCAGGAAAGGGGAGTCCAGGGTTTCCCAGAAAGGGGGGACCAGAGTGGGGACACCCGGGATGTTCGGAAAGGGGAAGTTCAGGCTGTCTCTGGTTTTGCAGAAAGGTGTGCCTGGGAAAGGCAGGAATGGGAGACCAAGGCGTTCCAGGTTGTCCCAGAGTCAGGCCTACGCCAAGTCTGGAGACTGGGAGCCATGGGATGGCCGGGAAAAGGGGAGCAGCGGGACCTGATGTCCAGAACAGGGCGATTCAGGGGTCCCCGTGCAGGCTAAGGGGAGCAGGGGGGGCCCGGTGCTGGCAGTGGCGGTTCAGGGTCCCGGTGCCGGGGGTCCCACTCGCCCCTGGCCGCCCAGGAGCGCCCTCAGCCCCAGCGCTGGAGCCATCGCGCTGCTCCTCCTCACTGCCAGTGTGATCCCAGGATGATCCCAGTAGAACTGAGTCAACCAGGAGCTGCTCCCAGGATGATCCCAGTACAGCCCAGTCACTCCCAGTCCGGGCATCCCCCCAGGCCTCTCTGCGTTCCGGCCTGCCCCGGCTCCATCCCCGCCCCTGCCGGGGGCTGCGAGGGCTGCGGGAGCGGAGGAGGAGGAGGAGGAGGGAGGGAGGAAGAGGCGGAGCGGGGGAGGAGAGGGGGAGCCAGGCGGCTCCGGCGCTGCCTGAACTTGCAGCAGCCTCTTGTCCCCTCCTGTCAGGGAGTTGTGCAGAGCCAGAAGGTCCCCCCTGAGCCTCCTTTTCTCCAGGCTGAGCCCCCTTCCCTGCTGCCTCAGCCCCTGCTGCTGTTCCAGCCAGGGTCGGATACTAGTGCTGCAAAGAGCAATGTACAGCCCTGGCATAGGTGCCTTTGTCACCACATTTTAACCTTTCATTAGTTACAGAAAGACTCTTGGGAAGCCCCAAACTGCAGTCAGTCGCTGCAGTGCCAATGTCCTTTGCAAAGCCCTGCGGCCCGGCCCGGCCCCGCCCGGCCCCGCACTCGGCGCCGCGGTTGCCCGGTAACCGCGGCCGGGCCCTCAGCGCCTGTGACAGCGGCGCGGCCTCAGCTGCCTGAGAGCGCGGCCCTGGCTGGGTGTGCGCAGCCCGGGCTCCTGCAGGCGGCTGCACCGGGCCATTCGCCGGGTGAATTGTCGGCGTAGAGAATTGCTAAAGGTGCAGAGCATTGGCCTCTGCGAAAAGCTCCGCAGCGTGCAGAAGACTGGTGTCTGCTAGGGAGTCCTGAATTTCATTTGAAGGTAAAGAGCGACTAAAGTTGAACTTTTTGGTTTTGTTTCATCTGTGCTCTGAAAGAGAATGCCAAAGGGAAATAGAGGATGTGATCATGCCAGTCTTCTGGCGCAGTAGTTCACTGACATGTACGCCTGAGAGGATGAACAATAAATGGACTCCTGATTGTGCTTTTTTTACTGAAGAAATGCAACATTTTCTAAAGATAGTAGTCTATACATTTTTTTCCTATGGTAAGTGCTTAAACTGCTTAAAGGTGAATGAGTTCTGTTCAAGTTTCAGTGGGTTTTTATCATCTGGGTTTTAAAATTTTGAGGGAGATGCCTCTGTATTGAGGTGCAAAGGAGAGCATATGCCAAAGTCAATGGTCTGGATTTTATGGAACAGTAAATGTGAGGGAGAAAGAGAGAGAATGAAAGGAAAAAGTTGGAGGGGGATGGAGGTTGGAAAGGGGGGGAGGAGAAAGAGAGTGACAGAGAGAGATTTAGTAGAAAATATCACCATTCCATGGATCCCATTGGCCTACCATTAAATCCTCTTCTGGTCTTCTGTGTGGTGAGGTCTGGCAAAATGTAAGATTCCAATGGATTAATGCAGATTTGGGCAAGGTGATACCTTGCCCAGGTACCTCCCAGGAGTGGGGCAAGTTGGACTCTGTCTCTTGCTACTTTCAAATCATATAAAATCTTTAGCACCTGTATATCCTTTGAGTCTGCCATGAGTTGGGTTCTGGATTTTCAGATTTGTTCTGTTAGCTTGCATGCCCTGCAGTCGTCTGGTGCGAGGCCTCAGGAATGGGTCTGGAGGCACTGCGGAGGGCTTTGCTGGGAGGTTTGTGTGCAAAGCTGGCCTCAGCAGAAGAGTCTGTGGCTGTGACTTCCCCAGGCTGAACCCAGACAGAGCTGATTTTCAGGACAGCTGCTGGGTTTGGCTTTGTTGTGGATAGGTTTTTCTCCTCAGCCTTGTTTACTTCTCCCCAGACCTGAGCTAATGGGACAATAGTGTCACCTTGATCTTGTCTCAAGTTCCCTTAGGCAGCTTAACTCACAGTGCCAAGTTCCAGTCAGGAGGCATTTTCAGGGAAGGGTGGGCTTGGGTGGTCGCAGCTTCTTTATCGAGTTTTGTCACAATGGGCAGGAAGTTCTTTATAATGATATTTAAGCCATTAGCCATAACATTCCAGTCTCTCATTAGTCTCCCAGCTGTGAGGAGCAGCTGAGAGAGCAAGGGTGCTTTAGCCTAAAGAAGAGGAGGCCCACTCTAGCTATTTTTGAGTAATATTTAAGCTACAGCTTTGTCTGTTTGAACTGTTATTAATGTTCAGATTTTTAGCTCCAGGTTTCAGTATGATCTAACTTTGAATTGCACAAGGTAGCCATCGAGTTCAAATAAAGTCCAACAAGAGGCCTAACTATACTAGCTGCTTACACCAAACAAGCACTTAGCTACTTTCAAGTAATGTAACATTTTTAGCACCAGAATATGCCTTGAATCTGCCATGAATTGGGTTGTGGATTTTCAGAGTTCCATTGTTGCTCCTTCCAGTTTTGTTGAGGCATTGTCGCTCACCTGCGACACCGTCCCTTGGAAATGGCGTCTGGATTGCCAAAGAAGACACCGACACCTCGTCTTTTGTCCAGGGAAGGGCTGAAGCCTAATGCTGTGAGTACCCACTGGGGCTGTGTTAAGGCTGGCACTGCCCTGGTGTGCCTGCTCTCCCTGCCCCTGTTGTCCAGCAGTGCTGTGAAGCTGCAGAGTCCGTGCCCAGCCCTTTGTGCTGTGCTGCTGTTGCTGGGGCTGTCCTGGTGCAATAGGGAACACTGTGGGATGCTTCAGCTGTGTCTTGCCTGGCTGTGCCAGCAGAGCCAAGTGAAACCAATGTACAGCTGAAGCCCCTGAGCATGTGTTCTGTCCCTTTCCCTGTGCCACAGGAATTCCTTCTGTCAGGCTGGGCACCACTCACCTGTGCTGCTCTGACGATGCTGCCCTTGGGCACCTGGGCGTGTTGGGGGGGGGGAAGCTCAAACTCTGCCCAAAGCCTTGAGAGCCACGGCTGGTCCCAGCTGGAAGAGCTTCCAAAGCAGCTGTTCTCTCCCAGCTCCTGTGTGGGCACAGATGCAGCCCTGCAGGCAGCGCTGGAGCCAGGGCCACAAAGGTCCCTTGCTGTCTGCAGCTCACTTGGCTGAAGATGCCCCACTGCTGAGGCTCTGACAAGGAGATGCCTCTGTTTTCTTCTGTGGAGGGCTCTGTCAGCCCAGACAGAGAAAACAATTCACAGGGAGAACTAAAACCTAGAGACATTCCTGTGCACCTCACTCTTGGTACAGTGTTCCTTTCTTGCATCTCTTGGACTCATCCAGCAGCGATATCTCCTTGCTGTGAGTTCTGAGCGTTGTGCAGGGATGGAGTTCAGGCAGTTCTGAGAGCTCCTCCCCATTCTCTGGAAAGGTCACTGCCTCAATCCAATGAAACGTAAGAGGAAACAAATGCCCAAAGAGCAGAAATGCCCAACCATGTCCCATCCAGTCATGGAGAAGCCAATGGGACAGAGCCATATGGCTGGAGTATGTGTGTTCCACTGTGTATTATTAATTCCCTGATGCTAAGTATTTCAGCAGGAAACTCCCAGGGCTTCCAGGAATGTCCTAGTGGCTGTGATCACAAGTTATTCACCAGTGTCACTTGTTGAAGAAAAGCCTTTCTGAACAAGCACAACTCTGAGGCTCTAGCTGGTTTACTTTTGCCTTTCAGCTGCTTCCCTGTAAGTTCCAGAGGGAGAAGTTTCTCAGCAGGAAGAAGGAGGCCAGCACTGGGGGGAGTATTCTGCCCAGACTTGGCCCATTTCTAGACAGGAGTGAGACTCGCCCAAAGGTAGCCTTTTCCTGCTCTTTTCCTTTCTGTTTCACATGAAGTTTGAAGAGGGTGTGTGTTTGTGACAGGCTTGCCTCCAGCAAAATGCCTCAGTGTCCAGGTCCTGCTGTCATTGCAAAGTGCTGGGAGTGGTGGACTGGGAGTCCTGATCTGCACTAAGCCAACACAAATACCCTCTGCTGAAGCTGCTGGGGTGTGCTGGAGTGCAGCTGCCATTGCTAAAACAATGGGAGGAAGGCTGGGGACACAGAGGCCCAAAATTGCCCTTTGCCATTCTCCTGCTGAAGGAGCCATCTCTTGCTTTGGTGTGGTCACCATCAAATGCTCGGGGTCCCAGGATTCCCTGCAGAGTGGCAGCCTTGGCCTTTGAAGGCCAAGGATCTGCAGGAATTACTTCAGATTGAACAAAACAAATGTCATTACTGCTTTGGGCTGGAACAATGTGTTGGACCCTGACGGGGTGTTAGATTTTGCAGGCTGCCAGATGTACAGGGGACTGGCCCTGGGCAGAGGGGAATGGATGTGCTTTGTCTGGATCAGTGCCTCCTCAGAGGTGTGTTTAAAGCTGCTTTTCTGGCAGGACTAGCTCAGTATAAAGCACAGTCCAAACGGGTAGGTGACTGAGGTGGGCTGTTGAGCAGGAAATTGGCAGCAAGAGACACGGAACACAATCCAGGTTAAGGATTGTCCTGGAGAGGGGCCTTGGGAACACCTCAGGGAAGGGCACAGCTAAGGGACAGTGTGCTGCAGCCACTCCCTTCAGCGGAATGTGTCTGCTGTGAAGTCACAGAGGAGACCTGCTTGTGTCTCTGCAGTGACAGCAGTGTGGCTGGAGAAGGCAGACAAAGCAGGGCAGAGTTTTCTCCAAGCAATGTCTCTGCTCCAGAAGCATTTGCTGTTGTTGTGTCATTCCAGACGTGCCTCTACAATGGCATGAAATAAGGTGTCAGTAATGACAAGAAAGCACCCATTTAAAGGCCATTGAAAAAGGAGATACCAACTCTGCTTTTACCCAAGTTGCTGAGAAAATAACTGAAACTTATCCTCATTCAGCATTCACCTCACTTGTCTTTTTCTTTTCATCTCATTGGTCTTTTTATTTTTGCCTTTTCCTCTCTTTGGAACACACTAACTTTTAAATACAATGAAAAGGAACAAAATCATCAAAGCAAAAGGAAAGTGTTTCTTAGTCCCTGTGACCTTTGCCATTGGATGGGTACTCAGGAGCTTCCATTCTCTGCTGAGCACCAACTTTTCTGTCCGCTCCCTTCTCGTCCTCCTTCCTTTTGGTCAGGTCTTCAACCCTGTCCCTCTCACTGTGACACTCAACAAACCAACCTGAACAAATCCAAACCACAAATAACACACAGAACCAACAAATTCCATTCTTTTGCTTAATAACCTTTTGGCTTCAGCCAAATGTCACCTCATCTCTCACACCTGCTCTGGTCCTGTGCTCTTCTTACTGATGTCTAAGTTCTAGAGCAAAAAAAGATATTTGCAGTTGTGTGGGCCTCGGTTTCCCTGTCTCAGAGTAAAAGACATCCCAAATCCTTTCCCATGGAGTCTCCTGTAAATTCATGGGTTTTACTTACTCCATGAGTGCTCAGTCAGTGCCCCAGAGCTCTGTGACCGCATGGGCACAGGGCTGTGTTTTAGGAAAGTGCTGCCTGGCATTCTGGAGGAAGAAACCTGGAGAAATCCATGCCGAAAGAGCAGCTTGGCTTGAGCCTGCTCTGTGTGGCCCAGCAGCTGTGGATGAGCTCAGAGCAGCGGTGGGTGAGCCACTGTTTGCCCAGTGTGGGCTGGGCAGACGTGCTCCCTCAGAGTCTGTACTTCACTGGGGATCAGAGGAAGATTCTCCTGCATGAACCTTCCTCCCAGCAGCTGAAGCTCTCCCTGCTCTCTCTCCTCTCCAGGTGCCGTCAGCTGCCCCGAAACAGAGCTGGTTTGGGGTTTCCCCACCAGAGCTGGTATTTCAGAACTTTGTCGCTCGGGAGGTCTCGGAAATGGTGCTGTCTCTCATGAATAAGGACAAGGTAAGTGCTGGCACCCAGAGCTTTAACGCTGTGCTGGAAGAGGAGAGTGCTCTCATTCCCTCAGTGTACAGCAAAGCAAGTTATCTGCTGCAGCACATGCAGAAGAAAATGTCTCAGCACCTTCTTCTGCAAGATGGTGGAAATCTTCCTGTGCTGGGAATTGTCCCCAGATTTTGGCCAGGCGTTGATGGTGTCTATCCCAAAGGAGTTTCCTTCTCTTGAAAGCTCTGGATTGACTGGAATGTTGAGGGCTGTACAGTTCTTAGCTGCTCTCATGCTTTGCCTTGGCTCTATAGCACACCCTGTGTCTCCTTGGTTCATCTTGGCTCCTGGTAGGAATCTCTGCCTCTCTCAGCCAGTTTGGCTCCCTTTGTGCAGCTCACAGCCAAAGCTCAGGGGCTGAGCCTTCTGCACTTTATGCTGGAATCACTTCTCATTAATGGCATTGGCCCTGCAGGAACCGTGTTCTGCAAGAGCCCTGCAATCAGAGTGATGGAGCAGAAGCAGTGAGAGGCCTTTAGATGCCACCTGAGGCTCCTGCTCAGCTTCATCCAGCTCTGCTCAGCTTTTCCGAAAGCAACATGGTGCTCTGCTTTCCCTTTGCAGAAGCACAGCACATCCAAACCCAGGAGCTCCTGGAGGTTTCCACCTTCACCTGAAGAAATTGGCATTGTTTTGCAGTTTCCCAAGAGAGCTGAGAGGGAAAAAGTTGAAAAATGTCAATTGTGTTCCACTGTACAGAGGAAAACTTGAGACCATTTGAATTTCAGTCCGGGAAACATTTTGTCAAGTGAGGCTTGTGCCAAGAGTGGGCTGGTGGGAGGAGACAGGAGGGAGTCCAAATCACCTGGTTTAGACTTTTGGAGAGCATTTTGGTGCTCAGGGGTTGATGAGATCAGTGTGCTAGAAAATGCATGTGTGCTGTGCATGGAGTACCCCAGAGGGCCGAACCTGGCCTGCTGGCTGCAGGTAGGAATGCCCAGCAGCCCAGCTTGCCTGCACAGGCAGCAGGAAGCCCTGGAGAGCCAAGATTGGCTTTTCATACTGGAACCACACTGTCAGTCAGTGCTGGTCCTGTTTCTCCAGGCAGAAAATGCCTCTGAAGCCCCATGGTCAATAGACACCGCCTGTCTGTGTTTCTGTCACTTCTGGCAAGCTGGTTGCTCTCATGGTTTTATGATTCTTGCTTGCTGCTTTACTGCCCATTTAAATTCTCTTTGCCATCTCCTTGTTTTAGGGATTGTCTTGCTGTGTTCATTCCTTCTTTTGCTTTTCAGGTTTGCTTTTATTCCCAGTGAGACCACAGTGTTTGGTCTCCTGTCTTGCTGCTCTGCCTGCCTGACTGTATCCCCAGAAGGTCCCTACCCAAAGCTGATCTGCTAGAAGAGAATTTCTTCCTTCCCCCACAGAAATGGGCTGGTTTGCTTTTAGGTAGCACATTCCCCCTCTGGAACATGACCACTTTGTGGCTGTGTGCAGGCAGAAGCCAGCAGGTTTTTTGGCCTTGTTGAATATGCAGGTGACTTGGTTCAGGTGCTGTGTCTCCATGCTGCTGGTGCTGACCTGCTCGGCCCTTCCTTCCCAGCAGGCACTGCCCTACTGCCCCTGGCCAAAATGCTGGAGCCAGAGAGAAGGGATTCAAGTTCAGCCTTGTGAATGATGTGCCTGTGCCTGCTCAGCTGAAAGTGCTTTGGAAAAGGGGCAGGGGAGGGATGTTAGCAGGCCATGGACAGGTCTCCTCTCATCCTGTTTCCACAAGTGGCAAAATCATAATTTCATGTCTTTGCTGCAGTTTCTTCACGTGGTGAAGGTCTCCATGGAGAGCTCACCTTACTTCCAGCTGGTGAGCTCCAGCGATGCGTACCGTGCCGTGCCGCCGGGCGCCTCTGTCCCTGTGCGCATCCGCTTCACCCCCAGCAAGAACAAGGTGAGGCTGGAGGAGCCAAAGCACACAATGATCTCCACAGCCATTGTTTTGCCTGCACTCTGGCTGCAGCCCATTGCATGCTGTGAGCTGGGCTCCAGGCGTGGGCAGGCAGCCTGCAGCCAGTCACACCTTGGCACTGCTGGCAGGCCTGACAGGCTCTGCTTCCCCTCCCTGCACATTGCTGAGCATTGCCAAGGGAAGATGCACGGGAAAGAGGATGAAAATGACAGAGGGCTGTTGATAGATGTTGGGCCATCTCTAGGTCCAGTGGAAGGGGTTTCATTCTGATGGAAAACACCAGAGGAACAAAGAGGTCAGAGAGCTTTCCTCCTTCCTGGACTGCCAACAGCTTCCCTGCCTGCCCCTGGGCTGCAGCAAAGCCGGTGCTTTTTCACCCCCTCTGTTGTGCAGCCTTGCAGCTGTGCTGTCCCAGAGCACAAGTGAGCATGGCACAGCTGCAGGGCCAGGGCAGAGGATGTGCTGTGCCCGTGAGCCCGGCCTGGCACAGGCACGCTGGGCCCTGGGTGCCCTTGGTCAGCAGGAGGTTGCTGAGCTGCAGGGCACTTGGACACCTGCCTGAAGGAGCTGGTGTAGGGCAGGTACAAGCTGCAGGCAGAGCAGTGAGCCCAGAGCCCGTGGCAGTGCCACTGCTGGGGCTCTGTCTTCATGCCTGTCCCTGTGCTTGCTCTGTCAGCTGGCACCCATTCCGTGCCAAAGGTGCTTCTGCGGGGAGGTTTGAACAGCAGTGCTGAGGCCCTGGCAAGTCTGATCTCAGTGCTGGGATCTGGAGGGTTCATGTTCTGATCTGGAGGCTTGTTCATACAGAAGGGTTGAGGGCATGGCATGGAAGGGAGGAAGCCTTGCAGGGAAACAAAGAGAGGCCCTTTCCAACAGCATCCTGCTGCCTCTTAGCACCGTTCTTCTCCTGACTTGGTTGGACAGGCAAAGTTAGAGGGGAGTTGTGAGCCAACTGATGTTTCTGCACCAGGCCAGAGGTGCAGGATGTCTTTGGGTGCAGCTGTTTTCTCCTCTTCCTTTTGCTGCTTAGAGTCAGTTGAACACTTTGTCCTGTTCTCAGACAGTGGGAATATAGAAGCCTAAGGAGCAATGTCCTGTGTTCCCCAACTCCATGTTGTTTCGAAGGGGCTTAGGAATTCTTTAACATCATTAAAGTTTAGAGTAAAAATGATGGTGGCCTAGGGCTGTTATCTGTATGAGCCAAGTGACACAAGAGCTGAATGCCCGTGAGACAGATTTTGCAAAGTGCGCTGGTGCCTTTAAAATGTGACATAGTAGTAGAACTTAGTGTTCATTTGAGGGTGCAATAGGTAAATTGATGCCCTTGGAGGGGTATAGGAAATGGTTTTTCTTCTGCCATGGGGATGGCACTAAATGTCCTGTGCTGAGCCAGTTTCTTTTCCTGCAGGATTATTGCCACGAGCTGGTGTGCCTCACTGGAAGGGAAAGGATCGTTGTGCCAATTCGGGCCATTGGTGCCCGAGCTGTGCTGGACTTCCCTGCCCAGCTGGACTTCTCCAAGTGTCCAGTCAAGGTCAGCACCCAGCAGACTCTGCTGGTGCGCAATGTCGGTGCCCGGGCAGCTCGGTACCAGCTGGGCACCCAGAGGTGAGGCAGCTCATCTGTCCCTGTGCAAACACCTTTGGGTGAGAGCGGAGTTGGGAAAGAGCTACAGAAGGAACCAAGCACCGGATCTGCTGCCCTGCAGCCTGGCTGGAAGTGAGCAGGATGGAAGGCATCTGCTCTTGCTTTCAGTGGCCTTGGAGCTTGCTGTGTCCCAGATTTCCTGGAGGCTGCTGGAACATGTTGGGAGCTGGCTTGCACCCTGCTGAGCACAAGCAGCTTCTGAAATGCTTCCTCAGCACTGTCAGGGCTGCCTGCTGCCCTGTGTGGTAGCCGGGAGCCGGAATGACTCCTCCCTGCAGGGATCTCCCTGTGCCTTGGGCCATGGCAGGCAGTGGGATGGATCAGCTTTGGGCAGCAGCTGCTCTGGGATGTCCCACCTGAGCAGCCAGCAAGGCCCTCAGGGCTTTGCAGATGGGCCAGCCTGGCTGATTCTGCAGCTGCAGCAGTGTTTGTAAAACCTTGTGTGAATAATCCATGCCAGATGGGCAGCAGCAGCCTCAGCTCACCTCTCATGGCCATGCTGTGGGGCACAAGCTGTGCCCCCAGCTCCTGTGCACAGAGGGCTCTGGTGCCTCCTTTGCACAGCCAGCAAAGCGCTGATGTGGGAGTCAGGAACTGTGCCAAGGACTTGGGCACCGTCCCGTGGGCTGGTGCCATGGCAAGAGACAATCCTGGCCCAGGCACAGGGAGAAGGGCGGATCATAGGGGAGGCAGAGCTCAGTGCTCAGCACCACAGCAGCGTGAGGCCTTGTCCCTGCCAGCCTGAGCCATGTGCTGCAGGATAATGGAGTGGAAGCAGGAGAGCTGATGCTGGCTGCTCTGCAGCTTTGGAGCTGGGCTGCTGCTCCTGGGCGGCACTGGCTCAAGGCAGTGAAGAAATGAAAGCAATCTGCACTGGATGATACCAAAGAGATAAGGGAGATGGGTAAAGAAGAACAAGGGAGTTATTCCTTAGCAAGAGAAAAGTGGTGAGCAGGTGCGCCCATAGTGGAGAAACAATGACGCTGCCTTTGTTTTTGGAGGAAAAGTGCTGCTTTTTTCATTTGGAAATCAAGAGGGAACCTTTCACCATCAAATAATTGATTCTCCTCTGTCCCTCTCCCAAAATGGCCATGGGGTGTTTCTGCATAAGCAGCTTTCTCCTTGAGCAGGGGCAGGTGTCTCTTGTTGAGATGTGCAGAGCAGAGCCAGGGGCAGTCCTGTGAGTACAATAGAGGACACAGCTCACTGGTCCTTGATTTTGAACCATTGGCATCAACCATGAAATCAACTGGTGAATGTTGTGCAGCTTCAAGTGCTGATTTCAGTGGATGTTGGTGGCTTTTGGAGTGTGTCTGCTGAGTTCAAGGGCAGGTGAGGTGCTGTGCTAGATTCAGGACAGCCAAGTTTGGTTGTTGAAGCTCTTGCTCTTGGCTGTGCCAGCTGGTGCACTGCTGACAAGCTGGTCCTTTCCTCTAGGATTCATCTGTGCCCTGGGTAGAACTGTTGCTGCTCTTTTCAGAGGATGTTTGGGAATGCCCTGGATTGGTGTCTCAGAACAGTGTCTGTAATGATTGTGTGGGTCAAACTCTCTTGAGAAAGCTCCTCCATGGGAACAGCAGTTGCAGCTCAGAAGGAGCAAAGCAGGGAAGCTGTGGCTGGAAGGGCTGCTTTCAGAAGTTAGTGGGGACACCTTGATGTCCATGCCATTGCAGATGGGGAAACTGAGGCACGGAGCCATGTCTGGGTGTGTGTTCAGGGTCCTTCATGGGACCGCCAGCAACCCGGGGGCTTCTCCTGCCTGCCCTGTGCCCAGAGCCCATCAGGGGCTGTTGGCTGCTGCCCCTTGGCTGGAGCTGCCTCCTGTGCCCCGGGCCCTGTGCTGAGCACACGGGGCTGTGTTGGTTGGAAACCCAGGGTGCCCTGAGCCCGGGTTTTGTGCCCCCGAGCCACGACAGCCGGACCTGTGCAATGCCTTTAACCGAGCCATTGCCTGCTCTGTCCTCGGCCTGCAGGGGCAGCGTCACTGCACCGAGTTTACACTTCGACCTCGCTGAGCTCGACTTCGGGGACATCTCCTTTGGTGAGTGTTCCCTGGGCTGGGACACAGCCTCAGGGATCTGTGCCTTCCAACAGAAAAGCATCCCTCACTCCTGCTCTGCCCCAGCAGCCTCTTCAGGCTGTGAACTGCAGGGCTGCTGCTGCTGCTGCTGCTGCTGCCTCAGGGGGCATCTTGCCATTGTGAGATCCAATGGAAGCAAGGAATAGAAAGGTAGAATTTTCTGGTGTCTCTGTGCTGCTTTAAAAGACAGATGTCTGCCAAGGAAGGTGGGAATCTTGCTGCAATGGAAAGATGAGCCCCTCCCTCCAAATGATTATCCCTTTGAAATGACAGGGCTCTCGGGCAAAACTGTGGGGAAAAGGAATACCAGTTCTTTGCTAGACTGTCTCAGGAGAGCACAGACAAGAAGGCAAGAACAGACATTTCCCAGATGGCAAGTCCTGTTTTTCCCCTTTGCTGGAGGTCTGGTGACAGCAGGAGGAGCTGTGGCCTCTGGCAGGGCAGGGATCCCCCCCAGCCGGTGCGGGAAGGGAAGGGAAGGAGGAAATGCTCCTTTTGCAGAGCCCCAGAGGGCAGGGGAATGCGGGCAGTGCCCAGCAGCACCAGCAGCAGCAGCGGGGCAGGCAGGCAGGGTCGGTGCCAGCGCTGAGCTGCAGCCAGGGCAGCCCCGGGCCAAGCACAAACCCTCCCGCAGCAGCAGCGGCCGAGCTGCGAGCCCCGAGCGGGAGGAAGGGAAGCTCCGCTCCCTGCCCAGCCTCAGCTCCCACTGCACAGCCGCCCACGGCATCACGCCACAACTCCCAAAAACCCCCCAGGGAAAAGCCCAGCCCAGGGCCAAAACCGCCCAAAACCCCCCAGAACCCCTGTCCCCCTTCCCAGAGCCAGGGCAACATTCACGGCCAAGCCTAAAGCCACAACAATGAAGTTCATGAACTTCTGAAGGAAACTCATTGCCTTTCTTGAGCTGCTTCTTCCCCAGCCTGCATCACCACAGAGGCGCTTGTCAAGTTGACTTTGGAAGGAATGAAACAAGAAAGGCAACGGATGGAAATATGGGTCTGAAGCAGGAGACTGATCCTGCTGAATCCAATTTCATTACTAAGGGCTCTTCGGCTGAAGGCAGCTGTTGTATCTTTGCTTCTTTGTAACTGTTGACTGTTGTCTGCATGTGCTGGCCTCAGTGTCGTTGGAGGTTTTGACATCTGGGTTTGTCCTTTGTGTGCCTCTCTTGCCTCCCTGCTGGAGTCCCTGCTGGAGCTGGCAGTGGTCACCTAGATGGGCACAGAGAAGCTCTGGGCTGCAGCTGCAGTTGTTTTTCCTCCCCATCTGTGTCCCAGTGACTCTTGGTGAGCAGGCCTGGGGAGAAGTCTCCTCCCCACAGAGCTGGCCAGCCCAGCCAGATGTGCAGTGCAGAGCAGGCTGTGGCTGCTCTGCGCGCTCTGCAGGACATCCCCACCATGAGTGGCTGTATCTCTGGCTTTGCCGGATGGAAAGCAAATCTCAGAGCCAAAGTGGGGTAAACCCTTGCAGGCAGCACTCTCAGTGAGCAGCACGGCTGTGATGTCCCTGTGTGTGGGTGAGGTGGGACCTGGTTCCTGATTGCTAATCTCAAAGCAAGGCTGGGCTGTGCCCCCAGCTGAGTGGGCTCTGAGCTGTCACGTGCTCAGTCTGTTTGGCCCAAAGCAAGAGATGCCTTAAGGATCCTGCAGAGAGAAGCTGCATTAGGGTGCTTTGCATCACGTTCTAGTTCCTGATCCCATCCTGACTTTCTTTTGCTGTAGCTTCTTCTCACTGACAACTCACTCTTTATATGTGTTGAAAAAGGTGGGGGTGTTGGCAGGCTGAGCAGGGAATTGGACAGCTTGAATTCTCAGAGTAAATGCTGGCTCTGGGTGCACACTCATCACTGAGCGAGAACTGGTGCTGGTTTGGGGCAGGTGAGGGAGCTCGTCCCCATCACAAAGAGAGAAGCTTGCAGTGTTCAGCAGGGCTAGGAGTGGGCATTTTCAAGGCTGCAGTCTGGAATCTGTGTCAAAGGGAACTAAGTGACGATTAATTCCTCACGCAGCTTCTGGGTGAGCTGTAGTTCAGATCATGAAGAGCTCAACTCCAATCCCACTTTGATCCTGCCAGGATCTTGCCCCCAGCATGATGCCCTGCTGGGTGCCTGAATGGCTGTTTGTGTCCTTGCCCAGGCTTTCCCTACACGCAGCGCTGCCGCCTCACCAACAGCTCCGCGGTGCCCCTGACGTTCCAGCTCCGCATGTCGGACGATGGCACGCAGCCGGCTGTGGACAGCGTGGATCAGATCCGCAGGGACACCGACCCGGCCTGGAGCAAGGGAATCCATTTCCATGTGGAGCCCAGGGAGTTCACCATCAATCCCAGCAGAGGCACCATCCTCCCCCAGGGACACCAGGACATCGAGGTACGGCAAGAGCCCGGCCACAGCCGCTGCAGCACCAGGGCTGGAGCTGCACTGCAGGGTGGGAGGGCTTTAGCTCTGGTGCCAGCTTGGAGCATCCTGGCACGGAGAGATCTGCACTGCTGGGAGGCCTCTGCTGGCTGGCTTAGTTGGGATGTTCCTCAGGGAGCACTGTTTGCTTTCCAAAATCATATGCTGAGCTCACAGACCTTATGGTCAAGGCGTGAAACCATTCTTGTGTTTTTGAGAGCGATGGATTTGATTGCAACGGGGCAGAGCAAGGATGAGGGCAGAAGGTGGCTGTTAGAGAGATGTCATTGTATCAAGCAGTGAGCTTTTCTTCTTGGTGTCATTTCCCCCCTCCTGGGGAGCAGAATGATTTGTGTTCACTGCAGGAAGCTCCAGTGGAGACAAAAAAATCTGCAGCCATGTGTAGCGGTTCAAATTGATTGTATTGATTCCTTGTTAAGTGGTTTGTTCTGTTGTACCCCGTGATGTCCCCGAGTTAGTTTACCCCTGGGTTTTACCCTCCCTCAAAGCTGTCTCTCATGCCATTCCCTTCCCCTTGTTCCAGCTCTTTCCCTGCCTGTCAAACCCAGCCCCTTTTGTTCCCCAACTTTCTTTGCCAATTTAACCTGGAGCCAATCCCTGTCTGCAACGCCCCTTTGGAATTCCGCTGTTCCTGGAGGCCCCATTGGCCCAAGTGAGCCATCCTCCCCACCCTCCTACCCAAAGTGGCCCCAGACACTTGATGTAATCCCCTCAGTGCTCCCCTGAGGATTCCCTTTTGGTTTGCTGTTTGTATCCACCTCCTGATTTGTGTCTGTACAAAAGCCCTTGCACAGGAATGTCCAGGGCTCTTTTGGCTCTGATCCTTTTGCTTGGAATAAACCCTTTCTTGTGTAATTTCAAGACACAGATCCTCCTCCTTTCTCCTCTGCCTGGTCCCGTTGGTGGCTTGTCTCTTGCAGTGTAGAGCAAGAGGCTCTGAGGGTTCTGCCTGTGGTCAATGCCCAGCCTGGGGCAGTTCTGAGGGTTCTGCCTTTGGTCAATGCCCACCCTGGGGCAGTTCTGAGGGTTCTGCCTGTGGTCAGTGCCCACCCTGAGACAATTCTGAGGGTTCTGCCTTTGGTCAGTGCCCACCCTGGGGCAGTTCTGAGGGTTCTGCCTGTGGTCAATGCCCAGTCTGGGGCAGTTCTGAGGGTTCTGCCTGTGGTCAGTGCCCAGCCTGGGGCAGTTCTGAGGGTTCTGCCTGTGGTCAGTGCCCACCCTGGGGCAGTTCTGAGGGTTCTGCCTGTGGTCAATGCCCACCCTGGGGCAGTTCTGAGGGTTCTGCCTGTGGTCAATGCCCACCCTGGGGCAGTTCCCCACTCCTGGCGTGGGGCCGGAGTTCTCAGAGCCAGCCCGGGCTCGAGGTCCCAGGGCAGCCATGAACTGCCCAGCACCTGCTGGGCCACACTTTGCCCTCAGCCTCCTGCTGTAAAGCTGAACTCGTTGTGGTCAAGTCAGATTTCCTCTGCATGGATGTCTTTGTAGTCAGATGAGAAATTGGCCCCTTCATTTGAATGCAGTGGTGCATGGAGCTGTAGTCCAATGTTTTAATGTAGCTGACCTGTGCCCTGATAGCAAGGTGTGTTTAACAAATGTGGTATTGCCAGAAGGCTTTTGTTACTCTGAGACTGTGCTCTACACATGGAGCAGCAGAAGAATGAAGGGCAAATCCTCCCTCAGGAACTGGAGGATATCACCCGTGGGTAATGAGCTTTTGGAAGCAAGCATTGACTGTTCTTCTCTTCCACCAGGTGACCCTGTGCTCCAACACGGTGATGGAGTTCTACCGGAGATTGCTGGTGGACCTGGAGGGTGTTGGCAAGGGAGTGGCAGCCCTGATCATCACAGCCAGGTACCAGCCCTTGCCTGGCCTCCCCCAGGCACTGCCTTGCCCAGGCTGTGCTGGCTGCAGCTGCCAAGGAGAAGTGCTGCTGAATGCCCTCATGTTGTGCCAGCTGGACACGAGAACAGCAGTGCTTAGGCAGCAGCCTGTAGTGAAAAGCACGTTTGCTGCCAGCCCAGCACGGTCCTGGGCCCTCTTCTAAAGGCACCAGGAATGATATCATTGATTGGCCTTGTTTTTGGTGCTTGAGGTGGAACAAATTTCCTGAGGGCCTCCTCCTTTTCTGGCTGCAAGAGGTGGAGTTGTGCTGGCTGTGAGCACCGTGCACTGGTTTGGGCCACACCAAGCAGCTGCTGAGAGTCAGGCTCTGGCTCTGTCCATGAGGGCACATGGCAGGGGGGAAGTGGCTCCCAGCAAGAGTGGGGAGGGCAAGGTCTGACAAGGGGAAAGCAGCCCTTGATGTGGCAGGTCAGCTGCAGTTGTTGTCCTTCCCTCAGCTTCCCATTTTGAGCTTTAATGTTGTCAGAGTTGAGAGCAAAAGTCGTTGTTGCTGCAGCAGAATTCCATGCTGCTGTGCTGCTGTGGGTGTCAGTGTGATGCCCAGAGGGATGCAGCTCCCTGGTGCTGTTCCCTGTGCCAGGCAGAGCCATGCAGGCAGTGCCTGGGCTGCCACTGTGTACAGCAGGTGGAGCTGGGGCCAGGCAGTGCCTGGAGCTGTGCAGTGAAGGAGCCAGGGAGCTGCAGGGCCTGGCAGGGGCTGATCAGCCCCTCTGTGGGGCAGCTGCTGTCTCGTGCCCTCCAGGGCTGGGGCAAAGAGCTGAGTTCTCAGGCAGGGCAGCAGCACCATGGCAGAGAAGGGAGTCATTTTTACTGAGACCCTGGAGCTGTGTGTTCCTTGAGCCTTAGGGAGCACTGATCCTTGTTGGGAAGGCTTCCCCAGAGCTCGTGGGTCACTGGCACTGTTGCAGGAGTCCTTGCAAGCCTTCTTGGGTAAAGGAGGGGCTGAGGCAGCTGTGGGGCAAAGTGCTCTGCCTGGGGCACTTGGCAGCCTCTGGGTGCTGCCTCTCAGGGTTTGCCCCTCCTTGACAAGACATGTTGGAGTGGGAAGAGGTAGAAGGCAATTTATCCCTGTAGGGCTCTTCAGTGTGCATTTGACAGTGACCAATGTGTTCTGCTCCATTTCACAATCTTTGCGGGTAGGCATTCTCCATTCTCTCTGTATCTCTGATTGTCCTGGGCTCATCTCTTTGCCCAGGTGTCTCGTTCCTGAGCTCCAAGTGTCCTCCCCAGTGCTGCTGTGTGATGAGTGCCACCTGAAGGTGCCCTATGAGAGGAAGATCCTCATTAGGAATCCCAGCCACCTTCCTGGCTGCTACGGGCTTATTCCCCAGGTTTGGCACCACATCCACCTCCTCCTGTCAAATCTTCCTGAGGAGATTATTAGGGGAACAAAGGGTTTGGATAAGACCTTGCTGGTTTCTATTCAGTCTTAAAGATCTGCTGAGAACAGGATCCTACCCAACTGTAAACTTGAGGAGGCAGTTTAAGCTCCTGAGGAAACAGTTGATGCTCTAGTCCTCAGGCTGTTTTCCTGTGGGAGATCTTAGAGGGTTGTGAAAAGCTGCTGCACCCACAGACACCAGTGCCTGTGCTGGCAGCCTCCTTGCAGGATGCCGTGGGAGTGCTAAGCCTACAATTCTTGCATCTTGTTTGTGCCTTTGACCTTTGTCCTGGGGAGCTTTAAAGGTGTGTGTAAGTTGCTGTTGTGGTGGATGTTAAGGAGCCTAAAGTTTCTTGAGAGGTCCCTCTGAATGTGCGTTTCATTGTGTCCCTTCCAGAAGCGCAAGGAGGACTCTGCTGTGCTCTACTCCAGCCCCAAGCCCTGTGGGATTGTGCAGCCCCAGAGCACAGCAGAGATCCCAGTTGTGGTGGCAGTGCAGGCCCTGGGCACTCATCGCACCGACGTTCTCATCGGCGTGTTCGGGGATGAGAGGAACCCCCTGGTGAGGGCAAGGGGAGCTGTGAGCCTGTGTGCAGCTGCTCCTGGCAGGGTGCACGGGGACAGGGATTCTGCCGGGGAAAACAGGCACAGGCTGCTGGGGAGAAGGACAGGAGGGATGGGGGCACAAACAGCTCCTGCCTTAGAGGTGGGAATCTCAGTGTCTGACACAGAATGGAGTTGGGCTGAGCTGGAATCCAGGGGGATTTCAGGTCATTTTTCTTTCAAATGCTGTTAACTTTGGAAACATCTGTTTGAAAATGGCATCTCTCTGAGCGCAAGAGAGGATGTCAGAAGTCTTCTGGGAACCTTGAGCTTTCCGTAAAAGAAAGGAAAGCTGGCACTTGAAGAGTGGTTGCAAGGACTGAAACTTCAATTAAAACATATGGAAATGGCAATGCCAAATTCCCTGGATGGCACCAAACATCTGAACCCGGGCCATCGTGGCACTGCCTGTAAATCAGTGAACAGGAAGGAAAAGCAATGCAGGCTGTGCCAGGGAGCCTGAAGTTTGACCAAACAGTTGCTTTTAACAATCAGGCTGCTTCTGTTAAAGAGGAGGGTTTCTCCCCACCAGAAGAACCAGTTGTTTAACTGTCAGGCTGGTCTTACCTAGAGATTTCTTGCAAAGATAAAAGATTTCAGACAGTAATTTTTAGTTTGAAAGGTTCTCTTACCTTAATCCTTTCCAATTTGGAGGTGAACATGTAATTTTCTTTTTTCCCAAAAGCCCAGCATTTCAGCTGGAGAGTGGTAGCTGTCCCTAAAGAAATAACTTGAGCATCAGGGTTGAGCTGTTGAAGGTTTTTTAGGTTTCTCTGTTGCGGTTTGTTTTGGGTTTTTTAAAATCTTTCTTGCTTGCTTCCTGGAACAGAGAGCACAATTACGGAGCTCAGGACGGCTGGCAGAAATCTCCCCAAGCCCAAGGCTGGCAGAGCTTGGCAGGATCCCAGCACCACAGCCTGTGTATGTATGGATGGAAGGATGGAAGGATGGAAGGATGGATGGATGGATGGATGGATGGATGGATGGATGGATGGATGGATGGATGGATGGATGGATGGATGGATGGATGGGGAATGCTACCTGAGTCACCTGGGAGTGTTGTAAAATGTCAACCAATCCCCCAGTGGTGTCAGGGGAACATTCCTGATAAATCCCTGGTGGAGCTGCAGAGTTTCTGGCCTTGGGCACTGGGTGGGCTGTGCTGGCTGGGCACTGGCTGGGTCTGCCCCTCGGTGTCTCAAATCTCACCTTTTTGCTGCCTTCTCTGTCTTTTCCTCTCCCACTGTGCTTTTTGCATCCTCACCAGGTGTAAATGCCTGTCCTCTGTAATTGCTCAATGCGAGCAGTTGCAGCTGCTGCAGCACCTCCGTGCCATCCCTGGGCTGCCTTTAGAACAGACCTGCCCCAGCCTGGATTGGGAAGGGCTGGATCAAAGCATTTCTCAGTTCAACGAGCCAGCACCCAGCCAGGGGCTGCATCCTGGCCAGGAGCTGCTGGTGCAGGTGTCCCTCCCTCCCTCCCTCCCACTGCAGGTCCCTGTTCATAGTTATTTATTTTCCAGAGATGAGCTCCACCCACCTAAATTCAAACCCCAGCCACCAAAGGAGATGAGAACCAGTCTGGATTGCCCGGCAACTCGATGGAGGCACTTCAGGACTGGACAGGAGGAGGCAGCCAGGGCCCTGTCCAGGTTTACACCAAATTTGGGGAAGAATGCCCCGAAGCAGCTCCGGTGGGAAAAAAGCAGATCCAATCTGCTTTTTTTGGGCCCCTCCCCCCAACTGGTCCAGCAGGAAAAAATACCTCCCTGGAGAAAGGTGGAAAACAACCTGTTTGTTAAACAATAAACCCAAAACAATATCAAACAATGAGACCCCTTGCCACTCTACAAGAGATGACAAACTGAGAAAAGCCCGTCCCTGGGTTGCAGCTCACTCAGTCTCTGATCAGTCCCTCCGGTGCTGGAATTGTCTCAGGCCAGGCCCGGCCCGGTGGGCCACAGGTGCAGCTGCAGGTGCTCTCCTGGGTGTTCAGTCCAGAGCAGGTTTCAAGAGGTCCAAAGAAAAGAAAATACACAGTCCAGGGAACTTCTTTGCCTCAGCTAGCTAACACTAACTAAAAAGCCAAAGAAGAGCTCTGTCCCGCTGTCTGTCCGCAGACAACAGCAGTCCAGGGGCAGGAATGTGGGGGAGTGGAGTGCAGTGTATGAAAACAAACTGCGCGCTTCTTCTTTCCCCCCTTCACTCTCTGGAACACTCTTAAAGGTGCAAAACTTATTATTCAACATAAACAGAATGAGACAACTGGGGATAAAAGCATCATATGGTCAAGCCAGGACATTCCACCCCTTATCCCCATATCATCTGCTCACTACTAAAACTAATATAAACTCTAACTCTACAAGTACATACATGATACATCCATTATACAGCTATACACAGACAATGGTAATAACATTCAGCAAACAGTGATATTTACAGAGGTTTTATCCAACATTCAGATCTCCCTGAGGTACACATCGTGTTCTTCCATCTTTTTCAATTGTCCACCACGTGCAACCTGGTCCCTGAGCAAAAACAACCCCACGAATGGGTTTGTCTGTATTCGAGGCAGGATTAATCCAAACTGTCTTCCCTAATAAACCTCTGACATGTACCACTGGGACTTTGTCTCCATCTTCTCTCTGCAAAGGCTCAGATTGGGCAGGGCCCACTCGGTTAGTAGAGTCTCGGGTGTTAACTAACCAGGTGGCTTTTGCCAGATGCTGCTCCCAGTTTTTGAAAGATCCCCCACCTAATGCTTTCAATGTGGTTTTTAACAGTCCGTTGTACCTCTCTACTTTTCCTGCAGCTGGTGCATGCTAGGGGATATGGTACACCCCCTCAATGCCATGTTCCCTAGCCCAGGTGTTGATAAGGCTGTTCTTGAAATGAGTCCCATTGTCTGACTCAATCCTCTCAGGGGTGCCATGTCTCCACAGAACTTGCTTTTCCAGGCCCAGGATGGTGTTCCGGGCTGTAGCATGAGACACAGGGTAGGTTTCCAACCATCCCGTGGTGGCTTCCACCATGGTCAGCACGTAGCGCTTGCCCTGGTGTGTCTGGGGCAGTGTGATGGAGTCAATCTGCCAGGCCTCCCCATACTTGTACTTGGACCACCGCCCACCGTACCAGAGGGGCTTCACTCCCTTGGCCTGCTTGATGGCAGCACACGTCTCACAGTCATGGATAACCTCAGCAATACTGTCCATGGTTAAATCCACCCCTTGGCCTCGTGCCCACTTATAGGTGGCATCCCTGCCCTGATGTCCTGAGGCATCGTGGGCCCATCGAGCTAGGAATAACTCTCTTTTATGTTGCCAATCTAAGTCTATCTTTGACACCTCTATCTTTGCAGCCTGGTCTACTTGCTTATTGTTTTGATGCTCCTCATTGGCCCTACTCTTGGGAACGTGAGCATCCACATGGCGGACTTTCACAGGTAGCCTCCCTACCCTGGTAGCAATGTCTTTCCACTCTTCAGCAGCCCAAATTGGTTTTCCTCGACGCTGCCAGTTAGCCTGTTTCCACCTCTCCGGCCATCCCCACAGAGCATTGGCTGCCATCCATGAATCAGTGTAGAGGTAGAGCTTTGGCCACTTCTCTCTCTCAGCAATGTCCAGGGCCAGTTGAACAGCTTTGAGTTCAGCAAGTTGGCTTGATCCACCTTCTCCTTCAGTGGCCTCTGCCACCTGTCGTGTGGGGCTCCATGCGGCTGCTTTCCACTTCCGGTTCATTCCCACAATGCGGCACCAACCATCAGTAAAGAGAGCGTATCGTGGATCTTCTGCTGGCAGTTGGTTGGATGGTGGAGCTTCCTCAGCCCGTGTCGCTTCTTGTTCCCCTTCATCAGAGAGACCAAAGTTTTCACCCTCTGGCCAGTTTGTAATTATTTCCAGAATCCCAGGGCGATTCAGGTTTCCAATACGGGCGCGCTGTGTGATAACAGCAATGCATTTGCTCCATGTAGCACTGGTTGCATGGTGCGTAGAGGGAACTTTTGCTTTGGACATCCACCCCAGTACTGGTAGTCGGGGTGCCAGGAGGAGTTGTGCTTCAGGGCCTATTACCTCTGAGGCAGCCTGGACTCCTTCATAGGCAGCCAAGATTTCCTTCTCTGTGGGAGTGTAGTTGGCTTCAGAGCCTCTGTAGCTTCGACTCCAAAATCCCAGTGGTCGGCTTTGAGTCTCCCCAGGCACCTTCTGCCAAAGGCTCCAGGACAAGCCATGGTTCCCGGCTGCCGAGTAGAGCACGTTCTTCACCTCTGGTCCTGTCCTGACTGGGCCAAGGGCCACTCCATGAGCGATCTCCTGCTTGATCTGTGCAAAGGCTTGTTGCTGCTCAGGGCCCCAGTGGAAAGTGTTCTTCTTACGGGTGACCAGGTAGAGAGGGCTCACGATCCGACTGTATTCGGGAATGTGCATCCTCCAAAAAGCTATGGCACCTAGGAAAGCTTGTGTTTCTTTCTTGCTGGATGGTGGAGACATTGCTGTGATCTTGTTGATGACATCGGTGGGAATCTGACGCCATCCATCTTGCCACTTCACTCTTAGAAACTGGGTCTCACAGGCAGGTCCCTTGACTTTGCTCTTTCTTTCCCTAGGCATATGCCTTGGAGGGTCTTTCAAGGGGATCAAAAATATTGTCATTATCATCATATGTGACAGTTTGGTTACTGGCCACTGGAGCTGCTTCCCTTTTGGAACTTCCTCTCTGAGTCTTCAGTTCACACACCCATTGTGCCAGAGCAGCGGTAGGTTTTCTGTGCCATCTCCCCATGTCTTCTCCACAATCACGCAGGTAGAACCACAGCTCAGCTCGTGGGGTGCTCCTTCTCTCGCCATCTGGGGAACGTCTGCGTTGGGTACCAGAACCTCTGATCTGTACTGCCGAGATTTGGAGAAAGCCCTCTTTAATCTCCTCCCTCAGTTTCTTGTGACCCTCCTCTGTCTTGTCTTCTAATTTTTGCAGACATGTTTCCACTGCTGCGATTCTGGCATGTGTTGGGCCATGCACAGCACCTGCATATGCTCGGAGCTTCCTTGCCATATCCAGCACAGTCTCCTCACCATCATCCTGCTTCATTATTGCTAACGCAGAAGCGTATTCTCTTGGCCCAAGTCGTACAAGTTTTCTCCACATCAGAGATGTGCATGGTACCAAGTCTGGATTTACAGTGTTTCCATCATCTGAGAAGACAATCTCGGCCACTGCCATTTCCCTCAAGCGTTGAATCCCTTGCTCTATGGTTTTCCACTGGGTTTGCTGCATATAGAGATCGTCTGCACACAGGTATCTTTGTGCTACACTTCTTAGGACCCGTTGCCCGAGGCTGTGAGGGTTAGCCCCGCTCATCATTCCTTGGTCAATGACAGGATCCTGTGACAGGGATCCCAAATGCTTGGCTTCAGTGCCATCCAGAATTGTAGCCTTGCCTGCAGCATCCCAGAGACGGACCAGCCAACAAATTATGGATTCATCAGGTCGTCGGGTGTAATATTTCCGCAAGCCACGAAGGTCCTTCAGGGAAAAGGACTCAATATTTGCGTCTGATCTTGCACCTGCTGCTTTGACTCCTGATTTTATGTCAGGAGGCATCAAGGTTTCTTCTCCTGTATCACCATCATCATCATCATCCACTGGTTGATTAGTTTTTTCTGTGCATTTCCCACTTCTAGTACTGGGAGCAACAGCCATGGGTTTAGATGCTGGCTTAGGCTCACTATCTGGTTTGGCTGCTGGCTTCAAGCCTGGGCTGTTGGCTACAGCTCGAGTGACTGGGATAGCTGATTTATCTCCCTGCCCCCCTGCCTCTGTCTGCTGCCCTACACTATCTAACAGAGTGCGATAAGCATAGGGCAGGGCCCAGCTTATTGCAATGAGCCTTTTCTCCTTAGAATTGTCGTGGCACTTCTCTTTTAGGTATTTCCCCACCTCAGCTGGGTTCTGAATTTGTTCCCATGGAAAATCCTGGTCTACAGCATCAGAAAATTCCTTCAGGGTTTGGCTTATATTTTCCCATTGTCCACAGCACTCAGGATTTTTCACGCCTGCATCTGCTTCTGGGTCAGGGGAGGGAGAAATAGGAGAGTTTTCCTTGGAGAAGCTGACTCAGATCCTACAGGCCTGTGCTGAGTGTGGGATTTTTTGCCTTATTTCCTTCCCCATGTAAGATGAGGCTTTTCTCTGCATCATCATGGTAACAGCTCCAGCTTCCCTCTCAGAGCAAGCTGGGATGATCCTGGTCTCCATGGAGCCTCTTCCCAAGGCAGCCAGACTCCCTGTTTGCAGGGCTCTGCTTTCACCTAGAGCTGCTGTTGCACTGCTGGCCCTGGAGCTGTCTGACAAAGGCAGACTTTGCAGAGGGGCTGTCTCTTCCTCCCAGCATAGAAAATGGCTTGTTTTTCGGGTGCCAGCACCAAGTCCTGAGCACCCTCACCTGCCTCGAGGCTTGGAGGGATTCAGGTGCTCCCTGGACGTGGCGCACACTGCCCTGGGAGCGGAGAAGGCAAGAGGGAATCTGTCTCCCTTGCCCATTGTCAGTGTGGCAAGCAGGGCTGGAGCTGCCAGTGCCCCTGGGGGCCCTCAGCATTGGCCACAGAGGGGCCTCCCATCCCTGCAGGCCCATCACCAAGTGCTGCTGGAGCAGCTGCTTGTTGGAGAGGCCGTGCAGGGCATGTTGCAGGGCTGCCCAAGGACGCTGTGCAGCACCTGTGGAGGGCACTGCTTCCTCTGCAACTCCTCAGGTGCTCCACAGGAAATTTTTGCAGGAGCTTTTGCTGTAGCACCTTGAGAAAGCAGCATTTAAATCAGAGAGAGAGGGGAAGAGCCTCAGGGGTCAGATGAGCTGGGCTGGACTCCTTCCCTCAGCTCCAAGAGCTCTCACTCTGAGTCTCCTCCTTTTCTAAAAGCAGGAAGTTTTGAAACTTTGTAATGGCAAGTTGTGCATCAGAGAGAATTTCTGCTGCCAGGAGCCATCCCAGTTCACTTTCATGTGATGTACTAATTAATGCATTGACCCATGAGTATGGGAGAAGATTTTCCCCATGGTCCCTGCACTGGTCAATGGCATGGATGCAGGATGAGGTGAGGGTGATTCTGGCAGTGTTTGGGGAATAGGCCCCTCTGGCTACAGCTGCAAGATGCTCTTCTGCATCCATTTCCATGCTCAACACCTCAATCTCTCCTGTCTTCCATCCAGGCTTTCAATATCCTGCCACTGCCAGGTGTGCTGCAGCCAGGAGAGAGCCAGCAGGTCTCCTCCACCTTCTCTGGCCACCTCACCACCACCTGCAATGTCCGGGAGCTGTGCCACATGGAGGGAGGCTCCACCTCCGAGGTGCTGGTGCCCGGGGAGGCCTCACGTGTCAGCTCCTCCCTGAGCCCCCAGGAGATCAACTGTGGCTCTCAGGCCCCTCTCAGGGACAGGTGAGTCAGCCTTCCGTGGGTTCCTGCTCTGCCATGGGTTATTGTCCCTGCAGGGCTTCCCTGCTCCAAGGCCTCTGAGCTCAGAGGAGCTGCAGAGCAAAGGCCAGCAGCAACACAGGGATGGCCACTCTGAGCTCCCTGGCTGCCAAGACAGGAAGGACCTTCTTCTGTTGAGACAGAACATCTTCTTCTCTATTTGAGGGCTGAGCCCTGCTGGCTTAGCTGCTGCCTGCAGGGAGCTGGGCTCTGGGCTTGCCTTGGCACCGCCTCTAGAGGTGTCTTGAAGTCCATGGTGTTGAGTGGCATCTTCTTCATCACCTGCCTTCTTCACCAGAACAGTGGGATTGTGGTATGGGCAGGCGTGTGGCACAGAGTAAACCTTGCTTTGGGTCCTGCTCCTGCCACAGATGAAGTCCTTGCACTGCTGATCTGCCAGGGTTCTCCTTATGGTGGCACAGCAGCCAGAAAAGCTCCTGTGCTTTAGGCTCCCCTGCAGCTGCAGCCGTAGGCAAGCACAGGAGAAGCTCAGCTCCAGCAAGGCAGCCCAGCTCAGGACACACAGGCCAAGTGTGGAGCTGGGAGTGGAGGCTGCTTCAAGCAAGCCTGTGCATCAGGACTTCTTCAGGCCAGGCTGAAGTTGGTTTCATGGGGAGGAGAGGGACGAGGCTGCTTCCAAGGGTTTCCATGGCAGCCCAGCACTGGTTTGCTTGGTCCCAGCTGGGTTCCAGCAGAAATCTGCCTGACAAGAGCCTGTCTTGCAGGAGAGGAGTTCCTGCAGCCTTTGCTTTCGGACTGATAGGATTGTTCTCATGAAGGAGCAGGCTAGGAGTCGTTAAAACCGAAGATCACGGGCAGAGACTCTCTAACTAATTCAAGTTAGACAGTGGGATGTTTATTAACACCGGCGGGTGGCACCAGAGCCGTCCCTAAAAGGCGTGACCGTGCTGTCCAAGGTTCTTTGCCCTCTCTTTATTTCCCAAGATCTTACACACAATACATCTGCACAACCCCAGCACCTCCCATCCCTGCTCTGTATTCAAATGAGGTCATTGGTCCTTCACTCCTGTGCACTTCTTCACTTGAATTGGGTTGGTGGTCTCAAATTGGGTCAGTGGTCTTAAGGGATGAGGTCAGGAATGTCTTCATCAGGTCTCTGTGACCCTCTGGCACCATCCAAGGTCCCCAACTTAGTGATTGATTGACATCAAGCCCAGGTGCTAACCATTGTTCTCCTGGTTTCAAGATGTTCTTATCACAGTTCACTTCTTCCACTTCCTTCTAGAAAGAAGCTCCTAATGGTAAACAATAGAACAATCAGCTCCAGCTTAAGCATCTCATAACCATTAACCTATGGTCTGCCTATCTAACTTACATCCTGCTCAATGGGAATTGCTTCTAACCCTCAGCTGAAATCTGAACTCTTTAAAATCATGCTTCAGCTGTGCCCAGGGAGAAGGGGGCTGAATGAGCTGAGTAAGAACTGTAGGAGAGCTAAGCAGATGTCAGCAATCAGTGCTGTGCTTTAAACTGGGAAGCCAAGAGACAAAGGGCGTTTTCAGGCACCAGCGCAGAGAGCTGCTGGATCAGCCTTTGGCAGGAGCTGAGGGGTCTGGCTGTGCCTTCAGAGGGAGCGTGCACAGTCAACACCTTATGATGGCAAAGCTCAGGTTTGGCCGGTCCTGGAGGTCCCCTTCCACCCATGCCCTCACTTGGGATGTTCCCAACCTCTGTGGGTTGAGGAGAATTGACGGAAATGGCCTCAGGGTCAAGGAATGAAGTGCAGGGCCAGCCAGGACGAGGGAGCCCAAGGTTCTGGTGGGACTCTCAGCCATGTTTTCTGTTTTGTCTGCACAAGGGAGCTGAAGGAGCCAGCTCAAAATGCCGAGGAGGAGGCAAAGGCCTTAGAGGAGGAAGAGAGGAGGAAGGAGGATGAGAGGCAGAAGAAGGAAAAGAAGAGTGTCTCTGTTGGGAAGCAAGCTCCAAAACCAGCGAAGGGGAAAACCAAGCCCCGGGAGAAGAAAGAAGCCCATGCGAAAGCATCAGAGAAAGGAAAGCAGAATCCCAGAGAAGAAGGAAAGCAAAATCCCAGAGAGGAAGGAAACCAAAATCCCAGAGAAGGAAACCAGAGCGCCAGAAAAGAAGGAAACCAAAGCCCTAAAGAAGAAGGAACCCAAAGCTCCAGAGAAGAGCGAAACCAAAGCCCTAAAGAAGAGCAAAACCAAAGCCCTAAAGAAGGGGGGAACTGCAATCCCAGAAGACCCGGCTGAGGTGGAGAACTCTTTACTCTTTATTCACAAAACTCATTTTACACAGTTTGACAGACCTCGTGTGCAACATTAGTTAGTTCATAGATTTCTTAGCAGTTCTTCTGTTATTGGTTAATAAATTAGATTTTACTTGTGCATCAAACCTCTCTATTGTATTGTTTACCTGTTCTCTTCACTGATTCTCATGGGACAAATCCCTTGATGCAGGTGCATTTGTTTTTCACCCTCAGAATAGATTGTTCACAAAGTCTCATTCTCAAAATAGCTTCACATGGGAACTTGTAACTGCTTAGCTGCACTCAGAATATGTTCTGCCATATTATGCTATTAATAAGGCAGAACAAGGCCTGATTTCAAAAGGCCTTTCTTTTATCATTATTCTACCTGTCTACGACATCTCCCCCTTTTCATTCATTTGAAAAGGTTCCTATGTTCTGATGTTGAAACAGCTCACTCTTGTGAGGGTATTATCTCATCAGAGTTGTCACTGGTTATCTGTTAGATATGGGATAAGATAGATAAAAGACCAATTACAATCAACAAAACTTAGCAAATTCTATCAAGTCATTGACACAGGGTTTTGTAGCATGAGAAAACAAAAGAATAATGTCCAATGTCTCTTAGGGAAATGGAAAGAAATGACCATTGTTTCCAATGAGTTGAGAAGGATGAGAAAGTCTATGAGCTGAAAATGTTGATCTTTGACATGACTGAATGTCCTGCTGGGCGCTGGAACAGGGAATAACTGCAGAAGGTTCATAGGAGCACTGTACCATGAGGATGCCATGAGGCTTTTGTTGGCAAATTGCCTCTGTCAGTTTCCAGCCACAGCCATGTCTTGGCAGTCCTCCTTCTGCTCCTGCTCTGGCCACAAAGGCTGCAAGGTGATGAGGTTATTTCTCCTTTCACTCGGCCTCATTTTTTCAGAGCTGATCAGTATCTGAAGGAATGAGCAGGTGACTGCTTTGAACTGCTGATGATAAAACACAGGCACATCTTCTCCTGAAGTTAATGAATCAAGCAGGCTTCACTGTGGTACACTCAATTGGGATTTAGATGTGATGATCTTTTTTCCAAATTTCTCATGTAAATATTGCACTATTCAAAACGATTAGTTGTCCAGATTTCTCATGTACATATTGCATTACTTGAACATTCTTAAGGCATTCATTCCTCTTCTATTTTGTTTTTTAAAAATGTCTTTTATTATGAGTACGATGAAACATCATAGCAAAATATTACATGCAGTGGACAAGAAATTTACAGCAATTAGGAATAATTTGGATACAACAATCAGGAATATTTCAAACAGCAGACAAAGCTAACAGGTTTCTTTCACCCACAGGAAAAAAAAAGAAAGTTTTCTTGGCAGTTCTCTGCTTTTAACCCCCTGTGTTCTCAGAGGCGTATTCAGAGGCCACACCACGTGCCAATATTCAAATCTGAGTACCTATTGGTTTAACCACAGCCTTTCAAAAAACTCACTTCCTTTTCAAACCAGGATAGAGGTTCTCTTTCCCTTCTGGCTGGCAAAGAGGTAACAAGTCTGACCCGGCCACCATCTCAGCCAGGCCGGGCCAGGTGGCTCCTGCCGTGGGGCCGGGCCCCTTCCCAGGGACCCCGCCAGGCCCTGTTATAAATTGAGACGACAATTTGCCAAGTAAAACCAATTGAGAATTTATTGATTACAGAGGGCAAGGCAATAAGCAAATCAGCGCTGGGCGACAGGGGAGTCTCCGCTCCGCCACTGCCGCACTCTTCTGATTTTCCGCGGAGTTCTTATACAGTCCTTCTTCCAGGTTGATGTGTAGTACTCTGCGTATTCTTCTTTTGTGTTTAGGTGGTTAAAGTCCACCTCCCGGGTTCTGAAGATGAAGGTTGGTAATTTTCCTTTGTCTGATTCCTGGAATTTTTAGGCTCAATCTGCTGAGTTCCTGGAATCCTAGGTTTACTGAGCAGATAAGCTGATACTGTGTTATCAATCATAGCAAATCCCCCACCCATATTAACAGTTTGCAAAACAGATAAACAAATGTTTGTGAAACCTATTGCCTTTTGGTTTCACCTTCCTTATCCTTTAAAGTCTGGAAATTTACTTAAACAAACTAGAGGTGGTGCAACAGTCTTACAGGAATAACTTAGTAAGTTTTGATGAACAAACTTAAAGTTTTAACCCATTACAGGCCCCATCGGCTGCTGGGCAGGGCAGGGGAGGCCATGGCTGCAGTTGTGACCATCTGGGCACTGCTGAGCCCTGCCCCGCCACCAGCCCGGGCCCAGCCGGGATCCGCTGGGCCCCAGGAGCAGCCCCGGGCCGGGCCGGCTCGACCAAGATTCTGCCACCGTTGGGGTTCAGCCGCAAGCCCCGGGCAGGGGGAGGAGAAGCCATCGGCCCCGGCCGTGCTGCTGCTGTGCTCTGGCCTGGCTGCTGAGATCCTGGCCCTGCCCCAGCGCGGCCCATCCTGACACAGCCCCAGCGCAGCCGCTGCAGAAACCCCCATCGTAAAACAGCTCCGGCCCAAGCACCGAGCCCGGCCGGGGTCACGGAACCATCTGCAGGCCCCGGGTGAGATATGAACTCTTTCAGTGCCTCCATCCGCCATCGAGTGAGAGAAAAGGACAAAGTGCAGGCTCACAGAGGAGCAACAGGAAGACACCAAGATCTCTGAAGAGCAAGTTGAGTCCCAGATGGGAGGGATGAGGAGATACCTTGATCTTGGGGCTGAAATCCTCTTGTAAAGCCATGGAGAAGGATGTAATTGATACATTCGACTCTCTTATTCCCTATAACACGTTGAAAACTATGGAGAGATGACTTGTTCAGCAAAGGCCTCCATGCTAAAGTAAGCAAATATTGAAGTAGCTGTGATCCCATGAGAAGCTTCACAGAGAAAGAGAAAAGAGTGATGAGACCCTGTGCCCTCACAGGAGAAGAAGATCTCTATTTTCAGGGATGAAGATGATTTCAGAAATAGATGAAGTGCACCTTTGCTCTTCAACAGCTCATCTTTAAACTAATACCCCATGAGTTCACATGATCCATAAACACAGCTTTGGGAAAAGCTGTGGAAAAAATGGAAGGGATTCACAATTGCAGATTTTCACGGCAGCTGCTCTTCATGGGAATTGAGAACCACAAGAGAACTGTTTTCTTATAGAGAAGTCTCCATGGCATGAAAGTGAGACTCCTCTCCCTAAGTGAACTGAAGAAAGACTATTCTAGAGGTGGTAAACTGACTGAAAATTTTAGGTTTTGTCTCTTTTCATTGTCAGTAAGAAAGAAAAGGGTGTAGAGAGAGGAGAAGTGTTCTGAATTCCTACTACTCTTAGTTACTATTGACAAACTTTTCTTTATACCCTTTTAAAGCTTTGAGCCTACTTTGCCTTTCTCTTAATCCTATCTCACAGCCTATCTCGATGTATTCTAGTGAGTGCACTCGTAATTACCCAACCACACCACACTAATTGATGCTTTGGCCAAGAAATCTCAAATTGGTGACCCAAAACCACTACAGAAACCCTCCTGATGAACTGCATGAGAGCAGAGGGAAATCAAGGCAGAGCCATGGTTTGTCAGGACTTGCCTGATCCTGATGAGCTCCGTGGTGCATTTGGAGCTGAGCCCTTGAACCCCAGGGCCTGGGAGGAGATTGCACAAACCTTGCCAGGAGTCACAGTCAGAGGAAACACCCCGAGTGTCTCCAGACATTCATGGCTCCCACCGAGGTCCCTCTCCAACACAGGCTCCTCATGGACTCCTTGGAGGAGAGAACTGGTGGCCAGGATGGCACAGAAACCTTTCAGACACTCAGTGTGGGAAGGAAAATGCAAAGTACCTTAAAAACCTTGAGTATCTCAAGGCATTAATGAGCCCCACTGAGGGTTGTTACTGACAAAGCCTCTCCAGGGACTAAGTACAGCAGAAAATTGGAGGCCATGATTGCACAAACCTCTCAGAGACTCCAAAGCAAAAGCCAAACCCAAAAAAGGTCCTTTGAAAAACCTGCAGTCCCTGCAGGGAGCATTCAGGAGCCCCCAGGGCCATTGCTGAGCAAGGCTCCCCAGGGACTCCTTCCAGCAGATCCTTGAGGCCACTGGGATGTGGGCTAGGGGGGGATGCTGAGGGCAGGACAAGGGGCTGACAGTGCCCAGCCTGGCTGGGGCTGTGCCAGGAGGCCCCAGGGCCTCAGGGCAAGGTGTGTCCTCACAGCCCTTGGTGGCACAGACCCTGCTGTGCCCCAGGGCACCAAGAACTGGCTTCTCTTTGTCCCCACCTGTCATCACTGCCTCCAGTTCTCTGCTCTGCCTGGGGCCTGGGGACACTTTCTCAGTCGTGTCCCTGACAGGGATCTCTTCAAAGTACAAGGAACTTCAGTGTTTCAATAGAAGTGAGTTCTTGAGGGTTTTGTGACATCACTGAGGGGGTGGTGACATCACAGAGCTGGCTGTGACACCCCAGAGTAGGGTGTGAGGCCATAGAGCAGAGTCTGCCATCATAGAGGGTGGCTCTGTGGCATCAGAGAGTGAGTTGTGACATCACCTGGTGGCTGTGGAACATCATAGAGCAGGCTGTGACATCACAGAACAGGTGGTGACATCACAGGGTGACTTTGTGACATCACTCTTGTGTGACATCACAGCACTGCTGTATGACATCACAAGGTGACATAAAGTTGGTTCTGTGACATCACAGGGGGCTGTGTGACATCACAGAGATGGCTGTGGGACATCACAGCAATGGCTGTGTGACTTCACAGGGGGCTGTGTGACATCACATAGGCTGTGTGACATCACATGGGCTGTGTGAACTCACAGGGGGCAGTGTGACATCACAGGGGCAGTGTGAGGTCCCCCATTTTGCGGAGAAAAGAAGAAACCTCACAACTTTATAAAAGTTGTTAAGCTCGGTATGTTTATTTAGGGCGCCGGACACATGCGGAGAAAACTCTCCTCAAAAAGGCATGCGTACCTCTGAGAACTTCAGATCTCCTTTTATCCCCCTCTCCAATACATATGCATACAGTTTCACAATGGGTTCATACATATTCATTTTTATAGGTTTTGTGCGACTTTTACCACTAGCTCCTTTTTATCAGAAAGAATTCCGAGGTCAGGCTGACTTGCCCTTACAGCAATCCCTGTCTCTCTCTATCATCTTCTGTCTCCTCCCCTTTATCTCTGTCCTTCGCTGAAGTAACTTCACTGAGCTTAGGCCTTGCAGTCTGGCTAAATAACTACGATTTCTAACCACAGACTCAACTCAAAAATGTACATTTCACCTAAATTAAAATGGATTTCTACCCTGGAAAATTTTCACTTTGCTTCATCCCGGGGAGGTCACTCTGCCCCAGCCCCCCTCACAGTTCCCCCCAGAGCAGTCCAACCCTGCTCGTGCACAGCGGGGTCCCCTGTCCCCCCGGGTCCCCCGGCCCCGCAGCCTCCCCCAGAGGATGTTCCACGAGATCGACCCCAGAGCCTGACACGGGCACGGGGGCCGGGGCCCTGGGGGTGGCACAGGGGGACAGGGACCCCCCGGCAGTGTCCCCGTGTGCCCCAGGGCCAGAGCCTGGGCCAGGGCTCCTTCACCCTGGTACGAACAAGGACTTGAGAGCGCTGAAAAAATCCCCAGCAAGGGAGCAGCAAAAACCAGATTGAATATTAAGGGACAGCAGCACAGAGTTCCTTGGCAAGAGTCACTCTGCTCCTGACTGGACACTTCAGGCACACCAGGGAAACAAAGCAACAGCAACGCAAAACAGAATCCAGGCAATCAAACCAGAAATTAACCCAGAATTGTCCCTCGGTGTGTGTGTGTGACACAAGGACAGTGAGGGCAAGGATCAAAGGAATATGGCCTAAAAGCTTAACAGAGCTCAAACTCAACAGGACTTAACTGATACCTTAACCTTAACTGATATTTTCAACTTCACAATTTAGCAAAAGAGCAGAGTCTAAAGGCATTTAACCTAACTTAAACCTATGACTTTGCAATTTAACAGAGGAATAACACTTTACAATACTTATCTTATAACTTGTATTAAAGGTAACAACTCAGCAACTAAGAACAACTCTTAGCAGCATTTATCTTCACGTAGATCGTGTGATTTAATTTAGCTACAGGCCTGACTGACTCAGCTATCCAAGGCACTCCAACCCCTCAGAGTTCTGTCGCATTTCTGCCACATTTCCCCAGCACAGGCACTCCTGTGTCCACACAGACACAAAGAGTCAGTGCAAGGTAGCTGTGAGCAATTCCCCTGAGGGCAGGCAATGGTCACTGCTGATGCTTTGGCATCTCCCCAGCAAAGGGCAAAGGGCTGAGCCTGGAGGAGTGGGGGGATCGGCCCAGGCTCCGTCATTGTTCAGGATGCCCGGGTGCTGCAAACGGGAGAGTTCCTGGCTGGGAGAGGCCCCACTCAGAGGGAGTGGCTAGCCCAGGAGAGCTCCAAGGGCTCCTTTTGGAGCGCTGTTTGCAGGGCCCCAAGAGAGGGGCTTCAGTCCCAGCAATGGTTCATCCTGGCCGCACTTGGCATCAACAGCTTTCTTTGGCAGTGTGAGAACAGGGATGTTGTGCCACGGAGGGAACAAAAACAGTTCCCAGGGCTGCTGCTAAAGGAACCAGGAGCTGGTTGGGCAGCAGCAGTGCCTGGAGCAGACAGTGTTTGTGATGAGCTGCAGAGGAGCTGAGCCCAGGGGCTGTTGGCCAAGACCGAGGCCCAGGGAGCATTTCTCAGCTGGCAGGGGCGGCCTGAGAAGGGCAGGGGGGAATGCAGCAGCGCAGGCCCATGGAACCAAGGGACCATATTGACACTGTGGAGCCGTGTGAGACCAAGGGACAATTATGACACTGTGGGGCCCTGTGAGACCAAGGGACCATTGGGACACTGTGGGGCCGTGTGAGACCAAGGGACCAGTGTGACACTGTGGGGCCTCATGGAATCATGGAGAGCACTGTGACATTGCTGGGCCTCATGGAACCAAGGGGACTGTACTGATGCAGTGTGGCTCCATGGAATGTAGGGATCATTGTGACACTGAGAGGCCCCTTCCAACCAAGGGTCCATTGTGGCACCGTGGTGTGGAGAGTATTATTAATAATTGGTTAGCTGAGAAAGGCCATACTGACATAATGCCGCTGGTTAAGCTGAAGGAGAAAAGTCAGCAGTCAGCAAGCTGAAAGGAAAAGTCAGCAGTGACCTTGCTGCAACATGAGGATAGGGAGTAGAGATTAGTCCTGAATATATCCTAAGAATATGTAGAAAGTATCAAAAGTAGAACCATAGGAATGCAGAAGTAGGCGTAGGTGCTGATATGTAACTGACCAATCCTGAGCTCAACTTTTGCAATATGTATGAAGCTCATTATTAACTGTATTTAACCCACCGTACTGATCAATAAAATCGAGCCTGTGATGATCAAACTGATGTCCTGGTTCCCTTCCATCGACAAATGGTGGAGAATGCGGGCAAAGCTGAATCTCTGCCCTTTTTTCTCGGATTAAAAGAAAAAGGGATTACGCCACGGTCGAGGAAGTTGGGTTTGGGTCCTTGCAGCTGGGACGATGCAGGAATTCGAAGCACCCTTGAGGTTCACAACGGTTACTCAAGCCAATACGTGTCCGCTGGAGCCTGGAGAGCTGCAACAGCGCGCACTGATTAATAGGTATGGATAGGCAAGCGGCATATGATTTATTTACCGCCTATTTAGAGCGGCGTGGGATAAAAGGGATAGATTTAAAAAAGGAGTTACCAGGGTTATTAGCTTATGGCCATGCTAAGGGTATCTTTTCTAACCCTCATACAGTTCATGAGCTAGCAGAGTGGAAGAAGTTTGGGGAAATACTGTGGGATACAGTGCTAGACGATGATAAGTCAGCAAAGAAATTCGGAAAGGTATGGCGGGTGGTGTATAACATGTTACTTCAGCAGGTCTCTGAGAGAAAGGCAGCAGAAAGGGCGACAGAAGCTCATAAGAGGAATATAGGGTATGGTCGTGAAGATGATCCCTTGGCACCTTCTGTAACTAAGGTACTTATGCCTAAGAGTCCCCAGCAAAGTGGTGTGGAGGATTTTCCTATAGGCGCAGTGGAACTGTCTGCACCTTTCCTGTCAGAGGGGGAGGGCGAGTCGGATGGTGGGGGTAAGAGCAAACCAGCTTTGCCTCCGCCACCAGCTTCAGGCGGGTCGGATGGTGGGGGTGGGAGCAAGCCAGCTTCGCCTCCGCCGCCAGCCTTGCCTCCACCGCTTCCCCTCAGCGAGCCGGCTCCGGTTACGGCTTCAGCAGGGGAAGGGCCCATTCCCCGGCGCGAGCCAGCCCCTGCTTCACTGCCTTCCCCCTGCGAAACCTCGGTGTCTGCACCGAAGCGCCAGCAGCATAGCACCCTTAAAGAGTCAGATCCCATCCCAGGGGCACACCGTGATCCATGGGGGGAGATGGCTAAACAAAGGAGGGAAGCTTGGGCTGCTTTGGCAAAGGAAGTAATGCAAATGGGGGATGGTGAAGCGGTGGAAATAGCTTCTAGTCTTGCATGTCCAGTCACATACACACCACAGTATGATGCACAGGGGAACCTTACGCATAATATAGCAGAATATACTCCCTTAGATTGGAAGCTGTTAACTCAGCTACATTCTACGGTTAGTCAGTTTGGAGTAAAAAGTGAACCTGTTAGGCAAATGTTAGATTATCTTTTTAATACTCAGGTTTTATGTCCTAATGATTTAAGAGGAATAGTTCGGTTGATATTCACTCAGCATCAGCAGTTATTGTTTAATGCACATTGGCAGGTATGCCTTGCAAAATAGCAATCCAGCAACTCAAAGAGTGTTAGCTACTTTAGGGGCAAATTAGACTATTGAGGAAGCACTAGAGCGAATGGCATTAATGCCAACAGCTTCACAGGCATTTATAGCAGAAGCCTTAAAGGAATTAGGATTGGGGTTGCAAAAGCAAGCAGAGTCTACTCAGAATCAGGTGTTAGCTGCTCTTGCTCCTCTCCGAAGTGGCTCACTGGCATTCACGCAAGGAGGTTCGAAGCCATTCCTCAAGAGTTACCGATGCGGCAACAAAGGACACACACGCCGAATGTGCCGAGCGACTGGCGTATGGTGTCAACACTGCCGATCCAGCTCCCACAACACTACGGCTTGTAGGCGCCGGTCGGGAAACCATCCGCGGAGCGCGCATCTCGGGGGCCGCGCCCAGACACAAGTTGCCGCCGTGACATTGGAGACACCAGCAGCTGCCGTGACATCGCTGCCACCTCCTGTCTGCAACCCGCAACAACCGGGAGCCTCGGCTTGGATTTATCAGCAGCAGTAGACGTCACGCTAAGGACGAATCGGCCTGAGAGGATACCCACTGGAGTAAAGGGTCCTCTTATACTAAATGGACAAACATGTGGAGCATTATTGCTGGGACGTTCCTCTATAACTATGTTGGGATTATTTGTTTTGCCTGGTGTTATCGATGCGGACTTTACAGGGGAAATACAAATCATGGCTTACACCCTTTATCCTCTGATTAAAATTACAAAGGGACAATGCATTGCACAATTGGTACCACTATACCAAATGACATCAGGAATACAATCATTTACTGGGCAAACACGGGATGAAAAAGGTTTTGGCTCTACTGGTGTTACACTTTTAACTGTGGATTTACAAAATAGACCAAAGCAAAAGGTTGAAATTACCTATGGGCATCAAAGCATAACCCTTTATGGATTACTGGATACAGGAGCAGATACCAGCATCATTTCTCCAGAAGCATGGCCACAACATTGGCCCCTATTTCCTTCATGAAACATGCTCACAGGAGTAGGAGGATTTACATTGGCAAGCAGATCACCGTCTTTGTCTGTGTGCATTGAGAATCAACAAGTGTCTGCTGTGTTTTCAATTGTTCAACTGCCTCCTACAGTTTCCTGCTTAATTGGAAGGGACATTTTAACACAATTGGGAGTGGTGTTAACTAATCAGCACCCTTTGGGGTAATTGCCATTGCTTGGACTTTCTCCATTCCACTCACCTGGAAAACAGGTACACCGGTGATGGTTAAGCAATGGCCATTAAGAGGGGAGAGTCTTATGCATGCCCATGAATTGGTAAAGGAACAATACACACAGGGATAGCTTACAAACCCTGGAATTGTTAGCAGAAGTATGGGCAGTGTCCAACTTACAGGAACCTTTAAATGTGGTCACAGACTCTATGTATGTTGCAGGAGTAGTCAAACGAATAAAGGAAGCGGCAATTAAGGAAGTGAATAATAAACGATTGTATGAGTTACTGATACAGTTAAGGAAGGCTTTACGAGAGAGAAATGCAGCATATTCTGTGATTCATATTAGGAGTCATAAGTGGTCTGAAGGTTTAGGAGAAGGGAATGAACGTGCAGATAAATTGGTTACCCTACCCATTGATAATTCTTGTCCTATTGACAAGCACACATTGGCCAGAGAAGCACATAGTAGATATCATCAAAATGCAAGAGGTTTAGCAAAACACTTTGAGCTGAGTTTGTCAGAAGCCAAGGCCATTGTCAGAGCATGTCCAACATGTAGTTATCATAATGGTGGGATAGGTCTAGGCATCGGGGTTAATCCTCGAGGTTTAGAAATAAATGAGAAATGGCAAATGGATGTTACACACATATAGCCAGATTTGGTAAAGTCAAGCATGTGCACGTCACCATAGATACATACAGTCATTACATATGGGCTACGGCTCAGGGAGGACAGAAAGCTATACATGTTATCAGACATCTGTTAAGTTGTTTCGCTGTTATGGGAGTTCCAAAGACTATTAAAACGGATAATGGTCCAGCTTATGTAAGTGCTAGGGTTCGGAAATTTTTGAATCAGTGGTCTGTTAAGCACGTGACAGGTATTCCACACTCTCCTACTGGACAGGCAATAGTGGAAAGAGCAAACGGTACCCTTAAGCAGTATATTGAAAAACATCAAGATTTGGCAGATCCACAAGCATGTTTGGCTAAGGTTTTGTATGTGATTAATCATTTATGCATTTTTGGGGAAGATGATACCCCTCCTGCAATGAAACATCATCCGAGGTCAGGTCAGGAAAATACTAAGGAAACAGAGGTCTGGGATAAGTATAAGAACCCAAGTACAGGACTATGGGAAAAACCTGCAAAAGTATTACATTGGGGTCGGGGGTATCTTTGTGTTTCCTCACCTACAGGGCTTTTGTGGGTGCCTGCTAAGTGGACTAAACCTGTTTTTGATGCAGCCTCTGGTGGATCGCCTTATGGAGGAGGACAGGGAGCGACTGGGGAAGAAACTGCTTCTAGTCCTACGACCACTACTGTTACAATTGAAGGGGCACTCGGAAGCGGTGGACAGAGCACTGACACGTCACTACCGGACGGTCCAGTAGTTGATTGGTTTCATTGACTCATTATCAACTTTTCGCTTAACAAATCCAGCGAAACTATATTGCCTTGACTGTCACAATCCACACTGTGCTGCCTGGATAGCTCTACGTTGTGGAGGTCGTGAAAGAACTTTTTGGATAGAACAATCATTATTGTGGGACTTGTGGTGTCACACTTGTGAACACGAGCACACATGGGGCAAAAGCTGGCAAGATGAATTAAGGAGACAAACAGGGCAAAACGCATATATAGCTTTAAGTCTTTATGAGTCTCCTGAACAGAAAATTCTTGCTTATTATCGATGGGAAGTACAATGTATTGTAAATAGAATTAAGGTTCAAAGTAAATCACGTATAGTTTCTATAAGGTGTAGGACATTAGTGCCTTTAACACAGCATTCAATTGTAGGACCCTTCAAAGGGGATCCTGATAGGGCATTATATTGCTGCATTGACAAGTTGCAAAAATTAAGTTTGCAAGAGGCAGGACCAGTAAAATCAGGAGCAGCAAGATTGAAGATAGATAAGAAAAAGAAGGTAAAAAGGGAACGGTCTCATTTGAACAAGGATATCAGTGATTGCTAATTAATTTTCTATGATTAGAACACTTTTACAGTTGTGGGACCCTCAGGAGGATATAGTTGTTGAGGAGGATAACGAACAAGAACTACGATTACGAAATAAGATACGCCTTGTGTTAAAGAAAGACCTTGAGCTGTTAGCCTCATATAGTAAAAAAGCTGAAGAGGCTTTGCGATCACCACCATTGAATTGGTTGCTTTGGATTGAAGAAACAGACTTTTATACTGGTCCTTACTTATATTCACTTCCTTGTTATGTTTGCAAAAGGGATAATGATAAGTGCTATGCATGGGTAGCTTTGCATTGTGCAGATTGTAATCAGGTTTATTGGTATTCACAGAGGTCAGCAGATTATTTATGGTGTGCACCTTGTTCTGGAAGGTGGATTCGAAATTTTTTCTGGGTTAGAGCTCTTGAACAAAGTACTGGCCTGCCAGGACGGACAGGATTACAGCTCTTTGAGAGTGCAGAACAAGTGGTTATAGCATATCTTAGGTGGAAGTTGCAGGAAAACCTTAGAATAGTTGAAATTAATAAAGCCTCACGCATCATAGCAGCTCGCTGTAAAGCTGATTTGCCTTCAAACTTACCTCATGCTATACCTGTGAGCAAGGATGCTGTTTTAGAATTAGATCAGTATATTCAAAAATTGACTCAGCCTTACAATAGACAATCTAGCAAACCAGCGAAAAGACAGCGAAGAAAGGAAAAACAACGCAAGCAGAAGGAAGAAAGGGAGAAGCAAAGCAAGCAGAAAGAAAAATGAGGTTTGTTTTTGTTGTAATGCTCAATGCTGTAGCAAGTGAAGCAGTAGGAATAACACACTTTAGTCAACCAAGGGAAAATTTATGGGTGACACTTGCTAATCAAACTAACCAATCATCACTTTGTCTTAGTCTTGGAGGAGTCACTAACCCATTTCGAACATGCCTGGTGGGACTTCCGGTGTGGTCTCCTGGAGAATTTTGCAGTTTGATAAACAATCAAACCTTATGCATGTCTAACATGACAAACATCACATTGCCAGTACAACAAGGGTATACTGCAGGTCAGAGTGATGGCTATCGTCAATGCTTACTAATCCAATCACTTAACACCTCTTTGCATTCTCCTCCTGAGGAACTGGATCTTTTTGGAAGTACAAATGCCAGCATATCTAACACTACAGCTGGTGGATGGTTTAGCTTCAAACTTTCGGGTGCTCAGAATTTAAACCAACCTAAAGAAACATGGGCTACCCTAGATTCATCCCTGAATGTGAGTGAATTCTCTCCACAGCATTACAGTCAATGTAACGGCACAAATATCACAGCACCAATGAAATTACCCACAGGAATATTTTTGATTTGTGGAGACAGGGCGTGGAATGGTATACCAGCTAAACCACAGGGTGGACCCTGTTTTTTGGGAAAATTGTCACTGTTTCACCCTAATGTGTCCTTGCTAATGCAGCTGAGTCAAAATTCAAACAGGAAAAAACGTAGCATACATGACTTAGACTGCAGCCAGATAGGAGATCCACGGTTTTGGGGCACATTCAAACAGGTGGTGGTTTCAACTATCTTGCCAGGAGGATCTGCCAATAAAGCTATGAATGTAGCAAAACAATTAGGATGCTGGGCAAGGGGTGAGCTGAACAAGACATCACAAATTCTAGACATGTTAACCGCAGATGTGCAAAGTGTTAACCATGCTGTTTTGCAAAATGGAGCTGCTGTAGATTTTTTGCTCTTAGCAGAAGGGCATGGATGTGAAGAGTTTGAGGGAATGTGTTGCATGAATCTGTCTGATCATTCGGTGTCCATTCACAGTAAGATAAAAGATCTGCAACAGGGACTTCACAAACTTAAGGAAGAAGACGGTTTAGGAATTGACGAATGGCTTAAAGGCTTAGGACTTGGACCGTGGCTGAGGAACCTTGTGATCTATGCTATAGGACTTCTGGGTGTAATTTTACTGTTTTTGCTTATTTTGCCATGTATCTTTAACTGTATTCAAAACATGGTCAGCCATACAATAGCAAAAACATGGCAAACTAATCTCTTTGCACAAGAAGAAAACGGGGGAAATGTGGAGAGTATTATTAATAATTGGTTAGCTGAGAAAGGCCATACTGACATAATGCCGCTGGTTAAGCTGAAGGAGAAAAGTCAGCAGTCAGCAAGCTGAAAGGAAAAGTCAGCAGTGACCTTGCTGCAACATGAGGATAGGGAGTAGAGATTAGTCCTGAATATATCCTAAGAATATGTAGAAAGTATCAAAAGTAGAACCATAGGAATGCAGAAGTAGGCGTAGGTGCTGATATGTAACTGACCAATCCTGAGCTCAACTTTTGCAATATGTATGAAGCTCATTATTAACTGTATTTAACCCGCCGTACTGATCAATAAAATCGAGCCTGTGATGATCAGGCTGATGTCCTGGTTCCCTTCCATCGACACCGTGGGGCCTTATGGAACCATGGAGACCATTATGACACTGTGGGGTGTTATGGAACCAAGGGGCCATTGTGACACTGCGAGACTCCATGGAACCAAAGGTCCATTGTGACATTGCAAGGCCTCATGGAACCATGCAAAGACAATTAAGACACTTTACAGCCTCATGGAACCAAGGGGCCATTGTGACACTGAGGGGCACCACGGAAACACAGAGACCATTGTGACACTCAGGGGACTCATGGAAACATGCAGACCATTGTGACGCTGTGAGGCCTCATGGAATCAGTGAGACCATTGTGACCCTGGGAGGACCATTGTGATATTGTGGGGCCTTGTGAAACCAAGAGGCCTTTTTGACACTGCAGGGCTGCATGGAACCAAAGGTCCATTGTGGCACTGCAGGGCCTCATGTCATCGGTGGTCCATTGTGACACTGGGCAACCAAAGGAGACCCTTGTGACACTGCAGGGCTACATGGAATCAAAGCTCCAGGGTGACACAGAGTGGCCTCCTGTCATCAATGGTCCATTGTGACACTGGGCAACCAAAGGAGACCATTGAGACACAGCAAACCCCCAGGGTCCAAAGGTCCATTGTGACATTGCAGACCTCATGGAACAGAGTGGGGCCTGGGGGACCACAGAGACCATTGTGACACTGCAAAGCCTCATGGAATCCTTGGGACCATTGTGACACTGCGGGGCCTTATGACACCTAGGGGCTACTGTGACATTGTGGGACCCCATTGAACCTAGGGGCCAGTGTGACACTGCAGGTCTTCTTGTAATCAAGGGGCCATTGTGACACTGCTGGAACCCATGGAATCAAGTCACCATTATGACACTGCGGGGCCCCATGGATCCAAGGCACCATTGTGACACTATGGAGCCCCATAAAACCAAGGGAACACAGAACAGCTCTGGCTGGTTTGGCCTCCCATGGACTGCCTGACTGGTCCAACTGACCTTTGCATGTTGAGTGTCACTTCTCATGTGCTGCCAAAACACTGGGGCTCTGTGCTTTCCTTCCTATGGAAAAGAACTGTCCTTCTGCTCCAGGCACCCATGGCCAGAAGTGGGATTTCACCTCCAAATTTCCTTTATATCCAGGGATTCTTCCCATAGGAATATTGCCAGGACAAGTCTGGCTGGCAGTGGTTTCACATGGGTCACCTCTCATCCGTCCCCAAAACACTGAGGGAGGCTCCATGCTCTCCTTCCCATGGAAAAGAACTGTCCTGCTTTTCCAGGTGCCCGTGGCCGAGATTGGGTTTCCACCTCCAAAATTCCCTAAATCCAAACTGTGCTATTACTGACAAGTCTAGCTGGCCTTGGCCTGCTGAGGCTGTCACCTGCCTTCCAAACCTTGGGGCTCTGTGTTTTCCTTCCCATGGAAAAGAACTGTCCTTCTCAGCCAGGTGCCCATGGCCACAAATGGGATTTCACCTCCAACACTGCCTGTTGTGACAGACTGGAGGAGATTGTTGGCTCTAAACATTTTGTGTGTGGGGGAGGAAGGGGCAGGTCCAGCCTTGCCCTGCCCTGTGAGCCCAGCCCTGCCCTGCCCTGTGACCCCAATCCCTCCAGGGGCCTCCAGTGGGTTTACGGTTTCTACCTGAACCGCGGCACACTGAACCCCCAGCACCGCCGTTCCACCCTGGGCACTGGGGCCCTCTTGGCTCTACTCAGTGCTGCTGCTGTACTCGGGGCACCCTAAACCCTGCTAGGGACCCGTGTCCCCCCACTGCAGGGATTGTGCGCGACTCACACTGCCCCGATCCTCCACGCACCCGGAGCGCCATTCGGGGTTTGCGTGCCAGCTCACCAATGCGTCTACCACCCTCAGCACACCCTGAGGGCACCTACCAAGTCTTAAGGGGAAAGGCCGACCCCTTGTGTGCCACTCACCTTTCTATTCCTCCCCACGCCCAGACGGGGGGCCCACCTCATTCCCCTGGGAGGCGTCTCACTCACTCAGGCTTCTCTTGCTTCCCTCTCTTTCTGGCTGGTCTCCTCGCAGGAGTCCGGAACCGCGGTACTCGGAGGGCCACAGCTGCTTCAGGCTCCGAGCTGCCGGGCCCCGTCTCACACACACTTCTTTCGCTTGCCTCCTACTTCTGCCACCGCCTTTACTCACCGATGCTCCTCCACACTGGTCCTAGGCTGCTGCCGACCGGTCCAGATAGGGCCAGATATCCCGGAGGCCCTCAGTCCTCTTCGGGTGTGGTCTGGCCTGGACCAGTCCCCAAGACTGTTATGAATGGCACATGACCAGCTCTTTAGTGATTTCAGCTTTACTGGAAACAGTCTAGGTAGGGGACCCATGGCGGTGTGCGCACACCACCGCTCCTCCCGAGACGGCGTGGAGGAGGAGGAGGAGGTCAACTCCGTCGTTCAGCAGAGCTGGGTCTTCTTTCCTCATAAGAGTCTCTGAGTAGACGCCTGTTGGTTTCAGGTTCATAATCTTTATACTGCTCTTGGCCCACTCTGGTAAGGGTGACGTAGGCAAAAAGTTCTGACCAGTGTCTTTGATATTGTCTCAAGTTTCTCTCTGTTTAGAGGTGTTATTTTGATTCTTTATTTGCATGGTGCTTCATTGTTCTAGAGGTTTTTGTTATGTAATCCTTTTCTGCTAAGTCTTATGGGAGTTTCATATTTGCTTATTAGGTGACGTAATCATCTTCTTTATGGTCTTGGATGATTCGCCATTTTAGAGGAGAGTGGGAGCAGCGGCGGTAATACCCAATGGGAAGGGGATTTACATAATTATAAAACCTTTAACAAACAATTAATAACTAACATTGGAACATTACATAACTATAAAACATTAAGCAAACAATCTATAACTATCATTGGAACTTTATATTAACTCCTTTAACAATGAATTCTCTACAACACTGTGGGAAGTTGCGGAACCAGGGGGATCATCGTGGCACTGTTGGGGCCCATGGAACCAAGGGGCCAGTGTGGAAACAAGAGGCCGTTGTGAGCCTGTGGGGCGCAACAGCCCAGAACACTGAAATGCTGGAGGTAACCAAAGGCTCCTTTACTCGAGTTTGGTGCACAGGAGAAACACCAGCCAGATATTTTCAAGAGGTCAAAATGACACAAAATTCTACTAGCAAAGTGCAAAAAACCAGGAAACTTTGGAAGAGGATTTAATGCAACCTCCAATTACACAGAAAACACTTTTCATAGCAGCAACTTCATTAACTTAGCTCATTTAACCTAAAAACCTTTAAATATGTAAGCTGTTGAGGTACCCAAAAATGTTGCATATAAAGACCATTAGAAGGAGAAGAAAGAGAGAGAGACAGAAAGACAGAAGCTCTATAGAAAGACATGCACATGACTATCAGTTCCTAGGGTTCCAGTGTGGGTGAGACACAAACCCCAGGAGAAGGCAGAGTCCATACCAGGGACTCACCTTGTGCTCTGTGTTTTTAAGCCCACGGGCCCTTGTGGGCCTCCCCCAGGTGGGATTTCTGATCGCTCAGGCAATCAGGGCTGGGTTAGCACTGTCCCCACTGTGTGACTGATTGACAGCTCATCCCAGGCTGTCTCAGGACACTGATCACATCCAGCCTCTGACAGTGACCATGGTGACACTGGGGAACCTCATGGAACCTTGGGTCAGTTGTGACCAGGTGGGTCCAAGGACACCACGGTGACACTCGGGAGCCTCATGGGAACAAGCGGCCATTGTGATGCTCTGGATCCCCATGGAACCAAGGGAACATGGAACAGGCCTTCAGTTTTAGCTGGCATATTTCCAGATTCTGTACTGCATTAGTCTGTAACTCTGGACTTCATACAGAGTGTTAGCAAGTTTTCTTCACAGTGTAGTTAGACAAAACAATTCTTTTCCAGCCCCAGAACTGGACACTGTTGCAGCTTCAGGCCCAAAAAGCGCCAAAAACAGTGAATTGAGGAGAGCAAACCGGAAGGATGGGATTGCATAACCTGAGGCTGTAATTGGACAATTAATCCCAATATGTAAATGGACCTGTCGTGATTTGAAAGGAAGTAAGTTTTCTGGGATATGCTGTAGTCAAACTAATAGGTACTCAGATTTGAATATTGGCATGTGGTGTGGCCACTGAGGACATGGATACGCCTCTGAGAACACAGAGGGTTAAAAGCAAAGAACTGCCAAGAAAACTGTCTTTTGGTTCCAGTGGGTGAAAGAGGTCAGAGCTCCCCTGCCCAGCTGCTGGCTGGGCGGGTGAGAGGAAGCCATGGAGCCGGGTGAGGTAGGCTGGGGCCTTGTACAGACAGGGGAGGTGAAGGCCCCTGCAGGATGGAAGGGTGGAGGAGCACTGAGAGGCAGCAGGCAGCCCCCGGCCCCCGAGACAGAGAGAGAGAGAGATTGTGCCTATGCTTGTGCCACCTTGAAATTTGATATCATGTGCTGGCAGCGCGGCTGAAGGAGAAGGGGGGCGTGCAGCAAGGGTGCGGCGAGCAGGTGCCCGGCAGGGCCAGCATGGGAGTCCTGGACAGGCAGAGCCTGAGATTTGAACTCTTTTTTGGATGATGAAACCTTACAAATACAGGTCCTTCTGGATCTGAATGACAAGAGAGACTGAGATGAAATAGAAGGAAATGGACAAGTGTGATGAAAGTCTGTGCAAGTGAAAGATATCAGAAGAGTTGAGAAAAATCCTAGGTGGGAGGAGATGATGGAGCGGCCTTTGGCTGGCCTTCTCTTGTATAGCCATGGACAGAAGCATTTCTCCTGTGACACAGAGACTGCATTTTGGGGGAGGCAATTTGGAGCCAAGAGAGTGTGGTGTTGTTATGTGAAGGAGTGGCGTGAACAGGGACGACGGGTGAGGAGGGTGGTGGTGCCCTCTGTCTTCAGGGAAGAAGATCTCTGTTCTCAAGACCCATCGGACCCAGGGGGTGAATTTGGGGCTGACAGGTGTCCTAAAAGTGAGAGACTGCGCTTTTTTTGGAACTGGGCAAAGCATCCTTAAAAGAGGAACGCTGGAAGCAGCTCAGGTCCATGTGCAGTGGTGAGAGCACTGGGCACGGAAGGAAGATGTCAAGATGGCAAATGATCTCCGGGCGGTGCCACGTGTAACATGGAAACACAAGAGGTCTCAACTGTGTTTCCAGGGGAAGCCTATGGCACAAGAGGGACTCCTCTCTTCTTGATGAATTCAGAATTCATTATCTAAAGGGTGGTGATGGTCTGAGAGGTGGCGATGTGAGGGTTAGTATCTGAATTGAGAATCCAAGGTTTTGCTTACTGTGATGTATTGGGAATTTGGTGGGGGGAGGAGGAATATTTGGAAGGTTTTCATCCTGAGTTCTGTGTGTTTCTCATATATATTCTAAGTTAATAAAGTTTTTTTTTTCCTTTTTATTCCTAAGCTGGAGCCTGCTTTGCTCTATTCCTGGTCCCATCTCACAGCAGACACCAGGGAGAATGTATTTTCCTGGGGGCACTGGCATTGTGCCAAAGTGGCATTGTGTCAAACCGTGACACCTTTGTAGCAAATGCCTGGCCTGTCTGTAATTCGGAGCTCCTCTGCACCACAGGTAAGAGACCCAACCTGGCAGATACTTGGGACAGGTGGACAAAAATGCTGCCCAATGCTCTAGAGGAATCCCAAGAACTGGACCTGTTGGAGTCATCCAAGGCCACATCCTGAGTCAAATTTTACTTGAGACGTCTGAAAAACAATTGGCCAGAAATTGACCAGGCAAAAAACACATACCAAAAAGACATATCAGCAATTAACAAAGCCTGTAACTATGCCTATGGATAAATATCAACTGTATTGAAAAGCAGTAAATGCAATGCCTTATTACCTATCAAATTTTAACATGGTCTGATTTCTTTAACAAGAATGCTAACAAATTTGTCATATAAAATGATGCCAGATACAGTCACAAAAAGCTGTTGGGTTGTTCAGCAATATGTTAAATTGCATGTTATTATATTTATTTTCCAGTAACCCTGCACTTTAAAAAGTCTAACTGAATTTCTGTTTCCATGGAATTTGCAGTTACCATGGGTTTTCTCATAACTGATTTATTAATAATTACTTAATAATAATTCTAATATGCTTGTAACACCTTGAATCCCTCTAGTACACCATCATGCTGTTATTTCACTTATGGCTTATTCATCTTGAAGTAGTCTTTTTGTGTTAATAACCTTAGACAAAATTACACCATGTCATACCTATACCTTTTAAGGATGTTCATTTTAACTCTGTTAAATTAAAGCCCAATATTGCAATGCTCAGTTTTGTTCTGTTAAATTAAATAAGGCAAAGTTTTATTTGGTTAATTTTGGTAGATTTTATTTCTGTTAAGTTTCAGTATTACTAAGTTTGAACAATGTTCTATTCCAGGTTTTATGGATCCAGTTATGTTTGGTATTTATAGGAATTGAGTTCATTTGAGCGCGCTTTTTTTCCTACTAAGGTGATAATGAAATGATGTTTATTAATTTGAAATCCTTTTAAGGCTGAGTTTAGGTTCCTCTTGTTAAGCTCTAGCGCTGTCCAAATAAATTTCTATCAGGTTTGAGTGTTATTTAATCTGAGGTATCATCAATTTTACTAGTGAGGTGTTCAGTGTTTTCCTATGATGCATTTATTCTGTCATAAATATATAAATGTTTGTATTACTGTTTTTATAGCCAGCTTTCCATATGCCTTACCATCTTTTGGTGTAGTTATCTACAAGACGTGTGTCATTTCAAGATCCTCCTTTTGTTCCCTAGCTGCTTATGTATCTCTCAGACCAGACTACCCCTCTAGCTGGGCTTCACACTGTGGCTCTGCGGTTTGACCCAGTGCTGTCTCATCATTTTTAAGTATTTTTCACAGTTCCAAGAAATGAGATCTCAGCTTTGTCGGAAGTCTCCTCTAAACTGATGGTATTGTGGCATCTACTCTAAATAATCAGATGCTGCCCCAATGATTATTACAGAACCACTCCAACAGTTTGCTGGGTTTAAAGCATCTCTGTGCTGAGGAAATTTTGGAGGAGACAGCTATTGGATGGTTCATTAGTCTGTCACCCCTAGACCTTTACTCCTAAGTGCTATTCTCAAGAGCCTTGTTTAAAATTACATTTAAGGAATTCTCTCCCACTTAGAGCTTGGCTGGTGGCCAGGCCTTAGCTCTACCTGGATGGGAATTTGCCAACAGACCCAGATGTTTTCTGCATCAAAGCTAGATTTGAGTTGCTTTGACTTGGCAATTTGACCCTCTAGACATGACAGTTGAACCATTTTTAAAGGGAGCTTGGGAATTATTATCTGGAAATAATTATCCAAGTCCCCACTGAATCGAGGTTTGTCAGCTGTTTGCAGACTCTGAGGTGATGGTACATTATTTCAGAGATTGCTATTTACCTAATTCCACCTATGTTGTTAGCTTTCTCTACTATTTGAAATATTCCAGATTGTTGTATCCATATTATTCCTAATTGCTGTAAGTTTCTTGTCCACTCCATGTAAGATTTTGCTATGGTGTTGTTTCATACTCATAACAAAAGACATGCATCTCATTCTTAAAAAACAAAATAGAAGAGGAATGAACACCTTAAGAACGTTCAAATAAGGCAATGTGTACATGAGAAATTTGGACAACTAATCATTTTGAATAATGCAATATTTACATGAGAAATTTGGAAAAAAGATCATCACATCTAAATTCCAATTGAGTGTACCACAGTGAAGCCTGCTTGATTCATTAACTTCAGGAGAAGATGTGCCTGTGTTTTATCATCAGCAGTTCAAAGCAGTCACCTGCTCATTCCATCAGATACTGATCAGCTCTGAAAACATGAGGCCCAGTGAAAGGAGAAATAACCTCATCACCTTGCAGCCTTTGTGGCCAGAGCAGGAGCAGAAGGAGGACTGCCAAGACATGGCTGTGGCTGGAAACTGACAGAGGCAATTTGCCAACAAAAGCCTCATGGCATCCTCATGGTACAGTGCTCCTACGAACCTTCTGCAGTTATTCCCTGTTCCAGCGCCCAGGAGGACATTCAGTCATGTCAAAGATCAACATTTTCAGCTCATAGACTTTCTCATCCTTCTCAACTCATTGGAAACAATGGTCATTTCTTTCCATTTCCCTAAGAGACATTGGACATTATTCTTTTGTTTTCTCATGCTGCAAAACCCTGTGTCAATGACTTGATAGAATTTGCTAAGTTTTCTTGATTGTAATTGGTCTTTTGTCTATCTTATCCCATATCTAACAGATAACCAGTGACAACTGTGATGAGATAATACCCTCACAAGAGTGAGCTGTTTCAACATCAGAACATAGGAGCCTTTTTAAATGAACAAAAAGGGGGAGATGTCGTAGACAGGTAGAATAATGATAAAAGAAAGGCCTTTTGAAATCAGGCCTTGTTCAGCCTTATTAATAGCATAATATGGCAGAACATATTCTGAGTGCAGCTAAGCAGTTACAAGTTCCCATGTGAAGCTATTTTGAGAATGAGACTTTGTGAACAATCTATTCTGAGGGTGAAAAACAAATGCACCTGCGTCAAGGGATTTGTCCCATGAGAATCAGTGAAGAGAACAGGTAAACAATACAATAGAGAGGTTTGATGCACAAGTAAAATCTAATTTATTAACCAATAACAGAAGAACTGCTAAGAAATCTATGAACTAACTAATGTTGCACACGAGGTCTGTCAAACTGTGTAAAATGAGTTTTGTGAATAAAGAGTAAAGAGTTCTCCAGCTCAGCTGGGTCTTCTGGGATTGCAGTCCCCCCTTCTTTAGGGCTTTGGTTTTGCTCTTCTTTAGGGTTTTGGTTTCGCTCTTCTCTGGAGCTTTGGGTTCCTTCTTCTTTAGGGCTTTGGTTTCCTTCTTTTCTGGTGCTCTGGTTTCCTTCTCTGGGATTTTGGTTTCCTTCCTCTCTGGGATTTTGCTTTCCATCTTCTCTGGGATTCTGCTTTCCTTTCTCTGATGCTTTCGCATGGGCTTCTTTCTTCTCCCGGGGCTTGGTTTTCCCCTTCACTGGTTTTGGAGCTTGCTTCCCAACAGAGACACTCTTCTTTTCCTTCTTCTGCCTCTCATCCTCCTTCCTCCTCTCTTCCTCCTCTAAGGCCTTTGCCTCCTCCTCGGCATTTTGAGCTGGCTCCTTCAGCTCCCTTGTGCAGACAAAACAGAAAACATGGCTGAGAGTCCCACCAGAACCTTGGGCTCCCTCGTCCTGGCTGGCCCTGCACTTCATTCCTTGACCCTGAGGCCATTTCCGTCAATTCTCCTCAACCCACAGAGGTTGGGAACATCCCAAGTGAGGGCATGGGTGGAAGGGGACCTCCAGGACCGGCCAAACCTGAGCTTTGCCATCATAAGGTGTTGACTGTGCACGCTCCCTCTGAAGGCACAGCCAGACCCCTCAGCTCCTGCCAAAGGCTGATCCAGCAGCTCTCTGCGCTGGTGCCTGGAAACGCCCTTTGTCTCTTGGCTTCCCAGTTTAAAGCAGAGCACTGATTGCTGACATCTGCTTAGCTCTCCTACAGTTCTTACTCAGCTCATTCAGCCCCCTTCTCCCTGGGCACAGCTGAAGCATGATTTTAAAGAGTTCAGATTTCAGCTGAGGGTTAGAAGCAATTCCCATTGAGCAGGATGTAAGTTAGATAGGCAGACCATAGGTTAATGGTTATGAGATGCTTAAGCTGGAGCTGATTGTTCTATTGTTTACCATTAGGAGCTTCTTTCTAGAAGGAAGTGGAGGAAGTGAACTGTGATAAGAACATCTTGAAACCAGGAGGACAATGGTTAGCACCTGGGCTTGATGTCAATCAATCACTAAGTTGGGGACCTTGGATGGTGCCAGAGGGTCACAGAGACCTGATGAAGACATTCCTGACCTCATCCCTTAAGACCACTGACCCAATTTGAGACCACCAACCCAATTCAAGTGAAGAAGTGCACAGGAGTGAAGGACCAATGACCTCATTTGAATACAGAGCAGGGATGGGAGGTGCTGGGGTTGTGCAGATGTATTGTGTGTAAGATCTTGGGAAATAAAGAGAGGGCAAAGAACCTTGGACAGCGCGGTCACGCCTTTTAGGGACGGCTCTGGTGCCACCCGCCAGTGTTAATAAACATCCCACTGTCTAACTTGAATTAGTTAGAGAGTCTCTGCCCGTGATCTTCGGTTTTAACGACTCCTAGCCTGCTCCTTCATGAGAACAATCCTATCAGTCAGAAAGCAAAGGCTGCAGGAACTCCTCTCCTGCAAGACAGGCTCTTGTCAGGCAGATTTCCTGCTGGAACCCAGCTGGGACCAAGCAAACCAGTGCTGGCTGCCATGGAAACCCTTGGAAGCAGCCTCGTCCCTCTCCTCCCCATGAAACCAACTTCAGCCTGGCCTGAAGAAGTCCTGATGCACAGGCTTGCTTTAAGCAGCCTCCACTCCCAGCTCCACACTTGCCCTGTGTGTCCTGAGCTGGGCTGCCTTGCTGGAGCTGAGCTTCTCCTGTGCTTGCCTACGGCTGCAGCTGCAGGGGAGCCTAAAGCACAGGAGCTTTTCTGGCTGCTGTGCCACCATAAGGAGAACCCTGGCAGATCAGCAGTGCAAGGACTTCATCTGTGGCAGGAGCAGGACCCAAAGCAAGGTTTGCTCTGTGCCCCACGCCTGCCCATACCACAATGCCACTGTTCTGGTGAAGAAGGCAGGTGATGAAGAAGATGCCACTCAACACCATGGACTTCAAGACACCTCTAGAGGCGGTGCCAAGGCAAGCCCAGAGCCCAGCTCCCTGCAGGCAGCAGCTAAGCCAGCAGGGCTCAGCACTCAAATAGAGAAGAAGATGTTCTGTCTCAACAGAAGAAGGTCCTTCCTCTCTTGGCAGCCAGGGAGCTCAGAGTGGCCATCCCTGTGTTGCTGCTGGCCTTTGCTCTGCAGCTCCTCTGAGCTCAGAGGCCTTGGAGCAGGGAAGCCCTGCAGGGACAATAACCCATGGCAGAGCAGGAACCCACGGAAGGCTGACTCACCTGTCCCTGAGAGGGGCCTGAGAGCCACAGTTGATCTCCTGGGGGCTCAGGGAGGAGCTGACATGTGAGGCCTCCCCGGGCACCGGCACCTCGGAGGTGGAGCCTCCCTCCATGTGGCACAGCTCCGGGACATTGCAGGTGGTGGTGAGGTGGCCAGAGAAGGTGGAGGAGACCTGCTGGCTCTCTCCTGGCTGCAGCACACCTGGCAGTGGCAGGATATTGAAAGCCTGGATGGAAGACAGGAGAGATTGAGGTGTTGAGCATGGAAATGGATGCAGAAGAGCATCTTGCAGCTGTAGCCAGAGGGGCCTATTCCCCAAACACTGCCAGAATCACCCTCACCTCATCCTGCATCCATGCCATTGACCAGTGCAGGGACCATGGGGAAAATCTTCTCCCATACTGACGGGTCAATGCATTAATTAGTACATGACATGAAAGTGAACTGGGATGGCTCCTGGCAGCAGAAATTCTCTCTGATGCACAACTTGCCATTACAAAGTTTCAAAACTTCCTGCTTTTAGAAAAGGAGGAGACTCAGAGTGAGAGCTCTTGGAGCTGAGGGAAGGAGTCCAGCCCAGCTCATCTGACTCCTGAGGCTCTTCCCCTCTCTCTCTGATTTAAATGCTGCTTTCTCAAGGTGCTACAGCAAAAGCTCCTGCAAAAATTTCCTGGGGAGCCCCTGAGGAGTTGCAGAGGAAGCCGTGCCCTCCACAGGTGCTGCACAGCGTCCTTGGGCAGCCCTGCAACATGCCCTGCACGGCCTCTCCAACAAGCAGCTGCTCCAGCAGCACTTGGTGATGGGCCTGCAGGGATGGGAGGCCCCTCTGTGGCCAATGCTGAGGGCCCCCAGGGGCACTGGCAGCTCCAGCCCTGCTTGCCACACTGACAATGGGCAAGGGAGACAGATTCCCTCTTGCCTTCTCCGCTCCCAGGGCAGTGTGCGCCACGACCAGGGAGCACCTGAATCCCTCCAAGCCTCGAGGCAGGTGAGGGTGCTCAGGACTTGGTGCTGGCACCCGAAAAACAAGCCATTTTCTATGCTGGGAGGAAGAGACAGCCCCTCTGCAAAGTCTGCCTTTGTCAGACAGCTCCAGGGCCAGCAGTGCAACAGCAGCTCTGGGTGAAAGCAGAGCCCTGCAAACAGGGAGTCTGGCTGCCTTGGGAAGAGGCTCCATGGAGACCAGGATCATCCCAGCTTGCTCTGGGAGGGAAGCTGGAGGGGTTACCATGATGATGCAGAGAAAAGCCTCATCTTACATGGGGAAGGAAACAAGGCAAAAAATCCCACACTCAGCACAGGCCTGTAGGATCTGAGTCAGCTCCTCCAAGGAAAACTCTCCTATTTCTCCCTCCCCTGACCCAGAAGCAGATGCAGGCGTGAAAAATCCTGAGTGCTGTGGACAATGGGAAAATATAAGCCAAACCCTGAAGGAATTTTCTGATGCTGTAGACTGGGATTTTCCATGGGAACAAATTCAGAACCCAGCTGAGGTGGGGAAATACCTAAAAGAGAAGTGCCATGACGATTCTAAGGAGAAAAGGCTCATTGCAATACGCTGGGCCCTGCCCTATGCTTATCACACTCTGTTAGATAGTGTAGGGCAGCAGACAGAGGCAGGGGGGCAGGGAGATAAATCAGCTATCCCAGTCACTCCAGCTGTAGCCAACAGCCCAGGCTCGAAGCCAGCAGCCAAACCAGATAGTGAGCCTAAGCCAGCATCTAAACCCATGGCTGTTGCTACCAGTACTAGAAGTGGGAAATGCACAGAAAAAACTAATCAACCAGTGGATGATGATGATGATGGTGATACAGGAGAAGAAGCCTTGATGCCTCCTGACATAAAATCAGGAGTCAAAGCAGCAGGTGCAAGATCAGACGCAAATATTGAGTCCTTTTCCCTGAAGGACCTTCGTGGCCAAGGGAAGGATTACACTTGAAGGTCTGATGAATCCATAATTTGTTGGCTGCTCCGTCTCTGGGATGCTGCAGGCAAGGCTACAATTCTGGATGGCACTGAAGCCAAGCATGTGGGATCCCCGTCACAGGATCCTGTCATCGACCAAGGAATGATGAGCGGGGCTAACCCTCACAGCCTCGGGCAACGGGTCCTAAGAAGTGTAGCACAAAGATACCTGTGCACAGACGATCTCTATATGCAGCAAACCCAGTGGAAAACCATAGAGCAAGGGATTCAACGCTTGAGGGAAATGGCAGTGGCCAAGATTGTCTTCTCAGATGATGGAAACACTGTAAATCCAGACTTGGTACCATGCACATCTCTGATGTGGAGAAAACTTGTACGACTTGGGCCACGAGAATACGCTTCTGCGTTAGCAATAATGAAGCAGGATGATGGTGAGGAGACTGTGCTGGATATGGCAAGGAAGCTCCGAGCATATGCAGGTGCTGTGCATGGCCAAACACATGCCAGAATCGCAGCAGTGGAAACATGTCTGCAAAAATTAGAAGACAAGATGGAGGAGGGTCACAAGAAACTGAGGGAGGAGATTAAAGAGGGCTTTCTCCAAATCTCGGCAGTACAGATCAGAGGTTCTGGTGCCCAACGCAGACGTTCCCCAGTTGGCGAGAGAAGGAACACACCATGAGCTGAGCTGTGGTTCTACCTGCGTGATTGTGGAGAAGACATGGGGAGATGGCACAGAAAACCTACCGCTGCTCTGGAACAATGGGTGTGTGAACTGAAGACTCAGAGAGGAAGTTCCAAAAGGGAAGCAGCTCCAGTGGCCAGTAACCGAACTGCCACATATGATGATAATGACAATATTTTTGATCCCCCTGAAAGACCCTCCAAGGCATATGCCTAGGGAAAGAAGGATAACCAGGCTTATGGGGGCCCTGCCTCGAGCCAAGTAGAGGCTGGGGAAAACCGTGTTTTTTGGACTGTGTGGATTCATTGGCCAGGCACATCTGAACCGCAAGTATACAAAGCTTTGGTTGACACTGGTACGCAATGTACATTAATCCCATCGAGACATGTGGGGACAGAGTCTGTTTCTATTGCTGGTGTGACAGGGGGATCACAGGATTTTACTTTGGTGGAAGCTGAGGTGAGCCTGACTGGAAATGAGTGGAAGAAACACTCTATTGTGACTGGCCCAGAGGCCCCATGCATTTTAGGCACAGACTTCCCCCGAAGTGGGTATTTCAAAGACCCAAAGGGACTCAGATGGGCATTTGGAATAGCTGCTGTAGAGACAGAGGGTGTCAAGCAGTTGAACAGCTTGCCTGGACTGTCAGAAAGCCCATCTGCTGTAGGTCTCCTGAAGGTGGAAGAGCAACGAGTACCCATTGCCACCTCAACAGTGCACCACCGACAGTACCGAACGAATCGAGATGCTGTGATCCCCATGCACAAAATGATCCGTGAGCTGGAGAGCCAAGGGGTGCTCAGCAAGACCCACTCACCCTTCAACAGCCCCATTTGGCCCGTGGGTAAACCTGAAGGAGAATGGAGACTGACAGTGGACTATCGTGCATTGAATGAAGTGACTCCAGCCCTGAGCGCTGCTGTGCCGGACAGGCTGGAACTCCCGTACGAGCTGGAGTCCAAGGCAGCAAGGTGGTACGCCACTATAGACATTGCCAATGCATTTTTCTCCATTCCCCTGGCAGCAGAATGCAGGCCTCAGTTTGCCTTCACCTGGAGAGGCGTGCAGTACACCTGGAACCAACTGCCCCAGGGGTGGAAGCACAGACCCACCATCTGCCATGGACTGATCCAGGCTGCACTGGAAAAGGGTGAGGCTCCAGAACACCTGCAATGTATTGATGACATCATTGTGTGGGGGAAGACAGCAGCAGATGTGTTCCAGAAAGAGGAGAAAATCATCCAGATTCTCCTAAAAGCTGGCCTTGCCATCAAGAAGAGCAAAGTCAAGGGACCTGCCTGAGAGACCCAGTTTCTAAGAGTGAAGTGGCAAGATGGATGGCGTCAGATTCCCACCGATGTCATCAACAAGATCACAGCAATGTCTCCACCATCCAGCAAGAAAGAAACACAAGCTTTCCTAGGTGCCATAGGTTTTTGGAGGATGCACATTCCCGAATACAGTTGGATCGTGAGCCCTCTCTACCTGGTCACCCGTAAGAAGAACACTTTCCACTGGGGCCCTGAGCAGCAACAAGCCTTTGCACAGATCAAGCAGGAGATCGCTCATGGAGTGGTCCTTGGCCCAGTCAGGACAGGACCAGAGGTGAAGAACGTGCTCTACTCGGCAGCCGGGAACCATGGCTTGTCCTGGAGCCTTTGGCAGAAGGTGCCTGGGGAGACTCGAGGCCGACCACTGGGATTTTGGAGTCAAAGCTACAGAGGCTCTGAAGCCAACTACACTCCCACAGAGAAGGAAATCTTGGCTGCCTATGAAGGAGTCCAGGCTGCCTCAGAGGTAATAGGCCCTGAAGCACAACTCCTCCTGGCACCCCGACTACCAGTACTGGGGTGGATGTCCAAAGCAAAAGTTCCCTCTACGCACCATGCAACCAGTGCTACATGGAGCAAATGCATTGCTGTTATCACACAGCGCGTCTGTATTGGAAACCTGAATCGCCCTGGGATTCTGGAAATAATTACAAACTGGCCAGAGGGTGAAAACTTTGGTCTCGCTGATGGAGGGGAACAAGAAGCGACACGGGCTGAGGAAGCTCCACCATACAACCAAGTGCCAGAAGAAGATCCACGATACGCTCTCTTTACTGATGTTTGGTGCCGCATTGTGGGAATGAACCAGAAGTGGAAAGCAGCCGCATGGAGCCCCACACGACAGGTGGCAGAGGCCACTGAAGGAGAAGGTGGATCAAGCCAACTTGCTGAACTCAAAGCTCTTCAACTGGCCCTGGACATTGCTGAGAGAGAGAAGTGGCCAAAGCTCTACCTCTACACTGATTCATGGATGGCAGCCAATGCTCTGTGGGGATGGCTGGAGAGGTGGAAACAGGCTAACTGGCAGCGTCGAGGAAAACCAATTTGGGCTGCTGAAGAGTGGAAAGACATTGCTCCCAGGGTAGGGAGGCTACCTGTGAAAGTCCGCCATGTGGATGCTCACGTTCCCAAGAGTAGGGCCAATGAGGAGCACCAAAACAATGAGCAAGTAGACCAGGCGGCAAAGATAGAGGTGTCAAAGATAGACTTAGATTGGCAACATAAAAGAGAGTTATTCCTAGCTCGATGGGCCCACGATGCCTCAGGCCATCAGGGCAGGGATGCCACCTATAAGTGGGCACGAGACCGAGGGGTGGATTTAACCATGGACAGTATTGCTGAGGTTATCCATGACTGTGAGACGTGTGCTGCCATCAAGCAGGCCAAGGGAGTGAAGCCCCTCTGGTACGGTGGGCGGTGGTCCAAGTACAAGTATGGGGAGGCCTGGCAGATTGACTCCATCACACTGCCCCAGACACGCCAGGGCAAGCGCTACGTGCTGACCATGGTGGAAGCCACCACGGGATGGTTGGAAACCTACCCTGTGTCTCATGCTACAGCCCGGAACACCATCCTGGGCCTGGAAAAGCAAGTTCTGTGGAGACATGGCACCCCTGAGAGGATTGAGTCAGACAATGGGACTCATTTCAAGAACAGCCTTATCAACACCTGGGCTAGGGAACATGGCATTGAGGGGGTGTACCATATCCCCTACCATGCACAAGCTGCAGGAAAAGTAGAGAGGTACAACAGACTGTTAAAAAACACATTGAAAGCATTAGGTGGGGGATCTTTCAAAAACTGGGAGCAGCATCTGGCAAAAGCCACCTGGTTAGTTCACACCCGAGGCTCTACTAACCGAGTGGGCCCTGCCCATTCTGAGCCTTTGCAGAAAGTAGATGGAGACAAAGTCCCAGTGGTACATGTCAGAGGTTTATTAGGGAAGACAGTTTGGATTAATCCTGCCTCGAATACAGACAAACCCATTCATGGGGTTGTTTTTGCTCAGGGACCAGGTTGCACATGGTGGATAATGCAAAAAGATGGAAGAACACGATGTGTACCTCAGGGAGATCTGAATGTTGGATAAAACCTCTGTAGAGGGGTGTAGGGCTCTTCAGAGAGACTTGGAAAGGGTGGACATATGGACAGAATCAAACGGGATGAGCTTCAATAAGTCCAAGTGCCGAGTATTGCACTTCGGCCATAATAATCCCCTGTACCGATACAAGCTGGGGATGGAGTGGCTGGATAGTGCCCAGGTGGAAAGGGACCGGGGGGTGCTGGTTGACAGTCGATTGAATATGAGCCAGCAGTGTGCCCAGGTAGCCAAGAGGGCCAATGCCATCCTGGCCAGTATCAGAAATGGAGTGGCCAGCAGGAACAGAGAGGTCATTCTTCCCCTGTACTCGGCACTGGTGAGGCCTCACTTGGAGTATTGCATCCAGTTCTGGGCCCCTCACTTTAGGAGGGACGTCGAGTTACTTGAGCGTGTCCAGAGGAGAGCAACGAAACTAATAAGGGGCTTGGAACACAAGCCATATGAAGAGCGACTGAGGGAGCTCGGGTTGTTCAGCCTGGAGAAAAGGAGACTAAGGGGTGACCTCATCACTCTCTACAACTTCCTGAAGGGTGGCTGTAGTGAGCTGGGGGTCGGCCTCTTTCTCCGGGCGACAACGGACAGAACAAGAGGACACAGTCTCAAGTTGCGTCAAGCTAGATGTAAGTTAGAAGTAAGAAGGAAATACTTCACAGAAGGAGTGGTCAGAAACTGGAATCATTTACCCAGTGAGGTGGTGGAGGCATCATCCCTTGAAGAATTCAAAAAAAGACTGGATGTGGCACTTACTGCCATGATCTAGTTGAACAGTTAGAACATCGGCTGGACTAGATGATCTTATAGGTCTCTTCCAGTCTTGAAAATTCTGTGATTCTGTGAATATCACTGTTTGCTGAATGTTATTACCATTGTCTGGGTATAGCTGTATAATGGATGTATCATGTATGTACTTGTAGAGTTAGAGTTTATATTAGTTTTAGTAGTGAGCAGATGATATGGGGATAAGGGGTGGAATGTCCTGGGTTGACCATATGATGCTTTTATCCCCAGTTGTCTCATTCTGTTTATGTTGAATAATAAGTTTTGCACCTTTAAGAGTGTTCCAGAGAGTGAAGGGGGGAGAGAAGAAGCGCGCAGTTTGTTTTCATACACTGCACTCCACTCCCCCACATTCCTGCCCCTGGACTGCTGTTGTCTGCGGACAGACAGCGGGACAGAGCTCTTCTTTGGCTTTTTAGTTAGTGTTAGCTAGCTGAGGCAAAGAAGTTCCCTGGACTGTGTATTTTCTTTTCTTTGGACTGTTGCCTTCTATGCTAAGGCAGGTGACTTGGTTCTGAGGTACAGCTCGACAGCCTTCTCTCTAGGGCCGTTCGGGCCAATGACATACGCAGACACTAATGTGGTGGACGGTCAAAAGGCGTTTATTACTTCTTCTCATGGGGTCTTATAGTCTTAGGGGTCTCTACGTCAAAAAAGGGGTTTGTCCTTCTTACCTAGGGTTAGTAGGGAATGGAAAAGTACTGGGTAAGGGATGGAAAGTTACTGGCTTCAGTGGGGCAACATTCCTATTGTTAGTGGGACCACATTCCTATGTTAATTTCTTATCTATGAGTACCTGAGGGTCTTATCTATGGGGAACCGAAGGTCCTAGCTTCCCGTGACATCGCGAAATCTTCCGCAGCGCCTCTTCTCTAGCTACCACATCTCCCCCTCCCTTTTCACAAATGAATGAGGTAGTCGTGTACGTAGATACTGAATTAAGGTATAAAGTTGTGACTTGACAAGGGAAAGGGATTTTGGGAAACTTGAGTAAGCTTTTGCTAGACAAGTTTTGAAAACTTTGTGACTGGCAGTGTTCTTTGGTTGAATTCTTTGGTTGAATTCACAGTAGTTGTCGTCGCCCTATGAACAGGATGTTGGTCCGTTCTAGGCGGCTCTGAACGAATGAGACTAGCTTGTTCAGCAGGCATGGTCCGAAGGTGACTGTTAGAAACAGCATCGCTAATGGACTTATCAGGGCAGAAATTAAAGTGGTTAGCTAAGGTGATTGATTGAACTAGGACTCGTACCAGCTCTGTTGGGCCTCTCTGTCTTTCTGCCTCTGGGCTAGTCTGTTCTGGAGTTCTGCCATGGAGTCTCTCACGACTCTCGTGTGGTCTGCATAGAAACAGCACTCTTCTTTCAAGGCGGCACACAGGCTCTTTTGCTGCATGAACAGGAGGTCTAGGCCCCGCTTGTTCTGCAAGACTACTTCTGAGAGTGAGGAGACTGACTTCTCTAGATAGGAGATGGATTTCTCAATCTTCTGCAGGTCTTCGTCAATCGTTGCTTGCAGTTGGGACAGTCTTTGGTGCTGTGTCGCTAGGGCTGAGACACTCGTGGCTGTTTCTGCTGCTCTCAGGCTGAGCAGCATTGCGATAGTTATACCTGTCATTATTTCTCTTTTGTGGATCTGGCTGGGTCTTTCAAGAAGATGGTACATCTCTTCGTCTGAGTGGTACAAGACCTTAGGAACAATCAGAACTTGGATACAGAAGTCGTTAGAGTCATTGAACTTGGGAAGGAACACACAAGGACTCACTCCGGATCGCTGGTAAACTCACATCTCCGATGCGGATGGGACTGCCTACTTATTGTTTTTCTTGTTCAGCCTGCCAATTTTGGTGCAGATGTTACCTCCCCGCTTAGCTAGGGTTGAATTGCTAAAGCATCTGCTTCGGCTTGTGACTTGACTCAGGGTGATTTTTTTGCGAGGGGTATCTTATCTGCACTGGTGAGGGGCGTCGGCTGTGGAATAACTGAAGGGAGTGTCTAAAGCGACTCTTTCGTAAAAGGGAGGTTTGACGTCGTAACAAAGCTAGCAGGATTCGGTTAGGTTAGGGTTGGATTTATTCAGGGATACAAAGGTAGCTTCTAACATACGAAGGATTGGGTCTGCGTCTGACTCGGTTAAGCGACTCATCTGGAAGGTTTTTGCTTGACTGGTCGGGACATTGTTGACTCTTGTGGGTAAGGTTTTGGGGTAGGTTATGTTTCTCTCTTTCGGCACGCTTTTAATCACTTTGTTGGGTCCGACTGCTCGGGGTGCTGACGGCTGGAGCTTGATAATTTGCACGTTCACTCTCTCTTTTGACTCTTGAAGGACTACTGTCTATGTTCTGCTTGTGGCCTAGCTAGGGTGGTCTGGCTGCAGGACCGTCATGTTGTAATCAGTGCATGCTCGAAAGTTAGGGATTTTAACTTGGTTTCGATGGGGGTTTTCACGAAAGAAGAAGGGTATTTTGCAGCCGATGGGTGCTCAGGTGAACTGTAAGAATTTGTCTGGCTCTTGTGGATCTCACTTAGGCCCCGACGGTCTGGCATCTGTAACTATGGTCTCGCAGCCCCAGTGCCCACAATATCTCCACTCTGGGTGATTGCAGTAGCTTTTCTTAGGGTTTGAAGCTGGGCACCAGTAGGATAGGTACGAGTGTTTGGCGTGTAGGGAATAGGGGTTTGCCCTTGGCTGTCTTGGAAACAGGTCGGTGATGCGGAGCACGAAGGATGGAGTGTTCGGTGTGGTGATTTCTCTGAGTGCTTTGCCACTACTAAGGTGTCGCATGACCTACTTGAAGGGCTGATGGGAGTAGTGGACTGGGCTGGCTTGCCTTCTAGCGACAAGCCCTAACAGCAAAATCACACAGAAGCACCCTTGGTGTTTGTGTCTCACTCGTGCGGGTCTCTCGGGTGCTGCCTGACGGCTTGGTGGTCTGTCACTTTCGTCTGGAACCGGGATGTATGCGTCACGAGGGCGTCTCACGAGCAGGTCTTGTAAACAAAGACTCGCAATTCTCGTCAGTCTCATTCTGCTCGCTATGAAGGTCCGGTTTAATCGACTTAAGTGGACACTACTTGATTTTGCTGTCTTTTTTGACAGTCGCGTACTCTCGCTCCGTGAGCATCAGTCTCTAACTTCGTTCTCACTCGCTTAGCTCGTTTCTGATTACCACTTGTGGGCTCTCTTTTAGCGCTCGAGTGGTTCAGTGTTTTTGGACGGGACTGTTTGTTTCGTCTCCCCTAGGGAATTGATTCAGTGCCAGCAAAGCGGTTGCCAGCATGCGTGCCTGATCTCTTGGGGGAATGGCATTGGCAAAGCCCTCTGCTTTTGCCAATACTTCTATCTTGGTTTTCAGGGTCTGGTTTGCTCTCTCAACTATGGCTTGCCCTGTACTGTTGTGTGGGATGCCTTGCACTAACGTGATGCTCCATTTTGCAGCGAATTCTTGTACTTGTTTAGAGATGAAATTGGAGCTATTGTCTGTTTTGTTCTGCTTGGGGATACCAAGCTAAGCCATGGCTGTCAGTCAGTGCTGAATTGTGTTTTTGGAGTTGGTTTTGGGGTGCTGTGTAGCTATGATCGTCTCGCTATAAGTGTCTACTGTCACTGCAAGCTATGCTCGGGGCTTCATCAGTTCGCACCAGGTGAAGTCTGACTGCCAGATTTCTGAGGGCTTGAGACTTCTCGGGTTGACTCCGTAGGTCTAAAGGGGTGACTTCTGGCAGTAAGGGCAAGTGGCTACTACATGTTTCGCGTCTGCTGTCGGGATTCTGCATCTCTTCGCCAGTGCTTTGACTCTGATGTGGAGCGACTCGTGCAGCTGACGAGCTCTTTGCAGGGTCCAAACGCTTTTTGCTGCGGCGTCCGCTTTATCGTTGCTGGTCTGGAAGTAGCCTTTGACTGGGTCATGGCTGTTGATGTGGATGACTGACACGGTGCTCTGTCGCGAGGAAAGTGCTTCTTCCAGCATTAGGGCTGCTGCTGATGTCGACACTCTTGGTCTTGCCATGGCTAGGCAGAGCCTTGCCACGAATATAGAGTCCGTTACGATGTTGAGGTGTTCGTCTTGGAAGAGTCCGCACGCTAAAACCACTGCTGCTGCCTCCAGCTGTTGCACTGACAGTGTGGGGTCACACGCTTTGACGCAGTGCCATTGCTCTCCTGCCTGCCACACTGCTGCTGCGGTTGAAGTCGTGGAGGAAGCGTCTGTGAAGACTGTTGGTCTTGGCTGCGGTCTGTCTTTGACTTTCGGTGGCACGTCCACGTCGACTACGGTCAGCAGCTTCGTCCAGGGTGGCTTGGAGGAGTAGGAGATTTCTCCTCCGAAGCCGGAGAGAGTAAGGGCTAGGTACTCCGATATTGTGGCTGACTCCGAGGTCGGCTGCTTGCGAAACGGAAGGTGGATGCTTGTTGGCTCTGTCCCTAGGTGTTTCAAGGCGAGTCTCCTGCCTTTCATGATGAGGCTGGCGATGCATTCGATTCCTGGGGAAAATGCACGAGCGGGTCTTCCGAGGACCACCCATTGGATCGGTCGGGCCTTTTCAGCGAGTCCTTGGGCCAGTGCTCCCACTCCCCCCTTTGGTGTAAAGTGGACGTACAAGTTCAGTGGCATGGCCGGGTTCTACTTGGCAAGCGTGCCAGTGGACATCTGGTTTTCGATGAAGTCGAGGGAGCTCGTTGCTTGCGGTGTCAGCTCTTTGGGATCTCAGGGGTTCTTTTCTTTCAGGAGTTCGTACAGAGGGTCTATGACTTCGGGAGGAATCAGGACAACGTTGCGAAGCTACTGCAGCGATCTTACCAGGCGTTGCACGTCGTGGAGCGTCTTGATGTCTCGGTTGACTTTCATCTTGGGGGGTGTCACGTAGGAGCTTGTGATTCTTACTCTCAGGAAGGTCACGCAGGGTCTTCTCTTGATCTTTGCGCTCGCGATCTCGAAGCCGTTGGCTTGAAGGGTCTCTGTGATTATGGTCACTAGGTCATCTACTTGGCTTGTTGATGGTGCTGCAACTAGGATGTCGTCCATGTACTGGATGATGGTTGCGGTGGGATTGGAGTGTCGGACTGGCGTCAGTGCTTTGTCTACGGTGATCTGGCATATGGTCGGGCTGTCGACTAGGCTTTGTGGAAGCACTCTCTATTGGAAGCGAAGGTTGGGCCGCTCGCTGTTCCGAAACGCTACGGAAAAGGTAAATCGTTCTCTGTCTTCAGGGTGCAGGGGTATTGAAAAGAAACAGTCTTTGATGTCCAGTACTGCGCACGGCTGCCCTTCGGGGATGGCTGAATTCGCGGGTAGCAGTGTCTGGACTGGACCCAGGGGTCGGATCGTCTTGTTCACTTCTCTCAGGTCGTGGACGAGACGATAGCTTTGTCCGGACCTCTTGGGGATCACGAATACAGGGGTGTTCCATGGGCTGGTGGAGGGTTTTATGTGACCCTTTTGCAGTTCGCGGTCGACTAGTTCTAGCAAGGCTGCCATTCGAGGCTCTGTCAGGGGCCACTGCTCAACTCATACAGGGTCTGATGATTTCTAAGTCAATTTGATTGGCAGTGCGGGGTGCACGGCAGTGGCTCTCAGGATAAATTTGTAATTCGAAATCTTAGTAAGGAAAGAACATCTCTTCTCAACAGGGGTGGAGAATTTTGCAAAATGTAGGGGTAAATTGCTACTGTCTGTTCTGGTCTCTTTTTCGTGTGAAGTGTTATAGCCACCAGCTGGGTGCTTTTCTATGCCCGGGACTGCCTCCCCACTCCATTCACTGGAGGGACTTCTTTGATTTGCCAATGTCTGGGCTAGTGTGCTTGGGGAATAATCGTGCAGTCTGATCTCGTGTCTGCTTAGAACTGGAACTTTATGACGTGTGGATCTTGACTACCATAAAGGCGGCATGTCCCCTACACTATCAGGGGTTCCTTCTCTATTTTCATGACTAAGGCCACCCAGGGATCTCGCTCTGGGACGTCCCTTGCTGTTCTTGTGACTCCGGCGCGGCTTGTGGCGGTGGGGGGTGCGAGGGTATTGAGGGCGGTGCCGCGCAACTCTGCCATTGTATTGCTGGGGGGGATGCAAAGTTGACTGCTCCCTGTGGGGCCATAGGGTATGAGGGTCCCCTGCCCCACTGGGGGTTGCTGTAGCTGGGCCGCTGCATGTTCCAGGTGGGAGGGGGCTGGATACGGCTTGGCTGCCCCTTCCCTCTCCTGTTTCTCTGAAACTTGGATCTGCATTCCTTAGCTAAATGCCCCTTCTTTCCGCACACCCAGCACGGCCCCCTACCTCCCCCTTGGCGTGGTGGAGCATCTGCTGATAGGCGCCTTGGCTGTGGGCAGTTTACTGCCAAGTGGCTTGCCTGGCCGCACTTAAGGCACGCTATCACACTGGTTATTGCGGTGTGAACTGCTGCTTGAATGGGAACTAGATGTTCTTCTTTTGCAACGTGTCTGATCATGGCAGCTACATTGGACCCCTGCGGCAGTGACTTTAAAATGTCTTTGGTGGCTGAGTTACATTGCTGGCGTAGGCAGTCTGCCAGCACGGGACCCTTCGCCTCTGGGGGTAACGCAGAGGAATCTAATGCAGCCTGAAGTTTGTCCACAAACTGAGTGAAACTTTCACTCTCACCTTGTTTTATGAGAGACCACGGGGATGGTTTAGCTACTACTTTTGAAGTGTCACGGATGGCTTCTCGGGCAGCACGGGTGGTTGTCATAACTTCATGGGCACGCAAGCCCTCAGCCTGTTGCTGGGGGGTGATTATCATGGGGTCTGTGCCCATTAGCCTCTGTATGCTGGAGCTGTGCAGTGGGTGGTCTGCCCCCGTTACCAAGGCTAGCTGTTTGAGGCAATTATCTTCTCATTCTTGTTTAAAAACGATTATTCTCGCACCATCAAATATCATTCTACACGTCTGCTTAATATCAAAGGGAAGCATATCGTCTTCACTAAAAAGGCCGTCAATGAGAGTGCGAACTATGGCAGAATTAATTCTTTTATCCACAATCGCTTTAACAATTGCCTGCACATCTTTTGGATTAACCGGTGAATAAATCTTTTGGTTTCCGCCTGCCCCCCCCACACGAACTGGGAACACCAAAGTGGCAGACGGAGCCCATTCCGCGCAAGCCATTTTTATTTTCCGCCAGTTTGTAAGCGGGGTTCGGTTTTTCTCTGGTAACCCTTTCACTCATGCAGGAGCGTTGTGGCTAGTGACTTTACATGCCGCTGCTCTCTCTCTGTTAGAGCTAGAATCTGAGTCGGAATCCTCCGACTCTGTCTCGGGCTCCGAGCTCGCGTCTGAGTCCGAGCCGGAAGTCGAGTAAAGAGACGCTTCCGGGCTGCTCTGCCTTTTCCTCGGGCTCCGACCCCGCCCCTTCTTGCGGGGGTCGGGCCGTTCCTTCTCCCTGGGGTCCCCCCGCCTCCTGCTGGGGGAGGTCCTTGCCCTACAAGGACTTAATTTGAATAAAGCGCTCTGATTGGTCTTACGCGCCTCCGCGGGGGCCGCCTCGTCCCCCCGCTCGCTCGCACATGCGTTGTTCAGCGGGCTGACTGCGTTTCCGCCCCCCGCCTCCTCCTTTCCGCCCTGACCATGCGGTCCGGCGCCATTTTCAAACGCATATGGTGGGGGGGCGTTTCTATCGGTCCCTATGGGGTCCGACATTCTGGCTGCGTTCCGCGCCTCCTCCGCGAGCCCCCGCCAGAACACCCGCGTGTGCTCCCCCCCCTCCGATGGTGAGTCCGCTCTTTGAGGGGGATCTGGCGTTCGCACCTCCGCGCGCCCGCCCGGGTCAAGCACTTCCGCGGTTTGTGTCGCCGCGCCCACCCCCAACTGCGGCACGGCTAATAAACAAGCTCGCGCGGCTTTCCAGGTTTCTTGCTCTTGTCGAGCTTTTTTCAGAGCCTGGACAACTCTGCCTCACGATTTTAGGGCTTTCTCTGAGCCCAAGGACATAGCGTCCTCTGCCAGGGCTTTTGTACAGTTATCTCACACGTCTGAATGTAGGACGTCCACGGGGCTTTCAATAGCCCCAAGATTAATCAATCTCGTCAATGCGAGAGTTAAATCTTTAAGTTTACATTCTATACCCCATTGCGCATGCATCTCTGTTACGACCTTCGCTATGGCTTCTATCGTCTAAGCTGGTCCGGGAGCGTCTTCCCCGCTGCGATCAGTCTCGCTGTCGCAGCCGCCGTCCTCGTTCCAGGAGTGTCCTCGTTTGCCAGGCGCAAGCCGCTGTCCCGGGTTTCGGCACCAAATGTTGCCTTCTATGCCAAGGCAGGCAACTTGGTTCTGAGGTACAGCTCGACAGCCCTCTCTCCAGGGCCGTTCGGGCCAATGACATACGCAGACACCAATGTGGTGGACGGTCAAAAGGCGTTTATTACTTCTTCTCATGGGGTCTTATAGTCTTAGGGGTCTCTACGTCAAAAAAGGGGTTTGTCCTTCTTACCTAGGGTTAGTAGGGAATGGAAAAGTACTGGGTAAGGGATAGAAAGTTACTGACTTCAGTGGAGCAACATTCCTATTGTTAGTGAGACCACATTCCTATGTTAATTTCTTATCTATGAGTACCTGAAGGTCTTATCTATGAAGAACCGAAAGTCCTAGCTTCCCGTGACATCGCGAAATCTTCCGCAGCGCCTCTTCTCTAGCTACCACATTGGACCTCTTGAAACCTGCTCTGGACTGAACACCCAGGAGAGCACCTGCAGCTGCACCTGTGGCCCACCGGGCCGGGCCTGGCCTGAGACAATTCCAGCACCGGAGGGACTGATCAGAGACTGAGTGAGCTGCAACCCAGGGACGGGCTTTTCTCCGTTTGTCATCTCTTTTAGAGCGGCAAGGGGTCTCATTGTTTGATATTGTTTTGGTTTTATTGTTTAACAAACAGGTTGTTTTCCACCTTTCTCCAGGGAGGTATTATTTCCTGCTGGACCAGTTGGGGGGAGGGGCCGATTGGATCTGCTTTTTTCCCACCGGAGCTGCTTCGGGGGATTCTTCCCCAAATTTGGTGTAAACCTGGACAGGGCCCTGGCTGCCTCCTCCTGTCCAGTCCTGAAGTGCCTCCATCGAGTTGCCGGGCAATCCAGACTGGTTCTCATCTCCTTTGGTGGCTGGGGTTTGAATTTAGGTGGGTGGAGCTCATCTCTGGAAAATAAATAACTATGAACAGGGACCTGCAGTGGGAGGGAGGGAGGGAGGGACACCTGCACCAGCAGCTCCTGGCCAGGATGCAGCCCCTGGCTGGGTGCTGGCTCGTTGAACTGAGAAATGGTTTGATCCAGCCCTTCCCAATCCAGGCTGGGGCAGGTCTGTTCTAAAGGCAGCCCAGGGATGGCACTGAGGTGCTGCAGCAGCTGCAACTGCTCGCATTGAGCAATTACAGAGGACAGGCATTTACACCTGGTGGGGATGCAAAAAGCACAGTGGGAGAGGAAAAGACAGAGAAGGCAGCAAAAAGGTGAGATTTGAGACACCGAGGGGCAGACCCAGCCAGTGCCCAGCCAGCACAGCCCACCCAGTGCCCAAGGCCAGAAACTCTGCAGCTCCACCAGGGATTTATCAGGAATGTTCCCCTGACACCGCTGGGGGGTTGGTTGACATTTTACAACACTCCCAGGTGACTCAGGTCGCATTCCCCATCCATCCATCCATCCATCCATCCATCCATCCATCCATCCATCCATCCATCCATCCATCCACCCATCCATCCATCCATCCATCCATCCATCCATCCATCCATCCATCCATCCATCCATCCATCCATCCATCCATCCATCCTTCCATGCATACATACACAGGCTGTGGTGCTGGGATCCTGCCAAGCTCTGCCAGCCTTGGGCTTGGGGAGATTTCTGCCAGCCGTCCTGAGCTCCGTAATTGTGCTCTCTGTTCCAGGAAGCAAGCAAGAAAGATTTTAAAAAACCCAAAACAAACCACAACAGAGAAACCTAAAAAACCTTCAACAGCTCAACCCTGCTCAAGTTATTTCTTTAGGGACAGCTACCACTCTCCAGCTGAAATGCTGGGCTTTTGGGAAAAAGAAAATTACATGTTCACCTCCAAATTGGAAAGGATTAAGGTAAGAGAACCTTTCAAACTCAAAATTACTGTCCGAAAGCTTTCATCTTTGCAAGAAATCTCTAGGTAAGACCAGCCTGACAGTTAAACAACTGGTTGTTCTGGTGGGGAGAAACCCTCCTCTTTAACGGAAGCAGCCTGATAGTTAAAAGCAACTGTTTGGTCAAACTTCAGGCTCCCTGGCACAGCCTGCATTGCCTTTTCTTCCTGTTCACTGATTTATAGGCAGTGCCACGATGGCCCGGGTTCAGATGTTTGGTGCCATCCAGGGAATTTGGCATTGCCATTTCCATATGTTTTAATCGAAGCTTCAGTCCTTGAAACCACTCTTCAAGTGCCAGCTTTCCTTTCTTTTACAGAAAGCTCAAGGTTCCCAGAAGACTTCTGACATCCTCTCTTGCGCTCAGAGAGATGACATTGTCAAACAGATGTTTCCAAAGTTAACAGCATTTGAAAGAAAAATGACCTGAAATCCCCCTGGATTCCAGCTCAGCCCAACTCCATTCTGTGTCAGACACTGAGATTCCCACCTCTAAGGCAGGAGCTGTTTGTGCCCCCATCCCTCCTGTCCTTCTCCCCAGCAGCCTGTGCCTGTTTTCCCCGGCAGAATCCCTGTCCCCGTGCACCCTGCCAGGAGCAGCTGCACACAGGCTCACAGCTCCCCTTGCCCTCACCAGGGGGTTCCTCTCATCCCCAAACACGCCGATGAGAACGTCGGTGCGATGAGTGCCCAGGGCCTGCACTGCCACCACAACTGGGATCTCTGCTGTGCTCTGGGGCTGCACAATCCCACAGGGCTTGGGGCTGGAGTAGAGCACAGCAGAGTCCTCCTTGCGTTTCTGGAAGGGACACAATGAAACGCACATTCAGAGGGACCTCTCAAGAAACTTTAGGCTCCTTAACATCCACCACAACAGCAACTTACACACACCTTTAAAGCTCCCCAGGACAAAGGTCAAAGGCACAAACAAGATGCAAGAATTGTAGGCTTAGCACTCCCAGGGCATCCTGCAAGGAGGCTGCCAGCACAGGCACTGGTGTCTGTGGGTGCAGCAGCTTTTCACAACCCTCTAAGATCTCCCACAGGAAAACAGCCTGAGGACTAGAGCATCAACTGTTTCCTCAGGGGCTTAAACTGCCTCCTCAAGTTTACAGTTGGGTAGGATCCTGTTCTCAGCAGATCTTTAAGACCGAATAGAAACCAGCAAGGTCTTATCCAAACCCTTTGTTCCCCTAATAATCTCCTCAGGAAGATTTGACAGGAGGAGGTGGATGTGATGCCAAACCTGGGGAATAAGCCCGTAGCAGCCAGGAAGGTGGCTGGGATTCCTAATGAGGATCTTCCTCTCATAGGGCACCTTCAGGTGGCACTCATCACACAGCAGCACTGGGGAGGACACTTGGAGCTCAGGAACGAGACACCTGGGCAAAGAGATGAGCCCAGGACAATCAGAGGTACTGAGAGAATGGAGAATGCCTACCCCCAAAGATTGTGCAATGGAGCAGAACACATTGGTCACTGTCAAATGCACACTGATGAGCCCTACAGGGATAAATTGCCTTCTACCTCTTCCCACTCCAACATGTCTTGTCAAGGAGGGGCAAACCCTGAGAGGCAGCACCCAGAGGCTGCCAAGTGCCCCAGGCAGAGCACTTTGCCCCACAGCTGCGTCAGCCCCTCCTTTACCCAAGAAGGCTTGCAAGGACTCCTGCAACAGTGCCAGTGACCCACAAGCTCTGGGGAAGCCTTCCCAACAAGGATCAGTGCTCCCTAAGGCTCAAGGAACACACAGCTCCAGGGTCTCAGTAAAAATGACTCCCTTCTCTGCCATGGTGCTGTTGCCCTGCCTGAGAACTCAGCTCTTTGCCCCAGCCCTGGAGGGCACGAGACAGCAGCTGCCCCACAGAGGGGCTGATCAGCCCCTGCCAGGCCCTGCAGCTCCCTGGCTCCTTCACTGCACAGCTCCAGGCACTGCCTGGCCCCAGCTCCACCTGCTGTACACAGTGGCAGCCCAGGCACTGCCTGCATGGCTCTGCCTGGCACAGGGAACAGCACCAGGGAGCTGCATCCCTCTGGGCATCACACTGACACCCACAGCAGCACAGCAGCATGGAATTCTGCTGCAGCAACAACGACTTTTGCTCTCAACTCTGACAACATTAAAGCTCAAAATGGGAAGCAGAGGGAAGGACAACAACTGCAGCTGACCTGCCACATCAAGGGCTGCTTTCCCCTTGTCAGACCTTGCCCTCCCCACTCTTGCTGGGAGCCACTTCCCCCCTGCCATGTGCCCTCATGGACAGAGCCAGAGCCTGACTCTCAGCAGCTGCTTGGTGTGGCCCAAACCAGTGCACGGTGCTCACAGCCAGCACAACTCCACCTCTTGCAGCCTGAAGGAGAGGAGGCCCTCAGGAAATTTGTTCCACCTCAAGCACCAAAAACAAGGCCAATCAATGATATCATTCCTGGTGCCTTTAGAAGAGGGCCCAGGACCGTGCTGGGCTGGCAGCAAACGTGCTTTTCACTACAGGCTGCTGCCCAAGCACTGCTGTTCTCGTGTCCAGCTGGCACAACATGAGGGCATTCAGCAGCACTTCTCCTTGGCAGCTGCAGCCAGCACAGCCTGGGCAAGGCAGTGTCTGGGGGAGGCCAGGCAAGGGCTGGTACCTGGCTGTGATGATCAGGGCTGCCACTCCCTTGCCAACACCCTCCAGGTCCACCAGCAATCTCCGGTAGAACTCCATCACCGTGTTGGAGCACAGGGTCACCTGGTGGAAGAGAAGAACAGTCAATGCTTCCTTCCAAAAGCTCATTACCCACGGGTGATATCCTCCAGTTCCTGAGGGAGGATTTGCCCTTCATTCTTCTGCTGCTCCATGTGTAGAGCACAGTCTCAGAGTAACAAAAGCCTTCTGGCAATACCACATTTGTTAAACACACCTTGCTATCAGGGCACAGGTCAGCTACATTAAAACATTAGACTACAGCTCCATGCACCACTGCATTCAAATGAAGGGGCCAATTTCTCATCTGACTACAAAGACATCCATGCAGAGGAAATCTGACTTGACCACAACGAGTTCAGCTTTACAGCAGGAGGCTGAGGGCAAAGTGTGGCCCAGCAGGTGCTGGGCAGTTCATGGCTGCCCTGGGACCCCGAGCCCGGGCTGGCTCTGAGAACTCCGGCCCCACGCCAGGAGTGGGGAACTGCCCCAGGGTGGGCATTGACCACAGGCAGAACCCTCAGAACTGCCCCAGGGTGGGCACTGACCACAGGCAGAACCCTCAGAACTGCCCCAGGGTGGGCATTGACCACAGGCAGAACCCTCAGAACTGCCCCAGGGTGGGCAATGACCACAGGCAGAACCCTCAGAACTGCCCCAGGGTGGGCATTGACCACAGGCAGAACCCTCAGAACTGCCCCAACCTGGGCATTGACCACAGGCAGAACCCTCAGAACTGCCCCAGGCTGGGCAATGACCACAGGCAGAACCTTCAGAACTGCCCCAGGGTGGGCACTGACCACAGGCAGAACCCTCAGAACTGCCCCAGGGTGGGCACTGACCACAGGCAGAACCCTCAGAACTGCCCCAGGCTGGGCATTGACCACAGGCAGAACCCTCACAACTGCCCCAGGGTGGGCAATGACCACAGGCAGAACCCTCAGAGCCTCTTGCTCTACACTGCAAGAGACAAGCCACCAACGGGACCAGGCAGAGGAGAAAGGAGGAGGATCTGTGTCTTGAAATTACACAAGAAAGGGTTTATTCCAAGCAAAGGGATCAGAGCCAAAAGAGCCCTGGACACTCCTGTGCAAGGGCTTTTGTACAGACACAAATCAGGAGGTGGATACAAACAGCAAACCAAAAGGGAATCCTCAGGGGAGCACTGAGGGGATTACATCAAGTGTCTGGGGCCACTTTGGGTAGGAGGGTGGGGAGGATGGCTCACTTGGGCCAATGGGGCCTCCAGGAACAGGGGAATTCCAAAGGGGCGTTGCAGACAGGGATTGGCTCCAGGTTAAATTGGCAAAGAAAGTTGGGGAACAAAAGGGGCTGGGTTTGACAGGCAGGGAAAGAGCTGGAACAAGGGGCAGGGAATGGCATGAGGGACAGCTTTGAGGGAGGGTAAAACCCAGGGGTAAACTAACTCGGGGACAACACGGGGTACAACAGAACAAACCACTTAACAAGGAATCAATACAATAAATTTGAACCGCTACACATGGCTGCAGATTTTTTTGTCTCCACTGGAGCTTCCTGCAGTGAACACAAATCATTCTGCTCCCCAGGAGGGGGGAAATGACACCAAGAAGAAAAGCTCACTGCTTGATACAATGACATCTCTCTAACAGCCACCTTCTGCCCTCATCCTTGCTCTGCCCCGTTGCAATCAAATCCATCGCTCTCAAAAACACAAGAATGGTTTCACGCCTTGACCATAAGGTCTGTGAGCTCAGCATATGATTTTGGAAAGCAAACAGTGCTCCTTGAGGAACATCCCGACTAAGCCAGCCAGCAGAGGCCTCCCAGCAGTGCAGATCTCTCCGTGCCAGGATGCTCCAAGCTGGCACCAGAGCTAAAGTCCTCCCACCCTGCAGTGCAGCTCCAGCCCTGGTGCTGCAGCGGCTGTGGCCGGGCTCTTGCCGTACCTCGATGTCCTGGTGTCCCTGGGGGAGGATGGTGCCTCTGCTGGGATTGATGGTGAACTCCCTGGGCTCCACATGGAAATGGATTCCCTTGCTCCAGGCCGGGTCGCTGTCCCTGCGGATCTGATCCACGCTGTCCACAGCCGGCTGCGTGCCATCGTCCGACATGCGGAGCTGGAACGTCAGGGGCACCGCGGAGCTGTTGGTGAGGCGGCAGCGCTGCGTGTAGGGAAAGCCTGGGCAAGGACACAAACAGCCATTCAGGCACCCAGCAGGGCATCATCCTGGGGGCAAGATCCCGGCAGGATCAAAGTGGGATTGGAGTTGAGCTCTTCATGATCTGAACTACAGCTCACCCAGAAGCTGCGTGAGGAATTAATCGTCACTTAGTTCCCTTTGACACAGATTCCAGACTGCAGCCTTGAAAATGCCCACTCCTAGCCCTGCTGAACACTGCAAGCTTCTCTCTTTGTGATGGGGACGAGCTCCCTCACCTGCCCCAAACCAGCACCAGTTCTCTCTCAGTGATGAGTGTGCACCCAGAGCCAGCATTTACTCTGAGAATTCAAGCTGTCCAATTCCCTGCTCAGCCTGCCAACACTCCCACCTTTTTCAACACATATAAAGAGTGAGTTGTCAGTGAGAAGAAGCTACAGCAAAAGAAAGTGAGGATGGGATCAGGAACTAGAACGTGATGCAAAGCACCCTAATGCAGCTTCTCTCTGCAGGATCCTTAAGGCATCTCTTGCTTTGGGCCAAACAGACTGAGCACGTGACAGCTCAGAGCCCACTCAGCTGGGGGCACAGCCCAGCCTTGCTTTGAGATTAGCAATCAGGAACCAGGTCCCACCTCACCCACACACAGGGACATCACAGCCGTGCTGCGCACTGAGAGTGCTGCCTGCAAGGGTTTACCCCACTTTGGCTCTGAGGTTTGCTTTCCATCCTGCAAAGCCAGAGATACAGCCACTCATGGAGGGCATGTCCTGCAGAGCGCGCAGAGCAGCCACAGCCTGCTCTGCACTGCACATCTGGCTGGGCTGGCCAGCTCTGTGGGGAGGAGACTTCTCCCCAGGCCTGCTCACCAAGAGTCACTGGGACACAGATGGGGAGGAAAAACAACTGCAGCTGCAGCCCAGAGCTTCTCTGTGCCCATCTAAGTGACCACTGCCAGCTCCAGCAGGGACTCCAGCAGGGAGGCAAGAGAGGCACACAAAGGACAAACCCAGATGTCAAAACCTCCAACGAGACCGAGGCCAGCACATGAAGACAACAGTCAACAGTTACAGAGAAGCAAAGATACAACAGCTTCCTTCAGCCGAAGAGCCCTTAGGCATGAAAGTGGATTCAGCAGGATCAGTCTCCTGCTTCAGACCCATATTTCCATCTGTTGCCTTTCTTGTTTCATTCCTTCCAAAGTCAACTTGACAAGCGCCTCCGTGGTGATGCAGGCTGGGGAAGAAGCAGCTCAAGAAAGGCAATGAGTTTCCTTCAGAAGTTCATGAACTTCATTGTTGTGGCTTTAGGCTTGGCCGTGAACGTTGCCCTGGCTCTGGGAAGGGGGACAGGGGTTCTGGGGGGTTTTGGGCGGTTTTGGCCCTGGGCTGGGCTTTTCCCTGGGGGGTTTTTGGGAGTTGTGGCGTGATGCCGTGGGCGGCTGTGCAGTGGGAGCTGAGGCTGGGCAGGGAGCGGAGCTTCCCTTCCTCCCGCTCCGGGCTCGCAGCTCGGCCGCTGCTGCTGCGGGAGGGTTTGTGCTTGGCCCGGGGCTGCCCTGGCTGCAGCTCAGCGCTGGCACTGACCCTGCCTGCCTGCCCTGCTGCTGCTGCTGCTGCTGGGCACTGCCCGCATTCCCCTGCCCTCTGGGGCTCTGCAAAAGGAGCATTTCCTCCTTCCCTTCCCTTCCCGCACCGGCTGGGGGGGATCCCTGCCCTGCCAGAGCCCACAGCTCCTCCTGCTGTCACCAGACCTCCACCAAAGGGGAAAAACAGGACTTGGCATCTGGGAAATGTCTGTTCTTGCCTTCTTGTCTCTGCTCTCCTGAGACAGTCTAGCAAAGAACTGGTCTTCCTTTTCCCACAGTTTTGCCCAGGAGCCCTGTCATTTCAAAGGGATAATCATTTGGAGGGAGGGGCTCATCTTTCCATTGCAGCAAGATTCCCACCTTCCTTGGCAGACATGTGTCTTTTAAAGCAGCACAGAGACACCAGAAAATTCTGCCTTTCTATTCCTTGCTTCCATTGGATCTCACAATGGCAAGATGCCCCCTGAGGCAGCAGCAGCAGCAGCAGCAGCAGCCCTGCAGTTCACAGCCTGAAGAGGCTGCTGGGGCAGAGCAGGAGTGAGGGATGCTTTTCTGTTGGAAGGCACAGATCCCTGAGGCTGTGTCCCAGCCCAGGGAACACTCACCAAAGGAGATGTCCCCGAAGTCGAGCTCAGCAAGGTCGAAGTGTAAACTCGGTGCAGTGACGCTGCCCCTGCAGGCCGAGGACAGAGCAGGCAATGGCTCGGTTAAAGGCATTGCACAGGTCCGGCTGTCGTGGCTCGGGGGCACAAAACCCGGGCTCAGGGCACCCTGGGTTTCCAACCAACACAGCCCCGTGTGCTCAGCACAGGGCCCTGGGCACAGGAGGCAGCTCCAGCCAAGGGGCAGCAGCCAACAGCCCCTGATGGGCTCTGGGCACAGGGCAGGCAGGAGAAGCCCCCGGGTTGCTGCGGGTCCCATGAAGGACCCTGAACACACACCCAGACATGGCTCCGTGCCTCAGTTTCCCCATCTGCAATGGCATGGACATCAAGGTGTCCCCACTAACTTCTGAAAGCAGCCCTTCCAGCCACAGCTTCCCTGCTTTGCTCCTTCTGAGCTGCAACTGCTGTTCCCATGGAGGAGCTTTCTCAAGAGAGTTTGACCCACACAATCATTACAGACACTGTTCTGAGACACGAATCCAGGGCATTCCCAAAAATCCTCTGAAAAGAGCAGCAACAGTTCTACCCAGGGCACAGATGAATCCCAGAGGAAAGGACCAGCTTGTCAGCAGTGCACCAGCTGGCACAGCCAAGAGCAAGAGCTTCAACAACCAAACTTGGCTGTCCTGAATCTAGCACAGCACCTCACCTGCCCTTGAACTCAGCAGACACACTCCAAAAGCCACCAACATCCACTGAAATCAGCACTTGAAGCTGCACAACATTCACCAGTTGATTTCATGGTTGATGCCAATCAGTGCCCACTCTGCCTTTTGGTTCAAAATCAAGAACCAGTGAGCTGTGTCCTCTATTGTACTCACAGGACTGCCCCTGGCTCTGCTCTGCACATCTCAACAAGAGACACCTGCCCCTGCTCAAGGAGACAGCTGCTTATGCAGAAACACCCCATGGCCATTTTGGGGGAGGGACAGAAGAGAATCAATTATTTGATGGTGAAAGGTTCCCTCTTGATTTCCAAATGAAAAAGGCAGCACTTTTCCTCCAAAAACAAAGGCAGCATCATTGTTTCTCCACTATGGGCGCACCTGCTCACCACTTTTCTCTTGCTAAGGAATAACTCCCTTGTTCTTCTTTACCCATCTCCCTTATCTCTTTGCTATCATCCAGTGCAGATTGCTTTCATTTCTTCACTGCCTTGAGCCAGTGCCGCCCAGGAGCAGCAGCCCAGCTCCAAAGCTGCAGAGCAGCCAGCATCAGCTCTCCTGCTTCCACTCCATTATCCTGCAGCACATGGCTCAGGCTGGCAGGGACAAGGCCTCACGCTGCTGTGGTGCTGAGCACTGAGCTCTGCCTCCCCTATGATCCGCCCTTCTCCCTGTGCCTGGGCCAGGATTGTCTCTTGCCATGGCACCAGCCCACGGGACAGTGCCCAAGTCCTTGGCACAGTTCCTGACTCCCACATCAGCGCTTTGCTGGCTGTGCAAAGGAGGCACCAGAGCCCTCTGTGCACAGGAGCTGGGGGCACAGCTTGTGCCCCACAGCATGGCCATGAGAGGTGAGCTGAGGCTGCTGCTGCCCATTTGGCACGGATTATTCACACAAGGTTTTACAAACACTGCTGCAGCTGCAGAATCAGCCAGGCTGGCCCATCTGCAAAGCCCTGAGGGCCTTGCTGGCTGCTCAGGTGGGACATCCCAGAGCAGCTGCTGCCCAAAGCTGATCCATCCCACTGCCTGCCATGGCCCAAGGCACAGGGAGATCCCTGCAGGGAGGAGTCACTCCGGCTCCCGGCTACCACACAGGGCAGCAGGCAGCCCTGACAGTGCTGAGGAAGCATTTCAGAAGCTGCTTGTGCTCAGCAGGGTGCAAGCCAGCTCCCAACATGTTCCAGCAGCCTCCAGGAAATCTGGGACACAGCAACTCCAAGGCCACTGAAAGCAAGAGCAGATGCCTTCCATCCTGCTCACTTCCAGCCAGGCTGCAGGGCAGCAGATCCGGTGCTTGGTTCCTTCTGTAGCTCTTTCCCAACTCCGCTCTCACCCAAAGGTGTTTGCACAGGGACAGATGAGCTGCCTCACCTCTGGGTGCCCAGCTGGTACCGAGCTGCCCGGGCACCGACATTGCGCACCAGCAGAGTCTGCTGGGTGCTGACCTTGACTGGACACTTGGAGAAGTCCAGCTGGGCAGGGAAGTCCAGCACAGCTCGGGCACCAATGGCCCGAATTGGCACAACGATCCTTTCCCTTCCAGTGAGGCACACCAGCTCGTGGCAATAATCCTGCAGGAAAAGAAACTGGCTCAGCACAGGACATTTAGTGCCATCCCCATGGCAGAAGAAAAACCATTTCCTATACCCCTCCAAGGGCATCAATTTACCTACTGCACCCTCAAATGAACACTAAGTTCTACTACTATGTCACATTTTAAAGGCACCAGCGCACTTTGCAAAATCTGTCTCAGTGGCATTCAGCTCTTGTGTCACTTGGCTCATACAGATAACAGCCCTAGGCCACCATCATTTTTACTCTAAACTTTATTGATGTTAAAGAATTCCTAAGCCCCTTCTAAGCAACATGGAGCTGGGGAACACAGGACATTGCTCCTTAGGCTTCTATATTCCCACTGTCTGAGAATAGGACAAAGTGTCCAACTGACTCGAAGCAGCAAAAGGAAGAGGAGAAAACAGCTGCACCCAAAGACACCCTGCACCTCTGGCCTGGTGCAGAAACATCAGTTGGCTCACAACTCCCCTCTAACTTTGCCTGTCCAACCAAGTCAGGAGAAGAACGGTGCTGAGAGGTAGCAGGATGCTGTTGGAAAGGGCCTCTCTTTGTTTCCCTGCAAGGCTTCCTCCCTTCCATGCCATGCCCTCCACCCTTCTGTATGAACAAGCCTCCAGATCAGAACATGAACCCTCCAGATCCCAGCACTGAGATCAGACTTGCCAGGGCCTCAGCACTGCTGTTCAAACCTCCCCGCAAAAGCACCTTTGGCACGGAATGGGTGCCAGCTGACAGAGCAAGCACAGGGACAGGCATGAAGACAGAGCCCCAGCAGTGGCACTGCCACGGGCTCTGGGCTCACAGCTCTGCCTGCAGCTTGTACCTGCCCTACACCAGCTCCTTCAGGCAGGTGTCCAAGTGCCCTGCAGCTCAGCAACCTCCTGCTGACCAAGGGCACCCAGGGCCCAGCGTGCCTGTGGCAGGCCGGGCTCACGGGCACAGCACATCCTCTGCCCTGGCCCTGCAGCTGTGCCATGCTCACTTGTGCTCTGGGACAGCACAGCTGCAAGGCTGCACAACAGAGGGGGTGAAAAAGCACCGGCTTTGCTCCAGCCCAGGGGCAGGCAGGGAAGCTGTTGGCAGTCCAGGAAGGAGGAAAGCTCTCTGACCTCTTTGTTCCTCTGGTGTTTTCCATCAGAATGAAACCCCTTCCACTGGACCTAGAGATGGCCCAACATGTATCAACAGCCCTCTGTCATTTTCATCCTCTTTCCTGTGCACCTTCCCTTGGCAATGCTCAGCAATGTGCAGGGAGGGGAAGCAGAGCCTGTCAGGCCTGGCTGCAGTGCCTGCCAGCAGTGCCAAGGTGTGACTGGCTGCAGGCTGCCTGCCCACGCCTGGAGCCCAGCTCACAGCATGCAATGGGCTGCAGCCAGAGTGCAGGCAAAACAATGGCTGTGGAGATCATTGTGTGCTTTGGCTCCTCCAGCCTCACCTTGTTCTTGCTGGGGGTGAAGCGGATGCGCACAGGGACAGAGGCGCCCGGCGGCACGGCACGGTACGCATCGCTGGAGCTCACCAGCTGGAAGTAAGGTGAGCTCTCCATGGAGACCTTCACCACGTGAAGAAACTGCAGCAAAGACATGAAATTATGATTTTGCCACTTGTGGAAACAGGATGAGAGGAGACCTGTCCATGGCCTGCTAACATCCCTCCCCTGCCCCTTTTCCAAAGCACTTTCAGCTGAGCAGGCACAGGCACATCATTCACAAGGCTGAACTTGAATCCCTTCTCTCTGGCTCCAGCATTTTGGCCAGGGGCAGTAGGGCAGTGCCTGCTGGGAAGGAAGGGCCGAGCAGGTCAGCACCAGCAGCATGGAGACACAGCACCTGAACCAAGTCACCTGCATATTCAACAAGGCCAAAAAACCTGCTGGCTTCTGCCTGCACACAGCCACGAAGTGGTCATGTTCCAGAGGGGGAATGTGCTACCTAAAAGCAAACCAGCCCATTTCTGTGGGGGAAGGAAGAAATTCCCTTCTAGCAGATCATCTTTGGGTAGGGACCTTCTGGGGATACAGTCAGGCAGGCAGAGCAGCAAGACAGGAGACCAAACACTGTGGTCTTACTGGGAATAAAAGCAAACCTGAAAAGCAAAAGAAGGAATGAACACAGCAAGACAATCCCTAAACAAGGAGATGGCAAAGAGAATTTAAATGGGCAGTAAAGCAGCAAGCAAGAATCATAAAACCATGAGAGCAACCAGCTTGCCAAAAGTGGCAGAAACACAGACAGGCGGTGTCTATTGACCTTGGGGCTTCAGAGTCATCTTCTGCCTGGAGAAACAGGACCAGCACTGACTGACAGTGTGGTTCCAGTATGAAAAGCCAATCTTGGCTCTCCAGGGCTTCCTGCTGCCTGTGCAGGCAAGCTGGGCTGCTGGGCATTCCTGCCTGCAGCCAGCAGGCCAGGTTCGGCCCTCTGGGGTACTCCATGCACAGCACACATGCATTTTCTTGCACACTGATCTCATCAACCCCTGAGCACCAAAATGCTCTCCAAAAGTCTAAACCAGGTGATTTGGACTCCCTCCTGTCTCCTCCCACCAGCCCACTCTTGGCACAAGCCTCACTTGACAAAATGTTTCCCGGACTGAAATTCAAATGGTCTCAAGTTTTCCTCTTTACAGTGGAACACAATTGACATTTTTCAACTTTTTCCCTCTCAGCTCTCTTGGGAAACTGCAAAACAATGCCAATTTCTTCAGGTGAAGGTGGAAACCTCCAGGAGCACATGCCTTTGGATGTGCTGTGCTTCTGCAAAGGGAAAGCAGAGCACCGTGTTGCTTTTGGAAAAGCTGAGCAGAGCTGGATGAAGCTGAGCAGGACCCTCAAGTGGCATCTAAAGGCCTCTCACTGCTTCTGCTCCATCACTCTGCTTGCAGGGCTCTTGCAGAACACGGTTCCTGCAGGGCCAATGCCATTAATGAGAAGTGATTCCAGCATAAAGTGCAGAAGGCTCAGCCCCTGAGCTTTGGCTGTGAGCTGCACAAAGGAGCCAAACTGGCTGAGAGAGGCAGAGATTCCTACCAGGAGCCAAGATGAACCAAGGAGACACAGGGTGTGCTATAGAGCCAAGGCAAAGCATGAGAGCAGCTAAGAACTGTACAGCCCTCAACATTCCAGTCAATCCAGAGCTTTCAAGAGAAGGAAACTCCTTTGGGATAGACACCATCAACGCCTGGCCAAAATCTGGGGACAATTCCCAGCACAGGAAGATTTCCACCATCTTGCAGAAGAAGGTGCTGAGACATTTTCTTCTGCATGTGCTGCAGCAGATAACTTGCTTTGCTGTACACTGAGGGAATGAGAGCACTCTCCTCTTCCAGCACAGCGTTAAAGCTCTGGGTGCCAGCACTTACCTTGTCTTTATTCATGAGAGACAGCACCATTTCCGAGACCTCCCGAGCGACAAAGTTCTGAAATACCAGCTCTGGTGGGGAAACCCCAAACCAGCTCTGTTTCGGGGCAGCTGACGGCACCTGGAGAGGAGAGAGAGCAGGGAGAGCTTCAGCTGCTGGGAGGAAGGTTCATGCAGGAGAATCTTCCTCTGATCCCCAGTGAAGTACAGACTCTGAGGGAGCACGTCTGCCCAGCCCACACTGGGCAAACAGTGGCTCACCCACCTCTGCTCTGAGCTCATCCACAGCTGCTGGGCCACACAGAGCAGGCTCAAGCCAAGCTGCTCTTTCGGCATGGATTTCTCCAGGTTTCTTTCTCCAGAATGCCAGGCAGCACTTTCCTAAAACACAGCCCTGTGCCCATGCGGTCACAGAGCTCTGGGGCACTGACTGAGCACTCATGGAGTAAGTAAAACCCATGAATTTACAGGAGACTCCATGGGAAAGGATTTGGGATGTCTTTTACTCTGAGACAGGGAAACCGAGGCCCACACAACTGCAAATATCTTTTTTTGCTCTAGAACTTAGACATCAGTAAGAAGAGCACAGGACCAGAGCAGGTGTGAGAGATGAGGTGACATTTGGCTGAAGCCAAAAGGTTATTAAGCAAAAGAATGGAATTTGTTGGTTCTGTGTGTTATTTGTGGTTTGGATTTGTTCAGGTTGGTTTGTTGAGTGTCACAGTGAGAGGGACAGGGTTGAAGACCTGACCAAAAGGAAGGAGGACGAGAAGGGAGCGGACAGAAAAGTTGGTGCTCAGCAGAGAATGGAAGCTCCTGAGTACCCATCCAATGGCAAAGGTCACAGGGACTAAGAAACACTTTCCTTTTGCTTTCATGATTTTGTTCCTTTTCATTGTATTTAAAAGTCAGTGTGTTCCAAAGAGAGGAAAAGGCAAAAATAAAAAGACAAATGAGATGAAAAGAAAAAGACAAGTGAGGTGAATGCTGAATGAGGATAAGTTTCAGTTATTTTCTCAGCAACTTGGGTAAAAGCAGAGTTGGTATCTCCTTTTTCAATGGCCTTTAAATGGGTGCTTTCTTGTCATTACTGACACCTTATTTCATGCCATTGTAGAGGCACGTCTGGAATGACACAACAACAGCAAATGCTTCTGGAGCAGAGACATTGCTTGGAGAAAACTCTGCCCTGCTTTGTCCGCCTTCTCCAGCCACACTGCTGTCACTGCAGAGACACAAGCAGGTCTCCTCTGTGACTTCACAGCAGACACATTCCGCTGAAGGGAGTGGCTGCAGCACACTGTCCCTTAGCTGTGCCCTTCCCTGAGGTGTTCCCAAGGCCCCTCTCCAGGACAATCCTTAACCTGGATTGTGTTCCGTGTCTCTTGCTGCCAATTTCCTGCTCAACAGCCCACCTCAGTCACCTACCCGTTTGGACTGTGCTTTATACTGAGCTAGTCCTGCCAGAAAAGCAGCTTTAAACACACCTCTGAGGAGGCACTGATCCAGACAAAGCACATCCATTCCCCTCTGCCCAGGGCCAGTCCCCTGTACATCTGGCAGCCTGCAAAATCTAACACCCCGTCAGGGTCCAACACATTGTTCCAGCCCAAAGCAGTAATGACATTTGTTTTGTTCAATCTGAAGTAATTCCTGCAGATCCTTGGCCTTCAAAGGCCAAGGCTGCCACTCTGCAGGGAATCCTGGGACCCCGAGCATTTGATGGTGACCACACTAAAGCAAGAGGTGGCTCCTTCAGCAGGAGAATGGCAAAGGGCAATTTTGGGCCTCTGTGTCCCCAGCCTTCCTCCCATTGTTTTAGCAATGGCAGCTGCACTCCAGCACACCCCAGCAGCTTCAGCAGAGGGTATTTGTGTTGGCTTAGTGCAGATCAGGACTCCCAGTCCACCACTCTCAGCACCTTGCAATGACAGCAGGACCTGGACACTGAGGCATTTTGCTGGAGGCAAGCCTGTCACAAACACACACCCTCTTCAAACTTCATGTGAAACAGAAAGGAAAAGAGCAGGAAAAGGCTACCTTTGGGCGAGTCTCACTCCTGTCTAGAAATGGGCCAAGTCTGGGCAGAATACTCCCCCCAGTGCTGGCCTCCTTCTTCCTGCTGAGAAACTTCTCCCTCTGGAACTTACAGGGAAGCAGCTGAAAGGCAAAAGTAAACCAGCTAGAGCCTCAGAGTTGGGCTTGTTCAGAAAGGCTTTTCTTCAACAAGTGACACTGGTGAATAACTTGTGATCACAGCCACTAGGACATTCCTGGAAGCCCTGGGAGTTTCCTGCTGAAATACTTAGCATCAGGGAATTAATAATACACAGTGGAACACACATACTCCAGCCATATGGCTCTGTCCCATTGGCTTCTCCATGACTGGATGGGACATGGTTGGGCATTTCTGCTCTTTGGGCATTTGTTTCCTCTTACGTTTCATTGGATTGAGGCAGTGACCTTTCCAGAGAATGGGGAGGGGCTCTCAGAACTGCCTGAACTCCATCCCTGCACAACGCTCAGAACTCACAGCAAGGAGATATCGCTGCTGGATGAGTCCAAGAGATGCAAGAAAGGAACACCGTACCAAGAGTGAGGTGCACAGGAATGTCTCTAGGTTTTAGTTCTCCCTGTGAATTGTTTTCTCTGTCTGGGCTGACAGAGCCCTCCACAGAAGAAAACAGAGGCATCTCCTTGACAGAGCCTCAGCAGTGGGGCATCTTCAGCCAAGTGAGCTGCAGACAGCAAGGGACCTTTGTGGCCCTGGCTCCAGCGCTGCCTGCAGGGCTGCATCTGTGCCCACACAGGAGCTGGGAGAGAACAGCTGCTTTGGAAGCTCTTCCAGCTGGGACCAGCCGTGGCTCTCAAGGCTTTGGGCAGAGTTTGAGCTTCCCCGCCCCCCCCAACACGCCCAGGTGCCCGAGGGCAGCATGGTCAGAGCAGCACAGGTGAGTGGTGCCCAGCCTGACAGAAGGAATTCCTGTGGCACAGGGAAAGGGACAGAACACATGCTCAGGGCTTCAGCTGTACATTGGTTTCACTTGGCTCTGCTGGCACAGCCAGGCAAGACACAGCTGAAGCATCCCACAGTGTTCCCTATTGCACCAGGACAGCCCCAGCAACAGCAGCACAGCACAAAGGGCTGGGCACGGGCTCTGCAGCTTCACAGCACTGCTGGACAACAGGGGCAGGGAGAGCAGGCACACCAGGGCAGTGCCAGCCTTAACACAGCCCCAGGGGGTACTCACAGCATTAGGCTTCAGCCCTTCCCTGGACAAAAGACGAGGTGTCGGTGTCTTCTTTGGCAATCCAGACGCCATTTCCAAGGGACGGTGTCGCAGGTGAGCGACAATGCCTCAACAAAACTGGAAGGAGCAACAATGGAACTCTGAAAATCCACAACCCAATTCATGGCAGATTCAAGGCATATTCTGGTGCTAAAAATGTTACATTACTTGAAAGTAGCTAAGTGCTTGTTTGGTGTAAGCAGCTAGTATAGTTAGGCCTCTAGTTGGACTTTATTTGAACTCGATGGCTACCTTGTGCAATTCAAAGTTAGATCATACTGAAACCTGGAGCTAAAAATCTGAACATTAATAACAGTTCAAACAGACAAAGCTGTAGCTTAAATATTACTCAAAAATAGCTAGAGTGGGCCTCCTCTTCTTTAGGCTAAAGCACCCTTGCTCTCTCAGCTGCTCCTCACAGCTGGGAGACTAATGAGAGACTGGAATGTTATGGCTAATGGCTTAAATATCATTATAAAGGACTTTCTGCCCATTGTGACAAAACTCTATAAAGAAGCTGCGACCACCCAAGCCCACCCTTCCCTGAAAATGCCTCCTGACTGGAACTTGGCACTGTGAGTTAAGCTGCCTAAGGGAACTTGAGACAAGATCAAGGTGACACTATTGTCCCATTAGCTCAGGTCTGGGGAGAAGTAAACAAGGCTGAGGAGAAAAACCTATCCACAACAAAGCCAAACCCAGCAGCTGTCCTGAAAATCAGCTCTGTCTGCGTTCAGGCTGGGGAAGTCACAGCCACAGACTCTTCTGCTGAGGCCAGCTTTGCACACAAACCTCCCAGCAAAGCCCTCCGCAGTGCCTCCAGACCCATTCCTGAGGCCTCGCACCAGACGACTGCAGGGCATGCAAGCTAACAGAACAAATCTGAAAATCCAGAACCCAACTCATGGCAGACTCAAAGGATATACGGGTGCTACAGATTTTATATGATTTGAAAGTAGCAAGAGACAGAGTCCAACTTGCCCCACTCCTGGGAGGTACCTGGGCAAGGTATCACCTTGCCCAAATCTGCATTAATCCATTGGAGTCTTACATTTTGCCAGACCTCACCACAGAGAAGACCAGAAGAGGATTTAATGGTAGGCCAATGGGATCCATGAAATGGTGATATTTTCTATTAAATCTCTCTCTGTCACTCTCTTTCTCCTTCCCCCCTTCCCAACCTCCATCCCCCTCCCACTTTTTCTTTTCATTCTCTCTCTTTCTCCCTCACATTTACTGTTCCATAAAATCCAGACCATTGACTTTGGCATATGCTCTCCTTTGCACCTCAATACAGAGGCATCTCCCTCAAAATTTTAAAACCCAGATGATAAAAACCCACTGAAACTTGAACAGAACTCATTCACCTTTAAGCAGTTTAAGCCCTTACCATAGGAAAAAAATGTATAGACTACTATCTTTAGAAAATGTTGCATTTCTTCAGTAAAAAAAGCACAATCAGTAGTCCATTTATTGTTCATCCTCTCAGGCGTACATGTCAGTGAACTACTGCGCCAGAACACTGGCATGATCACATCCTCTATTTCCCTTTGGCATTCTCTTTCAGAGCACAGATGAAACAAAACCAAAAAGTTCAACTTTAGTCGCTCTTTACCTTCAAATGAAATTCAGGACTCCCTAGCAGACACCAGTGTTCTGCACGCTGCGGAGCTTTTCGCAGAGGCCAATGCTCTGCCCCTTTAGCAATTCTCTACGCCGACAATTCACCCGGCGAATGGCCCGGTGCAGCCGCCTGCAGGAGCCCGGGCTGCGCACACCCAGCCAGGGCCGCGCTCTCAGGCAGCTGAGGCCGCGCCGCTGTCACAGGCGCTGAGGGCCCGGCCGCGGTTACCGGGCAACCGCGGCGCCGAGTGCGGGGCCGGGCGGGGCCGGGCCGGGCCGCAGGGCTTTGCAAAGGACATTGGCACTGCAGCGACTGACTGCAGTTTGGGGCTTCCCAAGAGTCTTTCTGTAACTAATGAAAGGTTAAAATGTGGTGACAAAGGCACCTATGCCAGGGCTGTACATTGCTCTTTGCAGCACTAGTATCCGACCCTGGCTGGAACAGCAGCAGGGGCTGAGGCAGCAGGGAAGGGGGCTCAGCCTGGAGAAAAGGAGGCTCAGGGGGGACCTTCTGGCTCTGCACAACTCCCTGACAGGAGGGGACAAGAGGCTGCTGCAAGTTCAGGCAGCGCCGGAGCCGCCTGGCTCCCCCTCTCCTCCCCCGCTCCGCCTCTTCCTCCCTCCCTCCTCCTCCTCCTCCTCCGCTCCCGCAGCCCTCGCAGCCCCCGGCAGGGGCGGGGATGGAGCCGGGGCAGGCCGGAACGCAGAGAGGCCTGGGGGGATGCCAGGACTGGGAGTGACTGGGCTGTACTGGGATCATCCTGGGAGCAGCTCCTGGGTGCCTCAGTTCTGCTGGGATCATCCTGGGATCACACTGGCAGTGAGGAGGAGCAGCGCGATGGCTCCAGCGCTGGGGCTGAGGGCGCTCCTGGGGGGCCAGGGGCGAGTGGGACCCCCGGCACCGGGACCCTGAACCGCCCCTGCCAGCACCGGAACCCCCCTGCTCCCCTTAGCCTGCACAGGGACCCCCTGAATCGCCCTGTTCTGGACATCAGGTCCCGCTGCTCCCCTTTTGCCGGCCATCCCATGGCTCCCAGCCTCCAGACTTGGCGTAGGCCTGACTCTGGGACAACCTGGAACGCCTTGGTCTCCCATTCCTGCCTTTCCCAGGCACACCTTTCTGCAAAACCAGAGACAGCCTGAACTCCCCCTTTCCGAACATCCCAGGTGTCCCCACTCTGGTCCCCCCTTTCTGGGAAACCCTGGACTCCCCTTTCCTGGGCTCAAGGACCCCCTGGAACTCCCTTCTACCTCTCCACGTCCCTGCCCACCCCCCCCATTCCCATGACCCTGAGACCCCTCTGGCACCCCAATGCCTGAGAACCCAGATACCATTTTACCCCTTTGCTCAGTACTGAGACCCCCCTACACCCCTTTATCCGGCACCAACTCAACCTTTTCCCAGCCCCTTCTTCGTTTTTTCAAGCACAAGACTACTCTTTCTCTGTTCGAACTTCTCATGGAATTACCGCTATTTTAACGTCTGCTTACTTTAACATAGAAGCCTTTATTTGATATCAATTTGAACATTTAATCTCCTTATAGTTTTATGCGTTATGAAGAAAAAGAGTATTTTCTTGTTGTTAGGAAAATTAATCCAGTAACACCAGAAGTTTATGTTCACAAAGAAGACAGAGGAGTCCTTTCTTGCTTTATTCCAATAAAGGGAGAGGCCATGGGGCATTCCCCTGGGATCTTTGAATTTTTGGAGGATGCAGCCTTCTTTTTATCCTAATTTCCTGGCCACATTTCCCTTCTCTCTTTCCCCTTGGCTGAGGTGCTTGAGAGGTACAGATGCCCTGATACGCCTGACACCGAAGATTTCCCAAAGATTTCCCTCTAATGTATAACCCTCCCTTTTAGTTTTTAATTCTTACGGAGTTTAGGGGTTTTTCTTCCCCATTGTTTCTTTCATTTCTCAATGGCTTATTTTGTTTATCTGCAAACCTAAAGTGTATTTGTAAAAGCAAATATCTTTTTCCCTTCATCGATCAGTGGAATCCTTCCCATTGTTTCTTTTATCTTCCAGAGCTAGTTTTATCTACGAGCAGACCCACAGATTTTTAGTAAAAACAAATCCACTATTCCTCTCCTTTACAGCTTACAAGAAGATTTCAGCTCTAAAAACAAAGCATCTTCTCAGCCCTCTCATCTAGGACTTAACTTCTTCTTTATTGACTTTAGTGTCTTCATATTGTTTTTTATATCCTTGCATTTTGTTCTTTTCTCTCACTCAGAAGAAGACTGAAGTACTGAAAAACTTAACATCACGCATGAGGCCTACCTAACCCACCAATAACTTGTAACAGAAAGCTGTGGCTCAGTTGTGTTCAGATCAGCTTTATAGTTAGTGTTTAGTTTTCTACACCAGCCACAGAAGTCTCTGGTCTCAGCCATGCTAAGAAGAAGAAGAAGCAGCAGCCTGACAGCGAGATCTTCACAGCCACAGCCAGCCCTGCTCTGGCTAAAGCTCCGCAGCCTCCCCTGTCTCCTCGCCCGGCAGCTGCTGAAGCCCAGCCCGGCCAAACCAGAGCCCATGGAGAGAGAAGCCAGCAAGCAGCCCAGGAAATAGAAAAGAAGCCCAGCCTGCAGCAAGACTGCCAGCCCAGCCCAGACACAGAGCAGAAGCCAAACCCAGCAGCTCCCTGCCGACCAACAAAGAAAAAAAGTTTCTGAATTTTTTCATCTTTACCATGTGTGTTTCACAAAAGCGTGTCTAGCTTTTCAGTAGCTCAACAGACTGTCAGATACACAAAAAACTTTGCATCACTTCCCTAAATTTCCTCCCCCTCCAAAGCATAACACAGGGCCGGTGGGAGCAACTGGGATCAGACTGGGAGCAACTGGGAGCAACCAGGACCATACTAGGAGCAACTGGCATTATCATGGCATCAGAGTAGGATCATACTGAGAGGGACTGGGTCTGTGCTAGAGGCAACTGGGATCACACTGGGAGGAAATGGGGACATGCTGGGGACAAATGGGATCATACTGGGAGCAACTGGCACCATACTGAGGGTGACTGGGATCCTTCTGGAATCATGCTGGAAGTGATTGGGAGCAGGCTGAGGGCAACTGGGACCATGCTGGGGCAACTGGGATATACAGGAAGTGACAGGAATCATGTTGGAGGTGACTGGGAGTGGTTATGAGCAACTGGAATAATGCTAGAAACTACTGGGAGCAACTGGGAGTGAGTGGAAACACGTTAAGGACAACTGGGATGTACTGGGGGAGACCAGGAGTGACTGGGACCACAGAGGAAGCTTAAAGTTACTGGAATGATACTGGGAGTATCTGGGAGTGACTGGAATCATACTGGGGGCAAATGGCACTGTGCTGAGAGTGACTGGGTTCATATTGGAATCATACTGGGAAGGACTGGAACCATACTGGGAGTGCCTGGAACTATGGTAGGGGTGAATGGGAAGAGCTGGGACTGTGCTGGGACCATGCTGGGATCATACTGGGATCATACTGGGAGTGACTGGGATGGTACTGGGATCACACTGAGTGTAACTGGAAGTGACTGGGACCATCCTGGGGGTGACTGGGAGCCACAGGGCCCATGCTGGAGTGACCTGGGGGGAACTGGCCCAGCTGGGGCTCAGGGTTGTTCTCCCCCAGGGCTGCCCTGGGTCCTGCTGCTGTCCCTGGCCCCACAGAGCCGAGGGACAGGGGACAGCTGAGGGACAGGAGACAGTGGCAGGGACGTGGAGAGGTAGAAGGGAGTTCCAGGGGGTCCTTGAGCCCAGGAAAGGGGAGTCCAGGGTTTCCCAAAAAGGGGGGACCAGGGTGGGAACACTCTGGATGTTCGGGAAGGGGGAGTTCAGGGGGTCTCTGGTTTTGCGGAAAGTGGGGCTGGGGGCTGGGAAAGGCAAGAATGGGGATCCAAGGTGCTCCAGGGCATCCCAGGGTGACGCCCATGGCAAGTCTGGAGGCTGGGAGCCATGGGAAGGCCAGGAAAAGGGGGGCAGGGGGTCCTGATGTACAGAATGGGGGATTCAGGGGGTCCCTGTGCAGGATAGGAGGAGCAGGGGGGTTCAGTGCCGGGGGTCCCACTCCCCCCTGGCCCCCCAGGAGCGCCCCCAGCCCCAGCGCTGGAGCCATCGCACTGCTCCTCCTCACTCCCAGGATGATCCCAGGATGATCCCAGTAGAACTGAGTCACCCAGGAGCTGCTCCTAGTATGATCCCAGTTGCTCCCAGTCATTCTTTATTGTGATGGAATTTGCCTCTGGCACAGTTCCAGTTGGTCTCAGTTGCTCCCCCTTTGATCCAGTGTGTTCCCAGTTCTCCCAGTTACCCCTAGCGTAGCCCCAAGTAACTCCCAGTATGATGCCAGTCTCTCCCAGCAGGGCCGCAGTCATTCACACTTGCCCCCAGTTGCCCCCAGCATGGTCCCAGTTCCCCGCAGCACGCTCCCAGTGGCTCCCAGTCGTTCCCAGTCCAGTCCCAGTCATCGCCTGCATGGTCTCAGGCACTCCCAGTATATCCCAGCTGCCCTGAACATTCTCGTAGTCATCACCAGGCACTCCCAGTTACCTCAGCATGGTTCAGCTCACCCCAGTTTTATCCCAGTCACTGCCAGGACATCCCAATTGTCACTAGCATGCATCCTGTCATTCCCAGTTGCTCCCAGTGTGTGCACAGAGAGCTCCCAGCATGGGCCTGGTAGCTCCCAGTAACCCCAGCGTCACGATCCGTCCTTAGGATTGATCTCATGGGTTGATTATTACTGCAAATAATAATCAGGATTGATTATTATTTGCAGTAATAATCAAAACAAACGCACCTTTATTGAATGACCACAACAAAATGCGATAGAGGGATTAAGGGAGAGAAAAATACAGAGAAAGAGAGAGAAAAGAGAGAGAGAGAGAGAGGGATATAGCTACCAAACGTAAAGATGAAGTCCTTTGGTCCAGTCCACTTGAGGATCCGCCTGTTACGTCGGGGAGATCTCAGAGGCGCAGTTCATCTGGACCCCAATTGTACTCTTTTCCAATGGGGGAAGGGAGAATGAATTTTGCAACCGAATCAAAAGGTAGTTTTGGGGAAAGAATGGTGCTTCCAAAGGGTACACACAGTCCATGTTCAGCAGTGGGCATGAGCCATTGTTTTTGTGGCCCAATGCTCACACCTGCAACATCCATCTCGCTTTGGTCAGCTTGCCTCTCCCCACACACCTCCCCCGGGTTGGGGGTCTCAGTCCCAGTCCTTGGAAAGTATAAGAGGGGGACTTCTCACATGGGGGTTTGATGTCTCGGTCTCTTGATGAAGAGGCTTCTTACATCTCAGTCTGTGTGTCACGGTGGTTGCAAACGAGTGAGAGGGGTCTTCTGCAGGGTTCCACCACTCAGGAGAAGTCCAGCCAGACCGAGAGGTGGGGCAGCTTCCAAGGCTGTTGTTGCAAAAAGGGCACGGTGCCCCCTTCTTCTCATTGGGCTCAGTGTAGCATACAGCAAACAACGCTTGTGGAAACAGTAGCTTAGCAATGCTCTCAGGTCTCAGGGCCTTGTGGCATATGACTTCCTCCTACAAAGGAGACGGGGGGGGGATCTTCTCTTCAGTGGTCCTCAAATGATGATCGTGAGGCAGATGAGGGAAAATTCGGACAGACTCTTACACCTGCTCAAGGGGAGGTCTCTGTCCCTGTCACTCCCTTGCTCTCCCTCCCTTTTCTCTTTCTTTCCAGCTCTCTCTCTACCCCACATTTACTGTTCAATAAAATCCACTTTTGGATTTGGATTTAGCGCCTTAATTGGGGCTGAGGCATCTCTCTAACAATTTTCTTAACCAGATTGCCACATGATTTTGGCACAGTGAGTTCAGGGCACTGTTGTCTGTCCCCAGGTGCCTTTGACAACAGCATGGTTCCCGTCCTCTGAGGAGGTTGTGGTTCTCTCTGGAGGAACTCTTGGAAACTTGGACACAGCTTCCTCTGAGCAACTTATGGGAGAACTGATGAGGGAAATGGCTGTTGTGGGTGGCCAGTGAAAAGAAAATATTTTGTTGTCCTTCCTTGAAAAGTGTGTTAAAATCATTGGAGGAAAGGGAGCAAATGTTACCAGCGAGACTGACAAGGTTCATTCACCCCACGGTGAAGAACATAAGGCTGCTGAAAGTCCTTCCTACAAGAAGCCCAGCTCAAGTACCTAAATTCCTGAATATCTCCTGAATTCCCAGGCTTGGGTTCTTTGCCAAATGTGAGAATCATTTTTCTCTTGATCCCTGTCACCTTTGTGACAGCTACGCAGAGCTTCCCCTTCCTTTTAATAATCTGTATTGGGCCAGTTTTTCTCTTTTCTTCTATCAGAACCTGCCAGCAGCTGAGCTGGAGCTGTGCAGGAACCAATGAAACTTGGAATTGCCACATCACTGCTTGGATTGTCGGTTTATTCATATTTGGGATTTGTTTGCATTTCCATCACAAGTTACTTGTGGGAAGAGCAAATATTCTTCAAAGTGATTTATGCAGAGTTAAGTTTGATTTCTGCCAAGTTTATTTTGTCCAGTGCCCAGGAGATGCTCAAGGGGTCTCTGTGCCTCTTGCCCTGGGGGATGCTTGGGAGGGGCTTGGGAGGGTTGTCCCTGTCCCTGTCACCCCAGGCCATTCCCCAGGGGACAATAAAACCTTGCTGAAAGTGGAGCAAATTTTGCAAAAGTGGCAGTTAATGGAACAGTCAGCGCTACCTTGAGAGCTCAGTAACAAATCAAGGCGGCCCAAGGTAATTCTGGGGCTCTGTGGACACCTAAAGTAGAACATTTAGTAAATGGCAGGTATTGAAGGGAAGAACTTGATCTGTCTTCCCCAACAGTCTTGGGGACATTGGCAGGAGAAATTATGTCATTGTCTTCTTTATGGACTGTCAAGCTGACATAAAACGTGACTTGAAGGAAAATGTCCAAAGGCTTCACCCACAGAGACTTTTTGCCCGAACTCCTGAGAAGAAAGGATTCTGAGCCCCAACAACCCCATAGCTCAGGCAGGGGCTCATGCACAGCCCCCCTGGCAAAGGCTGATCCCAATGGATGCTCCAAACCAGGCTGAGGGTTTGCAGCAGTGGGGGAACTGGCTCAGATGTGATGCACATCTTAAACTGATCAAAAGAAAAACAATGAGGCTGTACTCTCCTGGGAGAACTTTGAGCACTTTATGGGAATTAAAAGGACTATCAAAGGGCTGGAGGTGGACTTTGTACAAGGGCTTGGCATGGAAATGGCGTCACAATGACAGAGGGGAGACATAGGTGGGATATTGGGAAGAAATTCTTCCTTGTGAGCATGGTGATGCCTTAACAGAGCCTGCCCCATTCCTGGAAATGTGTAAGACCAGCTTAGATGGGATCTTGCCGCAACCAGGTCTAGTGGAAAATGTTCCTTTACCTGTCCCTGAGAGGGGGTGAAACGAGATGATCTTTTAGGTCCCTTCCAGCCCATGCCATTCCAAGGCTCCATTAATCTATGACTTCATGGACCCACTGGCTCCCAGGAGTGGAGTGGGGTGCATTGCCTGGCAACAGGAGTTGTGTTGAGGAGGGCCTCAGTCCTGCAAGGGATGTGGAAGGAGAAGGAGCCTGCTGGCTGCTCGTCCTTTTTATCATTGCTTTGCTCATTGCTTCTATCACCCTTTTGTTCACCCTGTTTGTCGTCCATTTTGCTCGTCTCTGACAGACCCAACTGGGCAGAAGGCTTGTGACAAATCAGGGACAGAGTGTGTGCAGACAGGGGGAGAGGAGTGTGCTCCTACATCCTGGGGTGTGCCCCAACCTTGCTGTGGTGTCATGGGTTCCTTTCTGTGCTGAAAGATGCTGTCCCAGTTCCTGGAGAAGCTGCAGAAGGACAAAGCAGATCAGCAGGACATGATGGCTGCCATGGACATAGTACAGTCTAAGGGGCCTCTGTGCCAGCCCAGGGCTTCCCAGGCAGGGTGACAAATGCCCCTTGTCCCTTGGGGGCTGGGTGGCAGAAATTGTCCCCTTGGGAGAGGGAATTTCCTGAGCTCATGGGGTCCCTCACCCTTCACATGGTGGGACCAAGCTCACCAGGGTGATGGGGCAAATGGGGCCACAGCAGCCTGAAAGGGGCATGATGGCCTGGAGGAAGCACTCCTCCCTCTGCCCCTCACACGCAGGCCCTGCCTGGCTGTCGTGGGTTGACAGCCTTTATCCCAATATCCTGTGTTGTGTCTGGCAGCTGTGCCTTTTCTCTCTTCCCCCCCCTCCCCGGCCGTCTTGCTGCGGCGGGGCGGGGAAGAGAGGGCGGGAGTGTTTGACCAGGTCCTTTTTTTTTGCTTTTGGCTTTTGGCTGCTTGGCTTGGCTAGCCGCTTTGCTTGCTTGCTTTCTGCTTTTTGCGCTGTTTTTTTTCCTTTTCTTTTGTTCCCTCTTTCTTACCCTCCCCTGAAGATACTGGACCGGCTCCGGACCTGACCTGAGACGTCCAGGACACCCGGAGCTTGTGAGAGAAGCTTGGCGCCCTCACAACACAGTCTGTTTTCTTTTCTTTTCTTGTGTTGGGGAGTGTTCTTTTGTTACTTGTAAATAAATAGGTTTTGTTTTCCACTTTGCTCCTCCGAGAAATTCCTTCCCAAACCTGGTGTTGGGGGAGGGGTGGTTGGAGGTTTGTTTTGTTTGGGGGGCTCCCTTTTGGAGATTTCCGCTAATTCGTCCTAAACCAGGACACTGGCATTCCTCATCCCTTTCCCCGCCGCTCTCCTGCCGTTCCCCTCTGCTAGAAGGCGGACAAAGCTGCCTTGGACAGCAAAGTCAATTGCAGCCAGTTTGAAGAGAACATGGAGGAGCTGGATGAGAGAATGCAGGAGTTGCAGAGCCAGATTTCAGGCCAGGAGCAGCACTGGAACAATATGCAGCAGCAGTTCAGCAATGCAATTGAAGACAAGGTGAGGGGTATTTCGACCCCACCATGAGGAACTGGCACCTTTGGGACTTGACAACCTGCGGCAGCATCCCTCTGAGGATCCCCCTCCAGGCTTTTCCCTGGAGAGCTCCATGTCACATCCTGGAGCAGCTGGCTGAGGCTGTGCACCTGTTCACAGCTGGATCGCCTGGAGCTGAAGACTTTCTGTAAACACCTGGAGGACTCCTGCAACAGGAACATGGAGGAAGTCGAGGATAGGCTGTTGCATGAAAACGCCGCTGGGATTAAGAAGTGAGTGCGATGGAGATTCTGATGGCTTTGGGAACAGAGATGGCAACTGCTCCTCCCAGGCAGGGCTGTCACACACTATGTCCCTGAGCTGGGCCGTGCCCTGCCCTCCTGGCCGTGCACACGGGGGGACTTTGGTGCCAGAGAGGGGCTGAAAGCGCTGCAGGGGCTGCTTGAGATGGTGGCATGGGTGCCTGTGCCCTTCACCTGGCATCAGCCAGCACCTTGGGGATGGGGAGAAACAGGCTCAACAGCCCACGGTTCACCCTGCAATGGCTGTGACCCCGTGCAGTGACCTGCCCAGCAGCTGGCTGCTGCAGGGAGCTGCTGCCTGTGTGCTGCAGGCCTGTGGCCCCAGGAGCTCAGCCGGCCCTCTTCCCTCACCCTCCTTGGGCAGCTGCCAGTCCCTTTCACGTGCCTGTCCTGTGACCGCATGCTCAGCGTGCAGGTTCCTGGCCAGTGAGTAGCACCCGTGCATGGGGGGCAGCGAGGCTGGCATGGGGGGAGATGGGTGCCAGCGGTGACCCGCTGTGCTGGGCACATGGGTGACAGTGTCGGCTTGGGAGGGGCTGATGTGGGGAGCCCCCTCTGCAGCCCTGCCCATCAGCAGGGCCTGTGGGGGCTCATCCCAAGGGCTACAGGCAGCGAGATGCCATGGGCTACAATCCCATGGCTTTGGGGGTGCTGCCTCCAACAGGAACAGGTTCGTTGTCCCCTGCCACACACCTGTGACTCCTGCCCTCCCCAGGTACCCCAAAAAACTCCCGTATTTGCAGCCGATGCCCCCTAGCAAGGAGCCACCGCCCAGCCAAAGGTAAGGGCTCTGAGGACACATTCCCCGTGCCTGGGGTGCAGGGTAGCCCTGACACAGCAAGGAGGGCTCTGCACCTGGGCTGGGGCAGAGGAGCCTGGGGGGACGGGGCAGGGTAGGGGAGCAGAAGGCAGCTGTGGAGGGCCAGTGCTTGCCCCAGGGCTGGGGGCTTTTGCATTCCTTGCCTTGCACTGCCCTGTCTGGCCCACCTCTCTGTCCCAAGGTTGCTGAAAGCACATCTGATGAGCTGTGTCTGTTTTCAGTCTGAGCTCAGGCTTGGTGGGGAGTTGTGTGCCTCCTGTGAAAGGAGTTCCCAAAACCAATCCCTGCAGCTGGGACAGCGCAGCTCCTGCCAGCTGGTGTCCTGTGCACAGGGACCTGCCATGGCCATGGCCAGCACACCTTGCTGTGGGGACAGAGCCAGCAGATCAAGCCTGGTGGGATGGGCTTGGTGCTCCTGCAGCAGGTGGACAGGAGCTGGCAGGGCATGCCCCTGCAAGCAGCACTGCTAATGCCCTCCCTGGCACAGCAGGGTGATGCCCTGCATGCCACAGGGCTGGGCACTGAGCCTCCTGTGTCCCATCCCACAGGAGGCCGCTGGTCTTTGCCAGTGTCCCCCGTATGCCTCAGATCTCTGGGGACCATCAAAGCAGCAGTTTCACGATGCAGAACATCAAGGCTTCCCCACATACAAGTGCACAGCTGCAGCGTCTCCTGGTACACCACAACAGGGTAGGTGTGATGAAGGTAGAGACACAGAATGGTGACTGAGGCTTTAAGCATTGCTGACTATCCAGGAGGAATCTGTGCCTTCAGTCCCCAGGGAGACCTGGGTTAGGAGGATTATTGGGGGGTGCTGGATTGGGCCCTGCATTGCAGCCAGCTGGCCTCTCCTCCTCAGCCTAGTGTGACCCTGCTGCACGGTGATGGACACATCTCGAGGGGCCGTAATGACCAGCATCGCACGGCGATCAGGACACAGGATGCGTCAGACACGGCCCTGTCGGGGCAAGGGGGTCAGTGACGACAGGGGGCTGATTATCTGCAGGGTGCTAGCTGGGGGATGAGTGGGGCTCTGTGTAGTGAGCTGGGTAATGTGGCATGGGTATTTTGCGTCTGGGGTAAGAAGGAAGGGGCAGAATGGAGCAGGAGGACTGGCACATGGGGCAACTGAGCTTGGAGCCGGAGTTACGTGGGAGAATGGCCATGCCCAGTGTGGGACAAGACCTTGAGTCCTGGTGTGCTGGGGCCAGCACCTGTGGCAGCTCACCCTTGTCCTTCACCGCCCAGGCCCTGCCGCCTCAGGAGAGCACCGGCCAGGCACAGCTCCTTGACAGGTCTCATGGGCCCCAGGGCTCGAGCAGCCTCTCCAGCCCCGCCAGACATCAACAGCCCCCGGCCAGCTGGAAAGGACTCAGCGCCCAATGCTTGGCCTGGGACATCTTGTCCAAAGCGAGAAACACCTGTGACAATGTCATAAGGAACTTGACTTTTTACTTGTATATAAGAACTAAGTTAGTTGTATATAGTTATTAGGGTAATAAAAACTGTTAAAATTACGGGCAGAGCCTTGTCTCACAGCCTGTCTCTCCCCGGGCTCCCTGGTGTTATGAACAAAAATTCGGTTAATATTTTTTTGTGAGAAAAAGTTACAAAGAGGCAGCCAGATCACTGGCCCTGCCCAAGTTCTGTGTGTTTTGTTATTGTAATCACGGGTTGTTGTGGCTAATTGCTCCTTTTGTATTAGCAGAGCCTTGCCCGAGGCTAAGTTTTACCTTTCTCAGAATAGGGAAGACACCTGAGAAGGTGGGGGGGTTATGCAAAGTGACTCCCAAGACCAGAATGCTTTGTGGGACCCCCAACTCCAAACTCACGGAGAAACCCCAAAAGCAACGAGCCACCTAAGAGTTGAGAGACTAGAGTGATGTCTGGATGTGAGGAGCGGAGTGCTGGGCCTGCAAGAGATGCTGGAAACCTTCATCGTTCCTCACCCTGTCTTCGAGATCCCCCGGGCCAGGTCTGGGAGGGGAGCGAGACTCGAACCGAACTAACATCTGACGGGGACACCATGCCCTAAAGGCTCCCACGAGGACCGGATCCCCCAGCTCTGCCCCCAGTGGACAGAGCTGTGCATATCCTCCTCCTCTGCGACGGGACGCTGCAGACCCGCCCGTCGAGCTGCCCAATGATGAGCTGATCACTTTTAATAAAGGCATTAAAAAAGGAGAAGAAGGCTCCTGGCCCTGTTTATTTCACCTGGTGCACTTTCAGCTCCTTCCCCCCTGCTGTGGCTCTGCCCCCGGGCTGAGCAGATCGAGCCTCGGGCCAGGCCCTGAGGCCGCTGCTGCTCCCGCGGCGCCTGCGGGGCAGCCCTGAGGCTTGGGGCCGGCTGTGGGAGCAGGAGCCGCGCTGCAGAGCCCGCGGCTCTCACGGGCTGCGAAGGCACGGGCAGATGGCCATGGGGCCCGGCTGGCAATGCTGGCGCTGCTGCTCTCGGCTGCCGCCTGCAATCCTTACAGGCAGCCCTCATGCGGCTCAAGAGCCGCTCGGAGCTGTGCCCGAGGGCTGGCACCGACCCGCGGCCCCCAAGGGCACTTGTCCCTTCATCTCTGCACTGCCACATTCCAAGCTCATTTGTCAGCTCCCTCCTCCCCTTCCTTTCTGCGGAGCAGCGTTAGGGGCCGGCCCAGCGGCTTTCCTCCCGCACAGCCGGCAGCCCCCGGCCCACAGCTCCCTGGCGGGAGCCAGAGCTGCTTTCCAGTCGGGCAGCCCTGCCGTGTCCCGCAGCCCGGGCCGGCTCTTGCCCGCCGCCGGCGAGGCCCAGCGGCTGGGCCCGGCCATCCCGGGCCAGAGCAGCTCCCTGGCCGGGGGAACACAGCCGGACATGTGAGGACACACAGCAACACAAAGGGGACACACGACGGGCGCCGTTTCCCGTGTCCCCGTTGCCGCAGAGCAGTGCTGTGTGCGGGGCTGGCACAGACCCGGGCACAAAGCAATGTCTGTGCTGTCACCGGAGAAAGGACACGGCAGGGGTGCTGCTCACGGATGAGGGTGCTTGGGGCTGGAGGGGCTCTCCGACCTTCTCACACTTGCAGAGGTCGGGGCAGTCTCTGTCCCTCTCAGCCCTGGTGTGACCCCACCATCATCGGGGTCAGAGGGACAGAGACACCCGCAAACCCCCAGAACGGCAGAACCTGGGATTTGGTTTGGGGCTGAGGATTTAGGAAGGGGCTGGAATTGGGGCTGGCTTGGAGTTGGGGCTGAGATTTGGATTAGAGCTGGGATTGGGGTTAAGGCTAGACATGGGATTGGCTTTGGGCTGGGGTTGGGTTGTGGTCTGGGGCTAGACAAGTTTGGAACTGGGATGCGATTAAATACAGAACTGTGAGTGTGTCTAAACGTGGAGTGAGATTGAGACCAGGATCAGGTCAGGTTTGGGACTGAGCTCACCCAGAGCGGGACAGAGGGGATGTCACTGCAGGATGTTCCTGGCATCATCCCAGCCCTCCTCAGGCACCTCCAAACATGAGGGGCAGCTGGGTGCCCCAAGATGCAGGTGCTCTCACGCTGCCCCTCAATACCAGGCGAGCATTCCCTGAGGGCAGCCCTGACTGTGACCCTTAGGGCTCTGGGATCAGCCCTCACATCCCTGTGGGAGCAGCTGCTGACAGGATGAGAGATTTCCCCCCCTCTTCCCTGTGGAAAGATGAAGCCCAGCTGCCCTTTCCTTCTGGTGCCTCCTCCTCTCGTCAGCTGAGGATGTCAAATTTCCCAGGAGCAGGAAAATCCCCATTCCCTGTTTCCTTGTGGCTGCAGCTTGGAACACCCACTCAGAATTAAGGACTTTCTGACAGCCCTGCTAAATGACACTGGGAGGAGATTTGTGAGAAAGGGAGGAAATTGTATTTCAATAGTAAATAAAAGGCGCAAAATTATTTCTTTCTGTCACATTTGTTTTCAGTCAGTTGCACTTCTGGTCCCAGGCCAGAGAAAAGGGTGGGGCTGGGGGCTGGGAGAGGCGGGGGGCTGGGAAAAGGTTGCGTTGGTGCTGGATGAAGAGATGCAGGGGGGTCTGGGTTCTCAGGAATGGGGGTGCCAGGGGGGTCTCAAGGTCATGGGAATGGGGGGGGTGGGCAGGGACGTGGAGAGGTAGAAGGGAGTTCCAGGGGGTCCTTGAGCCCAGGAAAGGGGAGACCAGTGTTTCCCAGAAAGGGGGGACCAGAGTGGGGACACCAGGGATGTTCGGAAAGGGGGAGTTCAGCCTGTCTCTGGTTTTGCAGAAAGGTGTGCCTGGGAAAGGCAGGAATGGGAGACCAAGGCGTTCCAGGTTGTCCCAGAGTCAGGCCTACGCCAAGTCTGGAGGCTGGGAGCCATGGGATGGCCGGCAAAAGGGGAGCAGCGGGACCTGATGTCCAGAACAGGGCGATTCAGGGGGTCCCCGTGCAGGCTAAGGGGAGCAGGGGGGTTCCGGTGCTGGCAGGGGCGGTTCAGGGTCCCGGTGCCGGGGGTCCCACTCGCTCCTGGCCGCCCAGGAGCGCCCTCAGCCCCAGCGCTGGAGCCATCGCGCTGCTCCTCCTCACTGCCAGTGTGATCCCACGATGATCCCAGTAGAACTGAGTCACCCAGGAGCTGCTCCCAGGATGATCCCAGTACAGCCCAGTCACTCCCAGTCCTGGCATCCCCCCAGGCCTCTCTGCGTTCCGGCCTGTCCCGGCTCCATCCCCGCCCCTGCCGGGGGCTGCGAGGGCTGCGGGAGCGGAGGAGGAGGAGGAGGAGGGAGGGAGGAAGAGGCGGAGCGGGGGAGGAGAGGGGGAGCCAGGCGGCTCCGGCGCTGCCTGAACTTGCAGCAGCCTCTTGTCCCCTCCTGTCAGGGAGTTGTGCAGAGCCAGAAGGTCCCCCCTGAGCCTCCTTTTCTCCAGGCTGAGCCCCCTTCCCTGCTGCCTCAGCCCCTGCTGCTGTTCCAGCCAGGGTCGGATACTAGTGCTGCAAAGAGCAATGTACAGCCCTGGCATAGGTGCCTTTGTCACCACATTTTAACCTTTCATTAGTTACAGAAAGACTCTTGGGAAGCCCCAAACTGCAGTCAGTCGCTGCAGTGCCAATGTCCTTTGCAAAGCCCTGCGGCCCGGCCCGGCCCCGCCCGGCCCCGCACTCGGCGCCGCGGTTGCCCGGTAACCGCGGCCGGGCCCTCAGCGCCTGTGACAGCGGCGCGGCCTCAGCTGCCTGAGAGCGCGGCCCTGGCTGGGTGTGCGCAGCCCGGGCTCCTGCAGGCGGCTGCACCGGGCCATTCGCCGGGTGAATTGTCGGCGTAGAGAATTGCTAAAGGGGCAGAGCATTGGCCTCTGCGAAAAGCTCCGCAGCGTGCAGAACACTGGTGTCTGCTAGGGAGTCCTGAATTTCATTTGAAGGTAAAGAGCGACTAAAGTTGAACTTTTTGGTTTTGTTTCATCTGTGCTCTGAAAGAGAATGCCAAAGGGAAATAGAGGATGTGATCATGCCAGTGTTCTGGCGCAGTAGTTCACTGACATGTACGCCTGAGAGGATGAACAATAAATGGACTACTGATTGTGCTTTTTTTACTGAAGAAATGCAACATTTTCTAAAGATAGTAGTCTATACATTTTTTTCCTATGGTAAGGGCTTAAACTGCTTAAAGGTGAATGAGTTCTGTTCAAGTTTCAGTGGGTTTTTATCATCTGGGTTTTAAAATTTTGAGGGAGATGCCTCTGTATTGAGGTGCAAAGGAGAGCATATGCCAAAGTCAATGGTCTGGATTTTATGGAACAGTAAATGTGAGGGAGAAAGAGAGAGAATGAAAAGAAAAAGGGGGAGGGGGATGGAGGTTGGGAAGGGGGGAAGGAGAAAGAGAGTGACAGAGAGAGATTTAGTAGAAAATATCACCATTTCATGGATCCCATTGGCCTACCATTAAATCTTCTTCTGGTCTTCTCTGTGGTGAGGTCTGGCAAAATGTAAGACTCCAATGGATTAATGCAGATTTGGGCAAGGTGATACCTTGCCCAGGTACCTCCCAGGAGTGGGGCAAGTTGGACTCTGTCTCTTGCTACTTTCAAATCATATAAAATCTGTAGCACCAGTATATCCTTTGAGTCTGCCATGAGTTGGGTTCTGGATTTTCAGATTTGTTCTGTTAGCTTGCATGCCCTGCAGTCGTCTGGTGCGAGGCCTCAGGAATGGGTCTGGAGGCACTGCGGAGGTCTTTGCTGGGAGGTTTGTGTGCAAAGCTGGCCTCAGCAGAAGAGTCTGTGGCTGTGACTTCCCCAGGCTGAACGCAGACAGAGCTGATTTTCAGGACAGCTGCTGGGTTTGGCTTTGTTGTGGATAGGTTTTTCTCCTCAGCCTTGTTTACTTCTCCCCAGACCTGAGCTAATGGGACAATAGTGTCACCTTGATCTTGTCTCAAGTTCCCTTAGGCAGCTTAACTCAAAGTGCCAAGTTCCAGTCAGGAGGCATTTTAAGGGAAGGGCGGGCTTGGGTGGTCGCAGCTTCTTTATAGAGTTTTGTCACAATGGGCAGAAAGTCCTTTATAATGATATTTAAGCCATTAGCCATAACATTCCAGTCTCTCATTAGTCTCTCAGCTGTGAGGAGCAGCTGAGAGAGCAAGGGTGCTTTAGCCTAAAGAAGAGGAGGCCCACTCTAGCTATTTTTCAGTAATATTCAAGCTACAGCTCTGTCTGTTTGAACTGTTATTAATGTTCAGATTTTTAGCTCCAGGTTTCAGTATGATCTAACTTTGAATTGCACAAGGTAGCCATCGGTCCAAATAAAGTCCAACTAGAGGCCTAACTATACTAGCTGCTTACCCCAAACAAGCACTTAGCTACTTTCAAGTAATGTAACATTTTTAGCACCAGAATATGCCTTGAATCTGCCATGAATTGGGTTGTGGATTTTCAGAGTTCCATTGTTGCTCCTTCCAGTTTTGTTGAGGCATTGTCGCTCACCTGCGACACCGTCCCTTGGAAATGGCGTCTGGATTGCCAAAGAAGACACCGACACCTCGTCTTTTGTCCAGGGAAGGGCTGAAGCCTAATGCTGTGAGTACCCACTGGGGCTGTGTTAAGGCTGGCACTGCCCTGGTGTGCCTGCTCTCCCTGCCCCTGTTGTCCAGCAGTGCTGTGAAGCTGCAGAGCCCCTGCCCAGCCCTTTGTGCTGTGCTGCTGTTGCTGGGGCTGTCCTGGTGCAATAGGGAACACTGTGGGATGCTTCAGCTGTGTCTTGCCTGGCTGTGCCAGCAGAGCCAAGTGAAACCAATGTACAGCTGAAGCCCTGAGCATGTGTTCTGTCCCTTTCCCTGTGCCACAGGAATTCCTTCTGTCAGGCTGGGCACCACTCACCTGTGCTGCTCTGACCATGCTGCCCTTGGGCACCTGGGCGTGTTGGGTGGGGGGAAGCTCAAACTCTGCCCAAAGCCTTGAGAGCCACGGCTGGTCCCAGCTGGAAGAGCTTCCAAAGCAGCTGTTCTCTCCCAGCTCCTGTGTGGGCACAGATGCAGCCCTGCAGGCAGCGCTGGAGCCAGGGCCACAAAGGTCCCTTGCTGTCTGCAGCTCACTTGGCTGAAGATGCCCCACTGCTGAGGCTCTGTCAAGGAGATGCCTCTGTTTTCTTCTGTGGAGGGCTCTGTCAGCCCAGACAGAGAAAACAATTCACAGGGAGAACTAAAACCTAGAGACATTCCTGTGCACCTCACTCTTGGTACAGTGTTCCTTTCTTGCATCTCTTGGACTCATCCAGCAGCGATATCTCCTTGCTGTGAGTTCTGAGCGTTGTGCAGGGATGGAGTTCAGGCAGTTCTGAGAGCCCCTCCCCATTCTCTGGAAAGGTCACTGCCTCAATCCAATGAAACGTAAGAGGAAACAAATGCCCAAAGAGCAGAAATGCCCAACCATGTCCCATCCAGTCATGGAGAAGCCAATGGGACAGAGCCATATGGCTGGAGTATGTGTGTTCCACTGTGTATTAATAATTCCCTGATGCTAAGTATTTCAGCAGGAAACTCCCAGGGCTTCCAGGAATGTCCTAGTGGCTGTGATCACAAGTTATTCACCAGTGTCACTTGTTGAAGAAAAGCCTTTCTGAACAAGCCCAACTCTGAGGCTCTAGCTGGTTTACTTTTGCCTTTCAGCTGCTTCCCTGTAAGTTCCAGAGGGAGAAGTTTCTCAGCAGGAAGAAGGAGGCCAGCACTGGGGGGAGTATTCTGCCCAGACTTGGCCCATTTCTAGACAGGAGTGAGACTCGCCCAAAGGTAGCCTTTTCCTGCTCTTTTCCTTTCTGTTTCACATGAAGTTTGAAGAGGGTGTGTGTTTGTGACAGGCTTGCCTCCAGCAAAATGCCTCAGTGTCCAGGTCCTGCTGTCATTGCAAGGTGCTGGGAGTGGTGGACTGGGAGTCCTGATCTGCACTAAGCCAACACAAATACCCTCTGCTGAAGCTGCTGGGGTGTGCTGGAGTGCAGCTGCCATTGCTAAAACAATGGGAGGAAGGCTGGGGACACAGAGGCCCAAAATTGCCCTTTGCCATTCTCCTGCTGAAGGAGCCACCTCTTGCTTTGGTGTGGTCACCATCAAATGCTCGGGGTCCCAGGATTCCCTGCAGAGTGGCAGCCTTGGCCTTTGAAGGCCAAGGATCTGCAGGAATTACTTCAGATTGAACAAAACAAATGTCATTACTGCTTTGGGCTGGAACAATGTGTTGGACCCTGACGGGGTGTTAGATTTTGCAGGCTGCCAGATGTACAGGGGACTGGCCCTGGGCAGAGGGGAATGGATGTGCTTTGTCTGGATCAGTGCCTACTCAGAGGTGTGTTTAAAGCTGCTTTTCTGGCAGGACTAGCTCAGTATAAAGCACAGTCCAAACGGGTAGGTGACTGAGGTGAGCTGTTGAGCAGGAAATTGGCAGCAAGAGACACGGAACACAATCCAGGTTAAGGATTGTCCTGGAGAGGAGCCTTGGGAACACCTCAGGGAAGGGCACAGCTAAGGGACAGTGTGCTGCAGCCACTCCCTTCAGCAGAATGTGTCTGCTGTGAAGTCACAGAGGAGACCTGCTTGTGTCTCTGCAGTGACAGCAGTGTGGCTGGAGAAGGCAGACAAAGCAGGGCAGAGTTTTCTCCAAGCAATGTCTCTGCTCCAGAAGCATTTGCTGTTGTTGTGTCATTCCAGACGTGCCTCTACAATGGCATGAAATAAGGTGTCAGTAATGACAAGAAAGCACCCATTTAAAGGCCATTGAAAAAGGAGATACCAACTCTGCTTTTACCCAAGTTGCTGAGAAAATAACTGAAACTTATCCTCATTCAGCATTCACCTCACTTGTCTTTTTCTTTTCATCTCATTTGTCTTTTTATTTTTGCCTTTTCCTCTCTTTGGAAAACACTAACTTTTAAATACAGTGAAAAGGAACAAAATCATCAAAGCAAAAGGAAAGTGTTTCTTAGTCCCTGTGACCTTTGCCATTGGATGGGTACTCAGGAGCTTCCATTCTCTGCTGAGCACCAACTTTTCTGTCCGCCCCCTTCTCGTCCTCCTTCCTTTTGGTCAGGTCTTCAACCCTGTCCCTCTCACTGTGACACTCAACAAACCAACCTGAACAAATCCAAACCACAAAAAACACACAGAACCAACAAATTCCATTCTTTTGCTTAATAACCTTTTGGCTTCAGCCAAATGTCACCTCATCTCTCACACCTGCTCTGGTCCTGTGCTCTTCTTACTGATGTCTAAGTTCTAGAGCAAAAAAAGATATTTGCAGTTGTGTGGGCCTCGGTTTCCCTGTCTCAGAGTAAAAGACATCCCAAATCCTTTCCCATGGAGTCTCCTGTAAATTCATGGGTTTTACTTACTCCATGAGTGCTCAGTCAGTGCCCCAGAGCTCTGTGACCGCATGGGCACAGGGCTGTGTTTTAGGAAAGTGCTGCCTGGCATTCTGGAGAAAGAAACCTGGAGAAATCCATGCCGAAAGAGCAGCTTGGCTTGAGCCTGCTCTGTGTGGCCCAGCAGCTGTGGATGAGCTCAGAGCAGAGGTGGGTGAGCCACTGTTTGCCCAGTGTGGGCTGGGCAGACGTGCTCCCTCAGAGTCTGTACTTCACTGGGGATCAGAGGAAGATTCTCCTGCATGAACCTTCCTCCCAGCAGCTGAAGCTCTCCCTGCTCTCTCTCCTCTCCAGCTGCCGTCAGCTGCCCCGAAACAGAGCTGGTTTGGGGTTTCCCCACCAGAGCTGGTATTTCAGGACTTTGTCGCTCGGGAGGTCTCGGAAATGGTGCTGTCTCTCATGAATAAAGACAAGGTAAGTGCTGGCACCCAGAGCTTTAACGCTGTGCTGGAAGAGGAGAGTGCTCTCATTCCCTCAGTGTACAGCAAAGCAAGTTATCTGCTGCAGCACATGCAGAAGAAAATGTCTCAGCACCTTCTTCTGCAAGATGGTGGAAATCTTCCTGTGCTGGGAATTGTCCCCAGATTTTGGCCAGGCGTTGATGGTGTCTATCCCAAAGGAGTTTCCTTCTCTTGAAAGCTCTGGATTGACTGGAATGTTGAGGGCTGTACAGTTCTTAGCTGCTCTCATGCTTTGCCTTGGCTCTATAGCACACCCTGTGTCTCCTTGGTTCATCTTGGCTCCTGGTAGGAATCTCTGCCTCTCTCAGCCAGTTTGGCTCCCTTTGTGCAGCTCACAGCCAAAGCTCAGGGGCTGAGCCTTCTGCACTTTATGCTGGAATCACTTCTCATTAATGGCATTGGCCCTGCAGGAACCGTGTTCTGCAAGAGCCCTGCAATCAGAGTGATGGAGCAGAAGCAGTGAGAGGCCTTTAGGTGCCACTTGAGGCTCCTGCTCAGCTTCATCCAGCTCTGCTCAGCTTTTCCAAAAGCAACACGGTGCTCTGCTTTCCCTTTGCAGAAGCACAGCACATCCAAAGGCATGTGCTCCTGGAGGTTTCCACCTTCACCTGAAGAAATTGGCATTGTTTTGCAGTTTCCCAAGAGAGCTGAGAGGGAAAAAGTTGAAAAATGTCAATTGTGTTCCACTGTAAAGAGGAAAACTTGAGACCATTTGAATTTCAGTCTGGGAAACATTTTGTCAAGTGAGGCTTGTGCCAAGAGTGGGCTGGTGGGAGGAGACAGGAGGGAGTCCAAATCACCTGGTTTAGACTTTTGGAGAGCATTTTGGTGCTCAGGGGTTGATGAGATCAGTGTGCAAGAAAATGCATGTGTGCTGTGCATGGAGTACCCCAGAGGGCCGAACCTGGCCTGCTGGCTGCAGGCAGGAATGCCCAGCAGCCCAGCTTGCCTGCACAGGCAGCAGGAAGCCCTGGAGAGCCAAGATTGGCTTTTCATACTGGAACCACACTGTCAGTCAGTGCTGGTCCTGTTTCTCCAGGCAGAAAATGCCTCTGAAGCCCCAAGGTCAATAGACACCGCCTGTCTGTGTTTCTGTCACTTTTGGCAAGCTGGTTGCTCTCATGGTTTTATGATTCTTGCTTGCTGCTTTACTGCCCATTTAAATTCTCTTTGCCATCTCCTTGTTTTAGGGATTGTCTTGCTGTGTTCATTCCTTCTTTTGCTTTTCAGGTTTGCTTTTATTCCCAGTAAGACCACAGTGTTTGGTCTCCTGTCTTGCTGCTCTGCCTGCCTGACTGTATCCCCAGAAGGTCCCTACCCAAAGCTGATCTGCTAGAAGGGAATTTCTTCCTTCCCCCACAGAAATGGGCTGGTTTGCTTTTAGGTAGCACATTCCCCCTCTGGAACATGACCACTTCGTGGCTGTGTGCAGGCAGAAGCCAGCAGGTTTTTTGGCCTTGTTGAATATGCAGGTGACTTGGTTCAGGTGCTGTGTCTCCATGCTGCTGGTGCTGACCTGCTCGGCCCTTCCTTCCCAGCAGGCACTGCCCTACTGCCCCTGGCCAAAATGCTGGAGCCAGAGAGAAGGGATTCAAGTTCAGCCTTGTGAATGATGTGCCTGTGCCTGTTCAGCTGAAAGTGCTTTGGAAAAGGGGCAGGGGAGGGATGTTAGCAGGGCATGGACAGGTCTCCTCTCGTCCTGTTTCCACAAGTGGCAAAATCATAATTTCATGTCTTTGCTGCAGTTTCTTCACGTGGTGAAGGTCTCCATGGAGAGCTCACCTTACTTCCAGCTGGTGAGCTCCAGCGATGCGTACCGTGCCGTGCCGCCGGGCGCCTCTGTCCCTGTGCGCATCCGCTTCACCCCCAGCAAGAACAAGGTGAGGCTGGAGGAGCCAAAGCACACAATGATCTCCACAGCCATTGTTTTGCCTGCACTCTGGCTGCAGCCCATTGCATGCTGTGAGCTGGGCTCCAGGCGTGGGCAGGCAGCCTGCAGCCAGTCACACCTTGGCACTGCTGGCAGGCACTGCAGCCAGGCCTGACAGGCTCTGCTTCCCCTCCCTGCACATTGCTGAGCATTGCCAAGGGAAGGTGCACAGGAAAGAGGATGAAAATGACAGAGGGCTGTTGATACATGTTGGGCCATCTCTAGGTCCAGTGGAAGGGGTTTCATTCTGATGGAAAACACCAGAGGAACAAAGAGGTCAGAGAGCTTTCCTCCTTCCTGGACTGCCAACAGCTTCCCTGCCTGCCCCTGGGCTGGAGCAAAGCCGGTGCTTTTTCACCCCCTCTGTTGTGCAGCCTTGCAGCTGTGCTGTCCCAGAGCACAAGTGAGCATGGCACAGCTGCAGGGCCAGGGCAGAGGATGTGCTGTGCCCGTGAGCCCAGCCTGGCACAGGCACGCTGGGCCCTGGGTGCCCTTGGTCAGCAGGAGGTTGCTGAGCTGCAGGGCACTTGGACACCTGCCTGAAGGAGCTGGTGTAGGGCAGGTACAAGCTGCAGGCAGAGCAGTGAGCCCAGAGCCCATGGCAGTGACACTGCTGGGGCTCTGTCTTCATGCCTGTCCCTGTGCTTGCTCTGTCAGCTGGCACCCATTCCGTGCCAAAGGTGCTTTTGCGGGGAGGTTTGAACAGCAGTGCCGAGGCCCTGGCAAGTCTGATCTCAGTGCTGGGATCTGGAGGGTTCATGTTCTGATCTGGAGGCTTGTTCATACAGAAGGGTTGAGGGCATGGCATGGAAGGGAGGAAGCCTTGCAGGGAAACAAAGAGAGGCCCTTTCCAACAGCATCCTGCTACCTCTTAGCACCGTTCTTCTCCTGACTTGGTTGGACAGGCAAAGTTAGAGGGGAGTTGTGAGCCAACTGATGTTTCTGCACCAGGCCAGAGGTGCAGGATGTCTTTGGGTGCAGCTGTTTTCTCCTCTTCCTTTTGCTGCTTAGAGTCAGTTGAACACTTTGTCCTATTCTCAGACAGTGGGAATATAGAAGCCTAAGGAGCAATGTCCTGTGTTCCCCAGCTCCATGTTGCTTAGAAAGGGCTTAGGAATTCTTTAACATCATTAAAGTTTAGAGTAAAAATGATGGTGGCCTAGGGCTGTTATCTGTATGAGCCAAGTGACACAAGAGCTGAATGCCACTGAGACAGATTTTGCAAAGTGCGCTGGTGCCTTTAAAATGTGACATAGTAGTAGAACTTAGTGTTCATTTGAGGGTGCAATAGGTAAATTGATGCCCTTGGAGGGGTATAGGAAATGGTTTTTTTTCTGCCATGGGGATGGCACTAAATGTGCTGTGCTGAGCCAGTTTCTTTTCCTGCAGGATTATTGCCACGAGCTGGTGTGCCTCACTGGAAGGGAAAGGATCGTTGTGCCAATTCGGGCCATTGGTGCCCGAGCTGTGCTGGACTTCCCTGCCCAGCTGGACTTCTCCAAGTGTCCAGTCAAGGTCAGCACCCAGCAGACTCTGCTGGTGCGCAATGTCGGTGCCCGGGCAGCTCGGTACCAGCTGGGCACCCAGAGGTGAGGCAGCTCATCTGTCCCTGTGCAAACACCTTTGGGTGAGAGCGGAGTTGGGAAAGAGCTACAGAAGGAACCAAGCACCGGATCTGCTGCCCTGCAGCCTGGCTGGAAGTGAGCAGGATGGAAGGCATCTGCTCTTGCTTTCAGTGGCCTTGGAGCTTTCTGTGTCCCAGATTTCCTGGAGGCTGCTGGAACATGTTGGGAGCTGGCTTGCACCCTGCTGAGCACAAGCAGCTTCTGAAATGCTTCCTCAGCACTGTCAGGGCTGCCTGCTGCCCTGTGTGGTAGCCGGGAGCCGGAATGACTCCTCCCTGCAGGGATCTCCCTGTGCCTTGGGCCATGGCAGGCAGTGGGATGGATCAGCTTTGGGCAGCAGCTGCTCTGGGATGTCCCACCTGAACACCCAGCAAGGCCCTCAGGGCTTTGCAGACGGGCCAGCCTGGCTGATTCTGCAGCTGCAGCAGTGTTTGTAAAACCTTGTGTGAATAATCCGTGCCAGATGGGCAGCAGCAGCCTCAGCTCACCTCTCATGGCCATGCTGTGGGGCACAAGCTGTGCCCCCAGCTCCTGTGCACAGAGGGCTCTGGTGCCTCCTCTGCACAGCCAGCAAAGCGCTGATGTGGGAGTCAGGAACTGTGCCAAGGACTTGGGCACCGTCTCGTGGGCTGGTGCCATGGCAAGAGACAATCCTGGCCCAGGCACAGGGAGAAGGGCGGATCATAGGGGAGGCAGAGCTCAGTGCTCAGCACCACAGCAGCGTGAGGCCTTGTCCCTGCCAGCCTGAGCCATGTGCTGCAGGATAATGGAGTGGAAGCAGGAGAGCTGATGCTGGCTGCTCTGCAGCTTTGGAGCTTGGCTGCTGCTTCTGGGCGGCACTGGCTCAAGGCAGTGAAGAAATGAAAGCAATCTGCACTGGATGATAGCAAAGAGATAAGGGAGATGGGTAAAGAAGAACAAGGGAGTTATTCCTTAGCAAGAGAAAAGTGGTGAGCAGGTGCGCCCATAGTGGAGAAACAATGATGCTGCCTTTGTTTTTGGAGGAAAAGTGCTGCTTTTTTCATTTGGAAATCAAGAGGGAACCTTTCACCATCAAATAATTGATTCTCCTCTGTCCCTCCCCCAAAATGGCCATGGGGTGTTTCTGCATAAGCAGCTTTCTCCTTGAGCAGGGGCAGGTGTCTCTTGTTGAGATGTGCAGAGCAGAGCCAGGGGCAGTCCTGTGAGTACAATAGAGGACACAGCTCACTGGTTCTTGATTTTGAACCAAAAGGCAGAGTGGGCACTGATTGGCATCAACCATGAAATCAACTGGTGAATGTTGTGCAGCTTCAAGTGCTGATTTCAGTGGATGTTGGTGGCTTTTGGAGTGTGTCTGCTGAGTTCAAGGGCAGGTGAGGTGCTGTGCTAGATTCAGGACAGCCAAGTTTGGTTGTTGAAGCTCTTGCTCTTGGCTGTGCCAGCTGGTGCACTGCTGACAAGCTGGTCCTTTCCTCTAGGATTCATCTGTGCCCTGGGTAGAACTGTTGCTGCTCTTTTCAGAGGATGTTTGGGAATGCCCTGGATTGGTGTCTCAGAACAGTGTCTGTAATGATTGTGTGGGTCAAACTCTCTTGAGAAAGCTCCTCCATGGGAACAGCAGTTGCAGCTCAGAAGGAGCAAAGCAGGGAAGCTGTGGCTGGAAGGGCTGCTTTCAGAAGTTAGTGGGGACACCTTGATGTCCATGCCATTGCAGATGGGGAAACTGAGGCACGGAGCCATGTCTGGGTGTGTGTTCAGGGTCCTTCATGGGACCCGCAGCAACCCGGGGGCTTCTCCTGCCTTTCCTGTGCCCAGAGCCCATCAGGGGCTGTTGGCTGCTGCCCCTTGGCTGGAGCTGCCTCCTGTGCCCAGGGCCCTGTGCTGAGCACACGGGGCTGTGTTGGTTGGAAACCCAGGGTGCCCTGAGCCCGGGTTTTGTGCCCCCGAGCCACGACAGCCGGACCTGTGCAATGCCTTTAACCGAGCCATTGCCTGCTCTGTCCTCGGCCTGCAGGGGCAGCGTCACTGCACCGAGTTTACACTTCGACCTCGCTGAGCTCGACTTCGGGGACATCTCCTTTGGTGAGTGTTCCCTGGGCTGGGACACAGCCTCAGGGATCTGTGCCTTCCAACAGAAAAGCATCCCTCACTCCTGCTCTGCCCCAGCAGCCTCTTCAGGCTGTGAACTGCAGGGCTGCTGCTGCTGCTGCTGCTGCTGCTGCCTCAGGGGGCATCTTGCCATTGTGAGATCCAATGGAAGCAAGGAATAGAAAGGCAGAATTTTCTGGTGTCTCTGTGCTGCTTTAAAAGACAGATGTCTGCCAAGGAAGGTGGGAATCTTGCTGCAATGGAAAGATGAGCCCCTCCCTCCAAATGATTATCCCTTTGAAATGACAGGGCTCGCAGGCAAAACTGTGGGAAAAGGAATACCAGTTCTTTGCTAGACTGTCTCAGGAGAGCACAGACAAGAAGGCAAGAACAGACATTTCCCAGATGCCAAGTCCTGTTTTTCCCCTTTGGTGGAGGTCTGGTGACAGCAGGAGGAGCTGTGGGCTCTGGCAGGGCAGGGATCCCCCCCAGCCGGTGCGGGAAGGGAAGGGAAGGAGGAAATGCTCCTTTTGCAGAGGCCCAGAGGGCAGGGGAATGCAGGCAGTGCCCAGCAGCTGCAGCAGCAGCGGGGCAGGCAGGCAGGGTCGGTGCCAGCGCTGAGCTGCAGCCAGGGCAGCCCCGGGCCAAGCACAAACCCTCCCGCAGCAGCAGTGGCCGAGCTGCGAGCCCCGAGCGGGAGGAAGGGAAGCTCCGCTCCCTGCCCAGCCTCAGCTCCCACTGCACAGCCGCCCACGGCATCACGCCACAACTCCCAAAAACCCCCCAGGGAAAAGCCCAGCCCAGGGCCAAAACCGCCCAAAACCACCCAGAACCCCTGTCCCCCTTCCCAGAGCCAGGGCAACGTTCACGGCCAAGCCTAAAGCCACAACAATGAAGTTCATGAACTTCTGAAGGAAACTCATTGCCTTTCTTGAGCTGCTTCTTCCCCAGCCTGCATCACCACGGAGGCGCTTGTCAAGTTGACTTTGGAAGGAATGAAACAAGAAAGGCAACAGATGGAAATATGGGTCTGAAGCAGGAGACTGATCCTGCTGAATCCACTTTCATGCCTAGGGCTCTTCGGCTGAAGGCAGCTGTTGTATCTTTGCTTCTTTGTAACTGTTGACTGTTGTCTGCGTATGCTGGCCTCAGTGTCGTTGGAGGTTTTGACATCTGGGTTTGTCCTTTTTGTGCCTCTCTTGCCTCCCTGCTGGAGTCCCTGCTGGAGCTGGCAGTGGTCACTTGGATGGGCACAGAGAAGCTCTGGGCTGCAGCTGCAGTTGTTTTTCCTCCCCATCTGTGTCCCAGTGACTCTTGGTGAGCAGGCCTGGGGAGAAGTCTCCTCCCCACAGAGCTGGCCAGCCCAGCCAGATGTGCAGTGCAGAGCAGGCTGTGGCTGCTCTGCGCGCTCTGCAGGACATGCCCTCCATGAGTGGCTGTATCTCTGGCTTTGCAGGATGGAAAGCAAACCTCAGAGCCAAAGTGGGGTAAACCCTTGCAGGCAGCACTCTCAGTGCGCAGCACGGCTGTGATGTCCCTGTGTGTGGGTGAGGTGGGACCTGGTTCCTGATTGCTAATCTCAAAGCAAGGCTGGGCTGTGCCTCCAGCTGAGTGGGCTCTGAGCTGTCACGTGCTCAGTCTGTTTGGCCCAAAGCAAGAGATGCCTTAAGGATCCTGCAGAGAGAAGCTGCATTAGGGTGCTTTGCATCACCTTCTAGTTCCTGATCCCATCCTGACTTTCTTTTGCTGTAGCTTCTTCTCACTGACAACTCACTCTTTATATGTGTTGAAAAAGGTGGGGGTGTTGGCAGGCTGAGCAGGGAATTGGACAGCTTGAATTCTCAGAGTAAATGCTGGGTCTGGGTGCACACTCATCACTGAGAGAGAACTGGTGCTGGTTTGGGGCAGGTGAGGGAGCTCGTCCCCATCACAAAGAGAGAAGCTTGCAGTGTTCAGCAGGGCTAGGAGTGGGCATTTTCAAGGCTGCAGTCTGGAATCTGTGTCAAAGGGAACTAAGTGACGATTAATTCCTCACGCAGCTTCTGGGTGAGCTGTAGTTCAGATCATGAAGAGCTCAACTCCAATCCCACTTTGATCCTGCCAGGATCTTGCCCCCAGGATGATGCCCTGCTGGGTGCCTGAATGGCTGTTTGTGTCCTTGCCCAGGCTTTCCCTACACGCAGCGCTGCCGCCTCACCAACAGCTCCGCGGTGCCCCTGACGTTCCAGCTCCGCATGTCGGACGATGGCACGCAGCCGGCTGTGGACAGCGTGGATCAGATCCGCAGGGACAGTGACCCAGCCTGGAGCAAGGGAATCCATTTCCATGTGGAGCCCAGGGAGTTCACCATCAATCCCAGCAGAGGCACCATCCTCCCCCAGGGACACCAGGACATCGAGGTACGGGAAGAGCCCAGCCAGAGCCGCTGCAGCACCAGGGCTGGAGCTGCACTGCAGGGTGGGAGGGCTTTAGCTCTGGTGCCAGCTTGGAGCATCCTGGCACGGAGAGATCTGCACTGCTGGGAGGCCTCTGCTGGCTGGCTTAGTCGGGATGTTCCTCAAGGAGCACTGTTTGCTTTCCAAAATCATATGATGAGCTCACAGACCTTATGGTCAAGGCGTGAAACCATTCTTGTGTTTTTGAGAGCGATGGATTTGATTGCAACGGGGCAGAGCAAGGATGAGGGCAGAAGGTGGCTGTTAGAGAGATGTCATTGTATCAAGCAGTGAGCTTTTCTTCTTGGTGTCATTTCCCCCCTCCTGGGGAGCAGAATGATTTGTGTTCACTGCAGGAAGCTCCAGTGGAGACAAAAAAATCTGCAGCCATGTGTAGCGGTTCAAATTTATTGTATTGATTCCTTGTTAAGTGGTTTGTTCTGTTGTACCCCGTGTTGTCCCCGAGTTAGTTTACCCCTGGGTTTTACCCTCCCTCAAAGCTGTCCCTCATGCCATTCCCTGCCCCTTGTTCCAGCTCTTTCCCTGCCTGTCAAACCCAGCCCCTTTTGTTCCCCAACTTTCTTTGCCAATTTAACCTGGAGCCAATCCCTGTCTGCAACGCCCCTTTGGAATTCCCCTGTTCCTGGAGGCCCCATTGGCCCAAGTGAGCCATCCTCCCCACCCTCCAACCCAAAGTGGCCCCAGACACTTGATGTAATCCCCTCAGTGCTCCCCTGAGGATTCCCTTTTGGTTTGCTGTTTGTATCCACCTCCTGATTTGTGTCTGTACAAAAGCCCTTGCACAGGAGTGTCCAGGGCTCTTTTGGCTCTGATCCTTTTGCTTGGAATAAACCCTTTCTTGTGTAATTTCAAGACACAGATCCTCCTCCTTTCTCCTCTGCCTGGTCCCGTTGGTGGCTTGTCTCTTGCAGTGTAGAGCAAGAGGCTCTGAGGGTTCTGCCTGTGGTCATTGCCCACCCTGGGGCAGTTGTGAGGGTTCTGCCTGTGGTCAATGCCCAGCCTGGGGCAGTTCTGAGGGTTCTGCCTGTGGTCAATGCCCACCCTGGGGCAGTTCTGAGGGTTCTGCCTGTGGTCAATGCCCAGCCTGGGGCAGTTCTGAGGGTTCTGCCTGTGGTCAATGCCCACCCTGGGGCAGTTCCCCACTCCTGGCATGGGGCCGGAGTTCTCAGAGCCAGCCCGGGTTCGGGGTCCCAGGGCAGCCATGAACTGCCCAGCACCTGCTGGGCCACACTTTGCCCTCAGCCTCCTGCTGTAAAGCTGAACTCGTTGTGGTCAAGTCAGATTTCCTCTGCATGGATGTCTTTGTAGTCAGATGAGAAATTGGCCCCTTCATTTGAATGCAGTGGTGCATGGAGCTGTAATCTAATGTTTTAATGTAGCTGACCTGTGCCCTGATAGCAAGGTGTGTTTAACAAATGTGGTATTGCCAGAAGGCTTTTGTTACTCTGAGACTGTGCTCTACACAAGGAGCAGCAGAAGAATGAAGGGCAAATCCTCCCTCAGGAACTGGAGGATATCACCCGTGGGTAATGAGCTTTTGGAAGGAAGCATTGACTGTTCTTCTCTTCCACCAGGTGACCCTGTGCTCCAACACGGTGATGGAGTTCTACCGGAGATTGCTGGTGGACCTGGAGGGTGTTGGCAAGGGAGTGGCAGCCCTGATCATCACAGCCAGGTACCAGCCCTTGCCTGGCCTCCCCCAGGCACTGCCTTGCCCAGGCTGTGCTGGCTGCAGCTGCCAAGGAGAAGTGCTGATGAATGCCCTCATGTTGTGCCAGCTGGACACGAGAAGAGCAGTGCTTGGGCAGCAGCCTGTAGTGAAAAGCACGTTTGCTGCCAGCCCAGCACGGTCCTGGGCCCTCTTCTAAAGGCACCAGGAATGATATCATTGATTGGCCTTGTTTTTGGTGCTTGAGGTGGAACAAATTTCCTGAGGGGCTCCTCTCCTTCAGGCTGCAAGAGGTGGAGTTGTGCTGGCTGTGAGCACCGTGCACTGGTTTGGGCCACACCAAGCAGCTGCTGAGAGTCAGGCTCTGGCTCTGTCCATGAGGGCACATGGCAGGGGGGAAGTGGCTCCCAGCAAGAGTGGGGAGGGCAAGGTCTGACAAGGGGAAAGCAGCCCTTGATGTGGCAGGTCAGCTGCAGTTGTTGTCCTTCCCTCAGCTTCCCATTTTGAGCTTTAGTGTTGTCAGAGTTGAGAGCAAAAGTCGTTGTTGCTGCAGCAGAATTCCATGCTGCTGTGCTGCTGTGGGTGTCAGTGTGATGCCCAGAGGGATGCAGCTCCCTGGTGCTGTTCCCTGTGCCAGGCAGAGCCATGCAGGCAGTGCCTGGGCTGCCACTGTGTACAGCAGGTGGAGCTGGGGCCAGGCAGTGCCTGGAGCTGTGCAGTGAAGGAGCCAGGGAGCTGCAGGGCCTGGCAGGGGCTGATCAGCCCCTCTGTGGGGCAGCTGCTGTCTCGTGCCCTCCAGGGCTGGGGCAAAGAGCTGAGTTCTCAGGCAGGGCAACAGCACCATGGCAGAGAAGGGAGTCATTTTTACTGAGACCCTGGAGCTGTGTGTTCCTTGAGCCTTAGGGAGCACTGATCCTTGTTGGGAAGGCTTCCCCAGAGCTCGTGGGTCACTGGCACTGTTGCAGGAGTCCTTGCAAGCCTTCTTGGGTAAAGGAGGGGCTGAGGCAGCTGTGGGGCAACGTGCTCTGCCTGGGGCACTTGGCAGCCTCTGGGTGCTGCCTCTCAGGGTTTGCCCCTCCTTGACAAGACATGTTGGAGTGGGAAGAGGTAGAAGGCAATTTATCCCTGTAGGGCTCTTCAGTGTGCATTTGACAGTGGCCAATGTGTTCTGCTCCATTTTACAATCTTTGCGGGTAGGCATTCTCCATTCTCTCAGGACCTCTGATTGTCCTGGGCTCATCTCTTTGCCCAGGTGTCTCGTTCCTGAGCTCCAAGTGTCCTCCCCAGTGCTGCTGTGTGATGAGTGCCACCTGAAGGTGCCCTATGAGAGGAAGATCCTCATTAGGAATCCCAGCCACCTTCCTGGCTGCTACGGGCTCATTCCCCAGGTTTGGCACCACATCCACCTCCTCCTGTCAAATCTTCCTGAGGAGATTATTAGGGGAACAAAGGGTTTGGATAAGACCTTGCTGGTTTCTATTCGGTCTTAAAGATCTGCTGAGAACAGGATCCTACCCAACTGTAAACTTGAGGAGGCAGTTTAAGCCCCTGAGGAAACAGTTGATGCTCTAGTCCTCAGGCTGTTTTCCTGTGGGAGATCTTAGAGGGTTGTGAAAAGCTGCTGCACCCACAGACACCAGTGCCTGTGCTGGCAGCCTCCTTGCAGGATGCCCTGGGAGTGCTAAGCCTACAATTCTTGCATCTTGTTTGTGCCTTTGACCTTTGTCCTGGGGAGCTCTAAAGGTGTGTGTAAGTTGCTGTTGTGGTGGATGTTAAGGAGCCTAAAATTTCTTGAGAGGTCCCTCTGAATGTGCGTTTCATTGTGTCCCTTCCAGAAGCGCAAGGAGGACTCTGCTGTGCTCTACTCCAGCCCCAAGCCCTGTGGGATTGTGCAGCCCCAGAGCACAGCAGAGATCCCAGTTGTGGTGGCAGTGCAGGCCCTGGGCACTCATCGCACCGACGTTCTCATCGGCGTGTTCGGGGATGAGAGGAACCCCCTGGTGAGGGCAAGGGGAGCTGTGAGCCTGTGTGCAGCTGCTCCTGGCAGGGTGCACGGGGACAGGGATTCTGCCGGGGAAAACAGGCACAGGCTGCTGGGGAGAAGGACAGGAGGGATGGGGGCACAAACAGCTCCTGCCTTAGAGGTGGGAATCTCAGTGTCTGACACAGAATGGAGTTGGGCTAAGCTGGAATCCAGGGGGATTTCAGGTCATTTTTCTTTCAAATGCTGTTAACTTTGGAAACATCTGTTTGAAAATGTCATCTCTCTGAGCGCAAGAGAGGATGTCAAAGTCTTCTGGGAACCTTGAGCTTTCTGTTAAAGAAAGGAAAGCTGGCATTTGAAGAGTGGTTGCAAGGACTGAAACTTCGATTAAAACATATGGAAATGGCAATGCCAAATTCCCTGGATGGCACCAAACATCTGAACCCGGGCCATCGTGGCACTGCCTGTAAATCAGTGAACAGGAAGGAAAGGCAATGCAGGCTGTGCCAGGGAGCCTGAAGTTTGACCAAACAGTTGCTTTTAACTATCAGGCTGCTTCCCTTAAAGAGGAGGGTTTCTCCCCACCAGAAGAACCAGTTGTTTAACTGTCAGGCTGGTCTTACCTAGAGATTTCTTGCAAAGATGAAAGATTTCAGACAGTAATTTTTAGTTTGAAAGGTTCTCTTACCTTAATCCTTTTCAATTTGGATGTGAACATGTAATTTTCTTTTTCCCCAAAAGCCCAGCATTTCAGCTGGTAGTGGTAGCTGTCCCTAAAGAAATAACTTGAGCAGGGTTGAGCTGTTGAAGGTTTTTTAGGTTTCTCTGTTGTGGTTTGTTTTGGGTTTTTTAAACTCTTTCTTGCTTGCTTCCTGGAACAGAGAGCACAATTACGGAGCTCAGGACGGCTGGCAGAAATCTCCCCAAGCCCAAGGCTGGCAGAGCTTGGCAGGATCCCAGCACCACAGCCTGTGTATGTATGGATGGATGGATGGATGGATGGATGGATGGATGGATGGATGGATGGATGGATGGATGGGGAATGCGACCTGAGTCACCTGGGAGTGTTGTAAAATGTCAACCAACCCCCCAGCGGTGTCAGGGGAACATTCCTGATAAATCCCTGGTGGAGCTGCAGAGTTTCTGGCCTTGGGCACTGGGTGGGCTGTGCTGGCTGGGCACTGGCTGGGTCTGCCCCTCGGTGTCTCAAATCTCACCTTTTTGCTGCCTTCTCTGTCTTTTCCTCTCCCACTGTGCTTTTTGCATCCCCGCCAGGTGTAAATGCCTGTCCTCTGTAATTGCTCAATGCGAGCAGTTGCAGCTGCTGCAGCACCTCAGTGCCATCCCTGGGCTGCCTTTAGAACAGACCTGCCCCAGCCTGGATTGGGAAGGGCTGGATCAAAGCATTTCTCAGTTCAACGAGCCAGCACCCAGCCAGGGGCTGCATCCTGGCCAGGAGCTGCTGGTGCAGGTGTCCCTCCCTCCCTCCCTCCCACTGCAGGTCCCTGTTCATAGTTATTTATTTTCCAGAGATGAGCTCCACCCACCTAAATTCAAACCCCAGCCACCAAAGGAGATGAGAACCAGTCTGGATTGCTCGGCAACTCGATGGAGGCACTTCAGGACTGGACAGGAGGAGGCAGCCAGGGCCCTGTCCAGGTTTACACCAAATTTGGGGAAGAATGCCCCGAAGCAGCTCCGGTGGGAAAAAAGCAGATCCAATCAGCCCCTCCCCCCAACTGGTCCAGCAGGAAAAAATACCTCCCTGGAGAAAGGTGGAAAACAACCTGTTTGTTAAACAATAAAACCAAAACAATATCAAACAATGAGACCCCTTGCCACTCTACAAGAGATGACAAACGGAGAAAAGCCCGTCCCTGGGTTGCAGCTCACTCAGTCTCTGATCAGTCCCTCCGGTGCTGGAATTGTCTCAGGCCAGGCCCGGCCCGGTGGGCCACAGGTGCAGCTGCAGGTGCTCTCCTGGGTGTTCAGTCCAGAGCAGGTTTCAAGAGGTCCAAAGAAAAGAAAATACACAGTCCAAGGAACTTCTTTGCCTCAGCTAGCTAACACTAACTAAAAAGCCAAAGAAGAGCTCTGTCCCGCTGTCTGTCCGCAGACAACAGCAGTCCAGGAGCAGGAATGTGGGGGAGTGGAGTGCAGTGTATGAAAACAAACTGCGCGCTTCTTCTCTCCCCCCTTCACTCTCTGGAACACTCTTAAAGGTGCAAAACTTATTATTCAACATAAACAGAATGAGACGACTGGGGATAAAAGCATCATATGGTCAACCCAGGACATTCCACCCCTTATCCCCATATCATCTGCTCACTACTAAAACTAATATAAACTCTAACTCTACAAGTACATACATGATACATCCATTATACAGCTATACACAGACAATGGTAATAACATTCAGCAAACAGTGATATTTACAGAGGTTTTATCCAACATTCAGATCTCCCTGAGGTACTCATCGTGTTCTTCCATCTTTTTGCATTATCCACCATGTGCAACCTGGTCCCTGAGCAAAAACAACCCCACGAATGGGTTTGTCTGTATTCGAGGCAGGATGAATCCAAACTGTCTTCCCTAATAAACCTCTGACATGTACCACTGGGACTTTGTCTCCATCTACTCTCTGCAAAGGCTCAGATTGGGCAGGGCCCACTCGGTTAGTAGAGCCTCGGGTGTTAACTAACCAGGTGGCTTTTGCCAGATGCTGCTCCCAGTTTTTGAAAGATCCCTCACCTAATGCTTTCAATGTGGTTTTTAACAGTCCGTTGTACCTCTCTCCTTTTCCTGCAGCTGGTGCATGGTAGGGGATATGGTACACCCCCTCAATGCCATGTTCCCTAGCCCAGGTGTTGATAAGGCTGTTCTTGAAATGAGTCCCATTGTCTGACTCAATCCTTTCAGGGGTGCCATGTCTCCACAGAACTTGCTTTTCCAGGCCCAGGATGGTGTTCCAGGCTGTAGCATGAGACACAGGGTAGGTTTCCAACCATCCCGTGGTGGCTTCCACCATGGTCAGCACGTAGAGCTTGCCCTGGCGTGTCTGGGGCAGTGTGATGGAGTCAATCTGCCAGGCCTCCCCATACTTGTACTTGGACCACCGCCCACCATACCAGAGGGGCTTCACTCCCTTGGCCTGCTTGATGGCAGCGCACGTCTCACAGTCATGGATAACCTCAGCAATACTGTCCATGGTTAAATCCACCCCTTGGCCTCGTGCCCACTTATAGGTGGCATCCCTGCCCTGATGGCCTGAGGCATCGTGGGCCCATCGAGCTAGCAATAACTCTCTTTTATGTTGCCAACCTAAGTCTATCTTTGACACCTCTATCTTTGCCGCCTGGTCTACTTGCTCATTGTTTTGGTGCTCCTCATTGGCCCTACTCTTGGGAACGTGACCATCCACATGGCGGACTTTCACAGGTAGCCTCCCTACCCTGGGAGCAATGTCTTTCCACTCTTCAGCAGCCCAAATTGGTTTTCCTCGACGCTGCCAGTTAGCCTGTTTCCACCTCTCCGGCCATCCCCACAGAGCATTGGCTGCCATCCATGAATCAGTGTAGAGGTAGAGCTTTGGCCACTTCTCTCTCTCAGCAATGTCCAGGGCCAGTTGAACAGCTTTGAGTTCAGCAAGTTGGCTTGATCCACCTTCTCCTTCAGTGGCCTCTGCCACCTGTCGTGTGGGGCTCCATGCGGCTGCTTTCCACTTCCGGTTCATTCCCACAATGCGGCACCAAACATCAGTAAAGAGAGCGTATCGTGGATCTTCTGCTGGCAGTTGGTTGTATGGTGGAGCTTCCTCAGCCCGTGTCGCTTCTTGTTCCCCTCCATCAGCGAGACCAAAGTTTTCACCCTCTGGCCAGTTTGTAATTATTTCCAGAATCCCAGGGCGATTCTGGTTTCCAATACGGGCGCGCTGTGTGATAACAGCAATGCATTTGCTCCATGTAGCACTGGTTGCATGGTGCGTAGAGGGAACTTTTGCTTTGGACATCCACCCCAGTACTGGTAGTCGGGGTGCCAGGAGGAGTTGTGCTTCAGGGCCTATTACCTCTGAGGCAGCCTGGACTCCTTCATAGGCAGCCAAGATTTCCTTCTCTGTGGGAGTGTAGTTGGCTTCAGAGCCTCTGTAGCTTCGACTCCAAAATCCCAGTGGTCGGCTTTGAGTCTCCCCAGGCACCTTCTGCCAAAGGCTCCAGGACAAGCCATGGTTCCTGGCTGCCGAGTAGAGCACGTTCTTCACCTCTGGTCCTGTCCTGACTGGGCCAAGGGCCACTCCATGAGCGATCTCCTGCTTGATCTGTGCAAAGGCTTGTTGCTGCTCAGGGCCCCAGTGGAAAGTGTTCTTCTTACGGGTGACCAGGTAGAGAGGGCTCACGATCCGACTGTATTCGGGAATGTGCATCCTCCAAAAACCTATGGCACCTAGGAAAGCTTGTGTTTCTTTCTTGCTGGATGGTGGAGACATTGCTGTGATCTTGTTGATGACATCGGTGGGAATCTGACGCCATCCATCTTGCCACTTCACTCTTAGAAACTGGGTCTCACAGGCAGGTCCCTTGACTTTGCTCCTCTTGATGGCAAAGCCAGCTTTTAGGAGAATCTGGATGATTTTCTCCTCTTTCTGGAACACATCTGCTGCTGTCTTCCCCCACACAATGATGTCATCAATACATTGCAGGTGTTCTGGAGCCTCACCCTTTTCCAGTGCAGCCTGGATCAGTCCATGGCAGATGGTGGGGCTGTGCTTCCACCCCTGGGGCAGTCGGTTCCAGGTGTACTGCACGCCTCTCCAGGTGAAGGCAAACTGAGGCCTGCATTCTTCTGCCAGGGGAATGGAGAAAAATGCATTGGCAATGTCCATAGTGGCGTAGCACCTTGCTGCCTTGGACTCCAGCTCGTACTGGAGTTCCAGCCTGTCCGGCACAGCAGCGCTCAGGGCTGGAGTCACTTCATTCAAGGCACGATAGTCCACTGTCAATCTCCATTCTCCTTCAGGTTTACACACAGGCCAAATGGGGCTGTTGAAGGGTGAGTGGGTCTTGCTGAGCACTCCTTGGCTCTCCAGCTCACGGATCATTTTGTGCATGGGGATCACAGCATCTCGATTCGTTCGGTACTGTCGGCGGTGCACTGTTGAGGTGGCAATTGGTACTCGTTGCTCTTCCACCTTCAGGAGACCTACAGCAGATGGGCTTTCTGACAGTCCAGGCAAGCGGTTCAACTGCTTGACACCCTCTGTCTCTACAGCAGCTATTCCAAATGCCCATCTGAGTCCCTTTGGGTCTTTGAAATACCCACTTCGGGGGAAGTCTGTTCCTAAAATTCATGGGGCCTCTGGGCCAGTCACAATCGAGTGTTTCTTCCACTCATTTCCAGTCAGGCTCACCTCAGCTTCCACCAAAGTAAAATCCTGTGATCCCCCTGTCACACCAGCAATAGAAACAGACTCTGTCCCCACATGTCTCGATGGGATTAATGTACATTGCGTACCAGTGTCAACCTAAGCTTTGTATACTTGCGGTTCAGATGTGCCAGGCCAACGAATCCACACAATCCAAAAAACACGGTTTTCCCCAGCCTCTACTTGGCTAGAGGCAGGGTCCCCCTAAGCCTGGTTATCCTTCTTTCCCTAGGCATATGCCTTGGAGGGTCTTTCAAGGGGATCAAAAATATTGTCATTATCATCATATGTGACAGTTCGGTTACTGGCCACTGGAGCTGCTTCCCTTTTGGAACTTCCTCTCTGAGTCTTCAGTTCACACACCCATTGTGCCAGAGCAGCGGTAGGTTTTCTGTGCCATCTCCCCATGTCTTCTCCACAATCACACAGGTAGAACCACAGCTCAGCTCATGGTGTGTTCCTTCTCTCGCCATCTGGGGAACGTCTGCGTTGGGCACCAGAACCTCTGATCTGTACTGCCGAGATTTGGAGAAAGCCCTCTTTAATCTCCTCCCTCAGTTTCTTGTGACCCTCCTCCATCTTGTCTTCTAATTTTTGCAGACATGTTTCCACTGCTGCGATTCTGGCATGTGTTGGGCCATGCACAGCACCTGCATATGCTCGGAGCTTCCTTGCCATATCCAGCACAGTCTCCTCACCATCATCCTGCTTCATTATTGCTAACGCAGAAGCGTATTCTCGTGGCCCAAGTCGTACAAGTTTTCTCCACATCAGAGATGTGCATGGTACCAAGTCTGGATTTACAGTGTTTCCATCATCTGAGAAGACAATCTCGGCCACTGCCATTTCCCTCAAGCATTGAATCCCTTGCTCTATGGTTTTCCACTGGGTTTGCTGCATATAGAGATCGTCTGCGCACAGGTATCTTTGTGCTACACTTCTCAGACCCGTTGCCCGAGGCTGTGAGGGTTAGCCCCCATCATCATTCCTTGGTCAATGACAGGATCCTGTGACGGGGATCCCAAATGCTTGGCTTCAGTGCCATCCAGAATTGTAGCCTTGCCTGCAGCATCCCAGAGACGGAGCAGCCAACAAATTATGGATTCATCAGACCTTCGAGTGTAATCATTCCCTAGGCCACGAAGGTCCTTCAGGGAAAAGGACTCAATATTTGCGTCTGATCTTGCACCTCCTGCTTTGACTCCTGATTTTATGTCAGGAGGCATCAAGGCTTCTTCTCCTGTATCACCATCATCATCATCATCCACTGGTTGATTAATTTTTTTCTGTGCATTTCCCACTTCTAGTACTGGGAGCAACAGCCATGGGTTTAGATGCTGGCTTAGGCTCACTATCTGGTTTGGCTGCTGGCTCCGAGCCTGGGCTGTTGGCTACAGCTCGAGTGACTGGGATAGCTGATTTATCTCCCTGCCCCCCTGCCTCTGTCTGCTGCCCTACACTATCTAACAGAGTGTGATAAGCATAGGGCAGGGCCCAGCTTATTGCAATGAGCCTTTTCTCCTTAGAATCATCATGGCACTTCTCTTTTAGGTATTTCCCCACCTCAGCTGGGTTCTGAATTTGTTCCCATGGAAAATCCCGGTCTACAGCATCAGAAAATTCCTTCAGGGTTTGGCTTATATTTTCCCATTGTCCACAGCACTCAGGATTTTTCACGCCTGCATCTGCTTCTGGGTCAGGGGAGGGAGAAATAGGAGAGTTTTCCTTGGAGAAGCTGACTCAGATCCTACAGGCCTGTGCTGAGTGTGGGATTTTTTGCCTTGTTTCCTTCCCCATGTAAGATGAGGCTTTTCTCTGCATCATCATGGTAACCCCTCCAGCTTCCCTCCCAGAGCAAGCTGGGATGATCCTGGTCTCCATGGAGCCTCTTCCCAAGGCAGCCAGACTCCCTGTTTGCAGGGCTCTGCTTTCACCCAGAGCTGCTGTTGCACTGCTGGCCCTGGAGCTGTCTGACAAAGGCAGACTTTGCAGAGGGGCTGTCTCTTCCTCCCAGCATAGAAAATGGCTTGTTTTTCGGGTGCCAGCACCAAGTCCTGAGCACCCTCACCTGCCTCGAGGCTTGGAGGGATTCAGGTGCTCCCTGGACGTGGCGCACACTGCCCTGGGAGCGGAGAAGGCAAGAGGGAATCTGTCTCCCTTGCCCATTGTCAGTGTGGCAAGCAGGGCTGGAGCTGCCAGTGCCCCTGGGGGCCCTCAGCATTGGCCACAGAGGGGCCTCCCATCCCTGCAGGCCCATCACCAAGTGCTGCTGGGGCAGCTGCTTGTTGGAGAGGCCGTGCAGGGCATGTTGCAGGGCTGCCCAAGGACGCTGTGCAGCACCTGTGGAGGGCACGGCTTCCTCTGCAACTCCTCAGGAGCTCCCCAGGAAATTTTTGCAAGAGCTTTTGCTGTAGCACCTTGAGAAAGCAGCATTTAAATCAGAGAGAGAGGGGAAGAGCCTCAGGGGTCAGATGAGCTGGGCTGGACTCCTTCCCTCAGCTCCAAGAGCTCTCACTCTGAGTCTCCTCCTTTTCTAAAAGCAGGAAGTTTTGAAACTTTGTAATGGCAAGTTGTGCATCAGAGAGAATTTCTGCTGCCAGGAGCCATCCCAGTTCACTTTCATGTCATGTACTAATTAATGCATTGACCCGTCAGTATGGGAGAAGATTTTCCCCATGGTCCCTGCACTGGTCAATGGCATGGATGCAGGATGAGGTGAGGGTGATTCTGGCAGTGTTTGGGGAATAGGCCCCTCTGGCTACAGCTCCAAGATGCTCTTCTGCATCCATTTCCATGCTCAACACCTCAATCTCTCCTGTCTTCCATCCAGGCTTTCAATATCCTGCCACTGCCAGGTGTGCTGCAGCCAGGAGAGAGCCAGCAGGTCTCCTCCACCTTCTCTGGCTACCTCACCACCACCTGCAATGTCCGGGAGCTGTGCCACATGGAGGGAGGCTCCACCTCCGAGGTGCTGGTGCCTGGGGAGGCCTCACGTGTCAGCTCCTCCCTGAGCCCCCAGGAGATCAACTGTGGCTCTCAGGGACAGGTGAGTCAGCCTTCCGTGGGTTCCTGCTCTGCCATGGGTTATTGTCCCTGCAGGGCTTCCCTGCTCCAAGGCCTCTGAGCTCAGAGGAGCTGCAGAGCAAAGGCCAGCAGCAACACAGGGATGGCCACTCTGAGCTCCCTGGCTGCCAAGAGAGGAAGGACCTTCTTCTGTTGAGACAGAACATCTTCTTCTCTATTTGAGTGCTGAGCCCTGCTGGCTTAGCTGCTGCCTGCAGGGAGCTGGGCTCTGGGCTTGCCTTGGCACCGCCTCTAGAGGTGTCTTGAAGTCCATGCTGTTGAGTGGCATCTTCTTCATCACCTGCCTTCTTCACCAGAACAGTGGGATTGTAGTATGGGCAGGCGTGGGGCACAGAGCAAACCTTGCTTTGGGTCCTGCTCCTGCCACAGATGAAGTCCTTGCACTGCTGATCTGCCAGGCTTCTCCTTATGGTGGCACAGCAGCCAGAAAAGCTCCTGTGCTTTAGGCTCCCCTGCAGCTGCAGCCGTAGGCAAGCACAGGAGAAGCTCAGCTCCAGCAAGGCAGCCCAGCTCAGGACACACAGGCCAAGTGTGGAGCTGGGAGTGGAGGCTGCTTAAAGCAAGCCTGTGCATCAGGACTTCTTCAGGCCAGGCTGAAGTTGGTTTCATGGGGAGGAGAGGGACGAGGCTGCTTCCAATGGTTTCCATGGCAGCCAGCACTGGTTTGCTTGGTCCCAGCTGGGTTCCAGCAGGAAATCTGCCTGACAAGAGCCTGTCTTGCAGGAGAGGAGTTCCTGCAGCCTTTGCTTTCTGACTGATAGGATTGTTCTCATGAAGGAGCAGGCTAGGAGTCGTTAAAACCGAAGATCACTGGCAGAGACTCTCTAACTAATTCAAGTTAGACAGTGGGATGTTTATTAACACCGGCGGGTGGCACCAGAGCCGTCCCTAAAAGGCGTGACCGCGCTGTCCAAGGTTCTTTGCCCTCTCTTTATTTCCCAAGATCTTACACACAATACATCTGCACAACCCCAGCACCTCCCATCCCTGCTCTGTATTCAAATGAGGTCATTGGTCCTTCACTCCTGTGCACTTCTTCACTTGAATTGGGTTGGTGGTCTCAAATTGGGTCAGTGGTCTTAAGGGATGAGGTCAGGAATGTCTTCATCAGGTCTCTGTGACCCTCTGGCACCATCCAAGGTCCCCAACTTAGTGATTGATTGACATCAAGCCCAGGTGCTAACCATTGTTCTCCTGGTTTCAAGATGTTCTTATCACAGTTCACTTCCTCCACTTCCTTCTAGAAAGAAGCTCCTAATGGTAAACAATAGAACAATCAGCTCCAGCTTAAGCATCTCATAACCATTAACCCATGGTCTGCCTATCTAACTTACATCCTGATCAATGGGAATTGCTTCTAACCCTCAGCTGAAATCTGAACTCTTTAAATCATGCTTCAGCTGTGCCCAGGGAGAAGGGGGCTGAATGAGCTGAGTAAGAACTGTAGGAGAGCTAAGCAGATGTCAGCAATCTGTGCTCTGCTTAAAACTGGGAAGCCAAGAGACAAAGGGCGTTTCCAGGCAGCAGCGCAGAGAGCTGCTGGATCAGCCTTTGGCAGGAGCTGAGGGGTCTGGCTGTGCCTTCAGAGGGAGCGTGCACAGTCAACACCTTATGATGGCAAAGCTCAGGTTTGGCCGGTCCTGGAGGTCCCCTTCCACCCATGCCCTCACTTGGGATGTTCCCAACCTCTGTGGGTTGAGGAGAATTGACGGAAATGGCCTCAGGGTCAGGGAATGAAGTGCAGGGCCAGCCAGGACGAGGGAGCCCAAGGTTCTGGTGGGACTCTCAGCCATGTTTTCTGTTTTGTCTGCACAAGGGAGCTGAAGGAGCCAGCTCAAAATGTCGAGGAGGAGGCAAGGGCCTTAGAGGAGGAAGAGAGGAGGAAGGAGGATGAGAGGCAGAAGAAGGAAAAGAAGAGTGTCTCTGTTGGGAAGCATGCTCCAAAACCAGCGAAGGGGAAACCAAGCCCCGGGAGAAGAAAGAAGCCCATGCGAAAGCATCAGAGAAAGGAAAGCAGAATCCCAGAGAAGATGGAAAGCAAAATCCCAGAGAGGAAGGAAACCAAAATCCCAGAGAAGGAAACCAGAGCGCCAGAAAAGAAGGAAACCAAAGCCCTAAAGAAGAGCAAAACCAAAGCCCTAAAGAAGGGGGGAACTGCAATCCCAGAAGACCCAGCTGAGCTGGAGAACTCTTTACTCTTTATTCACAAAACTCATTTTACACAGCTTGGCAGACCTCGTGTGCAACATTAGTTAGTTCATGGATTTCTTAGCAGTTCTTCTGTTATTGGTTAATAAATTAGATTTTACTTGTGCATCAAACCTCTCTATTGTATTGTTTACCTGTTCTCTTCACTGATTCTCATGGGACAAATCCCCTGATGCAGGTGCATTTGTTTTTCACCCTCAGAATATATTGTTCACAAAGTCTCATTCTCAAAATAGCTTCACATGGGAACTTGTAACTGCTTAGCTGCACTCAGATTATGTTCTGCCATTATATGCTTTTAATAAGGCAGAACAAGGCCTGATTTCAAAAGGCCTTTCTTTTATCATTATTCTACCTGTCTACGACATCTCCCCCTTTTTGTTCATTTGAAAAGGCTCCTATGTTCTGATGTTGAAACAGCTCACTCTTGTGAGGGTATTATCTCATCAGAGTTGTCACTGGTTATCTGTTAGATATGGGATAAGATAGACAAAAGACCAATTACAATCAAGAAAACTTAGCAAATTCTATCAAGTCATTGACACAGGGTTTTGCAGCATGAGAAAACAAAAGAATAATGTCCAATGTCTCTTAGGGAAATGGAAAGAAATGACCATTGTTTCCAATGAGTTGAGAAGGATGAGAAAGTCTATGAGCTGAAAATGTTGATCTTTGACATGACTGAATGTCCTGCTGGGCGCTGGAACAGGGAATAACTGCAGAAGGTTCATAGGAGCACTGTACCATGAGGATGCCATGAGGCTTTTGTTGGCAAATTGCCTCTGTCAGTTTCCAGCCACAGCCATGTCTTGGCAGTCCTCCTTCTGCTCCTGCTCTGGCCACAAAGGCTGCAAGGTGATGAGGTTATTTCTCCTTTCACTGGGCCTCATGTTTTCAGAGCTGATCAGTATCTGATGGAATGAGCAGGTGACTGCTTTGAACTGCTGATGATAAAACACAGGCACATCTTCTCCTGAAGTTAATGAATCAAGCAGGCTTCACTGTGGTACACTCAATTGGAATTTAGATGTGATGATCTTTTTTCCAAATTTCTCATGTAAATATTGCATTATTCAAAATGATTAGTTGTCCAAATTTCTCATGTACACATTGCCTTATTTGAACGTTCTTAAGGTGTTCATTCCTCTTCTATTTTGTTTTTTAAGAATGAGATGCATGTCTTTTGTTATGAGTATGAAACAACACCATAGCAAAATCTTACATGGAGTGGACAAGAAACTTACAGCAATTAGGAATAATATGGATACAACAATCTGGAATATTTCAAATAGTAGAGAAAGCTAACAACATAGGTGGAATTAGGTAAATAGCAATCTCTGAAATAATGTACCATCACCTCAGAGTCTGCAAACAGCTGACAAACCTCGATTCAGTGGGGACTTGGATAATTATTTCCAGATAATAATTCCCAAGCTCCCTTTAAAAATGGTTCAACTGTCATGTCTAGAGGGTCAAATTGCCAAGTCAAAGCAACTCAAATCTAGCTTTGATGCAGAAAACATCTGGGTCTGTTGGCAAATTCCCATCCAGGTAGAGCTAAGGCCTGGCCACCAGCCAAGCTCTAAGTGGGAGAGAATTCCTTAAATGTAATTTTAAACAAGGCTCTTGAGAATAGCACTTAGGAGTAAAGGTCTAGGGGTGACAGACTAATGAACCATCCAATAGCTGTCTCCTCCAAAATTTCCTCAGCACAGAGATGCTTTAAACCCAGCAAACTCTTGGAGTGGTTCTGTAATAATAATTGGGGCAGCATCTGATTATTTAGAGTAGATGCCACAATACCATCAGTTTAGAGGAGACTTCCGACAAAGCTGAGATCGCATTTCTTGGAACTGTGAAAAATACTTAAAAATGATGAGACAGCACTGGGTCAAACCGCAGAGCCACAGTGTGAAGCCCAACTAGAGGGGTAGTCTGGTCTGAGAGATACATAAGCAGCTAGGGAACAAAAGGAGGATCTTGAAATGACACGTGTCTTGTAGATAACTACACCAAAAGATGGTAAGGCATATGGAAAGCTGGCTATAAAAACAGTAATACAAACATTTATATATTTATGACAGAATAAATGCATCATAGGAAAACACTGAACACCTCACTATAAAATTGATGATACCTCAGATTAAATAACACTCAAACCTGATAGAAATTTATTTGGACAGCGCTAGAGCTTAACAAGAGGAACCTAAACTCAGCCTTAAAAGGATTTCCAATTAATAAACATAATTTCATTATCACCTTAGTAGAACAAAAAGCGCGCTCAAATGAACTCAAAGTTAATTCCTATTAATACCAAACATAACTGGATCCATAAAACCTGGAATAGAACATTGTTCAAACTTAGTAATACTGAAACTTAACAGAAATAAAATCTACCAAAATTAACCAAATAAAACTTTGCCTTAATTAATTTAACAGAACAAAACTGAGCATTGCAATATTGGGCTTTAATTTAACAGAGTTAAAATGAACATCCTTAAAAGTTATAGGTATGACATGGTGTAATTTTGTCTAAGGTTATTAACACAAAAAGACTACTTCAAGATGAATAAGGCATAAGTGAAATAACAGCATGATGGTATACTAGAGGGATTCAAGGTGTTACAAGCATATTAGAATTAAGTAATTATTAATAAATCAGTTATGAGAAAACCCATGGTAACTGCAAATTCCATGGAAACAGAAATTCAGTTAGACTTTTTAAAGTGCGGGGTTACTGGAAAATAAATATAATAACATGCAATTTAACATATTGCTGAACAACCCAACAGCTTTTTGTGACTGTATCTGGCATCATTTTATATGGCAAATTTGTTAGCATTCTTGTTAAAGAAATCAGACCATGTTAAAATTTGATAGGTAATAAGGCATTGCATTTACTGCTTCTCAATATAGTTGATATTTATCCATAGGGATAGTTACAGGCTTTGTTAATTGCTGATATGTCTTTTTGGTATGTGTTTTTTGCCTGGTCAATTTCTGGCCAATTGTTTTTCAGACGTCTCAAGTAAAATTTGACTCAGGATGTGGCCTTGGATGACTCCAACAGGTCCAGTTCTTGGGATTCCTCTGGAGCATTGGGCAGCATTTTTGTCCACCTGTCTTAAGTATCTGCCAGGTTGGGTCTCTTACCTGTGGTGCAGAGGAGCTCCGAATTACAGACAGGCCAGGCATCTGCTACAAAGGTGTCACGGTTTGACACAATGCCACTTTGGCACAATGCCAGTGCCCCCAGGAAAATACATTCTCCCTGGTGTCTGCTGTGAGATGGGAGCAGGAATAGAGCAAAGCAGGCTCCAGCTTAGGAATAAAAAGGAAAAAAAAAACTTTATTAACTTAGAATATATAAGAGAAACACACAGAACTCAGGACGAAAACCTTCCAAATATTCCTCCTCCCCCCACCAAATTCCCAATAAATCACAGTAAGCAAAACCTTGGATTCTCAATTCAGATACTACCCCTCAGATCGCCAACTCTCAGACCATCACCACCCTTTAGATAATGAATTCTGAATTCATCAAGAAGAGAGGAGTCCCTCTTGTTCCATAGGCTTCCCCTGGAAACACAGTTGAGACCTCTTGTGTTTCCATGTTACACGTGGCACCGCCCGGAGATCATTTGCCATCTTGACATCTTCCTTCCGTGCCCAGTGCTCTCACCACTGCACATGGACCTGAGCTGCTTCCAGCGTTCCTCTTTTAAGGATGCTTTGCCCAGTTCCAAAAAAAGCGCAGTCTCTCACTTTTAGGACACCTGTCAGCCCCAAATTGACCCCCTGGGTCCGATGGGTCTTGAGAACAGAGATCTTCTTCCCTGAAGACAGAGGGCACCACCACCCTCCTCACCCGTCGTCCCTGTTCACGCCACTCCTTCACATAACAACACCACACTCTCTTGGCTCCAAAATTGCCTCCCCCAAAATGCAGTCTCTGTGTCACAGGAGAAATGCTTCTGTCCATGGCTATACAAGAGAAGGCCAGCCAAAGGCCACTCCATCATCTCCTCCCACCTAGGATTTTTCCCAACTCTTCTGATATCTTTCACTTGCACGGACTTTCATCACACTTGTCCATTTCCTTCTATTTCATCTCAATCTCTCTTGTCATTCAGATCCAGAAGGATCTGTATTTGTAAGGTTTCATCATCCAAAAAAGAGTTCAAATCTCAGGCTCTGCCTGTCCAGGACTCCCATGCTGGCCCTGCCGGGCACCTGCTCGCCGCACCCTTGCTGCACGCCCCCCTTCTCCTTCAGCCGCGCTGCCAGCACATGATATCAAATTTCAAGGTGGCACAAGCATAGGCACAATCTCTCTCTCTCTCTGTCTCGGGGGCCGGGGGCTGCCTGCTGCCTCTCAGTGCTCCTCCACCCTTCCATCCTGCAGGGGCCTTCACCTCCCCTGTCTGTACAAGGCCCCGGCCTACCTCACCCGGCTCCATGGCTTCCTCTCACCCGCCCAGCCCGCAGCTGGGCAGGGGAGCTCTGACCTCTTTCACCCACTGGAACCAAAAGACAGTTTTCTTGGCAGCTCTTTGCTTTTAACCCCCTGTGTTCTCAGAGGCGTATCCATGTCCTCAGTGGCCACACCACATGCCCATATTCAAATCTGAGCACCTATTAGTTTGACTACAGCATATCCCAGAAAACTTACTTCCTTTCAAACCACGACAGGTCCATTTACATATTGGGATTTGTTGTCCAATTACAGCCTCAGGTTATGCAATCCCATCCTTCCGGTTTGCTCTCCTCAATTCACTGTTTTTGGCGCTTTTTGGGCCTGAAGCTGCAACAGTGTCCAGTTCTGGGGCTGGAAAAGAATTGTTTTGTCTAACTACACTGTGAAGAAAACTTGCTAACACTCTGTATGAAGTCCAGAGTTACAGACTAATGCAGTACAGAATCTGGAAATATGCCATCTAAAACTGAAGGCATCAGCCTGTTCCGTGTTCCCTTGGTTCCATGGGGATCCAGTGCATCACAATGGCCGCTTGTTCCCATGAGGCTCCCGAGTGTCACCGTGGTGTCCTTGGACCCACCTGGTCACAACTGACCCAAGGTTCCATGAGGTTCCCCAGTGTCACCATGGTCACTGTCAGAGGCTGGATGTGATCAGTGTCCTGAGACAGCCTGGGATGAGCTGTCAATCAGTCACACAGTGGGGACAGTGCTAACCCAGCCCTGATTGCCTGAGCGATCAGAAATCCCACCTGGGGGAGGCCCACAAGGGCCGGGGGCTTAAAAACACAGAGCACAAGCTGAGCCCCTGGTATGGACTCTGCCTTCTCCTGGGGTTTGTGTCTCACCCACACTGGAACCCTAGGAACTGATAGTCATGTGCGTGTCTTTCTATAGAGCTTCTGTCTTTCTGTCTCTCTCTCTTTCTTCTCCTTCTAATGGTCTTTATATGCAACATTTTTGGGTACCTCAACAGCTTACATATTTAAAGGTTTTTAGGTTAAATGAGCTAAGTTAATGAAGTTGCTGCTATGAAAAGTGTTTTCTGTGTAATTGGAGGTTGCATTAAATCCTCTTCCAAAGTTTCTTGGTTTTTTGCACTTTGCCAGTAGAATTTTGTGTCATTTTGACCTCTTGAAAATATCTGGCTGGTGTTTCTCCTGTGCACCAAACTCGAGTAAAGGAGCCTTTGGTTACCTCCAGCATTTCAGTGTTCTGGGCTGTTGCGCCCCACAGGCTCACAACGGCCTCTTGTTTCCACACTGGCCCCTTGGTTCCATGGGCCCCAACAGTGCCACGATGATCCCCCTGGTTCCGCAACTTCCCACAGTGTTGTAGAGAATTCATTGTTAAAGGAGTTAATATAAAGTTCCAATGATAGTTATAGATTGTTTGCTTAATGTTTTATAGTTATGTAATGTTCCAATGTTAGTTATTAATTGTTTGTTAAAGGTTTTATAATTATGTAAATCCCCTTACCGTTGGGTATTACCGCCGCTGCTCCCACTCTCGTCTAAAATGGGGAACCATCCAAGACCATAAAGAAGATGATTACGTCACCTAATAGGCAAATATGAAACTCCCATAAGACTTAGCAGAAAAGGATTACATAACAAAAACCTCTAGAACAATGAAGCACCATGCAAATAAAGAATCAAAATAACACCTCTAAACAGAGAGAAACTTGAGACAATATCAAAGACACAGGTCAGAACTTTTTGCCTACGTCACCCTAACCAGAGTGGGCCAAGAGCAGTATAAAGATTATGAACCTGAAACCAACAGGCGTCTACTCAGAGACTCTTATGAGGAAAGAAGACTCAGCTCTGCTGGACGACGGAGTTGACCTCCTCCTCCTCCTCCACGCCGTCTCGGGAGGAGCGGTGGTGTGCGCACACCGCCATGGGTCCCCTACCTAGACTGTTTCCAGTAAAGCTGAAATCACTAAAGAGTTGGTCATGTGCCATTCATAACAGTCTTGGGGACTGGTCCAGGCCAGACCACACCCGAAGAGGACTGAGGGCCTCCGGGATATCTGGCCCTATCTGGACCGGTCGGCAGCAGCCTAGGACCAGTGTGGAGGAGCATCGGTGAGTAAAGGCGGTGGCAGAAGTAGGAGGCAAGCGAAAGAAGTGTGTGTGAGACGGGGCCCAGCAGCTCGGAGCCCGAAGCAGCTGTGGCCCTCCCAGTACCACGGTTCCGGACTCCTGCGAGGAGACCGGCCAGAAAGAGAGGGAAGCAAGAGAAGCCTGAGTGAGTGAGACGCCTCCCAGGGGAATGAGGTGGGCCCCCCGTCTGGGCGTGGGGAGGAATAGAAAGGTGAGTGGCACACAAGGGGTCGGCCTTTCCCCTTAAGACTTGGTAGGTGCCCTCAGGGTGTGCTGAGGGTGGCAGACGCATTGGTGAGCTGGCACACAAACCCCGAATGGCGCTCCGGGTGCGTGGAGGATCGGGGCAGTGTGAGTCGCGCACAATCCCTGCAGTGGGGGGACACGGGTCCCTAGCAGGGTTTAGGGTGCCCCGAGTACAGCAGCAGCACTGAGTAGAGCCAAGAGGGCCCCAGTGCCCAGGGTGGAACGGCGGTGCTGGGGGTTCAGTGTGCCGCGGTTCAGGTAGAAACCGTAAACCCACTGGAGGCCCCTGGAGGGATTGGGGTCACAGGGCAGGGCAGGGCTGGGCTCACAGGGCAGGGCAAGGCTGGACCTGCCCCTTCCTCCCCCACACACAAAATGTTTAGAGCCAACAATCTCCTCCAGTCTGTCACAACAGGCAGTGTTGGAGGTGAAATCCCATTTGTGGCCATGGGCACCTGGCTGAGAAGGACAGTTCTTTTCCATGGGAAGGAAAACACAGAGCCCCAAGGTTTGGAAGGCAGGTGACAGCCTCAGCAGGCCAAGGCCAGCTAGACTTGTCAGTAATAGCACAGTTTGGATTTAGGGAATTTTGGAGGTGGAAACCCAATCTCGGCCACGGGCACCTGGAAAAGCAGGACAGTTCTTTCCCATGGGAAGGAGAGCATGGAGCCTCCCTCAGTGTTTTGGGGACGGATGAGAGGTGACCCTTGTGAAACCACTGCCAGCCAGACTTGTCCTGGCAATATTCCTATGGGAAGAATCCCTGGATATAAAGGAAATTTGGAGGTAAAATCCCACTTCTGGCCATGGGTGCCTGGAGCAGAAGGACAGTTCTTTTCCATAGGAAGGAAAGCACAGAGCCCCAGTGTTTCGGCAGCACATGAGAAGTGACACTCAACATGCAAAGGTCAGTTGGACCAGTCAGGCAGTCCATGGGAGGCCAAACCAGCCAGAGCTGTTCTGTGTTCCCTTGGTTTTATGGGGCTCCATAGTGTCACAATGGTGCCTTGGATCCATGGGGCCCCGCAGTGTCATAATGGTGACTTGATTCCATGGGTTCCAGCAGTGTCACAATGGCCCCTTGATTACAAGAAGACCTGCAGTGTCACACTGGCCCCTAGGTTCAATGGGGTCCCACAATGTCACAGTAGCCCCTAGGTGTCATAAGGCCCCGCAGTGTCACAATGGTCCCAAGGATTCCATGAGGCTTTGCAGTGTCACAATGGTCTCTGTGGTCCCCCAGGCCCCACTCTGTTCCATGAGGTCTGCAGTGTCACAATGGACCTTTGGACCCTGGGGGTTTGCTGTGTCTCAATGGTCTCCTTTGGTTGCCCAGTGTCACAATGGACCATTGATGACAGGAGGCCACTCTGTGTCACCCTGGAGCTTTGATTCCATGTAGCCCTGCAGTGTCACAAGGGTCTCCTTTGGTTGCCCAGTGTCACAATGGACCACCGATGACATGAGGCCCTGCAGTGCCACAATGGACCTTTGGTTCCATGCAGCCCTGCAGTGTCACAAAGGCCTCTTGGTTTCACAAGGCCCCACAATATCACAATGGTCCTCCCAGGGTCACAATGGTCTCACTGATTCCATGAGGCCTCATAGCGTCACAATGGTCTGCATGTTTCCATGAGTCCCCTGAGTGTCACAATGGTCTCTGTGTTTCCGTGGTGCCCCTCAGTGTCACAATGGCCCCTTGGTTCCATGAGGCTGTAAAGTGTCTTAATTGTCTTTGCATGGTTCCATGAGGCCTTGCAATGTCACAATGGACCTTTGGTTCCATGGAGTCTCGCAGTGTCACGATGGCCCCTTGGTTCCATAACACCCCACAGTGTCATAATGGTCTCCATGGTTCCATAAGGCCCCACGGTGTCGATGGAAGGGAACCAGGACATCAGTCTGATCATCACAGGCTCGATTTTATTGATCAGTACGGCGGATTAAATACAGTTAATAATGAGCTTCATACATATTGCAAAAGTTGAGCTCAGGATTGGTCAGTTACATATCAGCACCTACGCCTACTTCTGCATTCCTATGGTTCTACTTTTGATACTTTCTACATATTCTTAGGATATATTCAGGACTAATCTCTACTCCCTATCCTCATGTTGCAGCAAGCTCACTGCTGACCTTTCCTTTCAGCTTGCTGACTGCTGACTTTTCTCCTTCAGCTTAACCAGCGGCATTATGTCAGTATGGCCTTTCTCAGCTAACCAATTATTAATAATACTCTCCACATTTCCCCCGTTTTCTTCTTCTGCAGAGATTAGTTTGCCATGTTTTTGCTATTGTATGGCTGACCATGTTTTGAATACAGTTAAAGATACATGGCAAAATAAGCAAAAACAGTAAAATTACACCCAGAAGTCCTATAGCATAGATCACAAGGTTCCTCAGCCACGGTCCAAGTCCTAAGCCTTTAAGCCATTCGTCAATTCCTAAACCGTCTTCTTCCTTAAGTTTGTGAAGTCCCTGTTGCAGATCTTTTATCTTAGTGTGAATGGACACCGAATGATCAGACAGATTCATGCAACACATTCCCTCAAACTCTTCACATCCATGCCCTTGTGCTAAGAGCAAAAAATCTACAGCAGCTCCATTTTGCAAAACAGCATGGTTAACACTTTGCACATCTGCAGTTAGCATGTCTAGAATTTGTGATGTCTTGTTCAGCTCACCCCTTGCCCAGCATCCTAATTGTTTTGCTAAATTCATAGCTTTATTGGCAGATCCTCCTGGCAAGATAGTTGAAACCACCACCTGTTTGAATGTCCCCAACACCGTGGATCTCCTATCTGGCTGCAGTCTAAGTCACGTATGCTACGTTTTTTCCTGTTTGAATTTTGACTCAGCTGCATTAGCAAGGACACATTAGGGTGAAACAGTGACAATTTTCCCAAAAAACAGGGTCCACCCTGTGGTTTAGCTGGTATACCATTCCACGCCCTGTCTCCACAAATCAAAAATATTCCTGTGGGTAATTTCATTGGTGCTGTGATATTTGTGCCGTTACATTGACTGTAATGCTGTGGAGAGAATTCACTCACATTCAGGGATGAATCTAGGGTAGCCCATGTTTCTTTAGGTTGGTTTAAATTCTGAGCACCCGAAAGTTTGAAGCTAAACCATCCACCAGCTGTAGTGTTAGATATGCTGGCATTTGTACTTCCAAAAAGATCCAGTTCCTCAGGAGGAGAATGCAAAGAGGTGTTAAGTGATTGGATTAGTAAGCATTGACGATAGCCATCACTCTGCCCTGCAGTATACCCTGTTGTACTGGCAATGTGATGTTTGACATCTTAGACATGCATGAGGTTTGATTGTTTATCAAACTGCAAAATTCTCCAGGAGACCACACCGGAAATCCCACCAGGCATGTTCGAAATGGGTTAGTGACTCCTCCAAGAATAAGACAAAGTGATGATTGGTTAGTTTGATTAGCAAGTGTCACCCATAAATTTTCCCTTGGTTGACTAAAGTGTGTTATTCCTACTGCTTCACTTGCTACATCATTGAGCATTATAACAAAAACAAACCTCATTTTTCTTTCTGCTTGCTTTGCTTCTCCCTTTCTTCCTTCTGCTTGCGTTGTTTTTCCTTTCTTCGCTGTCTTTTCCCTGGTTTGCTAGATTGTCTATTGTAAGGCTGAGTCAATTTTTGAATATACTGATCTAATTCTAAAACAGCATCCTTGCTCACAGGTATAGCATGAGGTAAGTTTGAAGGCAAATCAGCTTTACAGCGAGCTGCTATGATGCGTGAGGCTTTATTAATTTCAACTATTCTAAGGTTTTCCTGCAACTTCCACCTAAGATATGCTATAACCACTTGTTCTGCACTCTCAAAGAGCTGTAATCCTGTCCGTCCTGGCAGGCCAGTACTTTGTTCAAGAGCTCTAACCCAGAAAAAATTTCGAATCCACCTTCCAGAACAAGGTGCACACCATAAATAATCTACTGACCTCTGTGAATACCAATAAACCTGATTACAATCTGCACAATGCAAAGCTACCCATGCATAGCACTTATCATTATCCCTTTTGCAAACATAACAAGGAAGTGAATATAAGTAAGGACCAGTATAAAAGTCTGTTTCTTCAATCCAAAGCAACCAATTCAATGGTGGTGATCGCAAAGCCTCTTCAGCTTTTTTACTATATGAGGCTAACAGCTCAAGGTCTTTCTTTAACACAAGGCGTATCTTATTTCGTAATCGTAGTTCTTGTTCGTTATCCTCCTCAACAACTATATCTTCCTGAGGGTCCCACAACTGTAAAAGTGTTCTAATCATAGAAAATGAATTAGCCATCACTGATATCCTTGTTCAAATGAGACCGTTCCCTTTTTACCTTCTTTTTCTTATCTATCTTCAATCTTGCTGCTCCTGATTTTACTGGTCCTGCCTCTTGCAAACTTAATTTTTGCAACTTGTCAATGCAGCAATATAATGCCCTATCAGGATCCCCTTTGAAGGGTCCTACAATTGAATGCTGTGTTAAAGGCACTAATGTCCTACACCTTATAGAAACTATACGTGATTTACTTTGAACCTTAATTCTATTTACAATACATTGTACTTCCCATCGATAATAAGCAAGAATTTTCTGTTCAGGAGACTCATAAAGATTAAAGATATATATGCGTTTTGCCCCGTTTGTCTCCTTAATTCATCTTGCCAGCTTTTGCCCCATGTGTGCTCGTGTTCACAAGTGTGACACCACAAGTCCCACAATAATGATTGTTCTATCCAAAAAGTTCTTTCACGACCTCCACAACGTAGAGCTATCCAGGCAGCACAATGTGGATTGTGACAGTCAAGGCAATATAGTTTCTCTGGATTTGTTAAGCGAAAAGTTGATAATGAGTCAATGAAACCAATCAACTACTGGACCGTCCGGTAGTGACGTGTCAGTGCTCTGTCCACCGCTTCCGAGTGCCCCTTCAATTGTAACAGTAGTGGTCGTAGGACTAGAAGCAGTTTCTTCCCCAGTCGCTCCCTGTCCTTCTCCGTAAGGCGATCCACCAGAGGCTGCATCAAAAACAGGTTTAGTCCACTTAGCAGGCACCCACAAAGGCCCTGTAGGTGAGGAAACACAAAGATAACCCCGACCCCAATGTAATACTTTTGCAGGTTTTTCCCATAGTCCTGTACTTGGGTTCTTATACTTATCCCAGACCTCTGTTTCCTTAGTATTTTCCTGACCTGACCTCGGATGATGTTTCATTGCAGGAGGGGTATCATCTTCCCCAAAAATGCATAAATGATTAATCACATACAAAACCTTAGCCAAACATGCTTGTGGATCTGCCAAATCTTGATGTTTTTCAATATACTGCTTAAGGGTACCGTTTGCTCTTTCCACTATTGCCTGTCCAGTAGGAGAGTGTGGAATACCTGTCACGTGCTTAACAGACCACTGATTCAAAAATTTCCGAACCCTAGCACTTACATAAGCTGGACCATTATCCGTTTTAATAGTCTTTGGAACTCCCATAACAGCGAAACAACTTAACAGGTGTCTGATAACATGTATAGCTTTCTGTCCTCCCTGAGCCGTAGCCCATATGTAATGACTGTATGTATCTATGGTGACGTGCACATGCTTGACATTACCAAATCTGGCTATATGTGTGTAACATCCATTTGCTATTTCTCATTTTTATTTCTAAACCTCGAGGATTAACCCCGATGCCTAGACCTATCCCACCATTATGATAACTACATGTTGGACATGCTCTGACAATGGCCTTGGCTTCTGACAAACTCAGCTCAAAGTGTTTTGCTAAACCTCTTGCATTTTGATGATATCTACTATGTGCTTCTCTGGCCAATGTGTGCTTGTCAATAGGACAAGAATTATCAATGGGTAGGGTAACCAATTTATCTGCACCTTCATTCCCTTCTCCTAAACCTTCAGACCACTTATGACTCCTAATATGAATCAGAGAATATGCTGCATTTCTCTCTCGTAAAGCCTTCCTTAACTATATCAGTAACTCATACAATCGTTTATTATTCACTTCCTTAATTGCCGCTTCCTTTATTCGTTTGACTACTCCTGCAACATACATAGAGTCTGTGACCACATTTAAAGGCTCCTGTAAGTTGGACACTGCCCATACTTCTGCTAACAATTCCAGGGTTTGTAAGCTATCCCTGTGTGTATTGTTCCTTTACCAATTCATGGGCATGCATAAGACTCTCCCCTCTTAATGGCCATTGCTTAACCATCACCGGGGTATCCGTTTTCCAGGTGAGTGGAATGGGGAAAGTCCAAGCAATGGCAATTACCCCAAAGGGTGCTGATTAGTTAACACCACTCCCAATTGTGTTAAAATGTCCCTTCCAATTAAGCAGGAAACTGTAGGAGGCAGTTGAACAATTGAAAACACAGCAGACACTTGTTGATTCTCAATGCACACAGACAAAGACGGCGACCTGCTTGCCAATGTAAATCCTCCTACTCCTGTGAGCATGTTTGATGAAGGAAATAGGGGCCAATGTTGCGGCCATGCTTCTGGAGAAATGATGCTGGTATCTGCTCCTGTATCCAGTAATCCATAAAGGGTTATGCTTTGATGCCCATAGGTAATTTCAACCTTTTGCTTTGGTCTATTTTGTAAATCCGCAGTTAAAAGTGTAACACCAGTAGAGCCAAAACCTTTTTCATCCCGTGTTTGCCCAGTAAATGATTGTATTCCTGATGTCATTTGTGATAGTGGTACCAATTGTGCAATGCATTGTCCCTTTGTAATTTTAATCGGAGGATAAAGGGTGTAAGCCATGATTTGTATTTCCCCTGTAAAGTCCGCATCGATAACACCAGGCAAAACAAATAATCCCAACATAGTTATAGAGGAACGTCCCAGCAATAATGCTCCACATGTTTGTCCATTTAATATAAGAGGACCCTTTACTCCAGTGGGTATCCTCTCAGGCCGATTCGTCCTTAGCGTGACGTCTACTGCTGCTGATAAATCCAAGCCGAGGCTCCCGGTTGTTGCGGGTTGCAGACAGGAGGTGGCAGCGATGTCACGGCAGCTGCTGGTGTCTCCGATGTCACGGCGGCAACTTGTGTCTGGGCGCGGCCCCCGAGATGCGCGCTCCGCGGATGGTTTCCCGACCGGCGCCTACAAGCCGTAGTGTTGTGGGAGCTGGATCGGCAGTGTTGACACCATACGCCAGTCGCTCGGCACGTTCGGCGTGTGTGTCCTTCGTTGCCGCATCGGTAACACTTGAGGAATGGCTTCGAACCTCCTTGCGTGAATGCCAGTGAGCCACTTCGGAGAGGAGCAAGAGCAGCTAACACCTGATTCTGAGTAGACTCTGCTTGCTTTTGCAACCCCAATCCTAATTCCTTTAAGGCTTCTGCTATAAATGCCTGTGAAGCTGTTGGCATTAATGCCATTCGCTCTAGTGCTTCCTCAATAGTCTAATTTGCCCCTAAAGTAGCTAACACTCTTTGAGTTGCTGGATTGCTATTTTGCAAGGCATACCTGCCAATGTGCATTAAACAATAACTGCTGATGCTGAGTGAATATCAACCGAACTATTCCTCTTAAATCATTAGGACATAAAACCTGAGTATTAAAAAGATAATCTAACATTTGCCTAACAGGTTCACTTTTTACTCCAAACTGACTAACCGTAGAATGTAGCTGAGTTAACAGCTTCCAATCTAAGGGAGTATATTCTGCTATATTATGCGTAAGGTTCCCCTGTGCATCATACTGTGGTGTGTATGTGACTGGACATGCAAGACTAGAAGCTATTTCCACCGCTTCACCATCCCCCATTTGCATTACTTCCTTTGCCAAAGCAGCCCAAGCTTCCCTCCTTTGTTTAGCCATCTCCCCCCATGGATCACGGTGTGCCCCTGGGATGGGATCTGACTCTTTAAGGGTGCTATGCTGCTGGCGCTTCGGTGCAGACACCAAGGTTTCGCACGGGGAAGGCAGTGAAGCAGGGGCTGGCTCACGCGGGGGAATGGGCCCTTCCCCTGCTGAAGCTGTAACCGGAGCCGGCTCGCTGAGGGGAAGCGGCGGAGGCAAAGCTGGCAGCGGAGGCGAAGCTGGCTTGCTCCCACCCCCACCACCCGACCCGCCTGAAGCTGGTGGCGGAGGCAAAGCTGGTTTGCTCTTACCCCCACCATCCGACTCGCCCTCCCCCTCTGACAGGAAAGGTGCAGACAGTTCCACTGCGCCTATAGGAAAATCCTCCACACCACTTTGCTGGGGACTCTTAGGCATAAGTACCTTAGTTACAGAAGGTGCCAAGGGATCATCTTCACGACCATACCCTATATTCCTCTTATGAGCTTCTGTCGCCCTTTCTGCTGCCTTTCTCTCAGAGACCTGCTGAAGTAACATGTTATACACCACCCGCCATACCTTTCCGAATTTCTTTGCTGACTTATCATCGTCTAGCACTGTATCCCACAGTATTTCCCCAAACTTCTTCCACTCTGCTAGCTCATGAACTGTATGAGGGTTAGAAAAGATACCTTTAGCATGGCCATAAGCTAATAACCCTGGTAACTCCTTTTTTAAATCTATCCCTTTTATCCCACGCCGCTCTAAATAGGCGGTAAATAAATCATATGCCGCTTGCCTATCCATACCTATTGATCAGCGCGCGCTGTTGCAGCTCTCCAGGCTCCAGCGGACACGTATTGGCTTGAGTCACCGTTGTGAACCTCAAGGGTGCTTCGAATCCTGCATCGTCCCGGCTGCAAGGACCCAAACCCAACTTCCTCGACCGTGGCGTAATCCCTTTTTCTTTTAATCTGAGAAAAAAGGGCAGAGATTCGGCTTTGCCCGCATTCTCAACCATTTGTCGATGGAAGGGAACCAGGACATCAGTTTGATCATCACAGGCTCAATTTTATTGATCAGTACGGTGGGTTAAATACAGTTAATAATGAGCTTCATACATATTGCAAAAGTTGAGCTCAGGATTGGTCAGTTACATATCAGCACCTACGCCTACTTCTGCATTCCTATGGTTCTACATTTGATACTTTCTACATATTCTTAGGATATATTCAGGACTAATCTCTACTCCCTATCCTCATGTTGCAGCAAGGTCACTGCTGACTTTTCCTTTCAGCTTGCTGACTGCTGACTTTTCTCCTTCAGCTTAACCAGCGGCATTATGTCAGTATGGCCTTTCTCAGCTAACCAATTATTAATAATACTCTCCACACCACGGTGCCACAATGGACCCTTGGTTGGAAGGGGCCTCTCAGTGTCACAATGATCCCTACATTCCATGGAGCCACACTGCATCAGTACAGTCCCCTTGGTTCCATGAGGCCCAGCAATGTCACAGTGCTCTCCATGATTCCATGAGGCCCCACAGTGTCACACTGATCCCTTGGTCTCACACGGCCCCACAGTGTCCCAATGGTCCCTTGGTCTCACATGGCCCCACAGTGTCATAATTGTCCCTTGGTCTCACACGGCTCCACAGTGTCATAATTGTCCCTTGGTCTCACAGGGCCCCACAGTGTCCCAATGGTCCCTTGGTCTCACAGGGCCCCACAGTGTCCCAATGGTCCCTTGGTTCCATGGCCCTGTGCTGCTGCATTCCCCCCTCCCCTTCTCAGGCCGCCCCTGCCAGCTGAGAAATGCTCCCTGGGCTTTGGCCTTGGCCAACAGCCCCTGGGCTCAGCTCCTCTGCAGCTCATCACAAACACTGTCTGCTCCAGGCACTGCTGCTGCCCAACCAGCTCCTGGTTCCTTTAGCAGCAGCCCTGGGAACTGTTTTTGTTCCCTCCGTGGCACAACATCCCTGTTCTCACACTGCCAAAGAAAGCTGTTGGTGCCAAGTGCGGCCAGGATGAACCATTGCTGGGACTGAAGCCCCTCTCTTGGTGCCCTGCAAGCAGCGCTCCAAAAGGAGCCCTTGGAGCTCTCCTGGGCCAGCCACTCCCTCTGAGTGGGGCCTCTCCCAGCCGGGAACTCTCCCGTTTGCAGCACCCAGGCATCCTGAACAACGACGGAGCCTGGGCCGATCCCCCCACTCCTCCAGGCTCAGCCCTTTGCCCTTTGCTGGGGAGATGCCAAAGCATCAGCAGTGACCATTGCCTGCCCTCAGGGGAATTGCTCACAGCTACCTTGCACTGACTCTTTGTGTCTGTGTGCACACAGGAGTGCCTGTGCTTGGGAAATGTGGCAGAAATGCCACAGAACTCTGAGGGGTTGGAGTGCCTTGGATAGCTGAGTCAGTCAGGCCTGTAGCTAAATTAAATCACACGATCTACGTGAAGATAAATGCTGCTAAGAGTTGTTCTTAGTTGCTGAGTTGTTACCTTTAATATAAGTTATAAGATAAGTATTGTAAAGTGTTATTCCTCTGTTAAATTGCAAAGTCATAGGTTTAAGTTAGGTTAAGTGCCGTTAGACTCTGCTCTTTTGCTAAATTGTGAAGTTGAAAATATCAGTTAAGGTTAAGGTATCAGTTAAGTCCTGTTGAGTTTGAGCTCTGTTAAGCTTTTAGGCCGTATTCCTTTGATCCTTGCCCTCACTGTCCTTGTGTCACACACACACACAGAGGGACAGGTCTGGGTTAATTTCTGGTTTGATTGCCTGGATTCTGTTTGGTGTTGCTGTTGCTTTGTTTCCCTGGTGTGCCTGAAGTGTCCAGTCAGGAGCAGAGTGACTCTTGCCAAGGAACTCTGTGCTGCTGTCCCTTAATATTCAATCTGGTTTGTGCTGCTCCCTTGCTGGGGATTTTTTCAACGCTCTCAAGTCCTTGTTCGTACCAGGGTGAAGGAGCCCTGGCCCAGGCTCTGGCCCTGGGGCACACGGGGACGCTGCCGGGGGGTCCCTGTCCCCCTGTGCCACCCCCAGGGCCCCGGCCCCCGTGCCCGTGTCAGGCTCTGGGGTCGATCTCGTGGAACATCCTCTGGGGGAGGCTGCGGGGCCGGGGGACCCGGGGGGACAGGGGACCCCGCTGTGCACGAGCAGGGTTGGACTGCTCTGGGGGAACTGTGAGGGGGGCCGGGGCAGAGTGACCTCCCCGGGATGAAGCAAAGTGAAAATTTTCCAGGGTAGAAATCCATTTTAATTTAGGTGAAATGTACATTTTTGAGTTGAGTCTGTGGTTAGAAATCGTAGTTATTTAGCCAGACTGCAAGGCCTAAGCTCAGTGAAGTTACTTCAGCGAAGGACAGAGATAAAGGGGAGGAGACAGAAGATGATAGAGAGAGACAGGGATGGCTGTAAGGGCAAGTCAGCCTGACCTCGGAATTCTTTCTGATAAAAAGGAGCTAGTGGTAAAAGTCGCACAAAACCTATAAAAATGAATATGTATGAACCCATTGTGAAACTGTATGCATATGTATTGGAGAGGGGGATAAAAGGAGATCTGAAGTTCTCAGAGGTACGCATGCCTTTTTGAGGAGAGTTTTCTCCGCATGTGTCCGGCGCCCTAAATAAACATACCGAGCTTTACAACTTTTATAAAGTTGTGAGGTTTCTTCTTTTCTCTGCAAAACGGGGGACCTCACACTGCCCCTGTGATGTCACACTGCCCCCTGTGAGTTCACACAGCCCATGTGATGTCACACAGCCCATGTGATGTCACACAGCCCCCTGTGATGTCACACAGCCATTGCTGTGATGTCCCACAGCCATCTCTGTGATGTCACACAGCCCCCTGTGATGTCACAGAACCAACTTTATGTCACCTTGTGATGTCATACAGCAGTGCTGTGATGTCACACAAGAGTGATGTCACAAAGTCACCCTGTGATGTCACCATCTGTTCTGTGAGGTCACAGCCTGCTCTATGATGTTCCACAGCCACCAGGTGATGTCACAACTCACTCTCTGATGCCACAGAGCCACCCTCTATGATGGCAGACTCTATGGCCTCACACCCTACTCTGGGGTGTCACAGCCAGCACTGTGATGTCACCACCCACTCAGTGATGTCACAAAACCCTCAAGAACTCACTTCTATTGAAACACTGAAGTTCCTTGTACTTTGAAGAGATCCCTGTCAGGGACACGACTGAGAAAGTGTCCCCAGGCCCCAGGCAGAGCAGAGAACTGGAGGCAGTGATGACAGGTGGGGACAAAGAGAAGCCAGTTCTTGGTGCCCTGGGGCACAGAGGGGTCTGTGCCACCAAGGGCTGTGAGGACACACCTTGTCCTGAGGCCCCGGGGCCTCCTGGCACAGCCCCAGCCAGGCTGGGCACTGTCAGCCCCTTGTCCTGCCCTCAGCATCCCCCCCTAGCCCACATCCCAGTGGCCTCAAGGATCTGCTGGAAGGAGTCCCTGGGGAGCCTTGCTCAGCAATGGCCCTGGGGGCTCCTGAATGCTCCCTGCAGGGACTGCAAGTTTTTCAAAGGACCTTTTTTGGGTTTGGCTTTTGCCTTGGAGTCTCTGAGAGGTTTGTGCAATCATGGCCTCCAATTTTCTGCTGTAATTAGTCCCTGGAGAGGCTGGGCCCTGCCCTATGCTTATCGCACTCTGTTAGATAGTGTAGGGCAGCAGACAGAGGCAGGGGGGCAGGGAGATAAATCAGGTATCCCAGTCACTCAAGCTATAGCCAACAGCCCAGGCTTGAAGCCAGCAGCCAAACCAGATAGTGAGCCTAAGCCAGCATCTAAACCCATGGCTGTTGCTACCAGTACTAGAAGTGGGAAATGCACAGAAAAAACTAATCAACCAGTGGATGATGATGATGATGGTGATACAGGAGAAGAAGCCTTGATGCCTCCTGACATAAAATCAGGAGTCAAAGCAGCAGGTGCAAGATCAGATGCAAATATTGAGTCCTTTTTCCTGAAGGACCTTCGTGGCCAAGGGAAGGATTACACTCAAAGGTCTGATGAATCCATAATTTGTTGGCTGGTCCGTCTCTGGGATGCTGCAGGCAAGGCTACAATTCTGGATGGCACTGAAGCCAAGCTTTTGGGATCCCCGTCACAGGATCCTGTCATCGACCAGGGAATGATGAGCGGGGCTAACCCTCACAGCCTCTGGGAACGGGTCCTAAGAAGTGTAGCACAAAGATACCTGTGCACAGATGATCTCTATATGCAGCAAACCCAGTGGAAAACCATAGAGCAAGGGATTCAATGCTTGAGGGAAATGGCAGTGGCCGAGATTGTCTTCTCAGATGATGGAAACACTGTAAATCCAGACTTGGTACCATGCACATCTCTGATGTGGAGAAAACTTGTACGACTTGGGCCACGAGAATACACTTCTGCGTTAGCAATAATGAAGCAGGATGATGGTGAGGAGACTGTGCTGGATATGGCAAGGAAGCTCCGAGCTTATGCAGGTGCTGTGCATGGCCCAACACATGCCAGAATCGCAGCAGTGGAAACATGTCTGCAAAAATTAGAAGACAAGATGGAGGAGGGTCACAAGAAACTGAGGGAGGAGATTAAAGAAGGCTTTCTCCAAATCTCGGCAGTACTGATCAGAGGTTATGGTACCCAACGCAGACGTTCCCCAGATGGCGAGAGAAGGAACACACCACGAGCTGAGCTGTGGTTCTACCTGCGTGATTGTGGAGAAGACATGGGGAGATGGCACAGAAAACCTACCGCTGCTCTGGCACAATGGGTGTGTGAACTGAAGACTCAGAGAGGAAGTTCCAAAAGGGAAGCAGCTCCAGTGGCCAGTAACCGAACTGTCACTATGATGATAATGACAATATTTTTGATCCCCTTGAAAGACCCTCCAAGGCATATGCCTAGGGAAAGAAGGATAACCAGGCTTATGAGGGCCCTGCCTCGAGCCAAGTAGAGGCTGGGGAAAACCGTGTTCTTTGGATTGTGTGGATTCGTTGGCCTGGCACATCTGAACCGCAAGTATACAAAGCTTAGGTTGACACTGGTACGCAATGTACATTAATCCCATCGAGACATGTGGGGACAGAGTCTGTTTCTATTGCTGGTGTGACAGGGGGATCACAGGATTTTACTTTGGTGGAAGCTGAGGTGAGCCTGACTGGAAATGAGTGGAAGAAACACTCTATTGTGACTGGCCCAGAGGCCCCATGCATTTTAGGCACAGACTTCCCCCGAAGTGGGTATTTCAAAGACCCAAAGGGACTCAGATGGGCATTTGGAATAGCTGCTGTAGAGACAGAGGGTGTCAAGCAGGTGAACAGCTTGCCTGGACTGTCAGAAAGCCCATCTGCAGTAGGTCTCCTGAAGGTGGAAGAGCAACGAGTACCAATTGCCACCTCAACAGTGCACCGCCGACAGTACCGAACGAATCGAGATGCTGTGATCCCCATGCACAAAATGATCCGTGAGCTGGAGAGCCAAGGGGTGCTCAGCAAGACCCACTCACCCTTCAACAGCCCCATTTGGCCTGTGTGTAAACCTGAAGGAGAATGGAGATTGACAGTGGACTATCGTGCATTGAATGAAGTGACTCCAGCCCTGAGCGCTGCTGTGCCGGACAGGCTGGAACTCCCGTACGAGCTGGAGTCCAAGGCAGCAAGGTGGTACGCCACTATGGACATTGCCAATGCATTTTTCTCCATTCCCCTGGCAGCAGAATGCAGGCCTCAGTTTGCCTTCACCTGGAGAGGCGTGCAGTACACCTGGAACCAATTGCCCCAGGGGTGGAAGCACAGCCCCACCATCCGCCATGGACTGATCCAGGCTGCACTGGAAAAGGGTGAGGCTCCAGAACACCTGCAATGTATTGATGACATCATTGTGTGGGGGAAGACAGCAGCAGATGTGTTCGAGAAAGGGGAGAAAATCATCCAGATTCTCCACAAAAGCTGGCTTTGCCATCAAGAAGAGCAAAGTCAAGGGACCTGCCTGTGAGACCCAGTTTCTAAGAGTGAAGTGGCAAGACGGATGGTGTCAGATTCCCACCAATGTCATCAACAAGATTACAGCAATGTCTCCACCATCCAGCAAGAAAGAAACACAAGCTTTCCTAGGTGCCATAGGTTTTTGGAGGATGCACATTCCCGAATACAGTCGGATCGTGAGCCCTCTCTACCTGGTCACCCATAGGAAGAACACTTTCCACTGGGGCCCTGAGCAGCAACAGGCCTTTGCACAGATCAAGCAGGAGATCGCTCATGGAGTGGCCCTTGGCCCAGTCAGGACAGGACCAGAGGTGAAGAACGTGCTCTACTTTGCAGCCGGGAACCATGGCTTGTCCTGGAGCCTTTGGCAGAAGGTGCCTGGGGAGACTCAAAGCCGACCACTGGGATTTTGGAGTCGAAGCTACAGAGGCTCTGAAGCCAACTACACTCCCACAGAGAAGGAAATCTTGGCTGCCTATGAAGGAGTCCAGGCTGCCTCAGAGGTAATAGGCCCTGAAGCACAACTCCTCCTGGCACCCCGACTACCAGTACTGGGGTGGATGTCCAAAGCAAAAGTTCCCTCTACGCACCATGCAACCAGTGCTACATGGAGCAAATGCATTGCTGTTATCACACAGCGCGCCCGTATTGGAAACCTGAATCGCCCTGGGATTCTGGAAATAATTACAAACTGGCCAGAGGGTGAAAACTTTGGTCTCTCTGATGGAAGGGAACAAGAAGCGACACGGGCTGAGGAAGCTCCACGATCCAACCAACTGCCAGCAGAAGATCCACGATACGCTCTCTTTACTGATGGTTCGTGCCGCATTGTGGGAATGAACCGGAAGTGGAAAGCAGCCGCATGGAGCCCCACACGACAGGTGGCAGAGGCCACTGAAGGAGAAGGTGGATCAAGCCAACTTGCTGAACTCAAAGCTGTTCAACTGGCCCTGGACATTGCTGAGAGAGAGAAGTGGCCAAAGCTCTACCTCTACACTGATTCATGGATGGCAGCCAATGCTCTGTGGGGATGGCCGGAGAGGTGGAAACAGGCTAACTGGCAGCGTCGAGGAAAACCAATTTGGGCTGCTGAAGAGTGGAAAGACATTGCTCCCAGGGTAGGGAGGCTACCTGTGAAAGTCCGCCATGTGGATGCTCACGTTCCCAAGAGTAGGGCCAATGAGGAGCACCAAAACAATGAGCAAGTAGACCAGGCTGCAAAGATAGAGGTGTCAAAGATAGACTTAGATTGGCAACATAAAAGAGAGTTATTCCTAGCTCAATGGGCCCACGATGCCTCAGGCCATCAGGGCAGGGATGCCACCTATAAGTGGGCACGAGGCCAAGGGGTGGATTTAACCATGGACCGTATTGCTGAGGTTATCCATGACTGTGAGACGTGTGCTGCCATCAAGCAGGCCAAGGGAGTGAAGCCCCTCTGGTATGGTGGGCGGTGGTCCAAGTACAAGTATGGGGAGGCCTGGCAGATTGACTCCATCACACTGCCCCAGACACGCCAGGGCAAGCGCTACGTGCTGACCATGGTGGAAGCCACCACGGGATGGTTGGAAACCTACCCTGTGTCTCATGCTACAGCCTGGAACACCATCCTGGGCCTGGAAAAGCAAGTTCTGTGGAGACATGGCACCCCTGAGAGGATTGAGTCAGACAATGGGACTCATTTCAAGAACAGCCTTATCAACACCTGGGCTAGGGAACATGGCATTGAGGGGGTGTACCATATCCCCTACCATGCACCAGCTGCAGGAAAAGGAGAGAGGTACAACGGACTGTTAAAACCCACATTGAAAGCATTAGGTGGGGGATCTTTCAAAAACTGGGAGCAGCATCTGGCAAAAGCTACCTGGTTAGTTCACACCCGAGGCTCTACTAACCGAGTGGGCCCTGCCCAATCTGAGCCTTTGCAGAGAGTAGATGGAGACAAACTCCCAGTGGTACATGTCAAAGGTTTATTAGGGAAGACAGTTTGGAGTAATCCTGCCTCGAATACAGACAAACCCATTCGTGGGGTTGTTTTTGCTCAGGGACCAAGTTGCACATGGTGGATAATGCAAAAAGATGGAAGAACACGATGTGTACCTCAGGGAGATCTGAATGTTGGATAAAACCTCTGTAAATATCACTGTTTGCTGAATGTTATTACCATTGTCTGTGTATAGCTGTATAATGGATGTTTCATGTATGTACTTGTAGAGTTAGAGTTTATATTAGTTTTAGTAGTGAGCAGATGATATGGGGATAAGGAGTGGAATGTCCTGGGTTGACCATATGATGCTTTTATCCCCAGTCGTCTCATTCTGTTTATGTTGAATAATAAGTTTTGTACCTTTAAGAGTGTTCCAGAGAGTGAAGGGGGAGAGAAGAAGCGCGCAGTTTGTTTTCATACACTGCACTCCACTCCCCCACATTCCTGCTCCTGGACTGCTGTTGTCTGCGGACAGACAGTGGGACAAAGCTCTTCTTTGGCTTTTTAGTTAGTGTTAGCTAGCTGAGGCAAAGAAGTTCCCTGGACTATGTATTTTCTTTTCTTTGGACCTCTTGAAACCTGCTCTGGACTGAACACCCAGGAGAGCACCTGCAGCTGCACCTGTGGCCCACCGGGCCGGGCCTGGCCTGAGACAATTCCAGCACTGGAGGGACTGATCAGAGACTGAGTGAGCTGCAACCCAGGGACGGGCTTTTCTCAGTTTGTCATCTCTTTTCGAGTGGCAAGGGGTCTCATTGTTTGATATTGTTTTGGTTTTATTGTTTAACAAACAGGTTGTTTTCCACCTTTCTCCAGGGAGGTATTTTTTCCTGCTGGACCAGTTGGAGTGAGGGGCCAATTGGATCTGCTTTTTTCCCACCGGAGCTGCTTCGGGGCATTCTTCCCCAAATTTGGTGTAAACCTGGACAGGGCTCTGGCTGCCTCCTCCTGTCCAGTCCTGAAATGCCTCCATCGAGTTGCCGGGCAATCCAGACTGGTTCTCATCTCCTTTGGTGGCTGGGGTTTGAATTTAGGTGGGTGGAGCTCATCTCTGGAAAATAAATAACTATCAACAGGGACCTGCATTTGGAGGGAGGGAGGGAGGGAGGGACACCTGCACCAGCAGCTCCTGGCCAGGATGCAGCCCCTGGCTGGGTGCTGGCTCGTTGAACTGAGAAATGCTTTGATCCAGCCCTTCCCAATCCAGGCTGGGGCAGGTCTGTTCTAAAGGCAGCCCAGGGATGGCACTGAGGTGCTGCAGCAGCTGCAACTGCTCGCATTGAGCAATTACAGAGGACAGGCATTTACACCTGGTGGGGATGCAAAAAGCACAGTGGGAGAGGAAAAGACAGAGAAGGCAGCAAAAAGGTGAGATTTGAGACACCGAGGGGCAGACCCAGCCAGTGCCCAGCCAGCACAGCCCACCCAGTGCCCAAGGCCAGAAACTCTGCAGCTCCACCAGGGATTTATCAGGAATGTTCCCCTGACACCGCTGGGGGCTTGGTTGACATTTTACAACACTCCCAGGTGACTCAGGTCGCATTCCCCGTCCACCCATCCATCCATCCATCCATCCATCCATCCATCCATCCATCCATCCATCCATCCATCCATCCATCCATCCATCCATCCATCCATCCTTCCATCCATCCATCCATCCATCCATCCATCCATCCATCCATCCATCCATCCATCCATCCATCCATCCATCCATCCATCCATCCATCCATCCATCCTTCCATGCATACATACACAGGCTGTGGTGCTGGGATCCTGCCAAGCTCTGCCAGCCTTGGGCTTGGGGAGATTTCTGCCAGCCGTCCTGAGCTCCGTAATTGTGCTCTCTGTTCCAGGAAGCAAGCAAGAAAGAGTTTAAAAAACCCAAAACAAACCACAACAGAGAAACCTAAAAAACCTTCAACAGCTCAACCCTGCTCAAGTTATTTCTTTAGGGACAGCTACCACTCTCCAGCTGAAATGCTGGGCTTTTGGGGAAAAAGAAAATTACATGTTCACCTCCAAATTGAAAAGGATTAAGGTAAGAGAACCTTTCAAACTAAAAATTACTGTCCGAAATCTTTCATCTTTGCAAGAAATCTCTAGGTAAGACCAGCCTGACAGTTAAACAACTGGTTCTTCTGGTGGGGAGAAACCCTCCTCTTTAAGGGAAGCAGCCTGATAGTTAAAAGCAACTGTTTGGTCAAACTTCAGGCTCCCTGGCACAGCCTGCATTGCCTTTCCTTCCTGTTCACTGATTTACAGGCAGTGCCACGATGGCCCGGGTTCAGATGTTTGGTGCCATCCAGGGAATTTGGCATTGCCATTTCCATATGTTTTAATCGAAGTTTCAGTCCTTGCAACCACTCTTCAAATGCCAGCTTTCCTTTCTTTTACAGAAAGCTCAAGGTTCCCAGAGGACTTCTGACATCCTCTCTTGCGCTCAGAGAGATGACATTGTCAAACAGATGTTTCCAAAGTTCACAGCATTTGAAAGAAAAATGACCTGAAATCCCCCTGGATTCCAGCTTAGCCCAACTCCATTCTGTGTCAGACACTGAGATTGCCACCTCTAAGGCAGGAGCTGTTTGTGCCCCCATCCCTCCTGTCCTTCTCCCCAGCAGCCTGTGCCTGTTTTCCCCGGCAGAATCCCTGTCCCCGTGCACCCTGCCAGGAGCAGCTGCACACAGGCTCACAGCTCCCCTTGCCCTCACCAGGGGGTTCCTCTCATCCCCAAACACGCCGATGAGAACGTCGGTGCGATGAGTGCCCAGGGCCTGCACTGCCACCACAACTGGGATCTCTGCTGTGCTCTGGGGCTGCACAATCCCACAGGGCTTGGGGCTGGAGTAGAGCACAGCAGAGTCCTCCTGGCGCTTCTGGAAGGGACACAATGAAACGCACATTCAGAGGGACCTCTCAAGAAACTTTATGCTCCTTAACATCCACCACAACAGCAACTTACACACACCTTTAAAGCTCCCCAGGACAAAGGTCAAAGGCACAAACAAGATGCAAGAATTGTAGGCTTAGCACTCCCAGGGGATCCTGCAAGGAGGCTGCCAGCACAGGCACTGGTGTCTGTGGGTGCAGCAGCTTTTCACAACCCTCTAAGATCTCCCACAGGAAAACACCCTGAGGACTAGAGCATCAACTGGTTCCTCAGGAGCTTAAACTGCCTCCTCAAGTTTACAGTTGGGTAGGATCCTGTTCTCAGCAGATCTTTAAGACTGAATAGAAACCAGCAAGGTCTTATCCAAACCCTTTGTTCCCCTAATAATCTCCTCAGGAAGATTTGACAGGAGGAGGTGGATGTGGTGCCAAACCTGGGGAATAAGCCCGTAGCAGCCAGGAAGGTGGCTGGGATTCCTAATGAGGATCTTCCTCCCATAGGGCACCTTCAGGTGGCACTCATCACACAGCAGCACTGGGGAGGACACTTGGAGCTCAGGAACGAGACACCTGGGCAAAGAGATGAGCCCAGGACAATCAGAGATCCTGAGAGAATGGAGAATGCCTACCCGCAAAGATTGTGAAATGGAGCAGAACACATTGGTCACTGTCAAATGCACACTGAAGAGCCCTACAGGGATAAATTGCCTTCTACCTCTTCCCACTCCAACATGTCTTGTCAAGGAGGGGCAAACCCTGAGAGGCAGCACCCAGAGGCTGCCAAGTGCCCCAGGCAGAGCACTTTGCCCCACAGCTGCCTCAGCCCCTCCTTTACCCAAGAAGGCTTGCAAGGACTCCTGCAACAGTGCCAGTGACCCACGAGCTCTGGGGAAGCCTTCCCAACAAGGATCAGTGCTCCCTAAGGCTCAAGGAACACACAGCTCCAGTGTCTCAGTAAAAATGACTCCCTTCTCTGCCATGGTGCTGTTGCCCTGCCTGAGAACTCAGCTCTTTGCCCCAGCCCTGGAGGGCACGAGACAGCAGCTGCCCCACAGAGGGGCTGATCAGCCCCTGCCAGGCCCTGCAGCTCCCTGGCTCCTTCACTGCACAGCTCCAGGCACTGCCTGGCCCCAGCTCCACCTGCTGTACACAGTGGCAGCCCAGGCACTGCCTGCATGGCTCTGCCTGGCACAGGGAACAGCACCAGGGAGCTGCATCCCTCTGGGCATCACACTGACACCCACAGCAGCACAGCAGCATGGAATTCTGCTGCAGCAACAACGACTTTTGCTCTCAACTCTGACAACATTAAAGCTCAAAATGGGAAGCTGAGGGAAGGACAACAACTGCAGCTGACCTGCCACATCAAGGGCTGCTTTCCCCTTGTCAGACCTTGCCCTCCCCACTCTTGCTGGGAGCCACTTCCCCCCTGCCATGTGCCCTCATGGACAGAGCCAGGGCCTGACTCTCAGCAGCTGCTTGGTGTGGCCCAAACCAGTGCACGGTGCTCACAGCCAGCACAACTCCACCTCTTGCAGCCAGAAGGAGAGGAGCCCGTCAGGAAATTTGTTCCACCTCAAGCACCAAAAACAAGGCCAATCAATGATATCATTCCTGGTGCCTTTAGAATGGGCCCAGGACCGTGCTGGGCTGGGAGCAAACGTGCTTTTCACTACAGGCTGCTGCCCAAGCACTGCTGTTCTCGTGTCCAGCTGGCACAACATGAGGGCATTCAGCAGCACTTCTCCTTGGCAGCTGCAGCCAGCACAGCCTGGGCAAGGCAGTGCCTGGGGGAGGCCAGGCAAGGGCTGGTACCTGGCTGTGATGATCAGGGCTGCCACTCCCTTGCCAACACCCTCCAGGTCCACCAGCAATCTCCGGTAGAACTCCATCACCGTGTTGGAACACAGGGTCACCTGGTGGAAGAGAAGAACAGTCAATGCTTCCTTCCAAAAGCTCATTACCCACGGGTGATATCCTCCAGTTCCTGAGGGAGGATTTGCCCTTCATTCTTCTGCTGCTCCATGTGTAGAGCACAGTCTCAGAGTAACAAAAGCCTTCTGGCAATACCACATTTGTTAAACACACCTTGCTATCAGGGCACAGGTCAGCTACATTAAAACATTAGACTACAGCTCCATGCACCACTGCATTCAAATGAAGGGGCCAATTTCTCATCTGACTACAAAGACATCCATGCAGAGGAAATCTGACTTGACCACAACGAGTTCAGCTTTACAGCAGGAGGCTGAGGGCAAAGTGTGGCCCAGCAGATGCTGGGCAGTTCATGGCTGCCCTGGGACCCCGAGCCCGGGCTGGCTCTGAGAACTCCGGCCCCACGCCAGGAGTGGGGAACTGCCCCAGGCTGGGCATTGACCACAGGCAGAACCCTCAGAACTGCCCCAGGGTGGGCATTGACCACAGGCAGAACCCTCAGAACTGCCCCAGGGTGGGCATTGACCACAGGCAGAACCCTCAGAACTGCCCCAGGGTGGGCACTGACCACAGGCAGAACCCTCAGAACTGCCCCAGGCTGGGCAATGACCACAGGCAGAACCCTCAGAACTGCCCCAGGGAGGGCACTGACCACAGGCAGAACCCTCAGAATGGCCCCAGGGTGGGCACTGACCACAGGCAGAACCCTCAGAGCCTCTTGCTCTACACTGCAAGAGACAAGCCACCAACGGGACCAGGCAGAGGAGAAAGGAGGAGGATCTGTGTCTTGAAATTACACAAGAAAGGGTTTATTCCAAGCAAAAGGATCAGAGCCAAAAGAGCCCTGGATACTCCTGTGCAAGGGCTTTTGTACAGACACAAATAAGGACGTGGATACAAACAGCAAACCAAAAGGGAATCCTCAGGGGAGCACTGAGGGGATTACATCAAGTGTCTGGGGCCACTTTGGGTAGGAGGGTGGGGAGGATGGCTCACTTGGGCCAATGGGGCCTCCAGGAACAGGGGAATTCCAAAGGGGCGTTGCAGACAGGGATTGGCTCCAGGTTAAATTGGCAAAGAAAGTTGGGGAACAAAAGGGGCTGGGTTTGACAGGCAGGGAAAGAGCTGGAACAAGGGGCAGGGAATGGCATGAGGGACAGCTTTGAGGGAGGGTAAAACCCAGGGGTAAACTAACTCGGGGACAACACGGGGTACAACAGAACAAACCACTTAACAAGGAATCAATACAATAAATTTGAACCGCTACACATGGCTGCAGATTTTTTTGTCTCCACTGGAGCTTCCTGCAGTGAACACAAATCATTCTGCTCCCCAGGAGGGGGGAAATGACACCAGGAAGAAAAGCTCACTGCTTTATACAATGACATCTCTCTAACAGACACCTTCTGCCCTCATCCTTGCTCTGCCCCGTTGCAATCAAATCCATCGCTCTCAAAAACACAAGAATGGTTTCACGCCTTGACCATAAGGTCTGTGAGCTCAGCATATGATTTTGGAAAGCAAACAGTGCTCCTTGAGGAACATCGCAACTAAGCCAGCCAGCAGAGGCCTCCCAGCAGTGCAGATCTCTCCGTGCCAGGATGCTCCAAGCTGGCACCAGAGCTAAAGCCCTCCCACCCTGCAGTGCAGCTCCAGCCCTGGTGCTGCAGCGGCTGTGGCCGGGCTCTTCCCGTACCTCGATGTCCTGGTGTCCCTGGGGGAGGATGGTGCCTCTGTTGGGATTGATGGTGAACTCCCTGGGCTCCACATGGAAATGGATTCCCTTGCTCCAGGCCGGGTCGCTGTCCCTGCGGATCTGATCCACGCTGTCCACAGCCGGCTGCGTGCCATCGTCCGACATGCGGAGCTGGAACGTCAGGGGCACCGCGGAGCTGTTGGTGAGGCGGCAGCGCTGCGTGTAGGGAAAGCCTGGGCAAGGACACAAACAGCCATCGAGGCACCCAGCAGGGCATGATCATGGGGGCAAGATCCTGGCAGGATCAAAGTGGGATTGGAGTTGAGCTCTTTATGATCTGAACTACAGCTCACCCAGAAGCTGCGTGAGGAATTAATCGTCACTTAGTTCCCTTTGACACAGATTCCAGACTGCAGCCTTGAAAATGCCCACTCCTAGCCCTGCTGAACACTGCAAGCTTCTCTCTTTGTGATGGGGACGAGCTCCCTCACCTGCCCCAAACCAGCACCAGTTCTCTCTCAGTGATGAGTGTGCACCCAGACCCAGCATTTACTCTGAGAATTCAAGCTGTCCAATTCCCTGCTCAGCCTGCCAACACTCCCACCTTTTTCAACACATATAAAGAGTGAGTTGTCAGTGAGAAGAAGCTACAGCAAAAGAAAGTGAGGATGGGATCAGGAACTAGAACGTGATGCAAAGCACCCTAATGCAGCTTCTCTCTGCAGGATCCTTAAGGCATCTCTTGCTTTGGGCCAAACAGACTGAGCATGTGACAGCTCAGAGCCCAGTCAGCTGGAGGCACAGCCCAGCCTTGCTTTGAGATTAGCAATCAGGAACCAGGTCCCACCTCACCCACACACAGGGACATCACAGCCGTGCTGCTCACTGAGAGTGCTGCCTGCAAGGGTTTACCCCACTTTGGCTCTGAGATTTGCTTTCCATCCTGCAAAGCCAGAGATACAGCCACTCATGGAGGGCATGTCCTGCAGAGCGCGCAGAGCAGCCACAGCCTGCTCTGCACTGCACATCTGGCTGGGCTGGCCAGCTCTGTGGGGAGGAGACTTCTCCCCAGGCCTGCTCACCAAGAGTCCCTGGGACACAGATGGGGAGGAAAAACAACTGCAGCTGCAGCCCAGAGCTTCTCTGTGCCCATCCAAGTGACCACTGCCAGCTCCAGCAGGGACTCCAGCAGGGAGGCAAGAGAGGCACACAAAGGACAAACCCAGATGTCAAAACCTCCAACGACACTGAGGCCAGCACAGGCAGACAACAGTCAACAGTTACAAAGAAGCAAAGATACAACAGCTGCCTTCAGCCGAAGAGCCCTTAGGCATGAAATTGGATTCAGCAGGATCGGTCTCCTGCTTCAGACCCATATTTCCATCTGTTGCCTTTCTTGTTTCATTCCTTCCAAAGTCAACTTGACAAGCGCCTCCGTGGTGATGCAGGCTGGGGAAGAAGCAGCTCAAGAAAGGCAATGAGTTTCCTTCAGAAGTTCATGAACTTCATTGTTGTGGCTTTAGGCTTGGCCGTGAACGTTGCCCTGGCTCTGGGAAGGGGGACAGGGGTTCTGGGGGGTTTTGGGCGGTTTTGGCCCTGGGCTGGGCTTTTCCCTTGGGGGTTTTTGGGAGTTGTGGCGTGATGCCGTGGGCGGCTGTGCAGTGGGAGCTGAGGCTGGGCAGGGAGCGGAGCTTCCCTTCCTCCCGCTCGGGGCTCGCAGCTCGGCCGCTGCTGCTGCGGGAGGGTTTGTGCTTGGCCCGGGGCTGCCCTGGCTGCAGCTCAGCGCTGGCACCGACCCTGCCTGCCTGCCCCGCTGCTGCTGCTGCTGCTGCTGGGCACTGCCCGCATTCCCCTGCCCTCTGGGGCTCTGCAAAAGGAGCATTTCCTCCTTCCCTTCCCTTCCCGCACCGGCTGGGGGGGATCCCTGCCCTGCCAGAGCCCACAGCTCCTCCTGCTGTCACCAGACCTCCACCAAAGGGGAAAAACAGGACTTGGCATCTGGGAAATGTCTGTTCTTGCCTTCTTGTCTGTGCTCTCCTGAGACAGTCTAGCAAAGAACTGGTATTCCTTTTCCCACAGTTTTGCCTGCGAGCCCTGTCATTTCAAAGGGATAATCATTTGGAGGGAGGGGCTCATCTTTCCATTGCAGCAAGATTCCCACCTTCCTTGGCAGACATCTGTCTTTTAAAGCAGCACAGAGACACCAGAAAATTCTGCCTTTCTATTCCTTGCTTCCATTGGATCTCACAATGGCAAGATGCCCCCTGAGGCAGCAGCAGCAGCAGCAGCAGCAGCAGCCCTGCAGTTCACAGCCTGAAGAGGCTGCTGGGGCAGAGCAGGAATGAGGGATGCTTTTCTGTTGGAAGGCACAGATCCCTGAGGCTGTGTCCCAGCCCAGGGAACACTCACCAAAGGAGATGTCCCCGAAGTCGAGCTCAGCGAGGTCGAAGTGTAAACTCGGTGCAGTGACGCTGCCCCTGCAGGCCGAGGACAGAGCAGGCAATGGCTCGGTTAAAGGCATTGCACAGGTCCGGCTGTCGTGGCTCGGGGGCACAAAACCCGGGCTCAAGGCACCCTGGGTTTCCAACCAACACAGCCCCGTGTGCTCATCACAGGGCCCTGGGCACAGGAGGCAGCTCCAGCCAAGGGGCAGCAGCCAACAGCCCCTGATGGGCTCTGGGCACAGGGCAGGCAGGAGAAGCCCCCGGGTTGCTGGGAGTCCCATGAAGGACCCTGAACACACACCCAGACATGGCTCCGTGCCTCAGTTTCCCCATCTGCAATGGCATGGACATCAAGGTGTCCCCAGTAACTTCTGTAAGCAGCCCTTCCAGCCACAGCTTCCCTGCTTTGCTCCTTCTGAGCTGCAACTGCTGTTCCCATGGAGGAGCTTTCTCAAGAGAGTTTGACCCACACAATCATTACAGACACTGTTCTGAGACACGAATCCAGGGCATTCCCAAACATCCTCTGAAAAGAGCAGCAACAGTTCTACCCAGGGCACAGATGAATCCTAGGGAAAAGGACCAGCTTGTCAGCAGTGCACCAGCTGGCACAGCCAAGAGCAAGAGCTTCAACAACCAAACTTGGCTGTCCTGAATCTAGCACAGCACCTCACCTGCCCTTGAACTCAGCAGACACACTCCAAAAGCCACCAACATCCACTGAAATCAGCACTTGAAGCTGCACAACATTCACCAGTTGATTTCATGGTTGATGCCAATCAGTGCCCACTCTGCCTTTTGGTTCAAAATCAAGGACCAGTGAGCTGTGTCCTCTATTGTACTCACAGGACTGCCCCTGGCTCTGCTCTGCACATCTCAACAAGAGACACCTGCCCCTGCTCAAGGAGAAAGCTGCTTATGCAGAAACACCCCATGGCCATTTTGGGGGAGGGACAGAGGAGAATCAATTATTTGATGGTGAAAGGTTCCCTCTTGATTTCCAAATGAAAAAAGCAGCACTTTTCCTCCAAAAACAAAGGCAGCATCATTGTTTCTCCACTATGGGCGCACCTGCTCACCACTTTTCTCTTGCTAAGGAATAACTCCCTTGTTCTTCTTTACCCATCTCCCTTATCTCTTTGCTATCATCCAGTGCAGATTGCTTTCATTTCTTCACTGCCTTGAGCCAGTGCCGCCCAGGAGCAGCAGCCCAGCTCCAAAGCTGCAGAGCAGCCAGCATCAGCTCTCCTGCTTCCACTCCATTATCCTGCAGCACATGGCTCAGGCTGGCAGGGACAAGGCCTCACGCTGCTGTGGTGCTGAGCCCTGAGCTCTGCCTCCCCTATGATCCGCCCTTCTCCCTGTGCCTGGGCCAGGATTGTCTCTTGCCATGGCACCAGCCCACGGGACAGTGCCCAAGTCCTTGGCACAGTTCCTGACTCCCACATCAGCGCTTTGCTGGCTGTGCAGAGGAGGCACCAGAGCCCTCTGTGCACAGGAGCTGGGGGCACAGCTTGTGCCCCACAGCATGGCCATGAGAGGTGAGCTGAGGCTGCTGCTGCCCATCTGGCATGGATTATTCACACAAGGTTTTACAAACACTGCTGCAGCTGCAGAATCAGCCAGGCTGGCCCATCTGCAAAGCCCTGAGGGCCTTGCTGGGTGTTCAGGTGGGACATCCCAGAGCAGCTGCTGCCCAAAGCTGATCCATCCCACTGCCTGCCATGGCCCAAGGCACAGGGAGATCCCTGCAGGGAGGAGTCATTCCGGCTCCCGGCTACCACACAGGGCAGCAGGCAGCCCTGACAGTGCTGAGGAAGCATTTCAGAAGCTGCTTGTGCTCAGCAGGGTGCAAGCCAGCTCCCAACATGTTCCAGCAGCCTCCAGGAAATCTGGGACACAGAAAGCTCCAAGGCCACTGAAAGCAAGAGCAGATGCCTTCCATCCTGCTCACTTCCAGCCAGGCTGCAGGGCAGCAGATCCGGTGCTTGGTTCCTTCTGTAGCTCTTTCCCAACTCCGCTCTCACCCAAAGGTGTTTGCACAGGGACAGATGAGCTGCCTCACCTCTGGGTGCCCAGCTGGTACCGAGCTGCCCGGGCACCGACATTGCGCACCAGCAGAGTCTGCTGGGTGCTGACCTTGACCGGACACTTGGAGAAGTCCAGCTGGGCAGGGAAGTCCAGCACAGCTCGGGCACCAATGGCCCGAATTGGCACAACGATCCTTTCCCTTCCAGTGAGGCACACCAGCTCGTGGCAATAATCCTGCAGGAAAAGAAACTGGCTCAGCACAGCACATTTAGTGCCATCCCCATGGCAGAAGAAAAACCATTTCCTATACCCCTCCAAGGGCATCAATTTACCTATTGCACCCTCAAATGAACACTAAGTTCTACTACTATGTCACATTTTAAAGGCACCAGCGCACTTTGCAAAATCTGTCTCAGTGGAATTCAGCTCTTGTGTCACTTGGCTCATACAGATAACAGCCCTAGGCCACCATCATTTTTACTCTAAACTTTAATGATGCTAAAGAATTCCTAAGCCCCTTCTAAGCAACATGGAGCTGGGGAACACAGGACATTGCTCTTTAGGCTTCTATATTCCCACTGTCTGAGAATAGGACAAAGTGTTCAACTGACTCGAAGCAGCAAAAGGAAGAGGAGAAAACAGCTGCACCCAAAGACATCCTGCACCTCTGGCCTGGTGCAGAAACATCAGTTGGCTCACAACTCCCCTCTAACTTTGCCTGTCCAACCAAGTCAGGAGAAGAACGGTGCTAAGAGGTAGCAGGATGCTGTTGGAAAGGGCCTCTCTTTGTTTCCCTGCAAGCTTCCTCCCTTCCATGCCATGCCCTCAACCCTTCTGTATGAACAAGCCTCCAGATCAGAACATGAACCCTCCAGATCCCAGCACTGAGATCAGACTTGCCAGGGCCTCAGCACTGCTGTTCAAACCTCCCCGCAAAAGCACCTTTGGCACGGAATGGGTGCCAGCTGACAGAGCAAGCACAGGGACAGGCATGAAGACAGAGCCCCAGCAGTGTCACTGCCACGGGCTCTGGGCTCACAGCTCTGCCTGCAGCTTGTACCTGCCCTACACCAGCTCCTTCAGGCAGGTGTCCTAGTGCCCTGCAGCTCAGCAACCTCCTGCTGACCAAGGGCACCCAGGGCCCAGCGTGCCTGTGCCAGGCCGGGCTCACGGGCACAGCACATCCTCTGCCCTGGCCCTGCAGCTGTGCCATGCTCACTTGTGCTCTGGGACAGCACAGCTGCAAGGCTGCACAACAGAGGGGGTGAAAAAGCACCGGCTTTGCTCCAGCCCAGGGGCAGGCAGGGAAGCTGTTGGCAGTCCAGGAAGGAGGAAAGCTCTCTGACCTCTTTGTTCCTCTGGTGTTTTCCATCAGAATGAAACCCCTTCCACTGGACCTAGAGATGGCCCAACATCTATCAACAGCCCTCTGTCATTTTCATCCTCTTTCCCGTGCACCTTCCCTTGGCAATGCTCAGCAATGTGCAGGGAGGGGAGCAGAGCCTGTCAGGCCTGGTTGCAGTGCCTGCCAGCAGTGCCAAGGTGTGACTGGCTGCAGGCTGCCTGCCCACGCCTGGAGCCCAGCTCACAGCATGCAATGGGCTGCAGCCAGAGTGCAGGCAAAACAATGGCTGTGGAGATCATTGTGTGCTTTGGCTCCTCCAGCCTCACCTTGTTCTTGCTGGGGGTGAAGCGGATGCGCACAGGGACAGAGGCGCCCGGCGGCACGGCACGGTACGCATCGCTGGAGCTCACCAGCTGGAAGTAAGGGGAGCTCTCCATGGAGACCTTCACCACGTGAAGAAACTGCAGCAAAGACATGAAATTATGATTTTGCCACTTGTGGAAACAGGACGAGAGGAGACCTGTCCATGGCCTGCTAACATCCCTCCCCTGCCCCTTTTCCAAAGCACTTTCAGCTGAGCAGGCACAGGCACATCATTCACAAGGCTGAACTTGAATCCCTTCTCTCTGGCTCCAGCATTTTGGCCAGGGGCAGTAGGGCAGTGCCTGCTGGGAAGGAAGGGCCGAGCAGGTCAGCACCAGCAGCATGGAGACACAGCACCTGAACCAAGTCACCTGCATATTCAACAAGGCCAAAAAACCTGCTGGCTTCTGCCTGCACACAGCCATGAAGTGGTCATGTTCCAGAGGGGGAATGTGCTACCTAAAAGCAAACCAGCCCATTTCTGTGGGGGAAGGAAGAAATTCCCTTCTAGCAGATCAGCTTTGGGTAGGGACCTTCTGGGGATACAGTCAGGCAGGCAGAGCAGCAAGACAGGAGACCAAACACTGTGGTCTTACTGGGAATAAAAGCAAACCTGAAAAGCAAAAGAAGGAATGAACACAGCAAGACAATCCCTAAAACAAGGAGATGGCAAAGAGAATTTAAATGGGCAGTAAAGCAGCAAGCAAGAATCATAAAACCATGAGAGCAACCAGCTTGCCAAAAGTGACAGAAACACAGACAGGCGGTGTCTATTGACCTTGGGGCTTCAGAGGCATTTTCTGCCTGGAGAAACAGGACCAGCACTGACTGACAGTGTGGTTCCAGTATGAAAAGCCAATCTTGGCTCTCCAGGGCTTCCTGCTGCCTGTGCAGGCAAGCTGGGCTGCTGGGCATTCCTGCCTGCAGCCAGCAGGCCAGGTTCGGCCCTCAGGTTCGGGGTACTCCATGATCAGCACACATGCATTTTCTTGCACACTGATCTCATCAACCCCTGAGCACCAAAATGCTCTCCAAAAGTCTAAACCAGGTGATTTGGACTCCCTCCTGTCTCCTCCCACCAGCCCACTCTTGGCACAAGCCTCACTTGAGAAAATGTTTCCCGGACTGAAATTCAAATGGTCTCAAGTTTTCCTCTTTACAGTGGAACACAATTGACATTTTTCAACTTTTTCCCTCTCAGCTCTCTTGGGAAACTGCAAAACAATGCCAATTTCTTCAGGTGAAGGTGGAAACCTCCAGGAGCACATGCCTTTGGATGTGCTGTGCTTCTGCAAAGGGAAAGCAGAGCACCGTGTTGCTTTTGGAAAAGCTGAGCAGAGCTGGATGAAGCTGAGCAGGAGCCTCAAGTGGCACCTAAAGGCCTCTCACTGCTTCTGCTCCATCACTCTGATTGCAGGGCTCTTGCAGAACACGGTTCCTGCAGGGCCAATGCCATTAATGAGAAGTGATTCCAGCATAAAGTGCAGAAGGCTCAGCCCCTGAGCTTTGGCTGTGAGCTGCACAAAGGGAGCCAAACTGGCTTAGAGAGAGGCAGAGATTCCTACCAGGAGCCAAGATGAACCAAGGAGACACAGGGTGTGCTATAGAGCCAAGGCAAAGCATGAGAGCAGGTAAGAACTGTACAGCCCTCAACATTCCAGTCAATCCAGAGCTTTCAAGAGAAGGAAACTCCTTTGGGATAGACACCATCAATGCCTGGCCAAAATCTGGGACAATTCCCAGCACAGGAAGATTTCCACCATCTTGCAGAAGAAGGTGCTGAGACATTTTCTTCTGCATGTGCTGCAGCAGATAACTTGCTTTGCTGTACACTGAGGGAATGAGAGCACTCTCCTCTTCCAGCACAGCGTTAAAGCTCTGGGTGCCAGCACTTACCTTGTCCCTATTCATGAGAGACAGCACCATTTCCGAGACCTCCCGAGCGACAAAGTTCTGAAATACCAGCTCTGGTGGGGAAACCCCAAACCAGCTCTGTTTCGGGGCAGCTGACGGCAGCTGGAGAGGAGAGAGAGCAGGGAGAGCTTCAGCTGCTGGGAGGAAGGTTCATGCAGGAGAATCTTCCTCTGATCCCCAGTGAAGTACAGACTCTGAGGGAGCACGTCTGCCCAGCCCACACTGGGCAAACAGTGGCTCACCCACCTCTGCTCTGAGCTCATCCACAGCTGCTGGGCCACACAGAGCAGGCTCAAGCCAAGCTGCTCTTTCGGCATGGATTTCTCCAGGTTTCTTCCTCCAGAATGCCAGGCAGCACTTTCCTAAAACACAGCCCTGTGCCCATGCGGTCACAGAGCTCTGGGGCACTGACTGAGCACTCATGGAGTAAGTAAAACCCATGAATTTACAGGAGACTCCATGGGAAAGGATTTGGGATGTCTTTTACTCTGAGACAGGGAAACCAAGGCCCACACAACTGCAAATATCTTTTTTTGCTCTAGAACTTAGACATCAGTAAGAAGAGCACAGGACCAGAGCAGGTGTGAGAGATGAGGTGACATTTGGCTGAAGCCAAAAGGTTATTAAGCAAAAGAATGGAATTTGTTGGTTCTGTGTGTTATTTGTGGTTTGGATTTGTTCAGGTTGGTTTGTTGAGTGTCACAGTGAGAGGGACAGGGTTGAAGACCTGACCAAAAGGAAGGAGGACGAGAAGGGAGCGGACAGAAAAGTTGGTGCTAGGCAGAGAATGGAAGCTCCTGAGTACCCATCCAATGGCAAAGGTCACAGGGACCGCCCCAGCCGGGTACAAAGGGGATACAAAGATTGCCATTTTCTCAGAGGGTGTGTGTGTGCGCTTGGCTCTCAGGGAGGGAGACACCCTCAGCTCAGCTGAATCGTTACTAAGAAACACTTTCCTTTTGCTTTGATGATTTTGTTCCTTTTCGTTGTATTTAAAAGTTAGTGTGTTCCAAAGAGAGGAAAAGGCAAAAATAAAAAGACAAATGAGATGAAAAGAAAAAGACAAGTGAGGTGAATGCTGAATGAGGATAAGTTTCAGTTATTTTCTCAGCAACTTGGGTAAAAGCAGAGTTGGTATCTCCTTTTTCAATGGCCTTTAAATGGGTGCTCTCTTGTCATTACTGACACCTTATTTCATGCCATTGTAGAGGCACGTCTGGAATGACACAACAACAGCAAATGCTTCTGGAGCAGAGACATTGCTTGGAGAAAACTCTGCCCTGCTTTGTCTGCCTTCTCCAGCCACACTGCTGTCACTGCAGAGACACAAGCAGGTCTCCTCTGTGACTTCACAGCAGACACATTCTGCTGAAGGGAGTGGCTGCAGCACACTGTCCCTTAGCTGTGCCCTTCCCTGAGGTGTTCCCAAGGCTCCTCTCCAGGACAATCCTAAACCTGGATTGTGTTCCGTGTCTCTTGCTGCCAATTTCCTGCTCAACAGCCCACCTCAGTCACCTACCCGTTTGGACTGTGCTTTATACTGAGCTAGTCCTGCCAGAAAAGCAGCTTTAAACACACCTCTGAGTAGGCACTGATCCAGACAAAGCACATCCATTCCCCTCTGCCCAGGGCCAGTCCCCTGTACATCTGGCAGCCTGCAAAATCTAACACCCCGTCAGGGTCCAACACATTGTTCCAACCCAAAGCAATAATGCAATTTGTTTTGTTCAATCTGAAGTAATTCCTGCAGATCCTTGGCCTTCAAAGGCCAAGGCTGCCACTCTGCAGGGAATCCTGGGACCCCGAGCATTTGATGGTGACCACACCAAAGCAAGAGGTGGCTCCTTCAGCAGGAGAATGGCAAAGGGCAATTTTGGGCCTCTGTGTCCCCAGCCTTCCTCCCATTGTTTTAGCAATGGCAGCTGCACTCCAGCACACCCCGGCAGCTTCAGCAGAGGGTATTTGTGTTGGCTTAGTGCAGATCAGGACTCCCAGTCCACCACTCCCAGCACCTTGCAAAGACAGCAGGACCTGGACACTGAGGCATTTTGCTGGAGGCAAGCCTGACACAAACACACACCCTCTTCAACCTTCATGTGAAAGAGAAAGGAAAAGAGCAGGAAAAGGCTACCTTTGGGCGAGTCTCACTCCTGTCTAGAAATGGGCCAAGTCTGGGCAGAATACTCCCCCCAGTGCTGGCCTCCTTCTTCCTGCTGAGAAACTTCTCCCTCTGGAACTTACAGGGAAGCAGCTGAAAGGCAAAAGTAAACCAGCTAGAGCCTCAGAGTTGTGCTTGTTCAGAAAGGCTTTTCTTCAACAAGTGACACTGGTGAATAACTTGTGGTCACAGCCACTAGGACATTCCTGGAAGCCCTGGGAGTTTCCTGCTGAAATACTTAGCATCAGGGAATTAATAATACACAGTGGAACACACATACTCCAGCCATATGGCTCTGTCCCATTGGCTCCTCCATGACTGGATGGGACATGGTTGGGGATTTCTGCTCTTTGGGCATTTGTTTCCTCTTACGTTTCATTGGATTGAGGCAGTGACCTTTCCAGAGAATGGGGAGGGGCTCTCAGAACTGCCTGAACTCCATCCCTGCACAACGCTCAGAACTCACAGCAAGGAGATATCGCTGCTGGATGAGTCCAAGAGATGCAAGAAAGGAACACTGTACCAAGAGTGAGGTGCACAGGAATGTCTCTAGGTTTTAGTTCTCCCTGTGAATTGTTTTCTCTGTCTGGGCTGACAGAGCCCTCCACAGAAGAAAACAGAGGCATCTCCTTGACAGAGCCTCAGAAGTGGGGCATCTTCAGCCAAGTGAGCTGCAGACAGCAAGGGACCTTTGTGGCCCTGGCTCCAGCGCTGCCTGCAGGGCTGCATCTGTGCCCACACAGGAGCTGGGAGAGAACAGCTGCTTTGGAAGCTCTTCCAGCTGGGACCAGCCGTGGCTCTCAAGGCTTTGGGCAGAGTTTGAGCTCCCCCCCCCCCCCCAACACGCCCAGGTGCCCAAGGGCAGCATGGTCAGAGCAGCACAGGTGAGTGGTGCCCAGCCTGACAGAAGGAATTCCTGTGACACAGGGAAAGGGACAGAACACATGCTCAGGGCTTCAGCTGTACATTGGTTTCACTTGGCTCTGCTGGCACAGCCAGGCAAGACACAGCTGGAGCATCCCACAGTGTTCCCTATTGCACCAGGACAGCCCCAGCAACAGCAGCACAGCACAAAGGGCTGGGCAGGGGCTCTGCAGCTTCACAGCACTGCTGGACATTAGGGGCAGGGAGAGCAGGCACACCAGGGCAGTGCCAGCCTTAACACAGCCCCAGCAGGTACTCACAGCATTAGGCTTCAGCCCTTCCCTGGACAAAAGACGAGGTGTCGGTGTCTTCTTTGGCAATCCAGACGCCATTTCCAAGGGACGGTGTCGCAGGTGAGCGACAATGCCTCAACAAAACTGGAAGGAGCAACAATGGAACTCTGAAAATCCACAACCCAATTCATGGCAGATTCAAGGCGTATTCTGGTGCTAAAAATGTTACATTACTTGAAAGTAGCTAAGTGCTTGTTTGGTGTAAGCAGCTAGTATAGTTAGGCCTCTAGTTGGACTTTATTTGAACTCGATGGCTACCTTGTGCAAATCAAAGTTAGATCATACTGAAACCTGGAGCTAAAAATCTGAACATTAATAACAGTTCAAACAGACAAAGCTGTAGCTTAAATATTACTCAAAAATAGCTAGAGTGGGCCTCCTCTTCTTTAGGCTAAAGCACCCTTGCTCTCTCAGCTGCTCCTCACAGCTGAGAGACTAATGAGAGACTGGAATGTTATGGCTAATGGCTTAAATATCATTATAAAGGACTTTCTGCCCATTGTGACAAAACTCTATAAAGAAGCTGCGACCACCCAAGCCTGCCCTTCCCTGAAAATGCCTCCTGACTGGAACTTGGCACTGTGAGTTAAGCTGCCTAAGGGAACTTGAGACAAGATCAAGGTGACACTATTGTCCCATTAGCTCAGGTCTGGGGAGAAGTAAACAAGGCTGAAAAACCTTGGAGTTTTTCAAAGTAAAGAAGGAGAAAAACCTATCCACAACAAAGCCAAACCCAGCAGCTGTCCTGAAAATCAGCTCTGTCTGGGTTCAACCTGGGGAAGTCACAGCCACAGACTCTTCTGCTGAGGCCAGCTTTGCACACAAACCTCCCAGCAAAGCCCTCCGCAGTGCCTCCAGACCCATTCCTGAGGCCTCGCACCAGACGACTGCAGGGCATGCAAGCTAACAGAACAAATCTGAAAATCCAGAACCCAACTCATGGCAGACTCAAAGGATATACGGGTGCTAAAGATTTTATATGATTTGAAAGTAGCAAGAGACAGAGTCCAACTTGCCCCACTCCTGGGAGGTACCTGGGCAAGGTATCACTTTGCCCAAATCTGCATTAATCCATTGGAGTCTTACATTTTGCCAGACCTCACCACAGAGAAGACCAGAAGAGCATTTAATGGTAGGCCAATGGGATCCATGGAATGGTGATATTTTCTACTAAATCTCTCTCTGTCACTCTCTTTCTCCTCCCCCCCTTTCCAACCTCCATCCCCCTCCCACTTTTTCTTTTCATTCTCTCTCTTTCTCCCTCACATTTACTGTTCCATAAAATCCAGACCATTGACTTTGGCATATGCTCTCCTTTGCACCTCAATACAGAGGCATCTCCCTAAAAATTTTAAAACCCAGATGATAAAAACCCACTGAAACTTGAACAGAACTCATTCACCTTTAAGCAGTTCAAGCACTTACCATAGGAAAAAAATGTATAGACTACTATCTTTAGAAAATGTTGCATTTCTTCAGTAAAAAAAGCACAATCAGGAGTCCATTTATTGTTCATCCTCTCAGGCGTACATGTCAGTGAACTACTGCGCCAGAAGACTGGCATGATCACATCCTCTATTTCCCTTTGGCATTCTCTTTCAGAGCACAGATGAAACAAAACCAAAAAGTTCAACTTTAGTCGCTCTTTACCTTCAAATGAAATTCAGGACTCCCTAGCAGACACCAGTGTTCTGCACGCTGCGGAGCTTTCCGCAGAGGCCAATGCTCTGCACCTTTAGCAATTCTCTACGCCGACAATTCACCCGGCGAATGGCCCGGTGCAGCCGCCTGCAGGAGCCCGGGCTGCGCACACCCAGCCAGGGCCGCGCTCTCAGGCAGCTGAGGCCGCGCCGCTGTCACAGGCGCTGAGGGCCCGGCCGCGGTTACCGGGCAACCGCGGCGCCGAGTGCGGGGCCGGGCGGGGCCGGGCCGGGCCGCAGGGCTTTGCAAAGGACATTGGTACTGCAGCGACTGACTGCAGTTTGGGGCTTCCCAAGAGTCTTTCTGTAACTAATGAAAGGTTAAAATGTGGTGACAAAGGCACCTATGCCAGGGCTGTACATTGCTCTTTGCAGCACTAGTATCCGACCCTGGCTGGAACAGCAGGAGGGGCTGAGGCAGCAGGGAAGGGGGCTCAGCCTGGAGAAAAGGAGGCTCAGGGGGGACCTTCTGGCTCTGCACAACTCCCTGACAGGAGGGGACAAGAGGCTGCTGCAAGTTCTGGCAGCGCCGGAGCCGCCTGGCTCCCCCTCTCCTCCCCCGCTCCGCCTCTTCCTCCCTCCCTCCTCCTCCTCCTCCTCCACTCCCGCAGCCCTCGCAGCCCCCGGCAGGGGCGGGGATGGAGCCGAGGCAGGCCGGAACGCAGAGAGGCCTGGGGGGATGCCAGGACTGGGAGTGACTGGGCTGTACTGGGATCATCCTGGGAGCAGCTCCTGGGTGACTCAGTTCTACTGGGATCATCGTGGGATCACACTGGCAGTGAGGAGGAGCAGCGCGATGGCTCCAGAGCTGGGGCTGAGGGCGCTCCTGGGCGGCCAGGGGCGAGTGGGACCCCCGGCACCGGGACCCTGAACCGCCCCTGCCAGCACCGGGACCCCCCTGCTCCCCTTAGCCTGCACAGGGACCCCCTGAATCGCCCTGTTCTGGACATCAGGTCCCGCTGCTCCCCTTTTCCCGGCCATCCCATGGCTCCCAGCCTCCAGACTTGGCGTAGGCCTGACTCTGGGACAACCTGGAACGCCTTGGTCTCCCATTCCTGCCTTTCCCAGGCACACCTTTCTGCAAAACCAGAGACAGCCTGAACTCCCCCTTTCCGAACATCCCAGGTGTCCCCACTCTGGTCCCCCCTTTCTGGGAAACCCTGGACTCCCCTTTCCTGGGCTCAAGGACCCCCTGGAACTCCCTTCTACCTCTCCACGTCCCTGCCCACCCCCCCATTCCCATGACCCTGAGACCCCCCTGGCACCCCAATGCCTGAGAACCCAGATACCATTTTACACCTTTGTGCAGTACTGAGACCCCCCTACACCCCTTTATCTGGCACCAACTCAACCTTTTCCCAGCCCCTTCTTCGTTTTTTCAAGCACAAGACTACTCTTTCTCTGTTCCAACTTCTCATGGAATTACAACTATTTTAACGTCTGCTTACTTTATCATAGAAGCCTTTATTTGATATCAATTTGAACACTTTAATCTCCTTATAGTTTTATGCGTTATGAAGAAAAAGAGTATTTTCTTGTTGTTAGGAAAATTAATCCAGAAACACCAGAAGTTTTTGTTCACAAAGAAGACAGAGGAGTCCTTTCTGGCTTTATTCCAATAAAGGGAGAGGCCATGGGGCATTCCCCTGGGATCTTTGAATTTTTGGAGGATGCAGCCTTCTTTTTATCCTAATTTCCTGGCCACATTTCCCTTCTCTCTTTCCCCTTGGCTGAGGTGCTTGAGAGGTACAGATGCCCTGATACGCCTGACACCGAAGATTTCCCAAAGATTTCCCTCTAATGTATAACCCTCCCTTTTAGTTTTTAATTCTTACGGAGTTTAGGGGTTTTTCTTCCCCATTGTTTCTTTCATTTCTCAATGGCTTATTTTGTTTATCTGCAAACCTAAAGTGTATTTGTAAAAGCAAATATCTTTTTCCCTTCATTGATCAGTGGAATCCTTCCCATTGTTTCTTTTATCTTCCAGAGCTAGTTTTATCTACGAGCAGACCCACAGATTTTTAGTAAAAACAAATCCACTATTCCTCTCCTTTACAGCTTACAAGAAGATTTCAGCTCTAAAAACAAAGCATCTTCTCAGCCCTCTCATCTAGGACTTAACTTCTTCTTTATTGACTTTAGTGTCTTCATATTGTTTTTTATATCCTTGCATTTTGTTCTTTTCTCTCACTCAGAAGAAGACTGAAGTACTGAAAAACTTAACATCACGCATGAGGCCTACCTAACCCACCAATAACTTGTAACAGAAAGCTGTGGCTCAGTTGTGTTCAGATCAGCTTTATAGTTAGTGTTTAGTTTTCTACACCAGCCACAGAAGTCTCTGGTCTCAGCCATGCTAAGAAGAAGAAGAAGCAGCAGCCTGACAGCGAGATCTTCCCAGCCACAGCCAGCCCTGCTCTGGCTAAAGCTCCGCAGCCTCCCCTGTCTCCTTGCCCGGCAGCTGCTGAAGCACAGCCCGGCCAAACCAGAGCCCATGGAGAGAGAAGCCAGCAAGCAGCCCAGGAAATAGAAAAGAAGCCCAGCCTGCAGCAAGACTGCCAGCCCAGCCCAGACACAGAGCAGAAGCCAAACCCAGCAGCTCCCTGCCGACCAACAAAGAAAAAAAGTTTCTGAATTTTTTCATCTTTACCATGTGTGTTTCACAAAAGCGTGTCTAGCTTTTCAGTAGCTCAACAGACTGTCAGATACACAAAAAACTTTGCATCACTTCCCTAAATTTTCTCCCACTCCAAAGCATAACACAGGGCCGCTGGGAGCAACTGGGATCAGACTGGGAGCAACTGGGAGCAACCAGGACCATACTAGGAGCAACTGGCATTATCATGGCATCAGAGTAGGATCATACTGAGAGGGACTGGGTCTGTGCTAGAGGCAACTGGGATCAAGCTGGGAAAGGCAAGAATGGGGATCCAAGGTGCTCCAGGGCATCCTAGGGTGACGCCATGGCAAGTCTGGAGGCTGGGAGCCATGGGAAGGCCAGGAAAAGGGGAGCAGGGGGTCTTGATGTCCAGAATGGGGGATTCAGGGGGTCCCTGTGCAGGATAGGAGGAGCAGGGGGGTCCCAGTGTCGGGGGTCCCACTCCCCACTGGTCCCCCAGGAGCGCCCCCAGCCCCAGCGCTGGAGCCATCGCACTGCTCCTCCTCACTCCCAGGATGATCCCAGGATGATCCCAGTAGAACTCAGTCACCCAGGAGCTGCTCCTAGTATGATCCCAGTTGCTCCCAGTCATTCTTTATTATGATGCAATTTGCCTCTGGCACAGTTCCAGTTGGTCTCTGTTGCTCCCCCTTTGATCCAGTGTGTTCCCAGTTCTCCCAGTTGCCCCTAGTGTAGCCCCAAGTAACTCCCAGTATGATGCCAGTCTCTCCCAGCAGGGCCGCAGTCATTCACACTTGCCCCCAGTTGCCCCCAGCATGGTCCCAGTTCCCCGCAGCACGCTCCCAGTGGCTCCCAGTGGCTCCCAGTCCAGTCCCAGTCATCGCCTGCATGGTCTCAGGCACTCCCAGTATATCCCAGCTGCCCTGAACATTCTCGTAGTCATCACCAGGCACTCCCAGTTACCTCAGCATGGTTCAGCTCACCCCAGTTTTATCCCAGTCACTGCCAGGACATCCCAGTTGTCACTAGCATGCATCCTGTCATTCCCAGTTGCTCCCAGTGTGTGCACAGAGAGCTCCTAGCATGGGCCTGGTAGCTCCCAGTAAGCCCAGCGTCATGATCCGTCCTTAGGATTGATCTCATGGATTGATTATTACTGCAAATAATAATCAGGATTGATTATTATTTGCAGTAATCATCAAAACAAATGCACCTTTATTGAATGACCACAACAAAATGCGATAGAGGGATTAAGGGAGAGAAAAATATAGAGAAAGAGAGAGAAAAGAGAGAGAGAGAGAGAGGGATATAGCTACCAAACCTAAAGATGAATTCCTTTGGTCCAGTCCACTTGAGGATCCGCCTGTTACGTCGGGGAGATCTCAGAGGCGCAGTTCATCTGGACCCCAATTGTACTCTTTTTCAATGGGGGAAGGGAGAATGAATTTTGCAACCGAATCAAAAGGTAGTTTTGGGGAAAGAATGGTGCTTCCAAAGGGTACACACAGTCCATGTTCGGCAGTGGGCATGAGCCATTGTTTTTGTGGCCCAATGCTCACACCTGCAACATCCATCTCGCTTTGGTCAGCTTGCCTCTCCCCACACACCTCCCCCGGGTTGGGGGTCTCAGTCCCAGTCCTTGGAAAGTATAAGAGGGGGACTTCTCACATGGGGGTTTGATGTCTCGGTCTCTTGATGAAGAGGCTTCTTACATCTCAGTCTGTGTGTCACGGTGGTTGCAAACGAGTGAGAGGGGTCTTCTGCAGGGTTCCACCACTCAGGAGAAGTCCAGCCAGACCGAGAGGTGGGGCAGCTTCCAAGGCTGTTGTTGCAAAAAGGGCACGGTGCCCCCTTCTTCTCATTGGGCTCAGTGTAGCATACAGGAAACAACGCTTGTGGAAACAGTAGCTTAGCAATGCTCTCAGGTCTCAGGGCCTTGTGGCAGATGACTTTCTCCTACAGAGGAGACGGAGGGGATCTTCTCTTCAGTGGTCCTCAAATGATGATCATGAGGCAGATGAGGGAAAATTCGGACAGACTCTTACACCTGCTCAAGGGGAGGTCTCTGTCCCTGTCACTCCCTTGCTCTCCCCCCCTTTTCTCTTTCTTTCCATCTCTCTCTCTACCCCACATTTGCTGTTCAATAAAATCCACTTTTGGATTTGGTCTCATTAGCGCCTTAATTGGGGCTGAGGCATCTCTATAACAATTTTCTTAACCAGATTGCCACATGATTTTGGCACAGTGAGTTCAGGGCACTGTTGTCTGTCCCCAGGTGCCTTTGACAACAGCATGGTTCCCGTCCTCTGAGGAGGTTGTGGTTCTCTCTGGAGGAACTCTTGGAAACCTGGACACAGCTTCCTCTGAGCAACTTATGGGAGAACTGATGAGGAAAATGGCTGTTGTGGGTGGCCAGTGAAAAGAAAATATTTTGTTGTCCTTCCTTGAAAAGTGTGTTAAAATCATTGGAGGAAAGGGAGCAAATGTTACCAGCGAGACTGACAAGGTTCTTTCACCCCACGGTGAGGAACATAAGGCTGCTGAAAGTCCTACAAGAAGCCCAGCTCAAGTACCTAAATTCCTGAATATCTCCTGAATTCCCAGGCTTGGGTTCTTTGCCAAATGTGAGAATCATTTTTCTCTTGATCCCTGTCACCTTTGTGACAGCTACACAGAGCTTCCCCTTCCTTTTTATAATTTGTATTGGGCCAATTTTTCTCTTTTCTTCTATCAGAACCTGCCAGCAGCTGAGCTGGAGCTGTGCACGAACCAATGAAACTTGGAATTGCCACATCACTGCTTGGATTGTGGGTTTATTCATATTTGGGATTTGTTTGCATTTCCATCACAAGTTACTTGTGGGAAGAGCAAATATTCTTCAAAGTGATTTATGCAGAGTTAAGTTTGATTTCTGCCAAGTTTATTTTGTCCAGTGCCCAGGAGATGCTCAAGGGGTCTCTGTGCCTCTGGCCCTGGGGGATGCTTGGGAGGGGCTTGGGAGGGTTGTCCCTGTCCCTGTCACCCCAGGCCATTCCCCAGGGGACAATAAAACCTTGCTGAAAGTGGAGCAAATTTTGCAAAAGTGGCAGTTAATGGAACAGTCAGCGCTACCTTGAGAGCTCAGTAACAAATCAAGGCGGCCCAAGGTAATTCTGGGGCTCTGTGGACACCTAAAGTAGAACATTTAGTAAATGGCAGGTATTGAAGGGAAGAACTTGATCTGTCTTCCCCAACAGTCTTGGGGACATTGGCAGGAGAAATTTTGTCATTGTCTTCTTTAGGGACTGTCAAGCTGACATAAAACGTGACTTGAAGGAAAATGTCCAAAGGCTTCACCCACAGAGACTTTTTGCCCGAACTCCTGAGAAGAAAGGATTCTGAGCCCCAACAACCCCATAGCTCAGCCAGGGGCTCATGCACAGCCCCCCTGGCAAAGGCTGATCCCAATGGATGCTCCAAACCGGGCTGAGGGTTTGCAGCAGTGGGGGAACTGGCTCAGATGTGACGCACATCTTAAACTGATCAAAAGAAAAACAATGAGGCTGTACTCTCCTGGGAGAACTTTGAGCACTTTATGGGAATTAAAAGGACTATCAAAGGGCTGGAGGTGGACTTTGTACAAGGGCTTGGCATGGAAATGGCGTCACAATGACAGAGGGGAGAGATAGGTGGGATATTGGGAAGAAATTCTTCCTTGTGAGCATGGTGATGCCTTAACAGAGCCTGCCCCGTTCCTGGAAGTGTCTAAGACCAGTTTAGATGGGATCTTGCCGCAACCAGGTCTAGTGGAAAATGTTCCTTTACCTGTCCCTGACAGGGGGTGAAACGACATGATCTTTTAGGTCCCTTCCAGCCCATGCCATTCCAAGGCTCCATTAATCTATGACTTCATGGGCCCCACTGGCTCCCAGGAGTGGAGTGGGGTGCATTGCCTGGCAACAGGAGTTGTGTTGAGGAGGGCCTCAGTCCTGCAAGGGATGTGGAAGGAGAAGGAGCCTGCTGGCTGCTCGTCCTTTTTATCATTGCTTTGCTCATTGCTTCTATCACCCTTTTGTTCACCCTGTTTGTCGTCCATTTTGCTCGTCTCTGACAGACCCAACTGGGCAGAAGGCTTGTGACAAATCAGGGACAGAGTGTGTGCAGACAGGGGGAGAGGAGTGTGCTCCTACATCCTGGGGTGTGCCCCAACCTTGCTGTGGTGTCATGGGTTCCTTTCTGTGCTGAAAGATGCTGTCCCAGTTCCTGGAGAAGCTGCAGAAGGACAAAGCAGATCAGCAGGACATGATGGCTGCCATGGACATGGTACAGTCTAAGGGGCCTCTGTGCCAGCCCAGGGCTTCCCAGGCAGGGTGACAAATGCCCCTTGTCCCTTGGGGGCTGGGTGGCAGAAATTGTCCCCTTGGGAGAGGGAATTTCCTGAGCTCATGGGGTCCCTCACCCTTCACATGGTGGGACCAAGCTCACCAGGGTGATGGGGCAAATGGGGCCACAGCAGCCTGAAAGGGGCATGATGGCCTGGAGGAAGCACTCCTCCCTCTGCCCCTCACACGCTGGCCCTGCCTGGCATTCCTCATCCCTTTCCCCGCCGCTCTCCTGCCGTTCCCCTCTGCTAGAAGGCGGACAAAGCTGCCTTGGACAGCAAAGTCAATTGCAGCCAGTTTGAAGAGAACATGGAGGTGCTGGATGAGAGAATGCAGGAGTTGCAGAGCCAGATTTCAGGCCAGGAGCAGCACTGGAACAATATGCAGCAGCAGTTCAGCAATGCAATTGAAGACAAGGTGAGGGGTATTTCGTCCCCACCATGAGGAACTGGCACCTTTGGGACTTGACAGCCTGCGGCAGCATCCCTCTGAGGATCCCCCTCCAGGCTTTTCCCTGGAGAGCTCCATGTCACATCCTGGAGCAGCTGGCTGAGGCTGTGCACCTGTTCACAGCTGGATCGCCTGGAGCTGAAGACTTTCTGTAAACACCTGGAGGACTCCTGGAACAGGAACATGGAGGAAGTCGAGGATAGGCTGTTGCATGAAAACGCCGCTGGGATTAAGAAGTGAGTGCGATGGAGATTCTGATGGCTTTGGGAACAGAGACGGCAACTGCTCCTCCCAGGCAGGGCTGTCACACACTATGTCCCTGAGCTGGGCCGTGCCCTGCCTTCCTGGCCGTGCACACAGGGGGACTTTGATGCCAGAGAGGGGCTGAAAGCGCTGCAGGGGCTGCTTGAGATGGTGGCATGGGTGCCTGTGCCCTTCACCTGGCATCAGCCAGCACCTTGGGGATGGGGAGAAACAGGCTCAACAGCCCACGGTTCACCCTGCAATGGCCGTGACCCTGTGCAGTGACCTGCCCAGCAGCTGGCTGCTGCAGGGAGCTGCTGCCTGTGTGCTGCAGGCCTGTGGCCCCAGGAGCTCAGCCGGCCCTCTTCCCTCACCCTCCTAAGGCAGCTGCCAGTCCCTTTCACGTGCCTGTCCTGTGACCGCATGCTCAGCGTGGAGGGTCCTGGCCAGTGAGTAGCACCCGTGCATCGGGGGCAGCGGGGCTGGCATGGGGGGAGATGGGTGCCAGCAGTGACCCGCTGTGCTGGGCACAGGGGTGACAGTGTCGGCTTGGGAGGGGCTGATGTGGGGAGCCCCCTCTGCAGCCCTGCTCATCAGCAGGGCCTGTGGGGGCTCATCCCAAGGGCTACAGGCAGCGAGATGCCATGGGCTACAATCCCATGGCTTTGGGGGTGCTGCCTCCAACAGGAACAGGTTCGTTGTCCCCTGCCACACACCTGTGACTCCTGCCCTCCCCAGGTACCCCAAAAAACTCCCGTATTTGCAGCCGATGCCCCCTAGCAAGGAGCCACCGCCCAGCCAAAGGTAAGGGCTCTGAGGACACATTCCCCGCGCCTGGGGTGCAGGGTAGCCCTGACACAGCAAGGAGGGCTCTGCACCTGGGCTGGGGCAGAGGAGCCTGGGGGGACGGGGCAGGGTAGGGGAGCAGAAGGCAGCTGTGGAGGGCCAGTGCTTGCCCCAGGGCTGGGGGCTTTTGCATTCCTTGCCTTGCACTGCCCTGTCTGGCCCACCTCTCTGTCCCAAGGTTGCTGAAAGCACATCTGATGAGCTGTGTCTCTTTTCAGTCTGAGCTCAGGCTTGGTGGGGAGTTGTGTGCCTCCTGTGAAAGGAGTTCCCAAAACCAATCCCTGCAGCTGGGACAGCGCAGCTCCTGCCAGCTGGTGTCCTGTGCACAGGGACCTGCCATGGCCATGGCCAGCACACCTTGCTGTGGGGACAGATCCAGCAGATCAAGCGTGGTGGGATGGGCTTGGGGCTCCTGCAGCAGGTGGACAGGAGCTGGCAGGGATATGCCCCTGCAAGCAGCACTGCTAGTGCCCTCCCTGGCACAGCAGGGTGATGCCCTGCATGCCACAGGGCTGGGCACTGAGCCTCCTGTGTCCCATCCCACAGGAGGCTGCTGGTCTGTGCCAGTGTCTCCCGTATGCCTCAGATCTCTGGGGACCATCAAAGCAGCAGTTTCACGATGCAGAACATCAAGGCTTCCCCACATACAAGTGCACAGCTGCAGCGTCTCCTGGTACACCACAACAAGGTAGGTGTGATGAAGGTAGAGACACAGAATGGTGACTGAGGCTTTAAGCATTGCTGACTATCCAGGAGGAATCTGTGCCTTCAGTCCCCAGGGAGACCTGGGTTAGGAGGATTATTGGGGGGTGCTGGATTGGGCCCTGCATTGCAGCCAGCTGGCCTCTCCTCCTCAGCCTAGTGTGACCCTGCTGCACGGTGATGGACACATCTCGAGGGGCCGTAATGACCAGCATCGCACGGCGATCAGGACACAGGATGCGTCAGACACGGCCCTGTCGGGGCAAGGGGGTCAGTGACGACAGGGGGCTGATTATCTGCAGGGTGCTAGCTGGGGGATGAGTGGGGCTCTGTGTAGTGAGCTGGGTAATGTGGCATGGGTATTTTGCGCCTGGGGTAAGAAGGAAGGGTCAGAATGGAGCAGGAGGACTGGCACATGGGGCAACTGAGCTTGGAGCCGGAGTTACGTGGGAGAATGGCCATGCCCAGTGTGGGACAAGACCTTGAGTCCTGGTGCGCTGGGGCCAGCACCTGTGGCAGCTCACCCTTGTCCTTCACCGCCCAGGCCCTGCCGCCTCAGGAGAGCACTGGCCAGGCACAGCTCCTTGACAGGTCTCATGGGCCCCAGGGCTGGAGCAGCCTCTCCAGCCCCGCCAGACATCAACAGCCCCCGGCCAGCTGGAAAGGACTCAGCGCCCATTGCTCGGCCTGGGACATCTTGTCCGAAGCGAGAAACACCTGTGACAATGTCATAAGGAACTTGACTTTTTACCTCTATATAAGAACTAAGTTAGTTGTATGTTACGAACAAAAATTCGGTTAATATTTTTTATGAGAAAAAGTTTCAAAAAGGCAGCCAGACCACTGGCCCTGCCCAAGTTCTGTGTGTTTTGTTATTGTAATCACGGGTCGTTGTCGTTAATGGTTGTTTTTGTATTAGTAAAAGCCCTGGCTGGGGCGAGGTAATGGCCCTTCTCCTGGGTGGGGACCTTGCCCGAAGCTAAGTTTTACCTTTCTCAGAATAGGGAAGACACCTGAGAAGGTGGGGGGGGTTATGCAAAGTGACTCGCAAGACCAGAATGCTTTGTGGGACCCCCCCCCCATCTCCAAACTCACGGAGAAACCCCAAAAACAACGAGCCACCTAAGAGTTGAGAGACTGGAGTGATGTCTGGACGTGAGGAACCGAGTGCTGAGCCTGCAGAGACGCGGAACACCTTCGGACCCTCTTGCCCTGACCAGGGAGGTGACCCCGGCAGTGAGACCAGGCCGACTGAGTGGGAGGGGTAACATCTGACGGCAACATCTTATGGGATCAAGCCCTGAAGGCTCCCAAGAGGATCTGATCCCCAGCTCTGCCCCTGGTGGACAAAGCTGCGCATATCCTCCTCCTCTGAGTCGCCCTGGGAGACGACGGACGCTGCAGACCCATCGAGCCGCCCAATCCTGAGCTGATCACTTTTTAATAAAAGCATTACACAGGAGAAGAAGTCTCCTGGCCCTGTTTATTTCAGCTGGGGGCTCTCGTCCGGAATAGCCACGCCGCAAGAGGACTCAGGACTGGCCATCTTGGATCTTCAGAGGACAGCTGGCTACCAGGACCAGAGGGACCGGCTCAGGACAGCCACGCAGAGGAGCACCGGAGCACCGGACTGGTGAGAAACTCGGTGGCGGGAGCGGGAGACGTGCAGATGTGTGTGTGAGTGAGACGAGGGCCGGCAGCCGGACCTTCGAAGCGAGAGTGGACCCCTCAGTACTGCGGTTCCGTCTTTTCGCGAGAAAAGCGGCCAGGAACGGGGGGAAGCACGTGGAATTAGTGTGAGTGAGTCGTCTCCCAAGGGGGAATAAAAGGGCCCCCCCACTCCGGGCGTGCGGAGTGAATTACTGTGTATGAGTGGCACGCATCCCAAAGTCCTGACAAAGGGAGGTCAGGCAATTTTGTAAGTCTCGAGAAGGATTCGAGTAAGATTTGTCAGTCCCGAGAAGGATTCGGGTGGTTCACAAGCCCTGCAGGCAAAGTAAGTCCTGACAAAGGAGTCAGGCACAAACCCCAGCAAAGGAGGCTGCGGTTTGCTTTTAAGTCCTGATACGGTGAAGCCCAAAAATTGGCAGGTTAGGCAAACTAAAAATCAGGCAGTTGTTTCTCCTGACTGAGGGTGTCAGGCACGACCCGGATTCTTGGCCGTGGCTTCGTGTGTTTAAGTCCCGATAGATGTAAGACCTGACGTTGGGAAGTTGGGCAATCAAGAGATTGGGCAGTTGTTTCAGTATAAAGTCCTGAGCATCAGGCAGTAAATTTGAAGTTCAGTGGAGGAGGATGGAGCTCCTCAAGGAAGGTTTTTTTTTTAAATTCCCGGTCAGTAGAGGCACCTTCGGGATTTTTTTTATTGAGACTTGAAAAATGGGATGTTGTAGTAGTAAAAAGACTGGCAAGAGACTGAGGGATATACCTCCTAGTAGTCCCTTAGGAGAACTGTTAGTAAAATGGGATTCCATAGAGGCCACGAAGGGATTAGATAAAGTGAAAATGATCCATTATTGTATGGAAGCGTGGCCAGAATTAGAGTTGCAAGGAGGATGGCCTTGGTGTGGGACAAAGGATAAGTGGATGTGCCAACAATTAAATAATTATCTGACAGCTCGAGGGGATACTGATCCTGAGCAATTATTGTATGTAGCTTGCTGATTAAAGAGTGCTGTTGGGGATGAAGGGGTGCGAATTTGTAGGGTACAGAGGAAGAAAGAGGGGAATGAAGGAGGGGATGATAGAACTAGTAAAAGATGGGACCCCCTGGATTATTTGCCTCCTTCTGCCCCTCCACCTTATAATCCTCTTCTTCAAGCACCTCAAATGGCAGGTCCGGTTCCTCCCCCGGCTGCCATCTCATTACCACCTGCTCAAACTCCTCCTTCTACCTCTTCAGCTTCTGCTATGATGAACCCAGTATCTCCTCCAGTTCCTTCTGCACCAACACAAGTGCCTACTCCACCTGCTGCATTCTCCACCCCTTCTCCAGCTCCAATTAATATCTACTCAGGTCCCTCTCCCCCTCCTATTGCTGTCCCTTTACCTCCTCCTAGTTGGGACACAAATGCCTCCTCGCCCAGTAGACAGCTATCAGCAAATACACCTGCTGATGGGCAGAAAGTTCAGGGTAACCCAGAGAACCCTCAAAGTAGTTTGGCATCTGAAGATGGGCCATACTGTAGCACCAGATCCAAGACCTCCAAGGCAGAGAGACTCTTTCCCCTCAGAGAGGTTCCTATGGGAGGAGTGGCGGGAGGTGTTGGCTTTGTGAATGCTCCCCTAACTGCTTCTGAGGTGAGGGGATTCAAGAAAGAGTTGGGGCATTTAGTTGAGGACCCAGTGGGCATAGCCAAACAAGTGGATCAATTTCTAGGTCCAAATATCTACACTTGGGGGGAGATAAATTCCATCCTGAGTATATTATTTTCCCCAGAAGAGGTCCAGATGATAAGTGCGGCTGGCATAAAAATTTGGGAGAAAGATAACAGTCCAGGACCCCAGGTGCCATCAGGTGAACAGAAATTGCCACTAACGGAGCCCAACTGGAACCCTAACCAGGAGGAGGGGAGGAAGGCCATGAGGGAATATAGGTCTTTGATAATACGGGGGATCAAAGAGTCAGTTCCCAAAGGAACTAATACCCAATTGGCATTTGAGGGTACACAGGAGAAAGATGAAGCTCCTGCTGCCTGGCTTAATCGCCTAAGGCGGAACTTTCAGTTGTACTCTAGAATAGACCCAGACACCCCGGAAGGTGAAATGCTACTAAAAGTCCAATTTGTTACCAAATCTTGGCCTGATATACGGAGAAAACTGGAAAAGATGGAAGATTGGCAAGAGAAGGACATTAATGAGTTATTAAAAGAGGCACTGAAGGTGTATTTAAGGAGGGAGGAAGATAAAGCAAAGGCCAAGGCTAAGATCATGGTTGCTGTAGCTAGAGAAAGTGCAGGGTGGGCGGGTCCACCACCAGGAGGAGGCAAGGATAAGTCAGTACTGTCAGGTACAAGAGGGATGGAGACACCTCAAGGCCCTTTGAGAGAGCGACATTGCTCTTACTGTGGAAAGGCAGGACACGTCAGGAGGTTTTGTAGAAAACTCAGTCTTGATGAGGCAATAGCCAGGGAACAAGATAATTTAGGGAAGATCCTTAAAGGTGACGATTAGAGGGTCAGGGGCTTTACACTATAGGGGACCTGATGTAACATCTAGAAGAGCCCTTGGTAAACTTTGAAGTGGGACCCTTAAATGAAGAATTAGAATTTTTGAGTAGATACAGGAGCAGATAAGTCCTGTCTCAACAAAGTACTAAGAAGTATAGTATAGTATAGTATAGTATAGTATAGTATAGTATAGTATAGTATAGTATAGTATAGTATAGTGAAAAACATCTGAAGTTAGACAAAAACAGCTAGGTAGAAAGGATATCCAATAGCACCAAAACTGGCCAGTAATACTTAACTTGTAATAAGTGATGTGAAAGTAAAAGGTACCTTATTGTTGTCTTGTTGTGTGCGTGAGAGTGAGTCACAAAGTCAGCCTCAACTTCCCGGGCACGTGGGAAGGGGGCAGTGGAAGTGTGTGTATGTGTGACCTGCAAACCAGGCTTGTGTCCCCCAGGCGGGTGGGGGCTGTGGCCAAAGAGTGTGTGTGACCTGCAAACGAGACTAGTGCTCCTCAGGTGTGTGAGGGAGCCGTAGCTGCGAGAGCGTGAGTGACACGCAGACAGCCTCACAGGTGAATGTGCACGAGAGGCAGCCAGAGCCAGGGCCCTTCCAAGAGGCCCAGGGATACTGAGACCTGTGGGCCAACCCCAAGGTGAGGGGAGCCACAGTGATTTTCTAGCAATAATGATCCAGTTTGTGTCTTGAGGGTGTGAAGGAATGTGTGAGAATGAATATAGACAAATTAGAATAGAGGTAATGTAGATTGTGCATTATAAGTTTTACCACATATCCTTAGAGGGAAGTGTGTGTTTGAAAGCCCGTTTCAGGTACTCTTCATTACTAACTCGACTGTGCAGACCAAAAGGAAAAGGTTGGACTCACATCACTCTCACCCCCTGGCATTGGACCAGGATTCAACACCAGTTTTTTTTCCCTCTGGCATTCTGGCATTGGACCGGACTGCACCCCATTCTTCCTCTGGCATTGGACCGGACTCCACCCCTTTGTCCTTCTGGCATTGGGCCAGAGTCCCAGTTTTTCCCTCTGGCATTGGACCACAGTCCACATCACTCTCACCCCCCGGCACTGGACAAGATTTATCTGCTTCACAAGTTAATTCACCTGAGTATACTGTGATTTAAAGATGACTCTCAGAAGGAAGAGTCAAAAAGACTGAACTGTGTGGAAAAAAAATTTGGTATCAGAGTTCTAATATTGCTTAAAATGTTTTAAGACTGTTCTGTGTAAACTATGTTGGTAAAAAGTTTAAGACTGTAAATAAGTAATTCTGGTTAAGTTCCCCAATTTATTTCTAAAGACTCCAGGTTAATCCTCTACAGAACACTCCCCTGGGAGGGGAAACCAAAATTGGTAGGGAACAGACCAAGAGAGGTTTAACCAGAGAAGCGGGTAGAAGGGACTCTGAAGAGCTTGGAAGCTTTTCCTCAGTAAAATTCCCCAAGAGGCAAGGCCGGGTGGGCAGGCTGTGCATGATGACCCATACCGGACTCTTGGGAAGGGTAGTACTGATGGCTCTGATTGCTGGTGGTGCTCAGGGGAGCCCAGCTGAGCCGTGCAATGAATGCTACCAACCCCTCTGTGAGGAGGAAGTGAGCTCCTTGTCGAGAGTCCACACCAGTTCTAACCCTGATTGTGTTAACCTCTCCCAATTGGTCTTTTATCAAAAAAATAAGAGAGTGTATTGGATAGTATACAATACTGCCACTTTTAGGCAGCCACTCCTAGGAGTGTGCCCTATAGGGGAAGCCTGGTTGTGCTTTGAATGGGATGCTGCTGAAACAAGCTCAGCAGATCTAGTAAAAAGCAAAGAAATGGTGAAAATGGTAAGAAAAATTGTTTGTTACAAGTATTTATATGAGTGTACTGGAAAAGAGATAAACCCCTTTAGGAACACATTTCAGGGGAGCCTTAAACCCCTAGATTTGATCTTGTCTGGCAGCTGCACCGCTAGAGTGATAAAACCAATTTTCTTGTTGCCCAAAGAAACTGGATCAAGTTTGGGAGTTCCTATATATAATGATTTGGGAGAAATTAAACAGAACAGTCACAGTGAAATAGAAATCGAGAAAATCCAAAATTGTAAAAGCCAAATTCAGATGCCAATATCTATGTTAAACAAAGTTATCCGGCTCCAGGCAGTATTAAAAATTAAGAATTCAATTATTAGGAACATTTCAAACGAAATAAAAAGGTTAGCATGTGTAAATAATGAAGATCAAACTCCTACACTTGATCCCAGTGGGTGGGAGAACCTAGAGATTTTCAAAAAGGGTGTGTGGGAAAAGGTAGTTTTTCTCGCTGTGTGTGCACTTGGAGGATTGCTATTTTTACTATGCTTATTTATCTGTTTCAGTAAAATAGTGTTTGCCGTGAAGACAAACCTGAAGAAACCAAGGAAAGTAACAAGGTTAAGTAACCGTGATTACCAAAGTGCACAAGAGATTTATAGTAGATTCAAAACAAAAATCGGGAGTTGATGCGAGCTTAGAGTTTAAGCTCGATCAAAGAAAAAGAGGGGGGACTGTTATGAACAAAAATTCGGTTAATATTTTTTATGAGAAAAAGTTTCAAAAAGGCAGCCAGACCACTGGCCCTGCCCAAGTTCTGTGTGTTTTGTTATTGTAATCACGGGTCGTTGTCGTTAATGGTTGTTTTTGTATTAGTAAAAGCCCTGGCTGGGGCGAGGTAATGGCCCTTCTCCTGGGTGGGGACCTTGCCCGAAGCTAAGTTTTACCTTTCTCAGAATAGGGAAGACACCTGAGAAGGTGGGGGGGGTTATGCAAAGTGACTCGCAAGACCAGAATGCTTTGTGGGACCCCCCCCCCCCCATCTCCAAACTCACGGAGAAACCCCAAAAACAACGAGCCACCTAAGAGTTGAGAGACTGGAGTGATGTCTGGACGTGAGGAACCGAGTGCTGAGCCTGCAGAGACGCGGAACACCTTCGGACCCTCTTGCCTGACCAGGGAGGTGACCCCGGCAGTGAGACCAGGCCGACTGAGTGGGAGGGGTAACATCTGACGGCAACATCTTATGGGATCAAGCCCTGAAGGCTCCCAAGAGGATCTGATCCCCAGCTCTGCCCCTGGTGGACAAAGCTGCGCATATTCTCCTCCTCTGAGTCGCCCTGGGAGACGACGGACGCTGCAGACCCGTCGAGCCGCCCAATCCTGAGCTGATCACTTTTTAATAAAGGCATTACACAGGAGAAGAAGTCTCCTGGCCCTGTTTATTTCATTGTATATAGTTATTAGGTTAATAAAAACTGTTAAAATTACGGGCAGAGCCTTGTCTCACAGCCTGTCTCTCCCCGGGCTCCCTGGTGTTATTAAAACAAATTCGGTTAATATTTTTTTGTGAGAAAAAGTTAAAAAGAGGCAGCCAGATCACTGGCCCTGCCCAAGTTCTGCGTGTTTTGTTATTGTAATCACGGGTCGTTGTGGCTAATTGCTCCTTTTGTATTAGCAGAGCCTTGCCCGAGGCTAAGTTTTACCTTTCTCAGAATAGGGAAGACACCTGAGAAGGTAGGGGGGGTTATGCAAAGTGACTCCCAAGACCAGAATGCTTTGTGGGACCCCCGACTCCAAACTCACGGAGAAACCCCAAAAACAACGAGCCATCTAAGAGTTGAGAGACTGGAGTGATGTCTGGAAGTGAGGAGCAGAGTGCTGGGCCTGCAAGAGATGCTGGAAACCTTCATCGTTCCTCACCCTGTCTTCGAGATCCCCCGGGCCAGGTCTGGGAGGGGAGCGAGACTCAGACCGCACTAACATCTGACGGAGATACCACGCCCTAAAGGCTCCCACGAGGACCGGATTCCCCCAGCTCTGCCCCTAGTGGAGAGAGCTGTGCATATCCTCCTCCTCTGAGTCGCCCTGGCAGACGACGGGACGCTGCAGACCCACCCGTCGAGCTGCCCACTGGTGAGCTGATCACTTTTAATAAAGGCATTAAAAAAGGAGAAGAAGTCTCCCGGCCCTGTTTATTTCACCTGGTGCACCTTGAGCTCCTTCCCCCCTGCTGTGTCTCTGCCCCCGGGCTGAGCAGATGGAGCCCCGGGCCAGGCCCTGAGGCCGCTGCTGCTCCCGCGGCGCCTGCGGGGCAGCCCTGAGGCTCGGGGCCGGCTGTGGGAGCAGGAGCCGCGCTGCAGAGCCCGCGGCCCTCACGGGCTGCGAAGGCACGGGCAGATGGCCATGGGGCCCGGCTGGCAATGCCGGCGCTGCTGCTCTCGGCTGCCGCCTGCAATCCTTACAGGCAGCCCTCATGCCGGCTCAGGAGCCGCTTGGAGCCATGCCTGAGGGCTGGCACCGACCCGCGGCCCCCAAGGGCACTTGTCCCTTCATCTCTGCACTGCCACATTTCGAGCTCATTTGTCAGCTCCCTCCTCCCCTTCCTTTCTGCGGAGCAGCGTTAGGGGCCGGCCCAGCGGCTTTCCTCCCACACAGCCGGCAGCCCCCGGCCCACAGCTCCCTGGCGGGAGCCAGAGCTGCTTTCCAGCCGGGCAGCCCCGCCGTGTCCCGCAGCCCGGGCCGGCTCTTGCCCGCTGCCGGCGAGGCCCAGCGGCTGGGCCCGGCCATCCCAGGCCAGAGCAGCTCCCTGGCCGGGGGAACACAGCCGGACACGGGAGGACACGCAGCAACACAAAGGGGACACACGACGGGCGCCGTTTCCCGTGTCCCCGTTGCCGCAGAGCAGTGCTGTGTGCGGGGCTGGCACAGACCCGGGCACAAAGCAATGTCTGTGCTGTCACCGGAGAAAGGACACGGCAGGGGTGCTGCTCACGGATGAGGGTGCTTGGGGCTGGAGGGGCTCTCCGACCTTCTCACACTTGCAGAGGTCGGGGCAGTCTCTGTCCCTCTCAGCCCTGGTGTGACCCCACCATCATCGGGGTCAGAGGGACAGAGACACCCGCAAACCCCCAGAACGGCAGAACCTGGGATTTGGTTTGGGGCTGAGGATTTAGGAAGGGGCTGGAATTGGGGCTGGCTTGGAGTTGGGGCTGAGATTTGGATTAGAGCTGGGATTGGGGTTAAGGCTAGACATGGGATTGGCTTTGGGCTGGGGTTGGGTTGTGGTCTGGGGCTAGACAAGTTTGGAATTGGGATGTGATTAAATACAGAACTGTGAGTGTGTCTAAACGTGGAGTGAGATTGAGACCAGCATCAAGGTCAGGTTTGGGACTGAGCTCACCCAGAGTGGGACAGAGGGGATGTCACTGCAGGATGTCCCTGACATCATCCCAGCCCTCCTCAGGCACCTCCAAACATGAGGGGCAGCTGGGTGCCCCAAGTTCCAGGTGCTCTCACGCTGCCCCTCAATACCAGGTGAGTATTCCCTGAGGGCAGCCCTGACTGTGACCCTTAGGGCTCTGGGATCAGCCCTCACATCCCTGTGGGAGCAGCTGCAGACAGGATGAGAGATTTCCCCCCCTCTTCCCTGTGGAAAGATGAAGCCCAGCTGCCCTTTCCTTCTGGTGCCTCCTCCTCTCCTCAGCTGAGGATGTCAAATTTCCCAGGAGCAGGAAAATCCCCATTCCCTGATTCCTTGTGGCTGCAGCTTGGAACACCCACTCAGAATTAAGGACTTTCTGACAGCCCTGCTAAATGACACTGGGAGGAGATTTGTGAGAAAGGGAGGAAATTGTATTTCAATAGTAAATAAAAGGTGCAAAATTATTTCTTTCTGTAACATTTCTTTTCAGTCAGATGCATTTCTGGTCCCAGGCCAGAGAAAAGAGTGGGGCTGGGGGCTGGGAAAAGGTTGCGTTGGTGCTGGATGAAGAGATGCAGGGGGGTCTGGGTTCTCAGGATTGGGGGTGCCAGGGGGGTCTCAAGGTCATGGAAATGGGGGGGTGGGCAGGGACGTGGAGAGGTAGAAGGAAGTTCCAGGGGGTCCTTGAGCCCAGGAAAGGGGAGTCCAGGGTTTCCCAGAAAGGGGGGACCAGAGTGGGGACACCAGGGATTTTCGGAAAGGGGGAGTTCAGGCTGTCTCTGGTTTTGCAGAAAGGTGTGCCTGGGAAAGGCAGGAATGGGAGACCAAGGCATTCCAGGTTGTCCCAGAGTCAGGCCTACGCCAAGTCTGGAGGCTGGGAGCCATGGGATGGCCGGGAAAAGGGGAGCAGCGAGACCTGATGTCCAGAACAGGGCGATTCAGGGGGTCCCTGTGCAGGCTAAGGGGAGCAGGGGGGTTCCAGTGCTGGCAGGGGCGGTTCAGGGTCCCGGTGCCGGGGGTCCCACTCGCCCCTGGCCCCCCAGGAGCGCCCTCAGCCCCAGCGCTGGAGCCATCGCGCTGCTCCTCCTCACTGCCAGTGTGATCCCATGATGATCCCAGTAGAACTGAGTCACCCAGGAGCTGCTCCCAGGATGATCCCAGTACAGCCCAGTCACTCCCAGTCCTGGCATCCCCCCAGGCCTCTCTGCGTTCCGGCCTGTCCCGGCTCCATCCCCGCCCATGCCAGGGGATGCGAGGGCTGCGGGAGCGGAGGAGGAGGAGGAGGAGGGAGGGAGGAAGAGGCGGAGCGGGGGAGGAGAGGGGGAGCCAGGCGGCTCCGGCGCTGCCTGAACTTGCAGCAGCCTCTTGTCCCCTCCTGTCAGGGAGTTGTGCAGAGCCAGAAGGTCCCCCCTGAGCCTCCTTTTCTCCAGGCTGAGCCCCCTTCCCTGCTGCCTCAGCCCCTCCTGCTGTTCCAGCCAGGGTCGGATACTAGTGCTGCAAAGAGCAATGTACAGCCCTGGCATAGGTGCCTTTGTCACCACATTTTAACCTTTCATTAGTTACAGAAAGACTCTTGGGAAGCCCCAAACTGCAGTCAGTCGCTGCAGTGCCAATGTCCTTTGCAAAGCCCTGCGGCCCGGCCCGGCCCCGCCCGGCCCCGCACTCGGCGCCGCGGTTGCCCGGTAACCGCGGCCGGGCCCTCAGCGCCTGTGACAGCGGCGCGGCCTCAGCTGCCTGAGAGCGCGGCCCTGGCTGGGTGTGCGCAGCCCGGGCTCCTGCAGGCGGCTGCACCGGGCCATTCGCCAGGTGAACTGTCGGCGTAGAGAATTGCTAAAGGTGCAGAGCATTGGCCTCTGCGAAAAGCTCCGCAGCGTGCAGAACACTGGTGTCTGCTAGGGAGTCCTGAATTTCATTTGAAGGTAAAGACGGACTAAAGTTGAACTTTTTGGTTTTGTTTCATCTGTGCTCTGAAAGAGAATGCCAAAGGGAAATAGAGGATGTGATCATGCCAGTCTTCTGGCGCAGTAGTTCACTGACATGTACGCCTGAGAGGATGAACAATAAATGGACTCCTGATTGTGCTTTTTTTACTGAAGAAATGCAACATTTTCTAAAGATAGTAGTCTATACATTTTTTTCCCATGGTAAGGGCTTAAACTGCTTAAAGGTGAATGAGTTCTGTTCAAGTTTCAGTGGGTTTTTATCATCTGGGTTTTAAAATTTTGAGGGAGATGCCTCTGTATTGAGGTGCAAAGGAGAGCATATGCCAAAGTCAATGGTCTGGATTTTATGGAACAGTAAATGTGAGGGAGAAAGAGAGAGAATGAAAAGAAAAAGTGGGAGGGGGTTGGAGGTTGGGAAGGGGGGGAGGAGAAAGAGAGTGACAGAGAGAGATTTAGTAGAAAATATCACCATTCCATGGATCCCATTGGCCTACCATTAAATGCTCTTCTGGTCTTCTCTGTGGTGAGGTCTGGCAAAATGTAAGACTCCAATGGATTAATGCAGATTTGGGCAAGGTGATACCTTGCCCAGGTACCTCCCAGGAGTGGGGCAAGTTGGACTCTGTCTCTTGCTACTTTCAAATCATATAAAATCTTTAGCACCAGTATATCCTTTGAGTCTGCCATGAGTTGGTTTCTGGATTTTCAGATTTGTTCTGTTAGCTTGCATGCCCTGCAGTCGTCTGGTGCGAGGCCTCAGGAATGGGTCTGGAGGCACTGCGGAGGGCTTTGCTGGGAGGTTTGTGTGCAAAGCTGGCCTCAGCAGAAGAGTCTGTGGCTGTGACTTCCCCAGGTTGAACCCAGACAGAGCTGATTTTCAGGACAGCTGCTGGGTTTGGCTTTGTTGTGGATAGGTTTTTCTCCTTCTTTACTTTGAAAAACTCCAAGGTTTTTCAGCCTTGTTTACTTCTCCCCAGACCTGAGCTAATGGGACAATAGTGTCACCTTGATCTTGTCTCAAGTTCCCTTAGGCAGCTTAACTCACAGTGCCAAGTTCCAGTCAGGAGGCATTTTCAGGGAAGGGCAGGCTTGGGTGGTCGCAGCTTCTTTATAGAGTTTTGTCACAATGGGCAGAAAGTCCTTTATAATGATATTTAAGCCATTAGCCATAACATTCCAGTCTCTCATTAGTCTCTCAGCTGTGAGGAGCAGCTGAGAGAGCAAGGGTGCTTTAGCCTAAAGAAGAGGAGGCCCACTCTAGCTATTTTTGAGTAATATTTAAGCTACAGCTTTGTCTGTTTGAACTGTTATTAATGTTCAGATTTTTAGCTCCAGGTTTCAGTATGATCTAACTTTGATTTGCACAAGGTAGCCATCGAGTTCAAATAAAGTCCAACTAGAGGCCTAACTATACTAGCTGCTTACACCAAACAAGCACTTAGCTACTTTCAAGTAATGTAACATTTTTAGCACCAGAATACGCCTTGAATCTGCCATGAATTGGGTTGTGGATTTTCAGAGTTCCATTGTTGCTCCTTCCAGTTTTGTTGAGGCATTGTCGCTCACCTGCGACACCGTCCCTTGGAAATGGCGTCTGGATTGCCAAAGAAGACACCGACACCTCGTCTTTTGTCCAGGGAAGGGCTGAAGCCTAATGCTGTGAGTACCTGCTGGGGCTGTGTTAAGGCTGGCACTGCCCTGGTGTGCCTGCTCTCCCTGCCCCTGTTGTCCAGCAGTGCTGTGAAGCTGCAGAGCCCGTGCCCAGCCCTTTGTGCTGTGCTGCTGTTGCTGGGGCTGTCCTGGTGCAATAGGGAACACTGTGGGATGCTTCAGCTGTGTCTTGCCTGGCTGTGCCAGCAGAGCCAAGTGAAACCAATGTACAGCTGAAGCCCTGAGCATGTGTTCTGTCCCTTTCCCTGTGTCACAGGAATTCCTTCTGTCAGGCTGGGCACCACTCACCTGTGCTGCTCTGACCATGCTGCCCTTGGGCACCTGGGCGTGTTGGGGGGGGGGAGCTCAAACTCTGCCCAAAGCCTTGAGAGCCACGGCTGGTCCCAGCTGGAAGAGCTTCCAAAGCAGCTGTTCTCTCCCAGCTCCTGTGTGGGCACAGATGCAGCCCTGCAGGCAGCGCTGGAGCCAGGGCCACAAAGGTCCCTTGCTGTCTGCAGCTCACTTGGCTGAAGATGCCCCACTGCTGAGGCTCTGTCAAGGAGATGCCTCTGTTTTCTTCTGTGGAGGGCTCTGTCAGCCCAGACAGAGAAAACAATTCACAGGGAGAACTAAAACCTAGAGACATTCCTGTGCACCTCACTCTTGGTACAGTGTTCCTTTCTTGCATCTCTTGGACTCATCCAGCAGCGATATCTCCTTGCTGTGAGTTCTGAGCGTTGTGCAGGGATGGAGTTCAGGCAGTTCTGAGAGCCCCTCCCCATTCTCTGGAAAGGTCACTGCCTCAATCCAATGAAACGTAAGAGGAAACAAATGCCCAAAGAGCAGAAATGCCCAACCATGTCCCATCCAGTCATGGAGAAGCCAATGGGACAGAGCCATATGGCTGGAGTATGTGTGTTCCACTCTGTATTATTAATTCCCTGATGCTAAGTATTTCAGCAGGAAACTCCCAGGGCTTCCAGGAATGTCCTAGTGGCTGTGATCACAAGTTATTCACCAGTGTCACTTGTTGAAGAAAAGCCTTTCTGAACAAGCACAACTCTGAGGCTCTAGCTGGTTTACTTTTGCCTTTCAGCTGCTTCCCTGTAAGTTCCAGAGGGAGAAGTTTCTCAGCAGGAAGAAGGAGGCCAGCACTGGGGGGAGTATTCTGCCCAGACTTGGCCCATTTCTAGACAGGAGTGAGACTCGCCCAAAGGTAGCCTTTTCCTGCTCTTTTCCTTTCTCTTTCACATGAAGTTTGAAGAGGGTGTGTGTTTGTGACAGGCTTGCCTCCAGCAAAATGCCTCAGTGTCCAGGTCCTGCTGTCATTGCAAGGTGCTGGGAGTGGTGGACTGGGAGTCCTGATCTGCACTAAGCCAACACAAATACCCTCTGCTGAAGCTGCTGGGGTGTGCTGGAGTGCAGCTGCCATTGCTAAAACAATGGGAGGAAGGCTGGGGACACAGAGGCCCAAAATTGCCCTTTGCCATTCTCCTGCTGAAGGAGCCACCTCTTGCTTTGGTGTGGTCACCATCAAATGCTCGGGGTCCCAGGATTCCCTGCAGAGTGGCAGCCTTGGCCTTTGAAGGCCAAGGATCTGCAGGAATTACTTCAGATTGAACAAAACAAATTGCATTATTGCTTTGGGTTGGAACAATGTGTTGGACCCTGACGGGGTGTTAGATTTTGCAGGCTGCCAGATGTACAGGGGACTGGCCCTGGGCAGAGGGGAATGGATGTGCTTTGTCTGGATCAGTGCCTCCTCAGAGGTGTGTTTAAAGCTGCTTTTCTGGCAGGACTAGCTCAGTATAAAGCACAGTCCAAACGGGTAGGTGACTGAGGTGGGCTGTTGAGCAGGAAATTGGCAGCAAGAGACACGGAACACAATCCAGGTTTAGGATTGTCCTGGAGAGGAGCCTTGGGAACACCTCAGGGAAGGGCACAGCTAAGGGACAGTGTGCTGCAGCCACTCCCTTCAGCAGAATGTGTCTGCTGTGAAGTCACAGAGGAGACCTGCTTGTGTCTCTGCAGTGACAGCAGTGTGGCTGGAGAAGGCAGACAAAGCAGGGCAGAGTTTTCTCCAAGCAATGTCTCTGCTCCAGAAGCATTTGCTGTTGTTGTGTCATTCCAGACGTGCCTCTACAATGGCATGAAATAAGGTGTCAGTAATGACAAGAGAGCACCCATTTAAAGGCCATTGAAAAAGGAGATACCAACTCTGCTTTTACCCAAGTTGCTGAGAAAATAACTGAAACTTATCCTCATTCAGCATTCACCTCACTTGTCTTTTTCTTTTCATCTCATTTGTCTTTTTATTTTTGCCTTTTCCTCTCTTTGGAACACACTAACTTTTAAATACAACGAAAAGGAACAAAATCATCAAAGCAAAAGGAAAGTGTTTCTTAGTAACGATTCAGCTGAGCTGAGGGTGTCTCCCTCCCTGAGAGCCAAGCGCACACACACACCCTCTGAGAAAATGGCAATCTTTGTAATCCCCTTTGTACCCGGCTGGGGCGGTCCCTGTGACCTTTGCCATTGGATGGGTACTCAGGAGCTTCCATTCTCTGCTGAGCACCAACTTTTCTGTCCGCTCCCTTCTCGTCCTCCTTCCTTTTGGTCAGGTCTTCAACCCTGTCCCTCTCACTGTGACACTCAACAAACCAACCTGAACAAATCCAAACCACAAATAACACACAGAACCAACAAATTCCATTCTTTTGCTTAATAACCTTTTGGCTTCAGCCAAATGTCACCTCATCTCTCACACCTGCTCTGGTCCTGTGCTCTTCTTACTGATGTCTAAGTTCTAGAGCAAAAAAAGATATTTGCAGTTGTGTGGGCCTCGGTTTCCCTGTCTCAGAGTAAAAGACATCCCAAATCCTTTCCCATGGAGTCTCCTGTAAATTCATGGGTTTTACTTACTCCATGAGTGCTCAGTCAGTGCCCCAGAGCTCTGTGACCGCATGGGCACAGGGCTGTGTTTTAGGAAAGTGCTGCCTGGCATTCTGGAGAAAGAAACCTGGAGAAATCCATGCCGAAAGAGCAGCTTGGCTTGAGCCTGCTCTGTGTGGCCCAGCAGCTGTGGATGAGCTCAGAGCAGAGGTGGGTGAGCCACTGTTTGCCCAGTCTGGGCTGGGCAGACGTGCTCCCTCAGAGTCTGTACTTCACTGGGGATCAGAGGAAGATTCTCCTGCATGAACCTTCCTCCCAGCAGCTGAAGCTCTCCCTGCTCTCTCTCCTCTCCAGGTGCCGTCAGCTGCCCCGAAACAGAGCTGGTTTGGGGTTTCCCCACCAGAGCTGGTATTTCAGAACTTTGTCGCTCGGGAGGTCTCGGAAATGGTGCTGTCTCTCATGAATAAGGACAAGGTAAGTGCTGGCACCCAGAGCTTTAACGCTGTGCTGGAAGAGGAGAGTGCTCTCATTCCCTCAGTGTACAGCAAAGCAAGTTATCTGCTGCAGCACATGCAGAAGAAAATGTCTCAGCACCTTCTTCTGCAAGATGGTGGAAATCTTCCTGTGCTGGGAATTGTCCCCAGATTTTGGCCAGGCGTTGATGGTGTTTATCCCAAAGGAGTTTCCTTCTCTTGAAAGCTCTGGATTGACTGGAATGTTGAGGGCTGTACAGTTCTTAGCTGCTCTCATGCTTTGCCTTGGCTCTATAGCACACCCTGTGTCTCCTTGGTTCATCTTGGCTCCTGGTAGGAATCTCTGCCTCTCTCAGCCAGTTTGGCTCCCTTTGTGCAGATCACAGCCAAAGCTCAGGGGCTGAGCCTTCTGCACTTTATGCTGGAATCACTTCTCATTAATGGCATTGGCCCTGCAGGAACCGTGTTCTGCAAGAGCCCTGCAATCAGAGTGATGGAGCAGAAGCAGTGAGAGGCCTTTAGGTGCCACTTGAGGCTCCTGCTCAGCTTCATCCAGCTCTGCTCAGCTTTTCCAAAAGCAACATGGTGCTCTGCTTTCCCTTTGCAGAAGCACAGCACATCCAAAGGCATGTGCTCCTGGAGGTTTCCACCTTCACCTGAAGAAATTGGCATTGTTTTGCAGTTTCCCAAGAGAGCTGAGAGGGAAAAAGTTGAAAAATGTCAATTGTGTTCCACTGTAAAGAGGAAAACTTGAGACCATTTGAATTTCAGTCCGGGAAACATTTTCTCAAGTGAGGCTTGTGCCAAGAGTGGGCTGGTGGGAGGAGACAGGAGGGAGTCCAAATCACCTGGTTTAGACTTTTGGAGAGCATTTTGGTGCTCAGGGGTTGATGAGATCAGTGTGCAAGAAAATGCATGTGCGCTGATCATGGAGTACCCCAGAGGGCCGAACCTGGCCTGCTGGCTGCAGGCAGGAATGCCCAGCAGCCCAGCTTGCCTGCACAGGCAGCAGGAAGCCCTGGAGAGCCAAGATTGGCTTTTCATACTGGAACCACACTGTCAGTCAGTGCTGGTCCTGTTTCTCCAGGCAGAAAATGCCTCTGAAGCCCCATGGTCAATAGACACCGCCTGTCTGTGTTTCTGTCACTTTTGGCAAGCTGGTTGCTCTCATGGTTTTATGATTCTTGCTTGCTGCTTTACTGCCCATTTAAATTCTCTTTGCCATCTCCTTGTTTTAGGGATTGTCTTGCTGTGTTCATTCCTTCTTTTGCTTTTCAGGTTTGCTTTTATTCCCAGTAAGACCACAGTGTTTGGTCTCCTGTCTTGCTGCTCTGCCTGCCTGACTGTATCCCCAGAAGGTCCCTACCCAAAGCTGATCTGCTAGAAGGGAATTTCTTCCTTCCCCCACAGAAATGGGCTGGTTTGCTTTTAGGTAGCACATTCCCCCTCTGGAACATGACCATTTCGTGGCTGTGTGCAGGCAGAAGCCAGCAGGTTTTTTGGCCTTGTTGAATATGCAGGTGACTTGGTTCAGGTGCTGTGTCTCCCCATGCTGCTGGTGCTGACCTGCTCGGCCCTTCCTTCCCAGCAGGCAGTGCCCTACTGCCCCTGGCCAAAATGCTGGAGCCAGAGAGAAGGGATTCAAGTTCAGCCTTGTGAATGATGTGCCTGTGCCTGCTCAGCTGAAAGTGCTTTGGAAAAGGGGCAGGGGAGGGATGTTAGCAGGGCATGGACAGGTCTCCTCTCCTCCCGTTTCCACAAGTGGCAAAATCATAATTTCATGTCTTTGCTGCAGTTTCTTCACGTGGTGAAGGTCTCCATGGAGAGCTCCCCTTACTTCCAGCTGGTGAGCTCCAGCGATGCGTACCGTGCCGTGCCGCCGGGCGCCTCTGTCCCTGTGCGCATCCGCTTCACCCCCAGCAAGAACAAGGTGAGGCTGGAGGAGCCAAAGCACACAATGATCTCCACAGCCATTGTTTTTCCTGCACTCTGGCTGCAGCCCATTGCATGCTGTGAGCTGGGCTCCAGGCGTGGGCAGGCAGCCTGCAGCCAGTCACACCTTGGCACTGCTGGCAGGCACTGCAACCAGGCCTGACAGGCTCTGCTCCCCTCCCTGCCCATTGCTGAGCATTGCCAAGGGAAGGTGCACGGGAAAGAGGATGAAAATGACAGAGGGCTGTTGATAGATGTTGGGCCATCTCTAGGTCCAGTGGAAGGGGTTTCATTCTGATGGAAAACACCGGAGGAACAAAGAGGTCAGAGAGCTTTCCTCCTTCCTGGACTGCCAACAGCTTCCCTGCCTGCCCCTGGGCTGGAGCAAAGCCGGTGCTTTTTCACCCCCTCTGTTGTGCAGCCTTGCAGCTGTGCTGTCCCAGAGCACAAGTGAGCATGGCACAGCTGCAGGGCCAGGGCAGAGGATGTGCTGTGCCCGTGAGCCCGGCCTGGCACAGGCACGCTGGGCCCTGGGTGCCCTTGGTCAGCAGGAGGTTGCTGAGCTGCAGGGCACTTGGACACCTGCCTGAAGGAGCTGGTGGAGGGCAGGTACAAGCTGCAGGCAGAGCTGTGAGCCCAGAGCCCGTGGCAGTGACACTGCTGGGGCTCTGTCTTCATGCCTGTCCCTGTGCTTGCTCTGTCAGCTGGCACCCATTCCATGCCAAAGGTGCTTTTGCGGGGAGGTTTGAACAGCAGTGCTGAGGCCCTGGCAAGTCTGATCTCAGTGCTGGGATCTGGAGGGTTCATGTTCTGATCTGGAGGCTTGTTCATACAGAAGGGTTGAGGGCATGGCATGGAAGGGAGGAAGCCTTGCAGGGAAACAAAGAGAGGCCCTTTCCAACAGCATCCTGCTACCTCTTAGCACCGTTCTTCTCCTGACTTGGTTGGACAGGCAAAGTTAGAGGGGAGTTGTGAGCCAACTGATGTTTCTGCACCAGGCCAGAGGTGCAGGATGTCTTTGGGTGCAGCTGTTTTCTCCTCTTCCTTTTGCTGCTTAGGGTCAGTTGAACACTTTGTCCTATTCTCAGACAGTGGGAATATAGAAGCCTAAAGAGCAATGTCCTGTGTTCCCCAGCTCCATGTTGCTTAGAAGGGGCTTAGGAATTCTTTAGCATCATTAAAGTTTAGAGTAAAAATGATGGTGGCCTAGGGCTGTTATCTGTATGAGCCAAGTGACACAAGAGCTGAATTCCACTGAGACAGATTTTGCAAAGTGCACTGGTGCCTTTAAAATGTGACATAGTAGTAGAACTTAGTGTTCATTTGAGGGTGCAATAGGTAAATTGATGCCCTTGGAGGGGTATAGGAAATGGTTTTTCTTCTGCCATGGGGATGGCACTAAATGTCCTGTGCTGAGCCAGTTTCTTTTCCTGCAGGATTATTGCCATGAGCTGGTGTGCCTCACTGGAAGGGAAAGGATCGTTGTGCCAATTCGGGCCATTGGTGCCCGAGCTGTGCTGGACTTCCCTGCCCAGCTGGACTTCTCCAAGTGTCCAGTCAAGGTCAGCACCCAGCAGACTCTGCTGGTGCGCAATGTCGGTGCCCGGGCAGCTCGGTACCAGCTGGGCACCCAGAGGTGAGGCAGCTCATCTGTCCCTGTGCAAACACCTTTGGGTGAGAGCGGAGTTGGGAAAGAGCTACAGAAGGAACCAAGCACCGGATCTGCTGCCCTGCAGCCTGGCTGGAAGTGAGCAGGATGGAAGGCATCTGCTCTTGCTTTCAGTGGCCTTGGAGCTTTCTGTGTCCCAGATTTCCTGGAGGCTGCTGGAACATGTTGGGAGCTGGCTTGCACCCTGCTGAGCACAAGCAGCTTCTGAAATGCTTCCTCAGCACTGTCAGGGCTGCCTGCTGCCCTGTGTGGTAGCCGGGAGCCGGAATGACTCCTCCCTGCAGGGATCTCCCTGTGCCTTGGGCCATGGCAGGCAGTGGGATGGATCAGCTTTGGGCAGCAGCTGCTCCGGGATGTCCCACCTGAACACCCAGCAAGGCCCTCAGGGCTTTGCAGATGGGCCAGCCTGGCTGATTCTGCAGCTGCAGCAGTGTTTGTAAAACCTTGTGTGAATAATCCATGCCAGATGGGCAGCAGCAGCCTCAGCTCACCTCTCATGGCCATGCTGTGGGGCACAAGCTGTGCCCCCAGCTCCTGTGCACAGAGGGCTCTGGTGCCTCCTTTGCACAGCCAGCAAAGCGCTGATGTGGGAGTCAGGAACTGTGCCAAGGACTTGGGCACCGTCCCGTGGGCTGGTGCCATGGCAAGAGACAATCCTGGTCCAGGCACAGGGAGAAGGGCGGATCATAGGGGAGGCAGAGCTCAGTGCTCAGCACCACAGCAGCGTGAGGCCTTGTCCCTGCCAGCCTGAGCCATGTGCTGCAGGATAATGGAGTGGAAGCAGGAGAGCTGATGCTGGCTGCTCTGCAGCTTTGGAGCTGGGCTGCTGCTCCTGGGCGGCACTGGCTCAAGGCAGTGAAGAAATGAAAGCAATCTGCACTGGATGATAGCAAAGAGATAAGGGAGATGGGTAAAGAAGAACAAGGGAGTTATTCCTCAGCAAGAGAAAAGTGGTGAGCAGGTGCGCCCATAGTGGAGAAACAATGATGCTGCCTTTGTTTTTCGAGGAAAAGTGCTGCTTTTTTCATTTGGAAATCAAGAGGGAACCTTTCCCCATCAAATAATTGATTCTCCTCTGTCCCTTCCCCAAAATGGCCATGGGGTGTTTTTGCATAAGCAGCTTTCTCCTTGAGCAGGGGCAGGTGTCTCTTGTTGAGATGTGCAGAGCAGAGCCAGGGGCAGTCCTGTGAGTACAATAGAGGACACAGCTCACTGGTTCTTGATTTTGAACCAAAAGGCAGAGTGGGCACTGATTGGCATCAACCATGAAATCAACTGGTGAATGTTGTGCAGCTTCAAGTGCTGATTTCAGTGGATGTTGGTGGCTTTTGGAGTGTGTCTGCTGAGTTCAAGGGCAGGTGAGGTGCTGTGCTAGATTCAGGACAGCCAAGTTTGGTTGTTGAAGCTCTTGCTCTTGGCTGTGCCAGCTGGTGCACTGCTGACAAGCTGGTCCTTTCCTCTAGGATTCATCTGTGCCCTGGGTAGAACTGTTGCTGCTCTTTTCAGAGGATGTTTGGGAATGCCCTGGATTGGTGTCTCAGAACAGTGTCTGTAATGATTGTGTGGGTCAAACTCTCTTGAGAAAGCTCCTCCATGGGAACAGCAGTTGCAGCTCAGAAGGAGCAAAGCAGGGAAGCTGTGGCTGGAAGGGCTGCTTTCAGAAGTTAGTGGGGACACCTTGATGTCCATGCCATTGCAGATGGGGAAACTGAGGCACGGAGCCATGTCTGGGTGTGTGTTCAGGGTCCTTCATGGGACCTGCAGCAACCCGGGGGCTTCTCCTGCCTTTCCTGTGCCCAGAGCCCATCAGGGGGTGTTGGCTGCTGCCCCTTGGCTGGAGCTGCCTCCTGTGCCCAGGGCCCTGTGCTGAGCACACGGGGCTGTGTTGGTTGGAAACCCAGGGTGCCCTGAGCCCGGGTTTTGTGCCCCCGAGCCACGACAGCCGGACCTGTGCAATGCCTTTAACCGAGCCATTGCCTGCTCTGTCCTCGGCCTGCAGGGGCAGCGTCACTGCACCGAGTTTACACTTCGACCTCGCTGAGCTCGACTTCGGGGACATCTCCTTTGGTGAGTGTTCCCTGGGCTGGGACACAGCCTCAGGGATCTGTGCCTTCCAACAGAAAAGCATCCCTCACTCCTGCTCTGCCCCAGCAGCCTCTTCAGGCTGTGAACTGCAGGGCTGCTGCTGCTGCTGCTGCCTCAGGGGGCATCTTGCCATTGTGAGATCCAATGGAAGCAAGGAATAGAAAGGTAGAATTTTCTGGTGTCTCTGTGCTGCTTTAAAAGACAGATGTCTGCCAAGGAAGGTGGGAATCTTGCTGCAGTGGAAAGATGAGCCCCTCCCTCCAAATGATTATCCCTTTGAAATGACAGGGCTCCCAGGCAAAACTGTGGTAAAAGGAATACCAGTTCTTTGCTAGACTGTCTCAGGAGAGCACAGACAAGAAGGCAAGAACAGACATTTCCCAGATGCCAAGTCCTGTTTTTCCCCTTTGGTGGAGGTCTGGTGACAGCAGGAGGAGCTGTGGGCTCTGGCAGGGCAGGGATCCCCCCCAGCCGGTGCGGGAAGGGAAGGGAAGGAGGAAATGCTCCTTTTGCAGTGCCCCAGAGGGCAGGGGAATGCAGGCAGTGCCCAGCAGCAGCAGCAGCAGCAGCGGGGCAGGCAGGCAGGGTCGGTGCCAGCGCTGAGCTGCAGCCAGGGCAGCCCCGGGCCAAGCACAAACCCTCCCGTAGCAGCAGCGGCCGAGCTGCGAGCCCCGAGCGGGAGGAAGGGAAGCTCCGCTCCCTGCCCAGCCTCAGCTCCCACTGCACAGCCGCCCACGGCATCACGCCACAACTCCCAAAAACCCCCCAGGGAAAAGCCCAGCCCAGGGCCAAAACCGCCCAAAACCCCCCAGAACCCCTGTCCCCCTTCCCAGAGCCAGGGCAACGTTCACGGCCAAGCCTAAAGCCACAACAATGAAGTTCTTGAACTTCTGAAGGAAACTCATTGCCTTTCTTGAGCTGCTTCTTCCCCAGCCTGCATCACCACGGAGGCGCTTGTCAAGTTGACTTTGGAAGGAATGAAACAAGAAAGGCAACAGATGGAAATATGGGTCTGAAGCAGGAGACTGATCCTGCTGAATCCAATTTCATGCCTAAGGGCTCTTCGGCTGAAGGCAGCTGTTGTATCTTTGCTTCTTTGTAACTGTTGACTGTTGTCTGCGTGTGCTGGCCTCAGTGTCGTTGGAGGTTTTGACATCTGGGTTTGTCCTTTGTGTGCCTCTCTTGCCTCCCTGCTGGAGTCCCTGCTGGAGCTGGCAGTGGTCACTTGGATGGGCACAGAGAAGCTCTGGGCTGCAGCTGCAGTTGTTTTTCCTCCCCATCTGTGTCCCAGTGACTCTTGGTGAGCAGGCCTGGGGAGAAGTCTCCTCCCCACAGAGCTGGCCAGCCCAGCCAGATGTGCAGTGCAGAGCAGGCTGTGGCTGCTCTGCGCGCTCTGCAGGACATGCCCTCCATGAGTGGCTGTATCTCTGGCTTTGCAGGATGGAAAGCAAATCTCAGAGCCAAAGTGGGGTAAACCCTTGCAGGCAGCACTCTCAGTGCGCAGCCCGGCTGTGATGTCCCTGTGTGTGGGGTGAGGTGGGACCTGGTTCCTGATTGCTAATCTCAAAGCAAGGCTGGGCTGTGCCTCCAGCTGAGTGGGCTCTGAGCTGTCACATGCTCAGTCTGTTTGGCCCAAAGCAAGAGATGCCTTAAGGATCCTGCAGAGAGAAGCTGCATTAGGGTGCTTTGCATCACGTTCTAGTTCCTGATCCCATCCTCACTTTCTTTTGCTGTAGCTTCTTCTCACTGACAACTCACTCTTTATATGTGTTGAAAAAGGTGGGAGTGTTGGCAGGCTGAGCAGGGAATTGGACAGCTTGAATTCTCAGAGTAAATGCTGGGTCTGGGTGCACACTCATCACTGAGAGAGAACTGGTGCTGGTTTGGGGCAGGTGAGGGAGCTCGTCCCCATCACAAAGAGAGAAGCTTGCAGTGTTCAGCAGGGCTAGGAGTGGGCATTTTCAAGGCTGCAGTCTGGAATCTGTGTCAAAGGGAACTAAGTGACGATTAATTCCTCACGCAGCTTCTGGGTGAGCTGTAGTTCAGATCATGAAGAGCTCAACTCCAATCCCACTTTGATCCTGCCAGGATCTTGCCCCCAGCATGATGCCCTGCTGGGTGCCTGAATGGCTGTTTGTGTCCTTGCCCAGGCTTTCCCTACACGCAGCGCTGCCGCCTCACCAACAGCTCCGCGGTGCCCCTGACGTTCCAGCTCCGCATGTCGGACGATGGCACGCAGCCGGCTGTGGACAGCGTGGATCAGATCCGCAGGGACAGCGACCCGGCCTGGAGCAAGGGAATCCATTTCCATGTGGAGCCCAGGGAGTTCACCATCAATCCCAGCAGAGGCACCATCCTCCCCCAGGGACACCAGGACATCGAGGTACGGGAAGAGCCCAGCCAGAGCCGCTGCAGCACCAGGGCTGGAGCTGCACTGCAGGGTGGGAGGGCTTTAGCTCTGGTGCCAGCTTGGAGCATCCTGGCACGGAGAGATCTGCACTGCTGGGAGGCCTCTGCTGGCTGGCTTAGTCGGGATGTTCCTCAAGGAGCACTGTTTGCTTTCCAAAATCATATGCTGAGCTCACAGACCTTATGGTCAAGGCGTGAAACCATTCTTGTGTTTTTGAGAGCGATGGATTTGATGGCAACGGGGCAGAGCAAGGATGAGGGCAGAAGGTGGCTGTTAGAGAGATGTCATTGTATCAAGCAGTGAGCTTTTCTTCTTGGTGTCATTTCCCCCCTCCTGGGGAGCAGAATGATTTGTGTTCACTGCAGGAAGCTCCAGTGGAGACAAAAAAATCTGCAGCCATGTGTAGCGGTTCAAATTTATTGTATTGATTCCTTGTTAAGTGGTTTGTTCTGTTGTACCCCGTGTTGTCCCCGAGTTAGTTTACCCGTGGGTTTTACCCTCCCTCAAAGCTGTCCCTCATGCCATTCCCTGCCCCTTGTTCCAGCTCTTTCCCTGCCTGTCAAACCCAGCCCCTTTTGTTCCCCAACTTTCTTTGCCAATTTAACCTGGAGCCAATCCCTGTCTGCAACGCCCCTTTGGAATTCCCCTGTTCCTGGAGGCCCCATTGGCCCAAGTGAGCCATCCTCCCCACCCTCCTACCCAAAGTGGCCCTAGACACTTGATGTAATCCCCTCAGTGCTCCCCTAAGGATTCCCTTTTGGTTTGCTGTTTGTATCCACCTCCTGATTTGTGTCTGTACAAAAGCCCTTGCACAGGAGTGTCCAGGGCTCTTTTGGCTCTGATCCTTTTGCTTGGAATAAACCCTTTCTTGTGTAATTTCAAGATACAGATCCTCCTCCTTTCTCCTCTGCCTGGTCCCGTTGGTGGCTTGTCTCTTGCAGTGTAGAGCAAGAGGCTCTGAGGGTTCTGCCTGTGGTCATTGCCCACCCTGGGGCAGTTTTGAGGGTTCTGCCTGTGGTCAATGCCCACCCTGGGGCAGTTCTGAGGGTTCTGCCTGTGGTCAATGCCCACCCTGGGCCAGTTCTGAGGGTTCTGCCTGTAGTCAGTGCCCACCCTGGGGCAGTTCTGAGGGTTCTGCCTGTGGTCAGTGCCCACCCTGGGGCAGTTCTGAGGGTTCTGCCTGTGGTCAATGCCCACCCTGGGGCAGTTCTGAGGGTTCTGCCTGTGGTCATTGCCCAGCCTGGGGCAGTTCTGAGGGTTCTGCCTGTGGTCAGTGCCCACCCTGGGGCAGTTCTGAGGGTTCTGCCTGTGGTCAATGCCCACCCTGGGGCAGTTCTGAGGGTTCTGCCTGTGGTCATTGCCCAGCCTGGGGCAGTTCTGAGGGTTCTGCCTGTGGTCAGTGCCCACCCTGGGGCAGTTCCCCACTCCTGGCGTGGGGCCGGAGTTCTCAGAGCCAGCCCGGGCTCGGGGTCCCAGGGCAGCCATGAACTGCCCAGCACCTGCTGGGCCACACTTTGCCCTCAGCCTCCTGCTGTAAAGCTGAACTCGTTGTGGTCAAGTCAGATTTCCTCTGCATGGATGTCTTTGCAGTCAGATGAGAAATTGGCCCCTTCATTTGAATGCAGTGGTGCATGGAGCTGTAGTCTAATGTTTTAATGTAGCTGACCTGTGCCCTGATAGCAAGGTGTGTTTAACAAATGTGGTATTGCCAGACGGCTTTTGTTACTCTGAGACTGTGCTCTACACATGGAGCAGCAGAAGAATGAAGGGCAAATCCTCCCTCAGGAACTGGAGGATATCACCCGTGGGTAATGAGCTTTTGGAAGGAAGCATTGACTGTTCTTCTCTTCCACCAGGTGACCCTGTGCTCCAACACGGTGATGGAGTTCTACCGGAGGTTGCTGGTGGACCTGGAGGGTGTTGGCAAGGGAGTGGCAGCCCTGATCATCACAGCCAGGTACCAGCCCTTGCCTGGCCTCCCCCAGGCACTGCCTTGCCCAGGCTGTGCTGGCTGCAGCTGCCAAGGAGAAGTGCTGATGAATGCCCTCATGTTGTGCCAGCTGGACACGAGAACAGCAGTGCTTGGGCAGCAGCCTGTAGTGAAAAGCACGTTTGCTGCCAGCCCAGCACGGTCCTGGGCCCTCTTCTAAAGGCACCAGGAATGATATCATTGATTGGCCTTGTTTTTGGTGCTTGAGGTGGAACAAATTTCCTGAGGGCCTCCTCTCCTTCAGGCTGCAAGAGGTGGAGTTGTGCTGGCTGTGAGCACCGTGCACTGGTTTGGGCCACACCAAGCAGCTGCTGAGAGTCAGGCTCTGGCTCTGTCCATGAGGGCACATGGCAGGGGGGAAGTGGCTCCCAGCAAGAGTGGGGAGGGCAAGGTCTGACAAGGGGAAAGCAGCCCTTGATGTGGCAGGTCAGCTGCAGTTGTTGTCCTTCCCTCTGCTTCCCATTTTGAGCTTTAATGTTGTCAGAGTTGAGAGCAAAAGTCGTTGTTGCTGCAGCAGAATTCCATGCTGCTGTGCTGCTGTGGGTGTCAGTGTGATGCCCAGAGGGATGCAGCTCCCTGGTGCTGTTCCCTGTGCCAGGCAGAGCCATGCAGGCAGTGCCTGGGCTGCCACTGTGTACAGCAGGTGGAGCTGGGGCCAGGCAGTGCCTGGAGCTGTGCAGTGAAGGAGCCAGGGAGCTGCAGGGCCTGGCAGGGGCTGATCAGCCCCTCTGTGGGGCAGCTGCTGTCTCGTGCCCTCCAGGGCTGGGGCAAAGAGCTGAGTTCTCAGGCAGGGCAACAGCACCATGGCAGAGAAGGGAGTCATTTTTACTGAGACCCTGGAGCTGTGTGTTCCTTGAGCCTTAGGGAGCACTGATCCTTGTTGGGAAGGCTTCCCCAGAGCTTGTGGGTCACTGGCACTGTTGCAGGAGTCCTTGCAAGCCTTCTTGGGTAAAGGAGGGGCTGACGCAGCTGTGGGGCAAAGTGCTCTGCCTGGGGCACTTGGCAGCCTCTGGGTGCTGCCTCTCAGGGTTTGCCCCTCCTTGACAAGACATGTTGGAGTGGGAAGAGGTAGAAGGCAATTTATCCCTGTAGGGCTCTTCAGTGTGCATTTGACAGTGACCAATGTGTTCTGCTCCATTGCACAATCTTTGGGGGTAGGCATTCTCCATTCTCTCAGTACCTCTGATTGTCCTGGGCTCATCTCTTTGCCCAGGTGTCTCGTTCCTGAGCTCCAAGTGTCCTCCCCAGTGCTGCTGTGTGATGAGTGCCACCTGAAGGTGCCCTATGAGAGGAAGATCCTCATTAGGAATCCCAGCCACCTTCCTGGCTGCTACGGGCTTATTCCCCAGGTTTGGCATCACATCCACCTCCTCCTGTCAAATCTTCCTGAGGAGATTATTAGGGGAACAAAGGGTTTGGATAAGACCTTGCTGGTTTCTATTCGGTCTTAAAGATCTGCTGAGAACAGGATCCTACCCAACTGTAAACTTGAGGAGGCAGTTTAAGCCCCTGAGGAAACAGTTGATGCTCTAGTCCTCAGGCTGTTTTCCTGTGGGAGATCTTAGAGGGTTGTGAAAAGCTGCTGCACCCACAGACACCAGTGCCTGTGCTGGCAGCCTCCTTGCAGGATGCCCTGGGAGTGCTAAGCCTACAATTCTTGCATCTTGTTTGTGCCTTTGACCTTTGTCCTGGGGAGCTTTAAAGGTGTGTGTAAGTTGCTGTTGTGGTGGATGTTAAGGAGCCTAAAGTTTCTTGAGAGGTCCCTCTGAATGTGCGTTTCATTGTGTCCCTTCCAGAAACGCAAGGAGGACTCTGCTGTGCTCTACTCCAGCCCCAAGCCCTGTGGGATTGTGCAGCCCCAGAGCACAGCAGAGATCCCAGTTGTGGTGGCAGTGCAGGCCCTGGGCACTCATCGCACCGACGTTCTCATCGGCGTGTTTGGGGATGAGAGGAACCCCCTGGTGAGGGCAAGGGGAGCTGTGAGCCTGTGTGCAGCTGCTCCTGGCAGGGTGCACGGGGACAGGGATTCTGCCGGGGAAAACAGGCACAGGCTGCTGGGGAGAAGGACAGGAGGGATGGGGGCACAAACAGCTCCTGCCTTAGAGGTGGCAATCTCAGTGTCTGACACAGAATGGAGTTGGGCTGAGCTGGAATCCAGGGGGATTTCAGGTCATTTTTCTTTCAAATGCTGTTAACTTTGGAAACATCTGTTTGACAATGTCATCTCTCTGAGCGCAAGAGAGGATGTCAGAAGTCTTCTGGGAACCTTGAGCTTTCTGTAAAAGAAAGGAAAGCTGGCACTTGAAGAGTGGTTTCAAGGACTGAAGCTTCGATTAAAACATATGGAAATGGCAATGCCAAATTCCCTGGATGGCACCAAACATCTGAACCCGGGCCATCGTGGCACTGCCTGTAAATCAGTGAACAGGAAGAAAAGGCAATGCAGGCTGTGCCAGGGAGCCTGAAGTTTGACCAAACAGTTGCTTTTAACTATCAGGCTGCTTCCGTTAAAGAGGAGGGTTTCTCCCCACCAGAACAACCAGTTGTTTAACTGTCAGGCTGGTCTTACCTAGAGATTTCTTGCAAAGATGAAAGCTTTCGGACAGTAATTTTGAGTTTGAAAGGTTCTCTTACCTTAATCCTTTCCAATTTGGAGGTGAACATGTAATTTTCTTTTTCCCAAAAGCCCAGCATTTCAGCTGGAGAGTGGTAGCTGTCCCTAAAGAAATAACTTGAGCAGGGTTGAGCTGTTGAAGGTTTTTTAGGTTTCTCTGTTGTGGTTTGTTTTGGGTTTTTTAAAATCTTTCTTGCTTGCTTCCTGGAACAGAGAGCACAATTACGGAGCTCAGGACGGCTGGCAGAAATCTCCCCAAGCCCAAGGCTGGCAGAGCTTGGCAGGATCCCAGCACCACAGCCTGTGTATGTATGGATGGAAGGATGGATGGATGGATGGAAGGATGGATGGATGGATGGATGGATGGATGGATGGATGGATGGATGGATGGATGGATGGATGGATGGATGGATGGATGGATGGATGGGGAATGCGACCTGAGTCACCTGGGAGTGTTGTAAAATGTCAACCAACCCCCCAGCGGTGTCAGGGGAACATTCCTGATAAATCCCTGGTGGAGCTGCAGAGTTTCTGGCCTTGGGCACTGGGTGGGCTGTGCTGGCTGGGCACTGGCTGGGTCTGCCCCTCGGTGTCTCAAATCTCACCTTTTTGCTGCCTTCTCTGTCTTTTCCTCTCCCACTGTGCTTTTTGCATCCTCACCAGGTGTAAATGCCTGTCCTCTGTAATTGCTCAATGCGAGCAGTTGCAGCTGCTGCAGCACCTCCGTGCCATCCCTGTGCTGCCTTTAGAACAGACCTGCCCCAGCCTGGATTGGGAAGGGCTGGATCAAAGCATTTCTCAGTTCAACGAGCCAGCACCCAGCCAGGGGCTGCATCCTGGCCAGGAGCTGCTGGTGCAGGTGTCCCTCCCTCCCTCCCTCCCACTGCAGGTCCCTGTTCATAGTTATTTATTTTCCAGAGATGAGCTCCACCCACCTAAATTCAAACCCCAGCCACCAAAGGAGATGAGAACCAGTCTGGATTGCCGGGCAACTCGATGGAGGCACTTCAGGACTGGACAGGAGGAGGCAGCCAGGGCCCTGTCCAGGTTTAGACCAAATTTGGGGAAGAATCCCCCGAAGCAGCTCCGGTGGGAAAAAAGCAGATCCAATCGGCCCCTTCCCCCAACTGGTCCAGCAGGAAAAAATACCTCCCTGGAGAAAGGTGGAAAACAACCTGTTTGTTAAACAATAAAACCAAAACAATATCAAACAATGAGACCCCTTGCCACTCGAAAAGAGATGACAAACTGAGAAAAGCCCATCCCTGGGTTGCAGCTCACTCAGTCTCTGATCAGTCCCTCCAGTGCTGGAATTGTCTCAGGCCAGGCCCGGCCCGGTGGGCCACAGGTGCAGCTGCAGGTGCTCTCCTGGGTGTTCAGTCCAGAGCAGGTTTCAAGAGGTCCAAAGAAAAGAAAATACACAGTCCAGGCAACTTCTTTGCCTCAGCTAGCTAACACTAACTAAAAAGCCAAAGAAGAGCTTTGTCCCGCTGTCTGTCCACAGACAACAGCAGTCCAGGAGCAGGAATGTGAGGGAGTGGAGTGCAGTGTATGAAAACAAACTGCGCGCTTCTTCTCTCCCCCCTTCACTCTCTGGAACACTCTTAAAGGTGCAAAACTTATTATTCAACATAAACAGAATGAGACGACTGGGGATAAAAGCATCATATGGTCAACCGAGGACATTCCACCCCTTATCCCCATATCATCTGCTCACTACTAAAACTAATATAAACTCTAACTCTACAAGTACATACATGATACATCCATTATACAGCTATACACAGACAATGGTAATAACATTCAGCAAACAGTGATATTTACAGAGGTTTTATCCAACATTCAGATCTCCCTGAGGTACACATCGTGTTCTTCCATCTTTTTGCATTATCCACCATGTGCAACCTGGTCCCTGAGCAAAAACAACCCCACGAATGGGTTTGTCTGTATTCGAGGCAGGATTAATCTAACTGTCTTCCCTAATAAACCTCTGACATGTACCACTGGGACTTTGTCTCCATCTACTCTCTGCAAAGGCTCAGATTGGGCAGGGCCCACTCGGTTAGTAGAGCCTCGGGTGTGAACTAACCAGGTGGCTTTTGCCAGAAGCTGCTCCCAGTTTTTGAAAGATCCCCCACCTAATGCTTTCAATGTGGTTTTTAACAGTCCGTTGTACCTCTCTCCTTTTCCTGCAGCTGGTGCATGCTAGGGGATATGGTACACCCCCTCAATGCCATGTTCCCTAGCCCAGGTGTTGATAAGGCTGTTCTTGAAATGAGTCCCATTGTCTGACTCAATCCTCTCAGGGGTGCCATGTCTCCACAGAACTTGCTTTTCCAGGCCCGGGATGGTGATCCGGGCTGTAGCATGAGACACAGGGTAGGTTTCCAACCATCCAGTGGTGACTTCCACCAAGGTCAGCACGTAGCGCTTGCCCTGGCGTGTCTGGGGCAGTGTGATTGAGTCAATCTGCCAGGCCTCCCCATACTTGTACTTGGACCACCGCCCACCATACCAGAGGGGCTTCACTCCCTTGGCCTGCTTGATGGCAGCACACGTCTCACAGTCATGGATAACCTCAGCAACACAGTCCATGGTTAAATCCACCCCTCGGCCTCGTGCCCACTTATAGGTGGCATCCCTGCCCTGATGGCCTGAGGCATCGTGGGCCCATCGAGCTAGGAATAATTCTCTTTTATGTTGCCAATCTAAGTCTATCTTTGACACCTCTATCTTTGCAGCCTGGTCTACTTGCTCATTGTTTTGGTGCTCCTCATTGGCCCTACTCTTGGGAACGTGAGCATCCACATGGCGGACTTTCACAGGTAGCCTCCCTACCCTGGGAGCAATGTCTTTCCACTCTTCAGCAGCCCAAATTGGTTTTCCTCGACGCTGCCAGTTAGCCTGTTTCCACCTCTCCAGCCATCCCCACAGAGCATTGGCTGCCATCCATGAATCAGTGTAGAGGTAGAGCTTTGGCCACTTCTCTCTCTCAGCAATGTCCAGGGCCAGTTGAACAGCTTTGAGTTCAGCAAGTTGGCTTGATCCACCTTCTCCTTCAGTGGCCTCTGCCACCTGTCGTGTGGGGCTCCATGCGGCTGCTTTCCACTTCCGGTTCATTCCCACAGTGCGGCACCAACCATCAGTAAAGAGAGCGTATCGTGGATCTTCTGCTGGCACTTGGTTGTATGGTGGAGCTTCTTCAGCCCGTGTCACTTCTTGTTCCCCTTCATCAGCGAGACCAAAGTTTTCACCCTCTGGCCAGTTTATAATTATTTCCAGAATCCCAGGGCGATTCAGGTTTCCAATACGGGCGCGCTGTGTGATAACAGCAATGCATTTGCTCCATGTAGCACTGGTTGCATGGTGCGTAGAGGGAACTTTTGCTTTGGACATCCACCCCAGTACTGGTAGTCGGGGTGCCAGGAGGAGTTGTGCTTCAGGGCCTATTACCTCTGAGGCAGCCTGGACTCCTTCATAGGCAGCCAAGATTTCCTTCTCTGTGGGAGTGTAGTTGGCTTCAGAGCCTCTGTAGCTTCGACTCCAAAATCCCAGTGGTCGGCCTCGAATCTCCCCAGGCACCTTCTGCCAAAGGCTCCAGGACAAGCCATGGTTCCCGGCTGCAGAGTAGAGTACGTTCTTCACCTCTGATCCTGTCCTGACTGGGCCAAGGGCCACTCCATGAGCGATCTCCTGCTTGATCTGTGCAAAGGCTTGTTGCTGCTCAGGGCCCCAGTGGAAAGTGTTCTTCTTACGGGTGACCAGGTAGAGAGGGCTCACGATCCGACTGTATTCGGGAATGTGCATCCTCCAAAAACCTATGGCACCTAGGAAAGCTTGTGTTTCTTTCTTGCTGGATGGTGGAGACATTGCTGTGATCTTGTTGATGACATCGGTGGGAATCTGACACCATCCGTCTTGCCACTTCACTCTTTGAAACTGGGTCTCTCAGGCAGGTTCCTTGACTTTGCTCTTGATGGCCAAGCCAGCTTTTAGGAGAATCTGGATGATTTTCTCCCCTTTTTGGAACACATCTGCTGCTGTCTTCCCCCACACAAATGTCATCAATACATTACAGGTGTTCTGGAGCCTCACCCTTTTCCAGTGCTGTGCTTCCACCCCTGGGGCAGTCGGTTCCAGGTGTACTGCACGCCTCTCCAGGTGAAGGCAAACTGAGGCCTGCATTCTGCTGCCAGGGGAGTGGAGAAAAATGCATTGGCAATGTCTATAGTGGCGTAGCACCTTGCTGCCTTGGACTCCAGCTCGTACTGGAGTTCCAGCCTGTCCGGCACAGCAGCGCTCAGGGCTGGAGTCACTTCATTCAATGCACGATAGTCCACTGTCAATCTCCATTCTTATTCAGATTTACGCACAGGCCAAATGGGGCTGTTGAAGGGTGAGTGGGTCTTGCTGAGCACCCCTTGGCTCTCCAGCTCACGGATCATTTTGTGCATGGGGATCACAGCATCTCGATTCGTTCGGTACTGTCGGCGGTGCACTGTTGAGGTGGCAATTGGTACTCGTTGCTCTTCCACCTTCAGGAGAGCTACTGCAGATGGGCTTTCTGACAGTCCAGGCACGCTGTTCAACTGCTTGACACCCTCTGTCTCTACAGCAGCTATTCCAAATGCCCATCTGAGTCCCTTTAGGTCTTTGAAATACCCACTTCGAGGGAAGTCTGTGCCTAAAATGCCTTGGGCCTCTGGGCCAGTCACAATAGAGTGTTTCTTCCACTCATTTCCAGTCAGGCTCACCTCAGCTTCCACCAAAGTAAAATCCTGTGATCCCCCTGTCACACCAGCAATAGAAACAGACTCTGTCCCCACATGTCTCGATGGGATTAATGTACATTGCGTACCAGTGTCAACCTAAGCTTTGTATACTTGCGGTTCAGATGTGCCAGGCCAACGAATCCACACAGTCCAAAAAACATGGTTTTCCCCAGCCTCTACTTGGCTAGAGGCAGGGCCCCTCTAAGCCTGGTTACCCTTCTTTCCCTAGGCATATGCCTTGGAGGGTCTTTCAAGGGGATCAAAAATATTGTCATTATCATCATATGTGACAGTCCGGTTACTGGCCACTGGAGCTGCTTCCCGTTTGGAACTTCCTCTCTGAGTCTTCAGTTCACACACTCATTGTGCCAGAGCAGCGGTAGGTTTTCTGTGCCATCTCCCCATGTCTTCTCCACAATCACGCAGGTAGAACCACAGCTCAGCTCATGGTGTGTTCCTTCTCTCTCCATCTGGGGAACGTCTGCGTTGGGTACCAGAACCTCTGATCTGTACTGCCGAGATTTGGAGAAAGCCCTCTTTAATCTCCTCCCTCAGTTTCTTGTGACCCTCCTCCGTCTTGTCTTCTAATTTTTGCAGACATGTTTCCACTGCTGCGATTCTGGCATATGTTGGGCCATGCACAGCACCTGCATATGCTCGGAGCTTCCTTGCCATATCCAGCACAGTCTCCTCACCATCATCCTGCTTCATTATTGCTAACGCAGAAGCGTATTCTCGTGGCCCAAGTCGTACAAGTTTTCTCCACATCAGAGATGTGCATGGTACCAAGTCTGGATTTACAGTGTTTCCATCATCTGAGAAGACAATCTCGGCCACTGCCATTTCCCTCAAGCGTTGAATCCCTTGCTCTATGGTTTTCCACTGGGTTTGCTGCATATAGAGATCGTCTGTGCACAGGTATCTTTGTGCTACACTTCTTAGGACCCGTTGCCCGAGGCTGTGAGGGTTAGCCCAGCTCATCATTCATTGGTCGATGACAGGATCCTGTGATGGGGATCCCAAAAGCTTGGCTTCAGTGCCATCCAGAATTGTAGCCTTGCCTGCAGCATCCCAGAGACGGAGCAGCCAACAAATTATGGATTCATCAGACCTTCGAGTGTAATCCTTCCCTTGGCCACGAAGGTCCTTCAGGGAAAAGGACTCAATATTTGCGTCTGATCTTGCACCTGCTGCTTTGACTCCTGATTTTATGTCAGGAGGCATCAAGGCTTCTTCTCCTGTATCACCATCATCATCATCATCATCCACTGGTTGATTAGTTTTTTCTGTGCATTTCCCACTTCTAGTACTGGTAGCAACAGCCATGGGTTTAGATGCTGGCTTAGGCTCACTATCTGGTTTGGCTGCTGGCTTCAAGCCTGGGCTGTTGGCTACAGCTCGAGTGACTGGGATAGCTGATTTATCTCCCTGCCCCCCTGCCTCTGTCTGCTGCCCTACACTATCTAACAGAGTGTAATAAGCATAGGGCAGGGCCCAGCTTATTGCAATGAGCCTTTTCTCCTTAGAATCGTCATGGCACTTCTCTTTTAGGTATTTCCCCACCTCAGCTGGGTTCTGAATTTGTTCCCATGGAAAATCCCGGTCTACAGCATCAGAAAATTCCTTCAGGGTTTGGCTTATATTTTCCCATTGTCCACAGCACTCAGGATTTTTCACGCCTGCATCTGCTTCTGGGTCAGGGGAGGGAGAAATAGGAGAGTTTTCCTTGGAGAAGCTGACTCAGACCCTACAGGCCTGTGCTGAGTGTGGGATTTTTTGCCTTGTTTCCTTCCCCATGTAAGATGAGGCTTTTCTCTGCATCATCATGGTAACCCCTCCAGCTTCCCTCCCAGAGCAAGCTGGGATGATCCTGGTCTCCATGGAGCCTCTTCCCAAGGCAGCCAGACTCCCTGTTTGCAGGGCTCTGCTTTCACCCAGAGCTGCTGTTGCACTGCTGGCCCTGGAGCTGTCTGACAAAGGCAGACTTTGCAGAGGGGCTGTCTCTTCCTCCCAGCATAGAAAATGGCTTGTTTTTCGGGTGCCAGCACCAAGTCCTGAGCACCCTCACCTGCCTCGAGGCTTGGAGGGATTCAGGTGCTCCCTGGACGTGGCGCACACTGCCCTGGGAGCGGAGAAGGCAAGAGGGAATCTGTCTCCCTTGCCCATTGTCAGTGTGGCAAGCAGGGCTGGAGCTGCCAGTGCCACTGGGGGCCCTCAGCATTGGCCACAGAGGGGCCTCCCATCCCTGCAGGCCCATCACCAAGTGCTGCTGGAGCAGCTGCTTGTTGGAGAGGCCGTGCAGGGCATGTTGCAGGGCTGCCCAAGGACGCTGTGCAGCACCTGTGGAGGGCACTGCTTCCTCTGCAACTCCTCAGGTGCTCCACAGGAAATTTTTGCAGGAGCTTTTGCTGTAGCACCTTGAGAAAGCAGCATTTAAATCAGAGAGAGAGGGGAAGAGCCTCAGGAGTCAGATGAGCTGGGCTGGACTCCTTCCCTCAGCTCCAAGAGCTCTCACTCTGAGTCTCCTCCTTTTCTAAAAGCAGGAAGTTTTGAAACTTTGTAATGGCAAGTTGTGCATCAGAGAGAATTTCTGCTGCCAGGAGCCATCCCAGTTCACTTTCATGTGATGTACTAATTAATGCATTGACCCATGAGAATGGGAGAAGATTTTCCCCATGGTCCCTGCACTGGTCAATGGCATGGATGCAGGATGAGGTGAGGGTGATTCTGGCAGTGTTTGGGGAATAGGCCCCTCTGGCTACAGCTGCAAGATGCTCTTCTGCATCCATTTCCATGCTCAACACCTCAATCTCTCCTGTCTTCCATCCAGGCTTTCAATATCCTGCCACTGCCAGGTGTGCTGCAGCCAGGAGAGAGCCAGCAGGTCTCCTCCACCTTCTCTGGCCACCTCACCACCACCTGCAATGTCCCGGAGCTGTGCCACATGGAGGGAGGCTCCACCTCCGAGGTGCTGGTGCCCGGGGAGGCCTCACGTGTCAGCTCCTCCCTGAGCCCCCAGGAGATCAACTGTGGCTCTCAGGCCCCTCTCAGGGACAGGTGAGTCAGCCTTCCGTGGGTTCTTGCTCTGCCATGGGTTATTGTCCCTGCAGGGCTTCCCTGCTCCAAGGCCTCTGAGCTCAGAGGAGCTGCAGAGCAAAGGCCAGCAGCAACACAGGGATGGCCACTCTGAGCTCCCTGGCTGCCAAGAGAGGAAGGACCTTCTTCTGTTGAGACAGAACATCTTCTTCTCTATTTGAGTGCTGAGCCCTGCTGGCTTAGCTGCTGCCTGCAGGGAGCTGGGCTCTGGGCTTGCCTTGGCACCGCCTCTAGAGGTGTCTTGAAGTCCATGGTGTTGAGTGGCATCTTCTTCATCACCTGCCTTCTTCACCAGAACAGTGGCATTGTGGTATGGGCAGGCGTGGGGCACAGAGCAAACCTTGCTTTGGGTCCTGCTCCTGCCACAGATGAAGTCCTTGCACTGCTGATCTGCCAGGCTTCTCCTTATGGTGGCACAGCAGCCAGAAAAGCTCCTGTGCTTTAGGCTCCCCTGCAGCTGCAGCCGTAGGCAAGCACAGGAGAAGCTCAGCTCCAGCAAGGCAGCCCAGCTCAGGACACACAGGCCAAGTGTGGAGCTGGGAGTGGAGGCTGCTTAAAGCAAGCCTGTGCATCAGGACTTCTTCAGGCCAGGCTGAAGTTGGTTTCATGGGGAGGAGAGGGACGAGGCTGCTTCCAATGGTTTCCATGGCAGCCAGCACTGGTTTGCTTGGTCCCAGCTGGGTTCCAGCAGGAAATCTGCCTGACAAGAGCCTGTCTTGCAGGAGAGGAGTTCCTGCAGCCTTTGCTTTCGGACTGATAGGATTGTTCTCATGAAGGAGCAGGCTAGGAGTCGTTAAAACCGAAGATCACGGGCAGAGACTCTCTAACTAATTCAAGTTAGACAGTGGGATGTTTATTAACACCGGCGGGTGGCACCAGAGCCATCCCTAAAAGGCGTGACCGCGCTGTCCAAGGTTCTTTGCCCTCTCTTTATTTCCCAAGATCTTACACACAATACATCTGCACAACCCCAGCACCTCCCATCCCTGCTCTGTATTCAAATGAGGTCATTGGTCCTTCACTCCTGTGCACTTCTTCCCTTGAATTGGGTTGGTGGTCTCAAATTGGGTCAGTGGTCGTAAAGGATGAGGTCAGGAATGTCTTCATCAGGTCTCTGTGACCCTCTGGCACCATCCAAGGTCCCCAACTTAGTGATTGATTGACATCAAGCCCAGGTGCTGACCATTGTTCTCCTGGTTTCAAGATGTTCTTATCACAGTTCACTTCCTCCACTTCCTTCTAGAAAGAAGCTCCTAATGGTAAACAATAGAACAATCAGCTCCAGCTTAAGCATCTCATAACCATTAACCTATCTAACTGGTCTGCCTATCTAACTTACATCCTGCTCAATGGGAATTGCTTCTAACCCTCAGCTGAAATCTGAACTCTTTAAAATCATGCTTCAGCTGTGCCCAGGGAGAAGGAGGCTGAATGAGCTGAGTAAGAACTGTAGGAGAGCTAGGCAGATGTCAGCAATCTGTGCTCTGCTTTAAACTGGGAAGCCAAGAGACAAAGGGCGTTTCCAGGCACCAGCGCAGAGAGCTGCTGGATCAGCCTTTGGCAGGAGCTGAGGGGTCTGGCTGTGCCTTCAGAGGGAGCGTGCACAGTCAACACCTTATGATGGCAAAGCTCAGGTTTGGCTGGTCCTGGAGGTCCCCTTCCACCCATGCCCTCACTTGGGATGTTCCCAACCTCTGTGGGTTGAGGAGAATTGACGGAAATGGCCTCAGGGTCAAGGAATGAAGTGCAGGGCCAGCCAGGACGAGGGAGCCCAAGGTTCTGGTGGGACTCTCAGCCATGTTTTCTGTTTTGTCTGCACAAGGGAGCTGAAGGAGCCAGCTCAAAATGTCGAGGAGGAGGCAAAGGCCTTAGAGGAGGAAGAGAGGAGGAAGGAGGATGAGAGGCAGAAGAAGGAAAAGAAGAGTGTCTCTGTTGGGAAGCATGCTCCAAAACCAGCGAAGGGGAAACCAAGCCCCGGGAGAAGAAAGAAGCCCATGCGAAAGCATCAGAGAAAGGAAAGCAGAATCCCAGAGAAGAAGGAAAGCAAAGCCCTAAAGAAGAAGGAACCCAAAGCTCCAGAGAAGAGCAAAACCAAAGCCCTAAAGAAGGGGGGAACTGCAATCCCAGAAGACCCAGCTGAGCTGGAGAACTCTTTACTCTTCATTCACAAAACTCATTTTACACAGTTTGACAGACCTCGTGTGCAACATTAGTTAGTTCATAGATTTCTTAGCAGTTCTTCTGTTATTGGTTAATAAATTAGATTTTACTTGTGCATCAAACCTCTCTATTGTATTGTTTACCTGTTCTCTTCACTGATTCTCATGGGACAAATCCCCTGATGCAGGTGCATTTGTTTTTCATCCTCAGAAGAGATTGTTCACAAAGTCTCATTCTCAAAATAGCTTCACATGGGAACTTGTAACTGCTTAGCTGCACTCAGAATATGTTCTGCCATATTATGCTATTAATAAGGCAGAACAAGGCCTGATTTCAAAAGGCCTTTCTTTTATCATTATTCTACCTGTCTACGACATCTCCCCCTTTTTGTTCATTTGAAAAGGCTCCTATGTTCTGATGTTGAAACAGCTCACTCTTGTGAGGGTATTATCTCATCAGAGTTGTCACTGGTTATCTGTTAGATATGGGATAAGATAGATAAAAGACCAATTACAATCAACAAAACTTAGCAAATTCTATCAAGTCATTGACACAGGGTTTTGCAGCATGAGAAAACAAAAGAATAATGTCCAGTGTCTCTTAGGGAAATGGAAAGAAATGACCATTGTTTCCAATGAGTTGAGAAGGATGAGAAAGTCTATGAGCTGAAAATGTTGATCTTTGACATCACTGAATGTCCTCCTGGGCGCTGGAACAGGGAATAACTGCAGAAGGTTCGTAGGAGCACTGTACCATGAGGATGCCATGAGGCTTTTGTTGGCAAATTGCCTCTGTCAGTTTCCAGCCACAGCCATGTCTTGGCAGTCCTCCTTCTGCTCCTGCTCTGGCCACAAAGGCTGCAAGGTGATGAGGTTATTTCTCCTTTCACTGGGCCTCATGTTTTCAGAGCTGATCAGTATCTGATGGAATGAGCAGGTGACTGCTTTGAACTGCTGATGACAAAACACAGGCACATCTTCTCCTGAAGTTAATGAATCAATCAGGCTTCACTGTGGTACACTCAATTGGGATTTAGATGTGATGATCTTTTTTCCAAACTTCTCATGTAAATATTGCATTATTCAAAACGATTAGTTGTCCAGATTTCTCATGTACATATTGCATTACTTGAAAGTTCTTAAGGCGTTCATTCCTCTTCTATTTTGTTTTTTTAAGAATGTCTTTTATTATGAGTACGATGAAACATTATAGCAAAATATTACATGCAGTGGACAAGAAATGTACAGCAATTAGGAATAATTTGGATACAACAATCAGGAATATTTCAAATAGCAGACAAAGCTAACAGGTTTCTTTCACCCACCGGAAAAAAAGAAAGTTTTCTTGGCAGTTCTCTGCTTTTAACCCCCTGTGTTCTCAGAGGCGTATTCATGTCTTCAGTTGCCACACCACGTGCCAATATTCAAATCTGAGTACCTATTGGTTTAACCACAGCCTTACAAAAAACTCACTTCCTTTTCAAACCAGGATAGAGGTTCTCTTTCCCTTCTGGCTGGCAAAGAGGTAACAAGTCTGACCCGGCCACCATCTCAGCCAGGCCGGGCCAGGCGGCTCCTGCCGTGGGGCCTGGCCCCTTCCCAGGGACCCCGCCAGGCCCTGTTATAAATCGAGACGACAATTTGCCAAGTAAAACCAATTGAGAATTTATTGATTACAGAGGGCAAGGCAATAAGCAAATCAGCGCTGGGCGACAGGGGAGTCTCCGCTCCGCCACTGCCGCACTCTTCTGATTTTCCCTGGAGTTCTTATACAGTCCTTCTTCCAGGTTGATGTGTAGTACTTAGCATATTCTTCTTTTGTGTTTAGGTGGTTATAGTCCACCTCCCGGGTTCTGAAGATGAAGGTTGGTAATTTTCCTTTGTCTGATTCCTGGAATTTTTAGGCTCAATCTGCTGAGTTCCTGGAATCCTAGGTTTACTGAGCGGATAAGCTGATACTGTGTTATCAATCATAGCAAATCCCCCACCCATATTAACAGTTTGCAAAACAGATAAACAAATGTTTGTGAAACCTATTGCCTTTTGGTTTCACCTTCCTTATCCTTTAAAGTCTGGAAATTTACGTAAACAAACTAGAGGTGGTGCAACAGTCTTACAGGAATAACTTTGTAAGTTTTGATGAACAAACTTAAAGTTTTAACCCATTACAGGCCCCATCGGCTGCCGGGCAGGGCAGGGGAGGCCATGGCTGCAGTTGTGACCATCTGGGCACTGCTGAGCCCTGCCCCGCCACCAGCCCGGGCCCAGCCAGGATCTGCCGGGCCCCAGGAGCAGCCCCGGGCCGGGCCGGCTCGACCAAGATTCTGCCACCGTTGGGGTTCAGCCGCAAGCCCCGGGCAGGGGGAGGAGAAGCCATCGGCCCCGGCCGTGCTGCTGCTGTGCTCTGGCCTGGCTGCTGAGATCCTGGCCCTGCCCCAGCGCGGCCCATCCTGACACAGCCCCAGCGCAGCCGCTGCAGAAACCCCCATCGTAAAACAGCTCCGGCCCAAGCACCGAGCCCGGCCGCGGTCACGGAACCATCTGCAGGCCCCGGGTGAGATATGAACTCTTTCAGTGCCTCCATCCTCCATCGAGTGAGAGAAAAGGACAAAGTTCAGGCTCACAGAGGAGCAACAGGAAGACACCAAGATCTCTGAAGAGCAAGTTGAGTCCCAGATGGGAGGGATGAGGAGATACCTTGATCTTGGGGCTGAAATCCTCTTGTAAAGCCATGGAGAAGGATGTAATTGATACATTCGACTCTCTTATTCCCTATAACACGTTGAAAACTATGGAGAGATGACTTGTTCAGCAAAGGCCTCCATGCTAAAGTAAGCAAATATTGAAGTAGCTGTGATCCCATGAGAAGCTTCACAGAGAAAGAGAAAAGAGTGATGAGACCCTGTGCCCTCACAGGAGAAGAAGATCTCTATTTTCAGGGATGAAGATGATTTCAGAAATAGATGAAGTGCACCTTTGCTCTTCAACAGCTCATCTTTAAACTAATACCCCATGAGTTCACATGACCCATAAACACAGCTTTGGGAAAAGCTGTGGAAAAAATGGAAGGGATTCACAATTGCAGATTTTCACGGCAGCTGCTCTTCATGGGAATTGAGAACCACAAGAGAACTGTTTTCTTATAGAGAAGTTTCCATGGCATGAAAGTGAGACTCCTCTCCCTAAGTGAACTGAAGAAAGACTATTCTAGAGGTGGTAAACTGACTGAAAATTTTAGGTTTTGTCGCTTTTCATTGTCAGTAAGAAAGAAAAGGGTGTAGAGAGAGGAGAAGTGTTCTGAATTCCTACTACTCTTAGTTACTATTGACAAACTTTTCTTTATACCCTTTTGAAGCTTTGAGCCTACTTTACCTTTCTCTTAATCCTATCTCACAGCCTATCTAAATGTATTCTAGTGAGTGCACTTGTAATAACCCAACCACACCACACTAATTGATGCTTTGGCCAAGAAATCTCAAATTGGTGACCCAAAACCACTACAGAAACCCTCCTGATGAACTGCATGAGAGCAGAGGGAAATCAAGGCAGAGCCATGGTTTGTCAGGACTTGCCTGATCCTGATGAGCTCCATGGTGCATTTGGAGCTGAGCCCTTGAAGCCCAGGGCCTGGGAGGAGATTGCACAAACCTTGCCAGGAGTCACAGTCAGAGGAAACACCCCGAGTGTCTCCAGGCATTCATGGCTCCCACTGAGGTCCCTCTCCAACACAGGCTCCTCATGGACTCCTTGGAGGAGAGAACTGGTGGCCAGGATGGCACAGAAACCTTTCAGACACTCAGTGTGGGAAGGAAAATCCAAAGTACCTTAAAAACCTTGAGTATCTCAAGGCATTAATGAGCCCCACTGAGGGTTGTTACTGACAAAGCCTCTCCAGGGACTAAGTACAGCAGAAAATTGGAGGCCATGATTGCACAAACCTCTCAGAGACTCCAAGGCAAAAGCCAAACCCAAAAAAGGTCCTTTGAAAAACTTGCAGTCCCTGCAGGGAGCATTCAGGAGCCCCCAGGGCCATTGCTGAGCAAGGCTCCCCAGGGACTCCTTCCAGCAGATCCTTGAGGCCACTGGGATGTGGGCTAGGGGGGGATGCTGAGGGCAGGACAAGGGGCTGACAGTGCCCAGCCTGGCTGGGGCTGTGCCAGGAGGCCCCGGGGCCTCAGGACAAGGTGTCTCCTCACAGCCCTTGGTGGCACAGACCCTGCTGTGCCCCAGGGCACCAAGAACTGGCTTCTCTTTGTCCCCACCTGTCATCACTGCCTCCAGTTCTCTGCTCTGCCTGGGGCCTGGGGACACTTTCTCAGTCGTGTCCCTGACAGGGATCTCTTCAAAGTACAAGGAACTTCAGTGTTTCAATAGAAGTGAGTTCTTGAGGGTTTTGTGACATCACTGAGTGGGTGGTGACATCACAGAGCTGGCTGTGACACCCCAGAGTAGGGTGTGAGGCCGTAGAGCAGAGTCTGCCATCATAGAGGGTGGCTCTGTGGCATTAGAGAGTGAGTTGTGACATCACCTGGTGGCTGTGGAACATCATAGAGCAGGCTGTGACCTCACAGAACAGATGGTGACATCACAGGGTGACTTTGTGACATCACTCTTGTGTGACATCACAGCACTGCTGTATGACATCACAAGGTGACATAAAGTTGGTTCTGTGACATCACAGGGGACTGTGTGACATCACAGAGATGGCTGTGGGACATCACAGCAATGGCTGTGTGACTTCACAGGGGGCTGTGTGACATCACATGGGCTGTGTGACATCACATGGGCTGTGTGAACTCACAGGGGGCTGTGTGACATCACAGGGGCAGTGCGAGGTCCCCCATTTTGCGGAGAAAAGAAGAAACCTCACAACTTTATAAAAGTTGTAAAGCTCGGTATGTTTATTTAGGGCGCCGGACACATGCGGAGAAAACTGTCCTCAAAAAGGCCTGCGTACCTCTGAGAACTTCAGATCTCCTTTTATCCCCCTCTCCAATACATATGCATACAGTTTCACAATGGGTTCATACATATTCATTTTTATAGGTTTTGTGCGACTTTTACCACTAGTTCCTTTTTATCAGAAAGAATTCCGAGGTCAGGCTGACTTGCCCTTACAGCAATCCCTGTCTCTCTCTATCATCTTCTGTCTCCTCCCCTTTATCTCTGTCCTTCGCTGAAGTAACTTCACTGAGCTTAGGCCTTGCAGTCTGGCTAAATAAGTACGATTTCTAACCACAGACACAACTCAAAAATGTACATTTCACCTAAATTAAAATGGATTTCTACCCTGGAAAATTTTCACTTTGCTTCATCCCGGGGAGGTCACTCTGCCCCGGCCCCCCTCACAGTTCCCCCAGAGCAGTCCAACCCTGCTCGTGCACAGCGGGGTCCCCTGTCCCCCCGGGTCCCCCGGCCCCGCAGCCTCCCCCAGAGGATGTTCCACGAGATCGACCCCAGAGCCTGACACGGGCACGGGGGCCGGGGCCCTGGGGGTGGCACAGGGGGACAGGGACCCCCCGGCAGCGTCCCCGTGTGCCCCAGGGCCAGAGCCTGGGCCAGGGCTCCTTCACCCTGGTACGAACAAGGGCTTGAGAGCGCTGAAAAAATCCCCAGCAAGGGAGCAGCACAAACCAGATTGAATATTAAGGGACAGCAGCACAGAGTTCCTTGGCAAGAGTCACTCTGCTCCTGACTGGACACTTCAGGCACACCAGGGAAACAAAGCAACAGCAACACCAAACAGAATCCAGGCAATCAAACCAGAAATTAACCCAGAACTGTCCCTCTGTGTGTGTGTGTGACACAAGGACAGTGAGGGCAAGGATCAAAGGAATACGGCCTAAAAGCTTAACAGAGCTCAAACTCAACAGGACTTAACTGATACCTTAACCTTAACTGATATTTTCAACTTCACAATTTAGCAAAAGAGCAGAGTCTAACGGCATTTAACCTAACTTAAACCTATGACTTTGCAATTTAACAGAGGAATAACACTTTACAATACTTATCTTATAACTTGTATTAAAGGTAACAACTCAGCAACTAAGAACAACTCTTAGCAGCATTTATCTTCACGTAGATTGTGTGATTTAACTTAGCTGTGAGGACACACCTTGTCCTGAGGCCCTGGGGCCTCCTGGCACAGCCCCAGCCAGGCTGGGCACTGTCAGCCCCTTGTCCTGCCCTCAGCATCCCCCCTAGCCCACATGCACCATGGTGTTGTATTCATGTTGTTGTATAATTACATTTCCTGAGTCTCATACCGTCTTTGTGGTTTTCTCATGGCAGATCTTCACAGCAGTGGTGTTGTTGCTTCTGGGTCAGGGCTCCTCTCCCAGGCCCTCCCTGACCAGCCCGCCCCCTTTTATCTCAGCTACCTCCATGGGCTACAGCTGCTGCCCAATCAAGGACATCACAGCTGCAGCCCATTTACAATAACTAGAATCAGGGCAGGGTCACTAATACAATAGAGAGATCTTTAACTGCCATACATATACTTACAATACATAAGTTAACTCAGGCCCCCACACCATGGAGCTCATCAGGATCAGGCAAGTCCTGACAAACCATGGCTCTGCCTTGATTTCCCTCTGCTCTCATGCAGTTCATCAGGAGGGTTTCTGTAGTGGTTTTGGGTCACCAATTTGAGATTTCTTGGCCAAAGCATCAATTAGTGTGGTGTGGTTGGGTAATTACCAGTGCATTAGTAACTAAGAGTAGTAGGAATTCAGAACACTTCTCCTCTCTCTACACCCTTTTCTTTCTTACTGACAATGAAAAGAGAGAAAACCTAAAATTTTCAGTCAGTTTACCACCTCTAGAATAGTCTTTCTTCAGTTCACTTAGAGAGAGGAGTCTCACTTTCATGCCATGGAGACTTCTCTATAAGAAAACAGTTCTCTTGTGGTTCTCAATTCCCATGAAGAGCAGCTGCCGTGAAAATCTGCAATTGTGAATCCCTTCCATTTTTTCCACAGCTTTTCCCAAAGCTGTGTTTCTGGGTCATGTGAACTCATGGGGTATTAGTTTAAAGATGAGCTGTTGAAGAGCAAAGGTGCACTTCATCTATTTCTGAAATCATCTTCATCCCTGAAAATAGAGATCTTCTTCTCCTGTGAGGGCACAGGGTCTCATCACTCTTTTCTCTTTCTCTGTGAAGCTTCTCATGGGATCACAGCTACTTCAATATTTGCTTACTTTAGCATGGAGGCCTTTGCTGAACAAGTCATCTCTCCATAGTTTTCAACGTGTTATAGGGAATAAGAGAGTCGAATGTATCAATTACATCCTTCTCCATGGCTTTACAAGAGGATTTCAGCCCCAAGATCAAGGTATCTCCTCATCCCTCCCATCTGGGACTCAACTTGCTCTTCAGAGATCTTGGTGTCTTCCTGTTGCTCCTCTGTGAGCCTGAACTTTGTCCTTTTCTCTCACTCAATGGCGGATGGAGGCACTGAAAGAGTTCATATCTCACCCGGGGCCTGCAGATGGTTCCGTGACCGCGGCCGGGCTCGGTGCTTGGGCCGGAGCTGTTTTACGATGGGGGTTTCTGCAGCGGCTGCGCTGGGGCTGTGTCAGGATGGGCCGCGCTGGGGCAGGGCCAGGATCTCAGCAGCCAGGCCAGAGCACAGCAGCAGCACGGCCGGGGCCGATGGCTTCTCCTCCCCCTGCCCGGGGCTTGCGGCTGAACCCCAACGGTGGCAGAATCTTGGTCGAGCCGGCCCGGCCCGGGGCTGCTCCTGGGGCCCGGCGGATCCTGGCTGGGCCCGGGCTGGTGGCGGGGCAGGGCTCAGCAGTGCCCAGATGGTCACAACTGCAGCCATGGCCTCCCCTGCCCTGCCCGGCAGCCGATGGGGCCTGTAATGGGTTAAAACTTTAAGTTTGTTCATCAAAACTTACAAAGTTATTCCTGTAAGACTGTTGCACCACCTCTAGTTTGTTTACGTAAATTTCCAGACTTTAAAGGATAAGGAAGGTGAAACCAAAAGGCAATAGGTTTCACAAACATTTGTTTATCTGTTTTGCAAACTGTTAATATGGGTGGGGGATTTGCTATGATTGATAACACAGTATCAGCTTATCCGCTCAGTAAACCTAGGATTCCAGGAACTCAGCAGATTGAGCCTAAAAATTCCAGGAATCAGACAAAGGAAAATTACCAACCTTCATCTTCAGAACCCGGGAGGTGGACTATAACCACCTAAACACAAAAGAAGAATACGCAGAGTACTACACATCAACCTGGAAGAAGGACTCTATAAGAACTCCACGGAAAATCAGAAGAGTGCGGCAGTGGCGGAGCGGAGACTCCCCTGTCGCCCAGCGCTGATTTGCTTATTGCCTTGCCCTCTGTAATCAATAAATTCTCAATTGGTTTTACTTGGCAAATTGTCGTCTCAATTTATAACAGGGCCTGGCGGGGTCCCTGGGAAGGGGCCAGGCCCCACGGCAGGAGCCGCCTGGCCCGGCCTGGCTGAGATGGTGGCCGGGTCAGACTTGTTACCTCTTTGCCAGCCAGAAGGGAAAGAGAACCTCTATCCTGGTTTGAAAAGGAAGTGAGTTTTTGTAAGGCTGTGGTTAAACCAATAGGTACTCAGATTTGAATATTGGCACGTGGTGTGGCAACTGAAGACATGAATACGCCTCTGAGAACACAGGGGGTTAAAAGCAGAGAACTGCCAAGAAAACTTTCTTTTTTTCCGGTGGGTGAAAGAAACCTGTTAGCTTTGTCTGCTATTTGAAATATTCCTGATTGTTGTATCCAAATTATTCCTAATTGCTGTACATTTCTTGTCCACAGCATGTATATTTTGCTATAATGTTTCATTGTACTCATAATAAAAGACATTCTTAAAAAAACAAAATAGAAGAGGAATGAACGCCTTAAGAATGTTCAAGTAATGCAATATGTACATGAGAAATCTGGACAACTAATCGTTTTGAATAATGCAATATTTACATGAGAAATTTGGAAAAAAGATCATCACATCTAAATCCCAATTGAGTGTACCACAGTGAAGCCTCCTTGATTCATTAACTTCAGGAGAAGATGTGCCTGTGTTTTGTCATCAGCAGTTCAAAGCAGTCACCTGCTCATTCCATCAGATACTGATCAGCTCTGAAAACATGAGGCCCAGTGAAAGGAGAAATAACCTCATCACCTTGCAGCCTTTGTGGCCAGAGCAGGAGCAGAAGGAGGACTGCCAAGACATGGCTGTGGCTGGAAACTGACAGAGGCAATTTGCCAACAAAAGCCTCATGGCATCCTCATGGTACAGTGCTCCTACGAACCTTCTGCAGTTATTCCCTGTTCCAGCGCCCAGGAGGACATTCAGTCATGTCAAAGATCAACATTTTCAGCTCATAGACTTTCTCATCCTTCTCAACTCATTGGAAACAATGGTCATTTCTTTCCATTTCCCTAAGAGACATTGGACATTATTCTTTTGTTTTCTCATGCTGCAAAACCCTGTGTCAATGACTTGATAGAATTTGCTAAGTTTTGTTGATTGTAATTGGTCTTTTATCTTATCCCATATCTAACAGATAACCAGTGACAACTCTGATGAGATAATACCCTCACAAGAGTGAGCTGTTTCAACATCAGAACATAGGAGCCTTTTCAAATGAACAAAAAGGGGGAGATGTCGTAGACAGGTAGAATAATGATAAAAGAAAGGCCTTTTGAAATCAGGCCTTGTTCTGCCTTATTAATAGCATAATATGGCAGAACATATTCTGAGTGCAGCTAAGCAGTTACAAGTTCCCATGTGAAGCTATTTTGAGAATGAGACTTTGTGAACAATCTCTTCTGAGGATGAAAAACAAATGCACCTGCATCAGGGGATTTGTCCCATGAGAATCAGTGAAGAGAACAGGTAAACAATACAGTAGAGAGGTTTGATGCACAAGTAAAATCTAATTTATTAACCAATAACAGAAGAACTGCTAAGAAATCTATGAACTAACTAATGTTGCACACAAGGTCTGTCAAACTGTGTAAAATGAGTTTTGTGAATAAAGAGTAAAGAGTTCTCCAGCTCTGCTGGGTCTTCTGGGATTGCAGTTCCCCCCTTCATTAGGGCTTTGGTTTTGCTCTTCTCTGGAGCTTTGGGTTCCTTCTTCTTTAGGGCTTTGGTTTCCTTCTTTTCTGGCGCTCTGGTTTCCTTCTCTGGGATTTTGGTTTCCTTCCTCTCTGGGATTTTGCTTTCCTTCTTCTCTGGGATTCTGCTTTCCTTTCTCTGATGCTTTCGCATGGGCTTCTTTCTTCTCCCGGGGCTTGGTTTCCCCTTCGCTGGTTTTGGAGCTTGCTTCCCAACAGAGACACTCTTCTTTTCCTTCTTCTGCCTCTCATCCTCCTTCCTCCTCTCTTCCTCCTCTAAGGCCTTTGCCTCCTCCTCGACATTTTGAGCTGGCTCCTTCAGCTCCCTTGTGCAGACAAAACAGAAAACATGGCTGAGAGTCCCACCAGAACCTTGGGCTCCCTCGTCCTGGCTGGCCCTGCACTTCATTCCTTGACCCTGAGGCCATTTCCGTCAATTCTCCTCAACCCACAGAGGTTGGGAACATCCCAAGTGAGGGCATGGGTGGAAGGGGACCTCCAGGACCGGCCAAACCTGAGCTTTGCCATCATAAGGTGTTGACTGTGCACGCTCCCTCTGAAGGCACAGCCAGACCCCTCAGCTCCTGCCAAAGGCTGATCCAGCAGCTCTCTGCGCTGCTGCCTGGAAACGCCCTTTGTCTCTTGGCTTCCCAGTTTAAAGCAGAGCACTGATTGCTGACATCTGCCTAGCTCTCCTACAGTTCTTACTCAGCTCATTCAGCCCCCTTCTCCCTGGGCACAGCTGAAGCATGATTTTAAAGAGTTCAGATTTCAGCTGAGGGTTAGAAGCAATTCCCATTGAGCAGGATGTAAGTTAGATAGGCAGACTATAGGTTAATGGTTATGAGATGCTTAAGCTGGAGCTGATTGTTCTATTGTTTACCATTAGGAGCTTCTTTCTAGAAGGAAGTGGAGGAAGTGAACTGTGATAAGAACATCTTGAAACCAGGAGAACAATGGTTAGCACCTGGGCTTGATGTCAATCAATCACTAAGTTGGGGACCTTGGATGGTGCCAGAGGGTCACAGAGACCTGATGAAGACATTCCTGACCTCATCCTTTACGACCACTGACCCAATTTGAGACCACCAACCCAATTCAAGTGAAGAAGTGCACAGGAGTGAAGGACCAATGACCTCATTTGAATACAGAGCAGGGATGGGAGGTGCTGGGGTTGTGCAGATGTATTGTGTGTAAGATCTTGGGAAATAAAGAGAGGGCAAAGAACCTTGGACAGCGCGGTCACGCCTTTTAGGGATGGCTCTGATGCCACCCGCCGGTGTTAATAAACATCCCACTGTCTAACTTGAATTAGTTAGAGAGTCTCTGCCCGTGATCTTCGGTTTTAACGACTCCTAGCCTGCTCCTTCATGAGAACAATCCTATCAGTCAGAAAGCAAAGGCTGCAGGAACTCCTCTCCTGCAAGACAGGCTCTTGTCAGGCAGATTTCCTGCTGGAACCCAGCTGGGACCAAGCAAACCAGTGCTGGCTGCCATGGAAACCATTGGAAGCAGCCTCGTCCCTCTCCTCCCCATGAAACCAACTTCAGCCTGGCCTGAAGAAGTCCTGATGCACAGGCTTGCTTTAAGCAGCCTCCACTCCCAGCTCCACACTTGGCCTGTGTGTCCTGAGCTGGGCTGCCTTGCTGGAGCTGAGCTTCTCCTGTGCTTGCCTACGGCTGCAGCTGCAGGGGAGCCTAAAGCACAGGAGCTTTTCTGGCTGCTGTGCCACCATAAGGAGAACCCTGGCAGATCAGCAGTGCAAGGACTTAATCTGTGGCAGGAGCAGGACCCAAAGCAAGGTTTGCTCTGTGCCCCACGCCTGCCCATACCACAATGCCACTGTTCTGGTGAAGAAGGCAGGTGATGAAGACGATGCCACTCAACACCATGGACTTCAAGACACCTCTAGAGGCGGTGCCAAGGCAAGCCCAGAGCCCAGCTCCCTGCAGGCAGCAGCTAAGCCAGCAGGGCTCAGCACTCAAATAGAGAAGAAGATGTTCTGTCTCAACAGAAGAAGGTCCTTCCTCTCTTGGCAGCCAGGGAGCTCAGAGTGGCCATCCCTGTGTTGCTGCTGGCCTTTGCTCTGCAGCTCCTCTGAGCTCAGAGGCCTTGGAGCAGGGAAGCCCTGCAGGGACAATAACCCATGGCAGAGCAAGAACCCACGGAAGGCTGACTCACCTGTCCCTGAGAGGGGCCTGAGAGCCACAGTTGATCTCCTGGGGGCTCAGGGAGGAGCTGACACGTGAGGCCTCCCCGGGCACCAGCACCTCGGAGGTGGAGCCTCCCTCCATGTGGCACAGCTCCGGGACATTGCAGGTGGTGGTGAGGTGGCCAGAGAAGGTGGAGGAGACCTGCTGGCTCTCTCCTGGCTGCAGCACACCTGGCAGTGGCAGGATATTGAAAGCCTGGATGGAAGACAGGAGAGATTGAGGTGTTGAGCATGGAAATGGATGCAGAAGAGCATCTTGCAGCTGTAGCCAGAGGGGCCTATTCCCCAAACACTGCCAGAATCACCCTCACCTCATCCTGCATCCATGCCATTGACCAGTGCAGGGACCATGGGGAAAATCTTCTCCCATACTCACGGGTCCATGCATTATTTAGTACATCACATGAAAGTGAACTGGGATGGCTCCTGGCAGCAGAAATTCTCTCTGATGCACAACTTGCCATTACAAAGTTTCAAAACTTCCTGCTTTTAGAAAAGGAGGAGACTCAGGGTGAGAGCTCTTGGAGCTGAGGGAAGGAGTCCAGCCCAGCTCATCTGACTCCTGAGGCTCTTCCCCTCTCTCTCTGATTTAAATGCTGCTTTCTCAAGGTGCTACAGCAAAAGCTCCTGCAAAAATTTCCTGTGGAGCACCTGAGGAGTTGCAGAGGAAGCCGTGCCCTCCACAGGTGCTGCACAGCGTCCTTGGGCAGCCCTGCAACATGCCCTGCACGGCCTCTCCAACAAGCAGCTGCCCCAGCAGCACTTGGTGATGGGCCTGCAGGGATGGGAGGCCCCTCTGTGGCCAATGCTGAGGGCCCCCAGTGGCACTGGCAGCTCCAGCCCTGCTTGCCACACTGACAATGGGCAAGGGAGACAGATTCCCTCTTGCCTTCTCCGCTCCCAGGGCAGTGTGCGCCACGTCCAGGGAGCACCTGAATCCCTCCAAGCCTCGAGGCAGGTGAGGGTGCTCAGGACTTGGTGCTGGCACCCGAAAAACAAGCCATTTTCTATGCTGGGAGGAAGAGACAGCCCCTCTGCAAAGTCTGCCTTTGTCAGACAGCTCCAGGGCCAGCAGTGCAACAGCAGCTCTGGGTGAAAGCAGAGCCCTGCAAACAGGGAGTCTGGCTGCCTTGGGAAGAGGCTCCATGGAGACCAGGATCATCCCAGCTTGCTCTGGGAGGGAAGCTGGAGCTGTTACCATGATGATGCAGAGAAAAGCCTCATCTTACATGGGGAAGGAAACAAGGCAAAAAATCCCACACTCAGCACAGGCCTGTAGGATCTGAGTCAGCTTCTCCAAGGAAAACTCTCCTATTTCTCCCTCCCCTGACCCAGAAGCAGATGCAGGCGTGAAAAATCCTGAGTGCTGTGGACAATGGGAAAATATAAGCCAAACCCTGAAGGAATTTTCTGATGCTGTAAACCGGGATTTTCCATGGGAACAAATTCAGAACCCAGCTGAGGTGGGGAAATACCTAAAAGAGAAGTGCCATGACGATTCTAAGGAGAAAAGGATCATTGCAATAAGCTGGGCCCTGCCCTATGCTTATCGCACTCTGTTAGATAGTGTAGGGCAGCAGACAGAGGCAGGGGGGCAGGGAGATAAATCAGCTATCCCAGTCACTCGAGCTGTAGCCAACAGCCCAGGCTTGAAGCCAGCAGCCAAACCAGATAGTGAGCCTAAGCCAGCATCTAAACCCATGGCTGTTGCTACCAGTACTAGAAGTGGGAAATGCACAGAAAAAACTAATCAACCAGTGGATGATGATGATGATGGTGATACAGGAGAAGAAACCTTGATGCCTCCTGACATAAAATCAGGAGTCAAAGCAGCAGGTGCAAGATCAGACGCAAATATTGAATCCTTTTCTCTGAAGGACCTTCGTGGCTTAGGGAAGGATTACACTCGAAGGTCTGATGAATCCATAATTTGTTGGCTGGTCCGTCTCTGGGATGCTGCAGGCAAGGCTACAATTCTGGATGGCACTGAAGCCAAGCATTTGGGATCCCCGTCACAGGATCCTGTCATCGACCAAGGAATGATGAGCGGGGCTAACCCTCACAGCCTCGGGCAACGGGTCCTAAGAAGTGTAGCACAAAGATACCTGTGCGCAGACGATCTCTATATGCAGCAAACCCAGTGGAGAACCATAGAGCAAGGGATTCAACGCTTGAGGGAAATGGCAGTGGCCGAGATTGTCTTCTCAGATGATGGAAACACTGTAAATCCAGTCTTGGTACCATGCACATCTCTGATGTGGAGAAAACTTGTACGACTTGGGCCACGAGAATACGCTTCTGCGTTAGCAATAATGAAGCAGGATGATGGTGAGGAGACTGTGCTGGATATGGCAAGGAAGCTCCGAGCATATGCAGGTGCTGTGCATGGCCCAACACATGCCAGAATCACAGCAGTGGAAACATGTCTGCAAAAATTAGAAGACAAGATGGAGGAGGGTCACAAGAAACTGAGGGAGGAGATTAAAGAGGGCTTTCTCCAAATCTCGGCAGTACAGATCAGAGGTTCTGGTACCCAACGCAGACGTTCCCCAGATGGCGAGAGAAGGAACACACCATGAGCTGAGCTGTGGTTCTACCTGCGTGATTGTGGAGAAGACATGGGGAGATGGCACAGAAAACCTACCGCTTCTCTGGCACAATGGGTGTGTGAACTGAAGACTCAGAGAGGAAGTTCCAAAAGGGAAGCAGCTCCAGTGGCCAGTAACCGAACTGTCACATATGATGATAATGACAATAGTTTTGATCCCCTTGAAAGACCCTCCAAGGCATATGCCTAGGGAAAGAAGGATAACCAGGCTTATGGGGGCCCTGCCTTGAGCCAAGTAGAGGCTGGGGAAAACCGTGTTTTTTGGATTGTGTGGATTCGTTGGCCTGGCACATCTGAACCACAAGTATACAAAGCTTTGGTTGACACTGGTACGCAATGTACATTAATGCCATCGAGACATGTGGGGACAGAGTCTGTTTCTATTGCTGGTGTGACAGAGGGATCACAGGATTTTACTTTGGTGGAAGCTGAGGTGAGCCTGACTGGAAATGAGTGGAAGAAACACTCTATTGTGACTGGCCCAGAGGCCCCATGAATTTTAGGCACAGACTTCCCCCGAAGTGGGTATTTCAAAGACCCAAAGGGACTCAGATGGGCATTTGGAATAGCTGCTGTAGAGACAGAGGGTGTCAAGCAGGTGAACAGCTTGCCTGGACTGTCAGAAAGCCCATCTGCAGTAGGTCTCCTGAAGGTGGAAGAGCAACGAGTACCAATTGCCACCTCAACAGTGCACCGCCGACAGTACCGAACGAATCGAGATGCTGTGATCCTCATGCACAAAATGATCTGTGAGCTGGAGAGCCAAGGGGTGCTCAGCAAGACCCACTCACCCTTCAACAGCCCCATTTGGCCCGTGGGTAAACCTGAAGGAGAATGGAGACTGACAGTGGACTATCGTGCCTTGAATGAAGTGACTCCAGCCCTGAGCGCTGCTGTGCCGGACAGGCTGGAACTCCAGTACGAGCTGGAGTCCAAGGCAGCAAGGTGGTACGCCACTATAGACATTGCCAATGCATTTTTCTCCATTCCCCTGGCAGCAGAATGCAGGCCTCAGTTTGCCTGCACCTGGAGAGGCGTGCAGTACACCTGGAACCGACTGCCCCAGGGGTGGAAGCACAGCCCCACCATCTGCCATGGACTGATCCAGGCTGCACTGGAAAAGGGTGAGGCTCCAGAACACCTGCAATGTATTGATGACATCATTGTGTGGAGGAAGACAGCAGCACATGTGCTTGAGAAAGAGGAGAAAATCATCCAGATTCTCCTATAACTGGCTTTGCCATCAAGAAGAGCAAAGTCAAGGGACCTGCCTGTGAGACCCAGTTTCTAAGAGTGAAGTGGCAAGATGGATGGCGTCAGATTCCCACCGATGTCATCACAAGATCACAGCAATGTCTCCACCATCCAGCAAGAAAGAAACACAAGCTTTCCTAGGTGCCATAGGTTTTTGGAGGATGCACATTCCCGAATACAGTCGGATCGTGAGCCCTCTCTACCTGGTCACCCGTAAGAAGAACACTTTCCACTGGGGCCCTGAGCAGCAACAAGCCTTTGCACAGATCAAGCAGGAGATCGCTCATGGAGTGGCCCTTGGCCCAGTCAGGACAGGATCAGAGGTGAAGAACGTACTCTACTCGGCAGCCAGGAACCATGGCTTGTCCTGGAGCCTTTGGCAGAAGGTGCCTGAGGAGACTCAAAGCCGACCACTGGGATTTTGGAGTCGAAGCTACAGAGGCTCTGAAGCCAACTACACTCCCACAGAGAAGGAAATCTTGGCTGCCTATGAAGGAGTCCAGGCTGCCTCAGAGGTAATAGGCCCTGAAGCACAACTCCTCCTGGCACCCCGACTACCAGTACTGGGGTGGATGTCCAAAGCAAAAGTTCCCTCTACGCACCATGCAACCAGTGCTACATGTAGCAAATGCATTGCTGTTATCACACAGCGCGCCCGTATTGGAAACCTGAATCGCCCTGGGATTCTGGAAATAATTACAAACTGGCTGGAGGGTGAAAACTTTGGTCTCTCTGATGAAGGGGAACAAGAAGCGACATGGGCTGAGGAAGCTCCACCATACAACCAAGTGCCAGCAGAAGATCCACGATACGCTCTCTTTACTGATGGTTGGTGCCGCACTGTGGGAATGAACCGGAAGTGGAAAGCAGCCGCATGGAGCCCCACACGACAGGTGGCAGAGGCCACTGAAGGAGAAGGTGGATCAAGCCAACTTGCTGAACTCAAAGCTGTTCAACTGGCCCTGGACATTGCTGAGAGAGAGAAGTGGCCAAAGCTCTACCTCTACACTGATTCATGGATGGCAGCCAATGCTCTGTGGGGATGGCTGGAGAGGTGGAAACAGGCTAACTGGCAGCGTCGAGGAAAACCAATTTGGGCTGCTGAAGAGTGGAAAGACATTGCTCCCAGGGTAGGGAGGCTACCTGTGAAAGTCCGCCATGTGGATGCTCACATTCCCAAGAGTAGGGCCAATGAGGAGCACCAAAACAATGAGCAAGTAGACCAGGCGGCAAAGATAGAGGTGTCAAAGATAGACTTAGATTGGCAACATAAAAGAGAGTTATTCGTAGCTCGATGGGCCCACGATGCCTCAGGCCATCAGGGCAGGGATGCCACCTATAAGTGGGCACGAGGCCAAGGGGTGGATTTAACCATGGACAGTATTGCTGAGGTTATCCATGACTGTGAGACGTGTGCTGCCATCAAGCAGGCCAAGGGAGTGAAGCCCCTCTGGTAAGGTGGGCGGTGGTCCAAGTACAAGTATGGGGAGGCCTGGCAGATTGACTCCATCACACTGCCCCAGACACGCCAGGGCAAGCGCTACGTGCTGACCATGGTGGAAGCCACCACGGGATGGTTGGAAACCTACCCTGTGTCTCATGCTACAGCCCGGAACACCATCCTGGGCCTGGAAAAGCAAGTTCTGTGGAGACATGGCACCCCTGAGAGGACTGAGTCAGACAATGGGACTAATTTCAAGAACAGCCTTATCAACACCTGGGCTAGGGAACATGGCATTGAGGGGGTGTACCATATCCCCTACCATGCACCAGCTGCAGGAAAAGGAGAGAGGTACAACGGACTGTTAAAAACCACATTGAAAGCATTAGGTGGGGGATCTTTCAAAAACTGGGAGCAGCTTCTGGCAAAAGCCACCTGGTTAGTTCACACCCGAGGCTCTACTAACCAAGTGGGCCCTGCCCAATCTGAGCCTTTGCAGAGAGTAGATGGAGACAAAGTCCCAGTGGTACATGTCAAAGGTTTATTAGGGAAGACAGTTTGGATTAATCCTGCCTCGAATACAGACAAACCCATTCGTGGGGTTGTTTTTGCTCAGGGACCAGGTTGCACATGGTGGATAATGCAAAAAGATGGAAGAACACGATGTGTACCTCAGGGAGATCTGAATGTTGGATAAAACCTCTGTAAATATCACTGTTTGTTGAATGTTATTACCATTGTCTGTGTATAGCTGTATAATGGATGTTTCATGTATGTACTTGTAGAGTTAGAGTTTATATTAGTTTTAGTAGTGAGCAGATGATATGGGGATAAGGGGTGGAATGTCCTCGGTTGACCATATGATGCTTTTATCCCCAGTCGTCTCATTCTGTTTATGTTGGATAATAAGTTTTGCACCTTTAAGAGTGTTCCAGAGAGTGAAGGTGGAGAGAAGAAGCGCGCAGTTTGTTTTCATACACTGCACTCCACTCCCCCACATTCCTGCTCCTGGACTGCTGTTGTCTGCGGACAGACAGCGGGACAGAGCTCTTCTTTGGCTTTTTAGTTAGTGTTAGCTAGCTGAGGCAAAGAAGTTGCCTGGACTGTGTATTTTCTTTTCTTTGGACCTCTTGAAACCTGCTCTGGACTGAACACCCAGGAGAGCACCTGCAGCTGCACCTGTGGCCCACCGGGCCGGGCCTGGCCTGAGACAATTCCAGCACTGGAGGGACTGATCAGAGACTGAGTGAGCTGCAACCCAGGGAGGGGCTTTTCTCCGTTTGTCATCTCTTGTAGAGTGGCAAGGGGTCTCATTGTTTGATATTGTTTTGGGTTTATTGTTTAACAAACAGGTTGTTTTCCACCTTTCTCCAGGGAGGTATTTTTTCCTGCTGGACCAGTTGGGGGGAGGGGCTGATTGGATCTGCTTTTTTCCCACCGGAGCTGCTTCGGGGCATTCTTCCCCAAATTTGGTGTAAACCTGGACAGGGCCCTGGCTGCCTCCTCCTGTCCAGTCCTGAAGTGCCTCCATCGAGTTGCCGAGCAATCCAGACTGGTTCTCATCTCCTTTGGTGGCTGGGGTTTGAATTTAGGTGGGTGGAGCTCATCTCTGGAAAATAAATAACTATGAACAGGGACCTGCAGTGGGAGGGAGGGAGGGAGGGACACCTGCACCAGCAGCTCCTGGCCAGGATGCAGCCCCTGGCTGGGTGCTGGCTCGTTGAACTGAGAAATGCTTTGATCCAGCCCTTCCCAATCCAGGCTGGGGCAGGTCTGTTCTAAAGGCAGCACAGGGATGGCACGGAGGTGCTGCAGCAGCTGCAACTGCTCGCATTGAGCAATTACAGAGGACAGGCATTTACACCTGGTGGGGATGCAAAAAGCACAGTGGGAGAGGAAAAGACAGAGAAGGCAGCAAAAAGGTGAGATTTGAGACACCGAGGGGCAGACCCAGCCAGTGCCCAGCCAGCACAGCCCACCCAGTGCCCAAGGCCAGAAACTCTGCAGCTCCACCAAGGATTTATCAGCAATGTTCCCCTGACACCGCTGGGGGCTTGGTTGACATTTTACAACACTCCCAGGTGACTCAGGTCGCATTCCCCATCCATCCATCCATCCATCCATCCATCCATCCATCCATCCATCCATCCATCCATCCATCCATCCATCCATCCATCCATCCTTCCATCCATCCATCCTTCCATACATACATACATACATACACAGGCTGTGGTGCTGGGATCCTGCCAAGCTCTGCCAGCCTTGGGCTTGGGGAGATTTCTGCCAGCCGTCCTGAGCTCCGTAATTGTGCTCTCTGTTCCAGGAAGCAAGCAAGAAAGGTTTTAAAAAACCCAAAACAAACCACAACAGAGAAACCTAAAAAACCTTCAACAGCTCAACCCTGCTCAAGTTATTTCTTTAGGGACAGCTACCACTCTCCAGCTGAAATGCTGGGCTTTTGGGAAAAAAGAAAATTACATGTTCACCTCCAAATTGGAAAGGATTAAGGTAAGAGAACCTTTCAAACTAAAAATTACTGTCCGAAAGCTTTTATCTTTCCAAGAAATCTCTAGGTAAGACCAGCCTGACAGTTAAACAACTGGTTCTTCTGGTGGGGAGAAACCCTCCTCTTTAACAGAAGCAGCCTGATAGTTAAAAGCAACTGTTTGGTCAAACTTCAGGCTCCCTGGCACAGCCTGCATTGCCTTTCCTTCCTGTTCACTGATTTACAGGCAGTGCCACGATGGCCCGGGTTCAGATGTTTGGTGCCATCCAGGGAATTTGGCATTGCCATTTCCATATGTTTTAATCGAAGTTTCAGTCCTTGCAACCACTCTTCAAATGCCAGCTTTCCTTTCTTTTACAGAAAGCTCAAGGTTCCCAGAAGACTTCTGACATCCTCTCTTGCGCTCAGAGAGATGACATTGTCAAACAGATGTTTCCAAAGTTAACAGCATTTGAAAGAAAAATGACCTGAAATCCCCCTGGATTCCAGCTTAGCCCAACTCCATTCTGTGTCAGACACTGAGATTGCCACCTCTAAGGCAGGAGCTGTTTGTGCCCCCATCCCTCCTGTCCTTCTCCCCAGCAGCCTGTGCCTGTTTTCCCCGGCAGAATCCCTGTCCCCGTGCACCCTGCCAGGAGCAGCTGCACACAGGCTCACAGCTCCCCTTGCCCTCACCAGGGGGTTCCTCTCATCCCCGAACACGCCGATGAGAACGTCGGTGCGATGAGTGCCCAGGGCCTGCACTGCCACCACAACTGGGATCTCTGCTGTGCTCTGGGGCTGCACAATCCCACAGGGCTTGGGGCTGGAGTAGAGCACAGCAGAGTACTCCTTGCGCTTCTGGAAGGGACACAATGAAACGCAGATGCAGAGGGACCTCTCAAGAAACTTTAGGCTCCTTAACATCCACCACAACAGCAACTTATACACACCTTTAAAGCTCCCCAGGACAAAGGTCAAAGGCACAAACAAGATGCAAGAATTGTAGGCTTAGCACTCCCACGGCATCCTGCAAGGAGGCTGCCAGCACAGGCACTGGTGTCTGTGGGTGCAGCAGCTTTTCACAACCCTCTAAGATCTCCCACAGGAAAACAGCCTGAGGACTAGAGCATCAACTGTTTCCTCAGGAGCTTAAACTGCCTCCTCAAGTTTACAGTTGGGTAGGATCCTGTTCTCAGCAGATCTTTAAGACTGAATAGAAACCAGCAAGGTCTTATCCAAACCCTTTGTTCCCCTAATAATCTCCTCAGGAAGATTTGACAGGAGGAGGTGGATGTGATGCCAAACCTGGGGAATAAGCCCGTAGCAGCCAGGAAGGTGGCTGGGATTCCTAATGAGGATCTTCCTCTCATAGGGCACCTTCAGGTGGCACTCATCACACAGCAGCACTGGGGAGGACACTTGGAGCTCAGGAACGAGACACCTGGGCAAAGAGATGAGCCCAGGACAATCAGAGATCCTGAGAGAATGGAGAATGCCTACCCCCAAAGATTGTGCAATGGAGCAGAACACATTGGTCACTGTCAAATGCACACTGAAGAGCCCTACAGGGATAAATTGCCTTCTACCTCTTCCCACTCCAACATGTCTTGTCAAGGAGGGGCAAACCCTGAGAGGCAGCACCCAGAGGCTGCCAAGTGCCCCAGGCAGAGCACTTTGCCCCACAGCTGCCTCAGCCCCTCCTTTACCCAAGAAGGCTTGCAAGGACTCCTGCAACAGTGCCAGTGACCCACGAGCTCTGAGGAAGCCTTCCCAACAAGGATCAGTGCTCCCTAAGGCTCAAGGAACACACAGCTCCAGGGTCTCAGTAAAAATGACTCCCTTCTCTGCCACGGTGCTGTTGCCCTGCCTGAGAACTCAGCTCTTTGCCCCAGCCCTGGAGGGCACGAGACAGCAGCTGCCCCACAGAGGGGCTGATCAGCCCCTGCCAGGCCCTGCAGCTCCCTGGCTCCTTCACTGCACAGCTCCAGGCACTGCCTGGCCCCAGCTCCACCTGCTGTACACAGTGGCAGCCCAGGCACTGCCTGCATGGCTCTGCCTGGCACAGGGAACAGCACCAGGGAGCTGCATCCCTCTGGGCATCACACTGACACCCACAGCAGCACAGCAGCATGGAATTCTGCTGCAGCAACAACGACTTTTGCTCTCAACTCTGACAACATTAAAGCTCAAAATGGGAAGCAGAGGGAAGGACAACAACTGCAGCTGACCTGCCACATCAAGGGCTGCTTTCCCCTTGTCAGACCTTGCCCTCCCCACTCTTGCTGGGAGCCACTTCCCCCCTGCCATGTGCCCTCATGGACAGAGCCAGAGCCTGACTCTCAGCAGCTGCTTGGTGTGGCCCAAACCAGTGCACGGTGCTCACAGCCAGCACAACTCCACCTCTTGCAGCCTGAAGGAGAGGAGCCCCTCAGGAAATTTGTTCCACCTCAAGCACCAAAAACAAGGCCAATCAATGATATCATTCCTGGTGCCTTTAGAAGAGGGCCCAGGACCGTGCTGGGCTGGCAGCAAACGTGCTTTTCACTACAGGCTGCTGCCCAAGCACTGCTGTTCTCGTGTCCAGCTGGCACAACATGAGGGCATTCAGCAGCACTTCTCCTTGGCAGCTGCAGCCAGCACAGCCTGGGCAAGGCAGTGCCTGGGGGAGGCCAGGCAAGGGCTGGTACCTGGCTGTGATGATCAGGGCTGCCACTCCCTTGCCAACACCCTCCAGGTCCACCAGCAACCTCCGGTAGAACTCCATCACCGTGTTGGAGCACAGGGTCACCTGGTGGAAGAGAAGAACAGTCAATGCTTCCTTCCAAAAGCTCATTACCCACGGGTGATATCCTCCAGTTCCTGAGGGAGGATTTGCCCTTCATTCTTCTGCTGCTCCATGTGTAGAGCACAGTCTCAGAGTAACAAAAGCCTTCTGGCAATACCACATTTGTTAAACACACCTTGCTATCAGGGCACAGGTCAGCTACATTAAAACATTGGACTACAGCTCCATGCACCACTGCATTCAAATGAAGGGGCCAATTTCTCATCTGACTACAAAGACATCCATGCAGAGGAAATCTGACTTGACCACAACGAGTTCAGCTTTACAGCAGGAGGCTGAGGGCAAAGTGTGGCCCAGCAGGTGCTGGGCAGTTCATGGCTGCCCTGGGACCCCGAGCCCGGGCTGGCTCTGAGAACTCCGGCCCCACGCCAGGAGTGGGGAACTGCCCCAGGGAGGGCATTGACCACAGGTAGAACCCTCAGAACTGCCCCAGGCTGGGCATTGACCACAGGCAGAACCCTCAGAACTGCCCCAGGCTGGGCATTGACCACAGGCAGAACCCTCACAACTGCCCCAGGGTGGGCACTGACCACAGGCAGAACCCTCAGAGCCTCTTGCTCTACACTGCAAGAGACAAGCCACCAACGGGACCAGGCAGAGGAGAAAGGAGGAGGATCTGTGTCTTGAAATTACACAAGAAAGGGTTTATTCCAAGCAAAAGGATCAGAGCCAAAAGAGCCCTGGACACTCCTGTGCAAGGGCTTTTGTACAGACACAAATCAGGAGGTGGATACAAACAGCAAACCAAAAGGGAATCCTCAGGGGAGCACTGAGGGGATTACATCAAGTGTCTGGGGCCACTTTGGGTAGGAGGGTGGGGAGGATGGCTCACTTGGGCCAATGGGGCCTCCAGGAACAGGGGAATTCCAAAGGGGCGTTGCAGACAGGGATTGGCTCCAGGTTAAATTGGCAAAGAAAGTTGGGGAACAAAAGGGGCTGGGTTTGACAGGCAGGGAAAGAGCTGGAACAAGGGGCAGGGAATGGCATGAGAGACAGCTTTGAGGGAGGGTAAAACCCAGGGGTAAACTAACTCGGGGACATCACGGGGTACAACAGAACAAACCACTTAACAAGGAATCAATACAATAAATTTGAACCGCTACACATGGCTGCAGATTTTTTTGTCTCCACTGGAGCTTCCTGCAGTGAACACAAATCATTCTGCTCCCCAGGAGGGGGGAAATGACACCAAGAAGAAAAGCTCACTGCTTGATACAATGACATCTCTCTAACAGCCACCTTCTGCCCTCATCCTTGCTCTTCCCCGTTGCAATCAAATCCATCGCTCTCAAAAACACAAGAATGGTTTCACGCCTTGACCATAAGGTCTGTGAGCTCAGCATATGATTTTGGAAAGCAAACAGTGCTCCCTGAGGAACATCCCAACTAAGCCAGCCAGCAGAGGCCTCCCAGCAGTGCAGATCTCTCAGTGCCAGGATGCTCCAAGCTGGCACCAGAGCTAAAGCCCTCCCACCCTGCAGTGCAGCTCCAGCCCTGGTGCTGCAGCGGCTGTGGCCGGGCTCTTGCCGTACCTCGATGTCCTGGTGTCCCTGGGGGAGGATGGTGCCTCTGCTGGGATTGATGGTGAACTCCCTGGGCTCCACATGGAAATGGATTCCCTTGCTCCAGGCCGGGTCGCTGTCCCTGCGGATCTGATCCACGCTGTCCACAGCCGGCTGCGTGCCATCGTCCGACATGCGGAGCTGGAACGTCAGGGGCACCGCGGAGCTGTTGGTGAGGCGGCAGCGCTGCGTGTAGGGAAAGCCTGGGCAAGGACACAAACAGCCATTCAGGCACCCAGCAGGGCATGATCCTGGGGGCAAGATCCTGGCAGGATCAAAGTGGGATTGGAGTTGAGCTCTTTATGATCTGAACTACAGCTCACCCAGAAGCTGCGTGAGGAATTAATCGTCACTTAGTTCCCTTTGACACAGATTCCAGACTGCAGCCTTGAAAATGCCCACTCCTAGCCCTGCTGAACACTGCAAGCTTCTCTCTTTGTGATGGGGACGAGCTCCCTCACCTGCCCCAAACCAGCACCAGTTCTCTCTCAGTGATGAGTGTGCACCCAGACCCAGCATTTACTCTGAGAATTCAAGCTGTCCAATTCCCTGCTCAGCCTGCCAACACTCCCACCTTTTTCAACACATATAAAGAGTGAGTTGTCAGTGAGAAGAAGCTACAGCAAAAGAAAGTGAGGATGGGATCAGGAACTAGAACGTGGTGCAAAGCACCCTAATGCAGCTTCTCTCTGCAGGATCCTTAAGGCAACTCTTGCTTTGGGCCAAACAGACTGAGCACGTGACAGCTCAGAGCCCACTCAGCTGGGGGCACAGCCCAGCCTTGCTTTGAGATTAGCAATCAGGAACCAGGTCCCACCTCACCCACACACAGGGACATCACAGCTGTGCTGCGCACTGAGAGTGCTGCCTGCAAGGGTTTACCCCACTTTGGCTCTGAGATTTGCTTTCCATCCTGCAAAGCCAGAGATACAGCCACTCATGGAGGGGGATGTCCTGCAGAGCGCGCAGAGCAGCCACAGCCTGCTCTGCACTGCACATCTGGCTGGGCTGGCCAGCTCTGTGGGGAGGAGACTTCTCCCCAGGCCTGCTCACCAAGAGTCACTGGGACACAGATGGGGAGGAAAAACAACTGCAGCTGCAGCCCAGAGCTTCTCTGTGCCCATCCAAGTGACCACTGCCAGCTCCAGCAGGGACTCCAGCAGGGAGGCAAGAGAGGCACACAAAGGACAAACCCAGATGTCAAAACCTCCAACGACACTGAGGCCAGCACATGCAGACAACAGTCAACAGTTACAAAGAAGCAAAGATACAACAGCTGCCTTCAGCCGAAGAGCCCTTAGGCATGAAATTGGATTCAGCAGGATCAGTCTCCTGCTTCAGACCCATATTTCCATCTGTTGCCTTTCTTGTTTCATTCCTTCCAAAGTCAACTTGACAAGTGCCTCCGTGGTGATGCAGGCTGGAGAAGAAGCAGCTCAAGAAAGGCAATGAGTTTCCTTCAGAAGTTCATGAACTTCATTGTTGTGGCTTTAGGCTTGGCCGTGAACGTTGCCCTGGCTCTGGGAAGGGGGACAGGGGTTCTGGGGGGTTTTGGGCGGTTTTGGCCCTGGGCTGGGCTTTTCCCTGGGGGGTTTTTGGGAGTTGTGGCGTGATGCCGTGGGCGGCTGTGCAGTGGGAGCTGAAGCTGGGCAGGGAGCGGAGCTTCCCTTCCTCCCGCTCGGGGCTCACAGCTCGGCCGCTGCTGCTGCGGGAGGGTTTGTGCTTGGCCCGGGGCTGCCCTGGCTGCAGCTCAGCGCTGGCACCGACCCTGCCTGCCTGCCCCGCTGCTGCTGCTGCTGCTGCTGGGCACTGCCCACATTCCCCTGCCCTCTGGGCCTCTGCAAAAGGAGCATTTCCTCCTTCCCTTCCCTTCCCGCACCGGCTGGGGGGGATCCCTGCCCTGCCAGAGCCCACAGCTCCTCCTGCTGTCACCAGACCTCCACCAAAGGGGAAAAACAGGACTTGGCATCTGGGAAATGTCTGTTCTTGCCTTCTTGTCTGTGCTCTCCTGAAACAGTCTAGCAAAGAACTGTTATTCTTTTCCCCACAGTTTTGCCCGGGAGCCCTGTCATTTCAAAGGGATAATCATTTGGAGGGAGGGGCTCATCTTTCCATTGCAGCAAGATTCCCACCTTCCTTGGCAGACATCTGTCTTTTAAAGCAGCACAGAGACACCAGAAAATTCTGCCTTTCTATTCCTTGCTTCCATTGGATCTCACAATGGCAAGATGCCCCCTGAGGCAGCAGCAGCAGCAGCAGCAGCAGCCCTGCAGTTCACAGCCTGAAGAGGCTGCTGGGGCAGAGCAGGAGTGAGGGATGCTTTTCTGTTGGAAGGCACAGATCCCTGAGGCTGTGTCCCAGCCCAGGGAACACTCACCAAAGGAGATGTCCCCGAAGTCGAGCTCAGCGAGGTCGAAGTGTAAACTCGGTGCAGTGACGCTGCCCCTGCAGGCCGAGGACAGAGCAGGCAATGGCTCGGTTAAAGGCATTGCACAGGTCCGGCTGTCGTGGCTCGGGGGCACAAAACCCGGGCTCAGGGCACCCTGGGTTTCCAACCAACACAGCCCCGTGTGCTCAGCACAGGGCCCTGGGCACAGGAGGCAGCTCCAGCCAAGGGGCAGCAGCCAACAGCCCCTGATGGGCTCTGGGCACAGGGCAGGCAGGAGAAGCCCCCGGGTTGCTGCGGGTCCCATGAAGGACCCTGAACACACACCCAGACATGGCTCCGTGCCTCAGTTTCCCCATCTGCAATGGCATGGACATCAAGGTGTCCCCACTAACTTCTGAAAGCAGCCCTTCCAGCCACAGCTTCCCTGCTTTGCTCCTTCTGAGCTGCAACTGCTGTTCCCATGGAGGAGCTTTCTCAAGAGAGTTTGACCCACACAATCATTACAGACACTGTTCTGAGACACCAATCCAGGGCATTCCCAAACATCCTCTGAAAAGAGCAGCAACAGTTCTACCCAGGGCACAGATGAATCCTAGAGGAAAGGACCAGCTTGTCAGCAGTGCACCAGCTGGCACAGCCAAGAGCAAGAGCTTCAACAACCAAACTTGGCTGTCCTGAATCTAGCACAGCACCTCACCTGCCCTTGAACTCAGCAGACACACTCCAAAAGCCACCAACATCCACTGAAATCAGCACTTGAAGCTGCACAACATTCACCAGTTGATTTCATGGTTGATGCCAATCAGTGCCCACTCTGCCTTTTGGTTCAAAATCAAGGACCAGTGAGCTGTGTCCTCTATTGTACTCACAGGACTGCCCCTGGCTCTGCTCTGCACATCTCAACAAGAGACACCTGCCCCTGCTCAAGGAGAAAGCTGCTTATGCAGAAACACCCCATGGCCATTTTGGGGGAGGGACAGAGGAGAATCAATTATTTGATGGTGAAAGGTTCCCTCTTGATTTCCAAATGAAAAAAGCAGCACTTTTCCTCCAAAAACAAAGGCAGCATCATTGTTTCTCCACTATGGGCGCACCTGCTCACCACTTTTCTCTTGCTAAGGAATAACTCCCTTGTTCTTCTTTACCCATCTCCCTTGTCTCTTTGCTATCATCCAGTGCAGATTGCTTTCATTTCTTCACTGCCTTGAGCCAGTGCCGCCCAGGAGCAGCAGCCCAGCTCCAAAGCTGCAGAGCAGCCAGCATCAGCTCTCCTGCTTCCACTCCATTATCCTGCAGCACATGGCTCAGGCTGGCAGGGACAAGGCCTCACGCTGCTGTGGTGCTGAGCACTGAGCTCTGCCTCCCCTATGATCCGCCCTTCTCCCTGTGCCTGGGCCAGGATTGTCTCTTGCCATGGCACCAGCCCACGGGACGGTGCCCAAGTCCTTGGCACAGTTCCTGACTCCCACATCAGCGCTTTGCTGGCTGTGCAAAGGAGGCACCCGAGCCCTCTGTGCACAGGAGCTGGGGGCACAGCTTGTGCCCCACAGCATGGCCATGAGAGGTGAGCTGAGGCTGCTGCTGCCCATCTGGCATGGATTATTCACACAAGGTTTTACAAACACTGCTGCAGCTGCAGAATCAGCCAGGCTGGCCCATCTGCAAAGCCCTGAGGGCCTTGCTGGGTGTTCAGGTGGGACATCCCAGAGCAGCTGCTGCCCAAAGCTGATCCATCCCACTGCCTGCCATGGCCCAAGGCACAGGGAGATCCCTGCAGGGAGGAGTCACTCCGGCTCCCGGCTACCACACAGGGCAGCAGGCAGCCCTGACAGTGCTGAGGAAGCATTTCAGAAGCTGCTTGTGCTCAGCAGGGTGCAAGCCAGCTCCCAACATGTTCCAGCAGCCTCCAGGAAATCTGGGACACAGAAAGCTCCAAGGCCACTGAAAGCAAGAGCAGATGCCTTCCATCCTGCTCACTTCCAGCCAGGCTGCAGGGCAGCAGATCCGGTGCTTGGTTCCTTCTGTAGCTCTTTCCCAACTCCGCTCTCACCCAAAGGTGTTTGCACAGGGACAGATGAGCTGCCTCACCTCTGGGTGCCCAGCTGGTACCGAGCTGCCCGGGCACCGACATTGCGCACCAGCAGAGTCTGCTGGGTGCTGACCTTGACTGGACACTTGGAGAAGTCCAGCTGGGCAGGGAAGTCCAGCACAGCTCGGGCACCAATGGCCCGAATTGGCACAACGATCCTTTCCCTTCCAGTGAGGCACACCAGCTCGTGGCAATAATCCTGCAGGAAAAGAAACTGGCTCAGCACAGCACATTTAGTGCCATCCCCATGGCAGAAGAAAAACCATTTCCTATACCCCTCCAAGGGCATCAATTTACCTATTGCACCCTCAAATGAACACTAAGTTCTACTACTATGTCACATTTTAAAGGCACCAGCGCACTTTGCAAAATCTGTCTCAGTGGCATTCAGCTCTTGTGTCACTTGGCTCATACAGATAACAGCCCTAGGCCACCATCATTTTTACTCTAAACTTTAATGATGTTAAAGAATTCCTAAGCCCCTTCGAAACAACATGGAGTTGGGGAACACAGGACATTGCTCCTTAGGCTTCTATATTCCCACTGTCTGAGATTAGGACAAAGTGTCCAACTGACTCTAAGCAGCAAAAGGAAGAGGAGAAAACAGCTGCACCCAAAGACATCCTGCACCTCTGGCCTGGTGCAGAAACATCATTTGGCTCACAACTCCCCTCTAACTTTGCCTGTCCAACCAAGTCAGGAGAAGAACGGTGCTAAGAGGTAGCAGGATGCTGTTGGAAAGGGCCTCTCTTTGTTTCCCTGCAAGGCTTCCTCCCTTCCATGCCATGCCCTCAACCCTTCTGTATGAACAAGCCTCCAGATCAGAACATGAACCCTCCAGATCCCAGCACTGAGATCAGACTTGCCAGGGCCTCAGCACTGCTGTTCAAACCTCCCCGCAAAAGCACCTTTGGCACGGAATGGGTGCCAGCTGACAGAGCAAGCACAGGGACAGGCATGAAGACAGAGCCCCAGCAGTGGCACTGCCACAGGCTCTGGGCTCACTGCTCTGCCTGCAGCTTGTACCTGCCCTACACCAGCTCCTTCAGGCAGGTGTCCAAGTGCCCTGCAGCTCAGCAACCTCCTGCTGACCAAGGGCACCCAGGGCCCAGCGTGCCTGTGCCAGGCCGGGCTCACGGGCACAGCACATCCTCTGCCCTGGCCCTGCAGCTGTGCCATGCTCACTTGTGCTCTGGGACAGCACAGCTGCAAGGCTGCACAACAGAGGGGGTGAAAAAGCACCGGCTTTGCTCCACCCAGGGGCAGGCAGGGAAGCTGTTGGCAGTCCAGGAAGGAGGAAAGCTCTCTGACCTCTTTGTTCCTCTGGTGTTTTCCATCAGAATGAAACCCCTTCCACTGGACCTAGAGATGGCCCAACATCTATCAACAGCCCTCTGTCATTTTCATCCTCTTTCCCGTGCACCTTCCCTTGGCAATGCTCAGCAATGTGCAGGGAGGGGAAGCAGAGCCTGTCAGGCCTGGCTGCAGTGCCTGCCAGCAGTGCCAAGGTGTGACTGGCTGCAGGCTGCCTGCCCACGCCTGGAGCCCAGCTCACAGCATGCAATGGGCTGCAGCCAGAGTGCAGGGAAAACAATGGCTGTGGAGATCATTGTGTGCTTTGGCTCCTCCAGCCTCACCTTGTTCTTGCTGGGGGTGAAGCGGATGCGCACAGGGACAGAGGCGCCCGGCGGCACGGCACGGTACGCATCGCTGGAGCTCACCAGCTGGAAGTAAGGTGAGCTCTCCATGGAGACCTTCACCACGTGAAGAAACTGCAGCAAAGACATGAAATTATGATTTTGCCACTTGTGGAAACAGGATGAGAGGAGACCTGTCCATGGCCTGCTAACATCCCTCCCCTGCCCCTTTTCCAAAGCACTTTCAGCTGAGCAGGCACAGGCACATCATTCACAAGGCTGAACTTGAATCCCTTCTCTCTGGCTCCAGCATTTTGGCCAGGGGCAGTAGGGCACTGCCTGCTGGGAAGGAAGGGCCGAGCAGGTCAGCACCAGCAGCATGGAGACACAGCACCTGAACCAAGTCACCTGCATATTCAACAAGGCCAAAAAGCCTGCTGGCTTCTGCCTGCACACAGCCACGAAGTGGTCATGTTCCAGAGGGGGAATGTGCTACCTAAAAGCAAACCAGCCCATTTCTGTGGGGGAAGGAAGAAATTCCCTTCTAGCAGATCAGCTTTGGGTAGGGACCTTCTGGGGATACAGTCAGGCAGGCAGAGCAGCAAGACAGGAGACCAAACACTGTGGTCTTACTGGGAATAAAAGCAAACCTGAAAAGCAAAAGAAGGAATGAACACAGCAAGACAATCCCTAAAACAAGGAGATGGCAAAGAGAATTTAAATGGGCAGTAAAGCAGCAAGCAAGAATCATAAAACCATGAGAGCAACCAGCTTGCCAAAAGTGACAGAAACACAGACAGGCGGTGTCTATTGACCATGGGGCTTCAGAGGCATTTTCTGCCTGGAGAAACAGGACCAGCACTGACTGACAGTGTGGTTCCAGTATGAAAAGCCAATCTTGGCTCTCCAGGGCTTCCTGCTGCCTGTGCAGGCAAGCTGGGCTGCTGGGCATTCCTGCCTGCAGCCAGCAGGCCAGTTCGGCCCTCTGGGGTACTACATGCACAGCACACATGCATTTTCTAGCACACTGATCTCATCAACCCCTGAGCACCAAAATGCTCTCCAAAAGTCTAAACCAGGTGATTTGGGCTCCCTCCTGTCTCCTCCCACCAGCCCACTCTTGGCACAAGCCTCACTTGAGAAAATGTTTCCCGGACTGAAATTCAAATGGTCTCAAGTTTTCCTCTTTACAGTGGAACACAATTGACATTTTTCAACTTTTTCCCTCTCAGCTCTCTTGGGAAACTGCAAAACAATGCCAATTTCTTCAGGTGAATGTGGAAACCTCCAGGAGCACATGGCTTTGGATGTGCTGTGCTTCTGCAAAGGGAAAGCAGAGCACCGTGTTGCTTTTGGAAAAGCTGAGCAGAGCTGGATGAAGCTGAGCAGGAGCCTCAAGTGGCACCTAAAGGCCTCTCACTGCTTCTGCTCCATCACTCTGATTGCAGGGCTCTTGCAGAACACGGTTCCTGCAGGGCCAATGCCATTAATGAGAAGTGATTCCAGCATAAAGTGCAGAAGGCTCAGCCCCTGAGCTCTGGCTGTGAGCTGCACAAAGGGAGCCAAACTGGCTGAGAGAGGCAGAGATTCCTACCAGGAGCCAAGATGAACCAAGGAGACACAGGGTGTGCTATAGAGCCAAGGCAAAGCATGAGAGCAGCTAAGAACTGTACAGCCCTCAACATTCCAGTCAATCCAGAGCTTTCAAGAGAAGGAAACTCCTTTGGGATAGACACCATCAACGCCTGGCCAAAATCTGGGGACAATTCCCAGCACAGGAAGATTTCCACCATCTTGCAGAAGAAGGTGCTGAGACATTTTCTTCTGCATGTGCTGCAGCAGATAACTTGCTTTGCTGTACACTGAGGGAATGAGAGCACTCTCCTCTTCCAGCACAGCGTTAAAGCTCTGGGTGCCAGCACTTACCTTGTCCTTATTCATGAGAGACAGCACCATTTCCGAGACCTCCCGAGCGACAAAGTTCTGAAATACCAGCTCTGGTGGGGAAACCCCAAACCAGCTCTGTTTCGGGGCAGCTGACGGCACCTGGAGAGGAGAGAGAGCAGGGAGAGCTTCAGCTGCTGGGAGGAAGGTTCATGCAGGAGAATCTTCCACTGATCCCCAGTGAAGTACAGACTCTGAGGGAGCACGTCTGCCCAGCCCACACTGGGCAAACAGTGGCTCACCCACCTCTGCTCTGAGCTCATCCACAGCTGCTGGGCCACACAGAGCAGGCTCAAGCCAAGCTGCTCTTTCGGCATGGATTTCTCCAGGTTTCTTTCTCCAGAATGCCAGGCAGCACTTTCCTAAAACACAGCCCTGTGCCCATGCGGTCACAGAGCTCTGGGGCACTGACTGAGCACTCATGGAGTAAGTAAAACCCATGAATTTACAGGAGACTCCATGGGAAAGGATTTGGGATGTCTTTTACTCTGAGACAGGGAAACCGAGGCCCACACAACTGCAAATATCTTTTTTTGCTCTAGAACTTAGACATCAGTAAGAAGAGCACAGGACCAGAGCAGGTGTGAGAGATGAGGTGACATTTGGCTGAAGCCAAAAGGTTATTAAGCAAAAGAATGGAATTTGTTGGTTCTGTGTGTTATTTGTGGTTTGGATTTGTTCAGGTTGGTTTGTTGGGTGTCACAGTGAGAGGGACAGGGTTGAAGACCTGACCAAAGGAAGGAGGACGAGAAGGGAGCGGACAGAAAAGTTGGTGCTCAGCAGAGAATGGAAGCTCCTGAGTACCCATCCAATGGCAAAGGTCACAGGGACTAAGAAACACTTTCCCTTTGCTTTGATGATTTTGTTCCTTTTCATTGTATTTAAAAGTTAGTGTGTTCCAAAGAGAGGAAAAGGCAAAAATAAAAAGACAAATGAGATGAAAAGAAAAAGACAAGTGAGGTGAATGCTGAATGAGGATAAGTTTCAGTTATTTTCTCAGCAACTTGGGTAAAAGCAGAGTTGGTATCTCCTTTTTCAATGGCCTTTAAATGGGTGCTTTCTTGTCATTACTGACACCTTATTTCATGCCATTGTAGAGGCACATCTGGAATGACACAACAACAACAAATGCTTCTGGAGCAGAGACATTGCTTGGAGAAAACTCTGCCCTGCTTTGTCTGCCTTCTCCAGCCACACTGCTGTCACTGCAGAGACACAAGCAGGTCTCCTCTGTGACTTCACAGCAGACACATTCCGCTGAAGGGAGTGGCTGCAGCACACTGTCCCTTAGCTGTGCCCTTCCCTGAGGTGTTCCCAAGGCCCCTCTCCAGGACAATCCTTAACCTGGATTGTGTTCCGTGTCTCTTGCTGCCAATTTCCTGCTCAACAGCCCACCTCAGTCACCTACCCGTTTGGACTGTGCTTTATACTGAGCTAGTCCTGCCAGAAAAGCAGCTTTAAACACACCTCTGAGGAGGCACTGATCCAGACAAAGCACATCCATTCCCCTCTGCCCAGGGCCAGTCCCCTGTACATCTGGCAGCCTGCAAAATCTAACACCCCGTCAGGGTCCAACACATTGTTCCAGCCCAAAGCAATAATGCAATTTGTTTTGTTCAATCTGAAGTAATTCCTGCAGATCCTTGGCCTTCAAAGGCCAAGGCTGCCACTCTGCAGGGAATCCTGGGACCCCGAGCATTTGATGGTGACCACACCAAAGCAAGAGGTGGCTCCTTCAGCAGGAGAATGGCAAAGGGCAATTTTGGGCCTCTGCGTCCCCAGCCTTCCTCCCATTGTTTTAGCAATGGCAGCTGCACTCCAGCACACCCCGGCAGCTTCAGCAGAGGGTATTTGTGTTGGCTTAGTGCAGATCAGGACTCCCAGTCCACCACTCCCAGCACCTTGCAAAGACAGCAGGACCTGGACACTGAGGCATTTTGCTGGAGGCAAGCCTGTCACAAACACACACCCTCTTCAAACTTCATGTGAAACAGAAAGGAAAAGAGCAGGAAAAGGCTACCTTTGGGCGAGTCTCACTCCTGTCTAGAAATGGGCCAAGTCTGGGCAGAATACTCCCCCCAGTGCTGGCCTCCTTCTTCCTGCTGAGAAACTTCTCCCTCTGGAACTCACAGGGAAGCAGCTGAAAGGCAAAAGTAAACCAGCTAGAGCCTCAGAGTTGTGCTTGTTCAGAAAGGCTTTTCTTCAACAAGTGACACTGGTGAATAACTTGTGATCACAGCCACTAGGACATTCCTGGAAACCCTGGGAGTTTCCTGCTGAAATACTTAGCATCAGGGAATTAATAATACACAGTGGAACACACATACTCCAGCCATATGGCTCTGTCCCATTGGCTTCTCCATGACTGGATGGGACATGGTTGGGCATTTCTGCTCTTTGGGCATTTGTTTCCTCTTACGTTTCATTGAATTGAGGCAGTGACCTTTCCAGAGAATGGGGAGGAGCTCTCAGAACTGCCTGAACTCCATCCCTGCACAACGCTCAGAACTCACAGCAAGGAGATATCGCTGCTGGATGAGTCCAAGAGATGCAAGAAAGGAACACTGTACCAAGAGTGAGGTGCACAGGAATGTCTCTAGGTTTTAGTTCTCCCTGTGAATTGTTTTCTCTGTCTGGGCTGACAGAGCCCTCCACAGAAGAAAACAGAGGCATCTCCTTGACAGAGCCTCAGCAGTGGGGCATCTTCAGCCAAGTGAGCTGCAGACAAAAAGGGACCTTTGTGGCCCTGGCTCCAGCGCTGCCTGCAGGGCTGCATCTGTGCCCACACAGGAGCTGGGAGAGAACAGCTGCTTTGGAAGCTCTTCCAGCTGGGACCAGCCGTGGCTCTCAAGGCTTTGGGCAGAGTCTGAGCTTCCCCCCCCCAACACGCCCAGGTGCCCAAGGGCAGCATGGTCAGAGCAGCACAGGTGAGTGGTGCCCAGCCTGACAGAAGGAATTCCTGTGGCACAGAGAAAGGGACAGAACACATGCTCAGGGCTTCAGCTGTACATTGGTTTCACTTGGCTCTGCTGGCACAGCCAGGCAAGACACAGCTGAAGCATCCCACAGTGTTCCCTATTGCACCAGGACAGCCCCAGCAACAGCAGCACAGCACAAAGGGCTGGGCACGGGCTCTGCAGCTTCACAGCACTGCTGGACAACAGGGGCAGGGAGAGCAGGCACACCAGGGCAGTGCCAGCCTTAACACAGCCCCAGCAGGTACTCACAGCATTAGGCTTCAGCCCTTCCCTGGACAAAAGACGAGGTGTCGGTGTCTTCTTTGGCAATCCAGACGCCATTTCCAAGGGACGGTGTCGCAGGTGAGCGACAATGCCTCAACAAAACTGGAAGGAGCAACAATGGAACTCTGAAAATCCACAACCCAATTCATGGCAGATTCAAGGCATATTCTGGTGCTAAAAATGTTACATTACTTGAAAGTAGCTAAGTGCTTGTTTGGTGTAAGCAGCTAGTATAGTTAGGCCTCTAGTTGGACTTTATTTGAACTCGATGGCTACCTTGTGCAATTCAAAGTTAGATCATACTGAAACCTGGAGCTAAAAATCCGAACATTATTAACAGTTCAAACAGACAAAGCTGTAGCTTAAATATTACTCAAAAATAGCTAGAGTGGGCCTTCTCTTCTTTAGGCTAAAGCACCCTTGCTCTCTCAGCTGCTCCTCACAGCTGGGAGACTAATGAGAGACTGGAATGTTATGGCTAATGGCTGAAATATCATTATAAAGGACTTTCTGCCCATTGTGACAAAACTCGATAAAGAAGCTGCGACCACCCAAGCCCACCCTTCCCTTAAAATGCCTCCTGACTGGAACTTGGCACTGTGAGTTAAGCTGCCTAAGGGAACTTGAGACAAGATCAAGGTGACACTATTGTCCCATTAGCTCAGGTCTGGGGAGAAGTAAACAAGGCTGAGGAGAAAAACCTATCCACAACAAAGCCAAACCCAGCAGCTGTCCTGAAAATCAGCTCTGTCTGCGTTCAGGCTGGGGAAGTCACAGCCACAGACTCTTCTGCTGAGGCCAGCTTTGCACACAAACCTCCCAGCAAAGACCTCCGCAGTGCCTCCAGACCCATTCCTGAGGCCTCGCACCAGACGACTGCAGGGCATGCAAGCTAACAGAACAAATCTGAAAATCCAGAACCCAACTCAGGGCAGACTCAAAGGATATACTGGTGCTAAAGATTTTATATGATTTGAAAGTAGCAAGAGACAGAGTCCAACTTGCCCCACTCCTGGGAGGTACCTGGGCAAGGTATCACCTTGCCCAAATCTGCATTAATCCATTGGAGTCTTACATTTTGCCAGACCTCACCACAGAGAAGACCAGAAGAGCATTTAATGGTAGGCCAATGGGATCCATGGAATGGTGATATTTTCTACTAAATCTCTCTCTGTCACTCTCTTTCTCCTCCCCCCCTTCCCAACCTCCATCCCCCTCCCCCTTTTTCTTTTCATTCTCTCTCTTTCTCCCTCACATTTACTGTTCCATAAAATCCAGACCATTGACTTTGGCATATGCTCTCCTTTGCACCTCAATACAGAGGCATCTCCCTAAAATTTTTAAAACCCAGATGATAAAAACCCACTGAAACTTGAACAGAACTCATTCACCTTTAAGCAGTTTAAGCCCTTACCATAGGAAAAAAATGTATAGACTACTATCTTTAGAAAATGTTGCATTTCTTCAGTAAAAAAAGCACAATCAGTAGTCCATTTATTGTTCATCCTCTCAGGCGTACATGTCAGTGAACTACTGCGCCAGAAGACTGGCATGATCACATCCTCTATTTCCCTTTGGCATTCTCTTTCAGAGCACAGATGAAACAAAACCAAAAAGTTCAACTTTAGTCGCTCTTTACCTTCAAATGAAATTCAGGACTCCCTAGCAGACACCAGTGTTCTGCACGCTGCGGAGCTTTTCGCAGAGGCCAATGCTCTGCACCTTTAGCAATTCTCTACGCCGACAGTTCACCTGGCGAATGGCCCGGTGCAGCCGCCTGCAGGAGCCCGGGCTGCGCACACCCAGCCAGGGCCGCGCTCTCAGGCAGCTGAGGCCGCGCCGCTGTCACAGGCGCTGAGGGCCCGGCCGCGGTTACCGGGCAACCGCGGCGCCGAGTGCGGGGCCGGGCGGGGCCGGGCCGGGCCGCAGGGCTTTGCAAAGGACATTGGCACTGCAGCGACTGACTGCAGTTTGGGGCTTCCCAAGAGTCTTTCTGTAACTAATGAAAGGTTAAAATGTGGTGACAAAGGCACCTATGCCAGGGCTGTACATTGCTCTTTGCAGCACTAGTATCCGACCCTGGCTGGAACAGCAGCAGGGGCTGAGGCAGCAGGGAAGGGGGCTCAGCCTGGAGAAAAGGAGGCTCAGGGGGGACCTTCTGGCTCTGCACAACTCCCTGACAGGAGGGGACAAGAGGCTGCTGCAAGTTCAGGCAGCGCCGAAGCCGCCTGGCTCCCCCTCTCCTCCCCCGCTCCGCCTCTTCCTCCCTCCCTCCTCCTCCTCCTCCTCCGCTCCCGCAGCCCTCGCAGCCCCCGGCAGGGGCGGGGATGGAGCCGGGACAGGCCGGAACGCAGAGAGGCCTGGGGGGATGCCAGGACTGGGAGTGACTGGGCTGTACTGGGATCATCCTGGGAGCAGCTCCTGGGTGACTCAGTTCTGCTGGGATCATCCTGGGATCACACTGGCAGTGAGGAGGAGCAGCGCGATGGCTCCAGCGCTGGGGCTGAGGGCGCTCCTGGGCGGCCAGGGGCGAGTGGGACCCCCGGCACCGGGACCCTGAACCGCCCCTGCCAGCACCGGGACCCCCCTGCTCCCCTTAGCCTGCACAGGGACCCCCTGAATCGCCCTGTTCTGGACATCAGGTCCCGCTGCTCCCCTTTTCCCGGCCATCCCATGGCTCCCAGCCTCCAGACTTGGCGTAGGCCTGACTCTGGGACAACCTGGAACGCCTTGGTCTCCCATTCCTGCCTTTCCCAGGCACACCTTTCTGCAAAACCAGAGACAGCCTGAACTCCCCCTTTCCGAACGTCCCGGGTGTCCCCACTCTGGTCCCCCCTTTCTGGGAAAACCTGGACTCCCCTTTCCTGGGCTCAAGGACCCCCTGGAACTCCCTTCTACCTCTCCACGTCCCTGCCCACCCCCCCATTCCCATGACCCTGAGACCCCCCTGGCACCCCTATTCCTGAGAACCCTGATACCATTTTACCCCTTTGCGCAGTACTGAGACCCCCCTACACCCCTTTATCCGGCCCCAACTCAACATTTTCCCAGCCCCTTCTTCGTTTTTTGAAGCACAAGACTACTCTTTCTCTGTTCGAACTTCTCATGTAATTACAGCTATTTTAACGTCTGCTTACTTTAACATAGAAGCCTTTATTTGATATCAATTTGAACATTTAATCTCCTTATAGTTTTATGCGTTATGAAGAAAAAGAGTATTTTCTTGTTGTTAGGAAAATTAATCCAGAAACACCAGAAGTTTTTGTTCACAAAGAAGACAGAGGAGTCCTTTCTGGCTTTATTCCAATAAAGGGAGAGGCCATGGGGCATTCCCCTGGGATCTTTGAATTTTTGGAGCATGCAGCGTTCTTTTTATCCTAATTTCCTGGCCACATTTCCCTTCTCTCTTTCCCCTTGGCTGAGGTGCTTGAGAGGTACAGATGCCCTGATACGCCTGACACCGAAGATTTCCCAAAGATTTCCCTCTAATGTATAACCCTCCCTTTTAGTTTTTAATTCTTACGGAGTTTAGGGGTTTTTCTTCCCCATTGTTTCTTTCATTTCTCAATGCCTTATTTTGTTTATCTGCAAACCTAAAGTGTATTTGTAAAAGCAAATATCTTTTTCCCTTCATTGATCAGTGGAATCCTTCCCATTGTTTCTTTTATCTTCCAGAGCTAGTTTTATCTACGAGCAGACCCACAGATTTTTAGTAAAAACAAATCCACTATTCCTCTCCTTTACAGCTTACAAGAAGATTTCAGCTCTAAAAACAAAGCATCTTCTCAGCCCTCTCATCTAGGACTTAACTTCTTCTTTATTGACTTTAGTGTCTTCATATTGTTTTTTATATCCTTGCATTTTGTTCTTTTCTCTCACTCAGAAGAAGACTGAAGTACTGAAAAACTTAACATCACGCATGAGGCCTACCTAACCCACCAATAACTTGTAACAGAAAGCTGTGGCTCAGTTGTGTTCAGATCAGCTTTATAGTTAGTGTTTAGTTTTCTACACCAGCCACAGAAGTCTCTGGTCTCAGCCATGCTAAGAAGAAGAAGAAGCAGCAGCCTGACAGCGAGATCTTCACAGCCACAGCCAGCCCTGCTCTGGCTAAAGCTCCGCAGCCTCCCCTGTCTCCTTGCCCGGCAGCTGCTGAAGCCCAGCCCGGCCAAACCAGAGCCCATGGAGAGAGAAGCCAGCAAGCAGCCCAGGAAATAGAAAAGAAGCCCAGCCTGCAGCAAGACTGCCAGCCCAGCCCAGACACAGAGCAGAAGCCAAACCCAGCAGCTCCCTGCCGACCAACAAAGAAAAAAAGTTTCTGAATTTTTTCATCTTTACCATGTGTGTTTCACAAAAGCGTGTCTAGCTTTTCAGTAGCTCAACAGACTGTCAGATACACAAAAAACTTTGCATCACTTCCCTAAATTTCCTCCCCCTCCAAAGCATAACACAGGGCCGGTGGGAGCAACTGGGATCAGACTGGGAGCAACTGGGAGCAACCAGGACCATACTAGGAGCAACTGGCATTATCATGGCATCAGAGTAGGATCATACTGAGAGGGACTGGGTCTGTGCTAGAGGCAACTGGGATCACACTGGGAGGAAATGGGGACATGCTGGGGACAAATGGGATCATACTGGGAGCAACTGGCACCATACTGAGGGTGACTGGGATCCTTCTGGAATCATACTGGAAGTGATTGGGAGCAGGCTGAGGGCAACTGGGACCATGCTGGGGCAACTGGGATATACAGGAAGTGACAGGAATCATGTTGGAGGTGACTGGGAGTGGTTATGAGCAACTGGAATAATGCTAGAAACTACTGGGAGCAACTGGGAGTGAGTGGAAACACGTTAAGGACAACTGGGATATACTGGGGGAGACCAGGAGTGACTGGGACCACAGAGGAAGCTTAAAGTTACTGGAATAATACTGGGAGTATCTGGGAGTGACTGGAATCATACTGGGGGCAAATGGCACTGTACTGAGAGTGACTGGGTTCATATTGGAATCATACTGGGAAGGACTGGAACCATACTGGGAGTGCCTGGAACTATGGTAGGGGTGAATGGGAAGAGCTGGGACTGTGCTGGGACCATGCTGGGATCATACTGGGATCATACTGGGAGTGACTGGGATGATACTGGGATCACACTGAGTGTAACTGGAAGTGACTGGGACCATCCTGGGGGTGACTGGGAGCCACAGGGCCCATGCTGGGAGTGACCTGGGGGGAACTGGCCCAGCTGGGGCTCAGGGTTGTTCTCCCCCAGGGCTGCCCTGGGTCCTGCTGCTGTCCCTGGCCCCACAGAGCCGAGGGACAGGGGACAGCTGAGGGACAGGAGACAGGGGCAGGGACGTGGAGAGGTAGAAGGGAGTTCCAGGGGGTCCTTGAGCCCAGGAAAGGGGAGTCCAGGGTTTCCCAAAAAGGGGGGACCAGGGTGGGAACACTTGGGATGTTCGGGAAGGGGGAGTTCAGGGGGTCTCTGGTTTTGCGGAAAGTGGGGCTGGGGGCTGGGAAAGGCAAGAATGGGGATCCAAGGTGCTCCAGGGCATCCTAGGGTGACGCCCATGGCAAGTCTGGAGGCTGGGAGCCATGGGAAGGCCAGGAAAAGGGGAGCAGGGGGTCCTGATGTCCAGAATGGGGGATTCAGGGGGTCCCTGTGCAGGATAGGAGGAGCAGGGGGGTTCAGTGCCGGGGGTCCTACTCCCCCCTGGCCCCCCAGGAGCGCCCCCAGCCCCAGCGCTGGAGCCATCGCACTGCTCCTCCTCACTCCCAGGATGATCCCAGGATGATCCCAGTAGAACTGAGTCACCCAGGAGCTGCTCCTAGTATGATCCCAGTTGCTCCCAATCATTCTTTATTATGATGCAATTTGCCTCTGGCACAGTTCCAGTTGGTCTCAGTTGCTCCCCCTTTGATCCAGTGTGTTCCCAGTTCTCCCAGTTGCCCCTAGTGTAGCCCCAAGTGACTCCCAGTATGATGCCAGTCTCTCCCAGCAGGGCTGCAGTCATTCACACTTGCCTCCAGTTGCCCCCAGCATGGTCCCAGTTCCCCGCAGCACGCTCCCAGTGGCTCCCAGTGGCTCCCAGTCCAGTCCCAGTCATCGCCTGCATGGTCTCAGGCACTCCCAGTATATCCCAGCTGCCCTGAACATTCTCGTAGTCATCACCAGGCACTCCCAGTTACCTCAGCATGGTTCAGCTGCCCCCAGTTTTATCCCAGTCACTGCCAGGACATCCCAATTGTCACTAGCATGCATCCTGTCATTCCCAGTTGCTCCCAGTGTGTGCACAGAGAGCTCCCAGCATGGGCCTGGTAGCTCCCAGTAACCCCAGCGTCACGATCCGTCCTTAGGATTGATCTCATGGATTGATTATTACTGCAAATAATAATCAGGATTGATTATTATTTGCAGTAATCATCAAAACAAACGCACCTTTATTGAATGACCACAACAAAATGCGATAGAGGGATTAAGGGAGAGAAAAATATAGAGAAAGAGAGAGAAAAGAGAGAGAGAGAGAGAGGGATATAGCTACCAAACCTAAAGATGAATTCCTTTGGTCCAGTCCACTTGAGGATCCACCTGTTACGTCGGGGAGATCTCAGAGGCGCAGTTCATCTGGACCCCAATTGTACTCTTTTCCAATGGGGGAAGGGAGAATGAATTTTGCAACCGAATCAAAAGGTAGTTTTGGGGAAAGAATGGTGCTTCCAAAGGGTACACACAGTCCATGTTCAGCAGTGGGCGTGAGCCATTGTTTTTGTGGCCCAATGCTCACACCTGCAACATCCATCTCGCTTTGGTCAGCTTGCCTCTCCCCACACACCTCCCCCGGGTTGGGGGTCTCAGTCCCAGTCCTTGGAAAGTATAAGAGGGGGACTTCTCACATGGGGGTTTGATGTCTCGGTCTCTTGATGAAGAGGCTTCTTACATCTCAGTCTGTGTGTCACGGTGGTTGCAAACGAGTGAGAGGGGTCTTCTGCAGGGTTCCACCACTCAGGAGAAGTCCAGCCAGACCGAGAGGTGGGGCAGCTTCCAAGGCTGTTGTTGCAAAAAGGGCACAGTGCCCCCTTCTTCTCATTGGGCTCAGTGCAGCATACAGCAAACAAGGCTTGTGGAAACAGTAGCTTAGCAATGCTCTCAGGTCTCAGGGCCTTGTGGCAGATGACTTTCTCCTACAGAGGAGACGGGGGGGATCTTCTCTTCAGTGGTCCTCAAATGATGATCGTGAGGCAGATGAGGGAAAATTCGGACAGACTCTTACACCTGCTCAAGGGGAGGTCTCTGTCCCTGTCACTCCCTTGCTCTCCCCCCCTTTTCTCTTTCTTTCCAGCTCTCTCTCTACCCCACATTTACTGTTCAATAAAATCCACTTTGGATTTGGTCTCGTTAGCGCCTTAATTGGGGCTGAGGCATCTCTCTAACAATTTTCTTAACCAGATTGCCCCACATGATTTTGGCACAGTGAGTTCAGGGCACTGTTGTCTGTCCCCAGGTGCCTTTGACAACAGCATGGTTCCCGTCCTCTGAGGAGGTTGTGGTTCTCTCTGGAGGAACTCTTGGAAACTTGGACACAGCTTCCTCTGAGCAACTTATGGGAGAACTGATGAGGAAAATGGCTGTTGTGGGTGGCCAGTGAAAAGAAAATATTTTGTTGTCCTTCCTTGAAAAGTGTGTTAAAATCATTGGAGGAAAGGGAGCAAATGTTACCAGCGAGACTGACAAGGTTCATTCACCCCACGGTGAGGAACATAAGGCTGCTGAAAGTCCTACAAGAAGCCCAGCTCAAGTACCTAAATTCCTGAATATCTCCTGAATTCTCAGGCTTGGGTTCTTTGCCAAATGTGAGAATCATTTTTCTCTTGATCCCTGTCACCTTTGTGACAGCTACACAGAGCTTCCCCGTCCTTTTAATAATCTGTATTGGGCCAGTTTTTCTCTTTTCTTCTATCAGAACCTGCCAGCAGCTGAGCTGGAGCTGTGCAGGAACCAATGAAACTTGGAATTGCCACATCACTGCTTGGATTGTCGGTTTATTCATATTTGGGATTTGTTTGCATTTCCATCACAAGAGCAAATATTCTTCAAAGTGATTTATGCAGAGTTAAGTTTGATTTCTGCCAAGTTTATTTTGTCCAGTGCCCAGGAGATGCTCAAGGGGTCTCTGTGCCTCTGGCCCTGGGGGATGCTTGGGAGGGGCTTGGGAGGGTTGTCCCTGTCCCTGTCACCCCAGGCCATTCCCCAGGGGACAATAAAACCTTGCTGAAAGTGGAGCAAATTTTGCAAAAGTGGCAGTTAATGGAACAGTCAGCGCTACCTTGAGAGCTCAGTAACAAATCAAGGCGGCCCAAGGTAATTCTGGGGCTCTGTGGACACCTAAAGTAGAACGTTTAGTAAATGGCAGGTATTGAAGGGAAGAACTTGATCTGTCTTCCCCAACAGTCTTGGGGACATTGCCAGGAGAAATTATGTCATTGTCTTCTTTATGGACTGTCAAGCTGACATAAAACGTGACTTGAAGGAAAATGTCCAAAGGCTTCACCCACAGAGACTTTTTGCCCGAACTCCTGAGAAGAAAGGATTCTGAGCCCCAACAACCCCATAGCTCAGCCAGGGGCTCATGCACAGCCCCCCTGGCAAAGGCTGATCCCAATGGATGCTCCAAACCAGGCTGAGGGTTTGCAGCAGTGGGGGAACTGGCTCAGATGTGACGCACATCTTAAACTGATCAAAAGAAAAACAATGAGGCTGTACTCTCCTGGGAGAACTTTGAGCACTTTATGGGAATTAAAAGGACTATCAAAGGGCTGGAGGTGGACTTTGTACAAGGGCTTGGCATGGAAATGGCGTCACAATGACAGAGGGGAGAGATAGGTGGGATATTGGGAAGAAATTCTTCCTTGTGAGCATGGTGATGCCTTAACAGAGCCTGCCCCGTTCCTGGAAGTGTCTAAGACCAGTTTAGATGGGATCTTGCCGCAACCAGGTCTAGTGGAAAATGTTCCTTTACCTGTCCCTGACAGGGGGTGAAACGACATGATCTTTTAGGTCCCTTCCAGCCCATGCCATTCCAAGGCTCCATTAATCTATGACTTCATGGGCCCCACTGGCTCCCAGGAGTGGAGTGGGGTGCATTGCCTGGCAACAGGAGTTGTGTTGAGGAGGGCCTCAGTCCTGCAAGGGATGTGGAAGGAGAAGGAGCCTGCTGGCTGCTCGTCCTTTTTATCATTGCTTTGCTCATTGCTTCTATCACCCTTTTGTTCACCCTGTTTGTCGTCCATTTTGCTCGTCTCTGACAGACCCAACTGGGCAGAAGGCTTGTGACAAATCAGGGACAGAGTGTGTGCAGACAGGGGGAGAGGAGTGTGCTCCTACATCCTGGGGTGTGCCCCAACCTTGCTGTGGTGTCATGGGTTCCTTTCTGTGCTGAAAGATGCTGTCCCAGTTCCTGGAGAAGCTGCAGAAGGACAAAGCAGATCAGCAGGACATGATGGCTGCCATGGACATGGTACAGTCTAAGGGGCCTCCGTGCCAGCCCAGGGCTTCCCAGGCAGGGTGACAAATGCCCCTTGTCCCTTGGGGGCTGGGTGGCAGAAATTGTCCCCTTGGGAGAGGGAATTTCCTGAGCTCATGGGGTCCCTCACCCTTCACATGGTGGGACCAGGCTCACCAGGGTGATGGGGCAAATGGGGCCACAGCAGCCTGAAAGGGGCATGATGGCCTGGAGGAAGCACTCCTCCCTCTGCCCCTCACACGCTGGCCCTGCCTGGCTGTCGTGGGTTGACAGCCTTTATCCCAATATCCTGTGTTGTGTCTGGCAGCTGTGCCTTTTCTCTCTTCCCCCCCCACCCCCGGCCGTCTTGCTGCGGCGGGGCGGGGAAGAGAGGGCGGGAGTGTTTGACCAGGTCCTTTTTTTTTGCTTTTGGCTGCTTGGCTTGGCTAGCCGCTTTGCTTGCTTGCTTTCTGCTTTTTGCGCTGTTTTTTTTTTCCTTTTCTTTTCTTCCCTCTTTCTTACCCTCCCCTGAAGATACTGGACCGGCTCCGGACCTGACCTGAGACGTCCAGGACACCCGGAGCTTTTGAGAGAAGCTTGGCGCCCTCACAACACAGTCTGTTTTCTTTTCTTTTCTTGTGTTGGGGAGTGTTCTTTTGTTACTTGTAAATAAATAGGTTTTGTTTTCCACTTTGCTCCTCCGAGAAATTCCTTCCCAAACCTGGTGTTGGGGGAGGGGTGGTTGGAGGTTTGTTTTGTTTGGGGGGCTCCCTTTTGGAGATTTCCGCTAATTCGTCCTAAACCAGGACACTGGCATTCCTCATCCCTTTCCCCGCCGCTCTCCTGCCGTTCCCCTCTGCTAGAAGGCGGACAAAGCTGCCTTGGACAGCAAAGTCAATTGCAGCCAGTTTGAAGAGAACATGGAGGAGCTGGATGAGAGAATGCAGGAGTTGCAGAGCCAGATTTCAGGCCAGGAGCAGCACTGGAACAATATGCAGCAGCAGTTCAGCAATGCAATTGAAGACAAGGTGAGGGGTATTTCGTCCCCACCATGAGGAACTGGCACCTTTGGGACTTGACAGCCTGCGGCAGCATCCCTCTGAGGATCCCGCTCCAGGCTTTTCCCTGGAGAGCTCCATGTCACATCCTGGAGCAGCTGGCTGAGGCTGTGCACCTGTTCACAGCTGGATCGCCTGGAGCTGAAGACTTTCTGTAAACACCTGGAGGACTCCTGCAACAGGAACATGGAGGAAGTCGAGGATAGGCTGTTGCATGAAAACGCCGCTGGGATTAAGAAGTGAGAGCGATGGAGATTCTGATGGCTTTGGGAACAGAGACGGCAACTGCTCCTCCCAGGCAGGGCTGTCACACACTATGTCCCTGAGCTGGGCCGTGCCCTGCCCTCCTGGCCGTGCACACGGGGGGACTTTGGTGCCAGAGAGGGGCTGAAAGCGCTGCAGGGGCTGCTTGAGATGGTGGCATGGGTGCCTGTGCCCTTCACCTGGCATCAGCCAGCACCTTGGGGATGGGGAGAAACAGGCTCAACAGCCCACGGTTCACCCTGCAATGGCCGTGACCCTGTGCAGTGACCTGCCCAGCAGCTGGCTGCTGCAGGGAGCTGCTGCCTGTGTGCTGCAGGCCTGTGGCCCCAGGAGCTCAGCCGGCCCTCTTCCCTCACCCTCCTTAGGCAGCTGCCAGTCCCTTTCACGTGCCTGTCCTGTGACCGCATGCTCAGCGTGCAGGTTCCTGGCCAGTGAGTAGCACCCGTGCATCGGGGGCAGTGGGGCTGGCATGGGGGTAGATGGGTGCCAGCGGTGACCCGCTGTGCTGGGCACAGGGGTGACAGTGTCGGCTTGGGAGGGGCTGATGTGGGGGGCCCCCTCTGCAGCCCTGCCCATCAGCAGGGCCTGTGGGGGCTCATCCCAAGGGCTACAGGCAGCGGGATGCCATGGGCTACAATCCCATGGTTTTGGGGGGGCTGCCTCCAACAGGAACAGGTTCGTTGTCCCCTGCCACACACCTGTGACTCCTGCCCTCCCCAGGTACCCCAAAAAACTCCCGTATTTGCAGCTGATGCCCCCTTGCAAGGAGCCACCGCCCAGCCAAAGGTAAGGGCTCTGAGGACACATTCCCCGCGCCTGGGGTGCAGGGTAGCCCTGACACAGCAAGGAGGGCTCTGCACCTGGGCTGGGGCAGAGGAGCCTGGGGGGACGGGGCAGGGTAGGGGAGCAGAAGGCAGCTGTGGAGGGCCAGTGCTTGCCCCAGGGCTGGGGGCTTTTGCATTCCTTGCCTTCCACTGCCTTGTCTGACCCACCTCTCTGTCCCAAGGTTGCTGAAAGCACATCTGATGAGCTGTGTCTGTTTTCAGTCTGAGCTCAGGCTTGGTGGGGAGTTGTGTGCCTCCTGTGAAAGAAGTTCCCAAAACCAATCCCTGCAGCTGGGACAGCGCAGCTCCTGCCAGCTGGTGTCCTGTGCACAGGGACCTGCCATGGCCATGGCCAGCACACCTTGCTGTGGGGACAGATCCAGCAGATCAAGCCTGCTGGGATGGGCTTGGGGCTCCTGCAGCAGGTGGACAGGAGCTGGCAGGGACATGCCCCTGCAAGCAGCACTGCTAGTGCCCTCCCTGGCACAGCAGGGTGATGCCCTGCATGCCACAGGGCTGGGCACTGAGCCTCCTGTGTCCCATCCCACAGGAGGCCGCTGGTCTGTGCCAGTGTCCCCCGTATGCCTCAGATCTCTGGGGACCATCAAAGCAGCAGTTTCACGATGCAGAACATCAAGGCTTCCCCACATACAAGTGCACAGCTGCAGCGTCTCCTGGTACACCACAACAAGGTAGGTGTGATGAAGGTAGAGACACAGAATGGTGACTGAGGCTTTAAGCATTGCTGACTATCCAGGAGGAATCTGTGCCTTCAGTCCCCAGGGAGACCTGGGTTAGGAGGATTATTGGGGGGTGCTGGATTGGGCCCTGCATTGCAGCCAGCTGGCCTCTCCTCCTCAGCCTAGTGTGACCCTGCTGCACGGTGATGGACACATCTCGAGGGGCCGTAATGACCAGCATCGCACGGCGATCAGGACACAGGATGCGTCAGACACGGCCCTGTCGGGGCAAGGGGGTCAGTGATGACAGGGGGCTGATTATCTGCAGGGTGCTAGCTGGGGGATGAGTGGGGCTCTGTGTAGTGAGCTGGGTAATGTGGCATGGGTATTTTGCGTCTGGGGTAAGAAGGAAGGGGCAGAATGGAGCAGGAGGACTGGCACATGGGGCAACTGAGCTTGGAGCCGGAGTTACGTGGGAGAATGGCCATGCCCAGTGTGGGACAAGACCTTGAGTCCTGGTGCGCTGGGGCCAGCACCTGTGGCAGCTCACCCTTGTCCTTCACCGCCCAGGCCCTGCCGCCTCAGGAGAGCACTGGCCAGGCACAGCTCCTTGACAGGTCTCATGGGCCCCAGGGCTCGAGCAGCCTCTCCAGCCCCGCCAGACATCAACAGCCCCCGGCCAGCTGGAAAGGACTCAGCGCCCAATGCTCGGCCTGGGACATCTTGTCCGAAGCGAGAAACACCTGTGACAATGTCATAAGGAACTTGACTTTTTACTTGTATATAAGAACTAAGTTAGTTGTATATAGTTATTAGGGTAATAAAAACTGTTAAAATTACGGGCAGAGCCTTGTCTCACAGCCTGTCTCTCCCCGGGCTCCCTGGTGTTATGAACAAAAATTCGGTTAATATTTTTTTGTGAGAAAAAGTTACAAAGAGGCAGCCAGATGACTGGCCCTGCCCAAGTTCTGTGTGTTTTGGTATTGTAATCACGGTTTGTTGTGGCTAATTGCTCCTTTTGTATTAGCAGAGCCTTGCCCGAGGCTAAGTTTTACCTTTCTCAGAATAGGGAAGACACCTGAGAAGGTGGGGGGGGTTATGCAAAGTGACTCCCAAGACCAGAATGCTTTGTGGGACCCCCGACTCCAAACTCACGGAGAAACCCCAAAAACAACGAGCCACCTAAGAGTTGAGAGACTAGAGTGATGTCTGGATGTGAGGAGCGGAGTGCTGGGCCTGCAAGAGATGCTGGAAACCTTCATCGTTCCTCACCCTGTCTTCGAGATCCCCCGGGCCAGGTCTGGGAGGGGAGCGAGACTCGGATCGAACTAACATCTGACGGAGATACCACGCCCTAAAGGCTCCCACGAGCACTGGATCCCCCAGCTCTGCCCCCAGTGGACAGAGCTGTGCATATCCTCCTCCTCTGCGACGGGACGCTGCAGACCCGCCCGTCGAGCCGCCCAATCGTGAGCTGATTGCTTTTAATAAAGGCATTAAAAAAGGAGAAGAAGTCTCCTGGCCCTGTTTATTTCACCTGGTGCACTTTCAGCTCCTTCCCCCCTGCTGTGTCTCTGCCCCCAGGCTGAGCAGATCGAACCCCGGGCCAGGCCCTGAGGCCGCTGCTGCTCCCGCGGCGCCTGCGGGGCAGCCCTGAGGCTCGGGGCCGGCTGTGGGAGCAGGAGCCGCGCTGCAGAGCCCGCGGCCCTCACGGGCTGCGAAGGCACGGGCAGATGGCCATGGGGCCCGGCTGGCAATGCCGGCGCTGCTGCTCTCGGCTGCCGCCTGCAATCCTTACAGGCAGCCCTCATGCCGGCTCAGGAGCCACTCGGAGCCGTGCCTGAGGGCTGGCACCGACCCGCGGCCCCCAAGGGCACTTGTCCCTTCATTTCTGCTCTGCCACATTCCGAGCTCATTTGTCAGCTCCCTCCTCCCCTTCCTTTCTGCGGAGCAGCGTTAGGGGCCAGCCCAGCGGCTTTCCTCCCGCACAGCCGGCAGCCCCCGGCCCACAGCTCCCTGGCGGGAGCCAGAGCTGCTTTCCAGCCGGGCAGCCCCGCCGTGTCCCGCAGCCCGGGCCAGCTCTTGCCCGCCGCCGGCGAGGCCCAGCGGCTGGGCCCGGCCATCCCGGGCCAGAGCAGCTCCCTGGCCGGGGGAACACAGCCGGACACGGGAGGACACGCAGCAACACAAAGGGGACACACGACGGGCACCGTTTCCCGTGTCCCCGTTGCCGCAGAGCAGTGCTGTGTGCGGGGCTGGCACAGACCCGGGCACAAAGCAACGTCTGTGCTGTCACCGGAGAAAGGACACGGCAGGGGTGCTGCTCACAAATGAGGGTGCTTGGGGCTGGAGGGGCTCTCCGACCTTCTCACACCTGCGCAGGTCGGGGCAGTCTCTGTCTCTCTCAGCCCTGGTGTGACCCCACCATCATCGGGGTCAGAGGGACAGAGACACCCGCAAACCCCCAGAACGGCAGAACCTGGGATTTGGTTTGGGGCTGAGGATTTAGGAAGGGGCTGGAATTGGGGCTGGCTTGGAGTTGGGGCTGAGATTTGGATTAGAGCTGGGATTGGGGTTAAGGCTAGACATGGGATTGGCTTTGGGATGGAGTTGGGTTGTGGTCTGGGGCTAGACAAGTTTGGAATTGGGATGCGATTAAATACAGAACTGTGAGTGTGTCTAAACGTGGAGTGAGATGGAGACCAGGATCAAGGTCAGGTTTGGGACTGAGCTCACCCAGAGCAGGACAGAGGGGATGTCACTGCAGGATGTCCCTGGCATCATCCCAGCCCTCCTCAGGCACCTCCAAACATGAGGGGCAGCTGGGTACCCCAAGTTCCAGGTGCTCTCACGCTGCCCCTCAATACCAGGTGAGCATTCCCTGAGGGCAGCCCTGACTGTGACCCTTAGGGCTCTGGGATCAGCCCTCACATCCCTGTGGGAGCAGCTGCAGACAGGATGAGAGATTTCCCCCCCTCTTCCCTGTGGAAAGATGAAGCCCAGCTGCCCTTTCCTTCTGGTGCCTCCTCCTCTCCTCAGCTGAGGATGTCAAATTTCCCAGGAGCAGGAAAATCCCCATTCCCTGATTCCTTGTGGCTGCAGCTTGGAACACCCACTCAGAATTAAGGACTTTCTGACAGCCCTGCTGAATGACACTGGGAGGAGATTTGTGAGAAAGGGAGGAAATAGTATTTCAATAGTAAATAAAAGGTGCAAAATTATTTCTTTCTGTCACATTTGTTTTCAGTCAGTTGCATTTCTGGTCCCAGGCCAGAAAAAAGGGTGGGGCTGGGGGCTGGGAAAAGGTTGGGTTCGTGCTGGATGAAGAGATGCAGGGGGGTCTGGGTTCTCCGGAATGGGGGTGCCAGGGGGGTCTCAAGGTCATGGGAATGAGGGGGGTGGGCAGGGACGTGGAGAGGTAGAAGGGAGCTCCAGGGGGTCCTTGAGCCCAGGAAAGGGGAGTCCAGGGTTTCCCAGAAAGGGGGGACCAGAGTGGGGACACCCGGGATGTTCGGAAAGGGGGAGTTCAGGCTGTCTCTGGTTTTGCAGAAAGGTGTGCCTGGGAAAGGCAGGAATGGGAGACCAAGGCGTTCCAGGTTGTCCCAGAGTCAGGCCTACGCCAAGTCTGGAGACTGGGAGCCATGGGATGGCCGGGAAAAGGGGAGCAGCGGGACCTGATGTCCAGAACAGGGCGATTCAGGGGGTCACTGTGCAGGCTAAGGGGAGCAGGGGCGTTCCGGTGCTGGCAGGGGCGGTTCAGGGTCCCGGTGCCGGGGGTCCCACTCGCCCCTGGCCGCCCAGGAGCGCCCTCAGCCCCAGCGCTGGAGCCATCGCGCTGCTCCTCCTCACTGCCAGTGTGATCCCAGGATGATCCCAGCAGAACTGAGTCACCCAGGAGCTGCTCCCAGGATGATCCCAGTACAGCCCAGTCACTCCCAGTCCTGGCATCCCCCCAGGCCTCTCTGCGTTCCGGCCTGTCCCGGCTCCATCCCCGCCCCTGCCGGGGGCTGCGAGGGCTGCGGGAGCGGAGGAGGAGGAGGGAGGGAGGAAGAGGCGGAGCGGGGGAGGAGAGGGGGAGCCAGGCGGCTCCGGCGCTGCCTGAACTTGCAGCAGCCTCTTGTCCCCTCCTGTCAGGGAGTTGTGCAGAGCCAGAAGGTCCCCCCTGAGCCTCCTTTTCTCCAGGCTGAGCCCCCTTCCCTGCTGCCTCAGCCCCTGCTGCTGTTCCAGCCAGGGTCGGATACTAGTGCTGCAAAGAGCAATGTACAGCCCTGGCATAGGTGCCTTTGTCACCACATTTTAACCTTTCATTAGTTACAGAGAGACTCTTGGGAAGCCCCAAACTGCAGTCAGTCGCTGCAGTGCCAATGTCCTTTGCAAAGCCCTGCGGCCCGGCCCGGCCCCGCCCGGCCCCGCACTCGGCGCCGCGGTTGCCCGGTAACCGCGGCCGGGCCCTCAGCGCCTGTGACAGCGGCGCGGCCTCAGCTGCCTGAGAGCGCGGCCCTGGCTGGGTGTGCGCAGCCCGGGCTCCTGCAGGCGGCTGCACCGGGCCCTTCGCCAGGTGAATTGTCGGCGTAGAGAATTGCTAAAGGTGCAGAGCATTGGCCTCTGCGAAAAGCTCCGCAGCGTGCAGAACACTGGTGTCTGCTAGGGAGTCCTGAATTTCATTTGAAGGTAAAGAGCGACTAAAGTTGAACTTTTTGGTTTTGTTTCATCTGTGCTCTGAAAGAGAATGCCAAAGGGAAATAGAGGATGTGATCATGCCAGTCTTCTGGCGCAGTAGTTCACTGACATGTACACCTGAGAGGATGAACAATAAATGGACTACTGATTGTGCTTTTTTACTGAAGAAATGCAACATTTTCTAAAGATAGTAGTCTATACATTTTTTTTCCTATGGTAAGTGCTTGAACTGCTTAAAGGTGAATGAGTTCTGTTCAAGTTTCAGTGGGTTTTTATCATCTGGGTTTTAAAAATTTTAGGGAGATGCCTCTGTATTGAGGTGCAAAGGAGAGCATATGCCAAAATCAATGGTCTGGATTTTATGGAACAGTAAATGTGAGGGAGAAAGAGAGAGAATGAAAAGAAAAAGGGGGAGGGGGATGGAGGTTGGGAAGGGGGGGAGGAGAAAGAGAGTGACAGAGAGAGATTTGGTAGAAAATATCACCATTCCATGGATCCCATTGGCCTACCATTAAATCCTCTTCTGGACTTCTCTGTGGTGAGGTCTGGCAAAATGTAAGACTCCAATGGATTAATGCAGATTTGGGCAAGGTGATACCTTGCCCAGGTACCTCCCAGGAGTGGGGCAAGTTGGACTCTGTCTCTTGCTACTTTCAAATCATATAAAATCTTTAGCACCCGTATATCCTTTGAGTCTGCCCTGAGTTGGGTTCTGGATTTTCAGATTTGTTCTGTTAGCTTGCATGCCCTGCAGTCGTCTGGTGCGAGGCCTCAGGAATGGGTCTGGAGGCACTGCGGAGGGCTTTGCTGGGAGGTTTGTGTGCAAAGCTGGCCTCAGCAGAAGAGTCTGTGGCTGTGACTTCCCCAGCCTGAACGCAAACAGAGCTGATTTTCAGGACAGCTGCTGGGTTTGGCTTTGTTGTGGATAGGTTTTTCTCCTCAGCCTTGTTTACTTCTCCCCAGACCTGAGCTAATGGGACAATAGTGTCACCTTGATCTTGTCTCAGGTTCCCTTAGGCAGCTTAACTCACAGTGCCAAGTTCCAGTCAGGAGGCATTTTAAGGGAAGGGTGGGCTTGGGTGGTCGCAGCTTCTTTATAGAGTTTTGTCACAATGGGCAGAAAGTCCTTTATAATGATATTTAAGCCATTAGCCATAACATTCCAGTCTCTCATTAGTCTCCCAGCTGTGAGGAGCAGCTGAGAGAGCAAGGGTGCTTTAGCCTAAAGAAGAGGAGGCCCACTCTAGCTATTTTTGAGTCATATTTAAGCTACAGCTTTGTCTGTTTGAACTGTTATTAATGTTCAGATTTTTAGCTCCAGGTTTCAGTATGATCTAACTTTGAATTGCACAAGGTAGCCATCGAGTTCAAATAAAGTCCAACTAGAGGCCTAACTATACTAGCTGCTTACACCAAACAAGCACTTAGCTACTTTCAAGTAATGTAACATTTTTAGCACCAGAATATGCCTTGAATCTGCCATGAATTGGGTTGTGGATTTTCAGAGTTCCATTGTTGCTCCTTCCAGTTTTGTTGAGGCATTGTCGCTCACCTGCGACACCGTCCCTTGGAAATGGCGTCTGGATTGCCAAAGAAGACACCGACACCTCGTCTTTTGTCCAGGGAAGGGCTGAAGCCTAATGCTGTGAGTACCCGCTGGGGCTGTGTTAAGGCTGGCACTGCCCTGGTGTGCCTGCTCTCCCTGCCCCTGTTGTCCAGCAGTGCTGTGAAGCTGCAGAGCCCCTGCCCAGCCCTTTGTGCTGTGCTGCTGTTGCTGGAGCTGTCCTGGTGCAATAGGGAACACTGTGGGATGCTTCAGCTGTGTCTTGCCTGGCTGTGCCAGCAGAGCCAAGTGAAACCAATGTACAGCTGAAGCCCTGAGCATGTGTTCTGTCCCTTTCCCTGTGCCACAGGAATTCCTTCTGTCAGGCTGGGCACCACTCACCTGTGCTGCTCTGACCATGCTGCCCTTGGGCACCTGGGCGTGTTGGGGGGGGGGAAGCTCAAACTCTGCCCAAAGCCTTGAGAGCCACGGCTGGTCCCAGCTGGAAGAGCTTCCAAAGCAGCTGTTCTCTCCCAGCTCCTGTGTGGGCACAGATGCAGCCCTGCAGGCAGCGCTGGAGCCAGGGCCACAAAGGTCCCTTGCTGTCTGCAGCTCACTTGGCTGAAGATGCCCCACTGCTGAGGCTCTGTCAAGGAGACGCCTCTGTTTTCTTCTGTGGAGGGCTCTGTCAGCCCAGACAGAGAAAACAATTCACAGGGAGAACTAAAACCTAGAGACATTCCTGTGCACCTCACTCTTGGTACAGTGTTCCTTTCTTGCATCTCTTGGACTCATCCAGCAGCGATATCTCCTTGCTGTGAGTTCTGAGCGTTGTGCAGGGATGGAGTTCAGGCAGTTCTGAGAGCCCCTCCCCATTCTCTGGAAAGGTCACTGCCTCAATCCAATGAAACGTAAGAGGAAACAAATGCCCAAAGAGCAGAAATGCCCAACCATGTCCCATCCAGTCATGGAGAAGCCAATGGGACAGAGCCATATGGCTGGAGTATGTGTGTTCCACTCTGTATTATTAATTCCCTGATGCTAAGTATTTCAGCAGGAAACTCCCAGGGCTTCCAGGAATGTCCTAGTGGCTGTGATCACAAGTTATTCACCAGTGTCGCTTGTTGAAGAAAAGCCTTTCTGAACAAGCACAACTCTGAGGCTCTAGCTGGTTTACTTTTGCCTTTCAGCTGCTTCCCTGTAAGTTCCAGAGGGAGAAGTTTCTCAGCAGGAAGAAGGAGGCCAGCACTGGGGGGAGTATTCTGCCCAGACTTGGCCCATTTCTAGACAGGAGTGAGACTCGCCCAAAGGTAGCCTTTTCCTGCTCTTTTCCTTTCTGTTTCACATGAAGTTTGAAGAGGGTGTGTGTTTGTGACAGGCTTGCCTCCAGCAAAATGCCTCAGTGTCCAGGTCCTGCTGTCATTGCAAGGTGCTGGGAGTGGTGGACTGGGAGTCCTGATCTGCACTAAGCCAACACAAATACCCTCTGCTGAAGCTGCCGGGGTGTGCTGGAGTGCAGCTGCCATTGCTAAAACAATGGGAGGAAGGCTGGGGACACAGAGGCCCAAAATTGCCCTTTGCCATTCTCCTGCTGAAGGAGCCACCTCTTGCTTTGGTGTGGTCACCATCAAATGCTCGGGGTCCCAGGATTCCCTGCAGAGTGGCAGCCTTGGCCTTTGAAGGCCAAGGATCTGCAGGAATTACTTCAGATTGAACAAAACACATGTCATTACTGCTTTGGGCTGGAACAATGTGTTGGACCCTGACGGGGTGTTAGATTTTGCAGGCTGCCAGATGTACAGGGGACTGGCCCTGGGCAGAGGGGAATGGATGTGCTTTGTCTGGATCAGTGCCTCCTCAGAGGTGTGTTTAAAGCTGCTTTTCTGGCAGGACTAGCTCAGTATAAAGCACAGTCCAAACGGGTAGGTGACTGAGGTGGGCTGTTGAGCAGGAAATTGGCAGCAAGAGACACGGAACACAATCCAGGTTTAGGATTGTCCTGGAGAGGAGCCTTGGGAACACCTCAGGGAAGGGCACAGCTAAGGGACAGTGTGCTGCAGCCACTCCCTTCAGCAGAATGTGTCTGCTGTGAAGTCACAGAGGAGACCTGCTTGTGTCTCTGCAGTGACAGCAGTGTGGCTGGAGAAGGCAGACAAAGCAGGGCAGAGTTTTCTCCAAGCAATGTCTCTGCTCCAGAAGCATTTGCTGTTGTTGTGTCATTCCAGACGTGCCTCTACAATGGCATGAAATAAGGTGTCAGTAATGACAAGAAAGCACCCATTTAAAGGCCATTGAAAAAGGAGATACCAACTCTGCTTTTACCCAAGTTGCTGAGAAAATAACTGAAACTTATCCTCATTCAGCATTCACCTCACTTGTCTTTTTCTTTTCATCTCATTTGTCTTTTTATTTTTGCCTTTTCCTCTCTTTGGAACACACTAACTTTTAAATACAATGAAAAGGAACAAAATCATCAAAGCAAAAGGAAAGTGTTTCTTAGTCCCGCTGCCCTTTGCCATTGGATGGGTACTCAGGAGCTTCCATTCTCTGCCTAGCACCAACTTTTCTGTCCGCTCCCTTCTCGTCCTCCTTCCTTTTGGTCAGGTCTTCAACCCTGTCCCTTTCACTGTGACACTCAACAAACCAACCTGAACAAATCCAAACCACAAAAAACACACAGAACCAACAAATTCCATTCTTTTGCTTAATAACCTTTTGGCTTCAGCCAAATGTCACCTCATCTCTCACACCTGCTCTGGTCCTGTGCTCTTCTTACTGATGTCTAAGTTCTAGAGCAAAAAAAGATATTTGCAGTTGTGTGGGCCTCAGTTTCCCTGTCTCAGAGTAAAAGACATCCCAAATCCTTTCCCATGGAGTCTCCTGTAAATTCATGGGTTTTACTTACTCCATGAGTGCTCAGTCAGTGCCCCAGAGCTCTGTGACCGCATGGGCACAGGGCTGTGTTTTAGGAAAGTGCTGCCTGGCATTCTGGAGAAAGAAACCTGGAGAAATCCATGCCGAAAGAGCAGCTTGGCTTGAGCCTGCTCTGTGTGGCCCAGCAGCTGTGGATGAGCTCAGAGCAGAGGTGGGTGAGCCACTGTTTGCCCAGTCTGGGCTGGGCAGACGTGCTCCCTCAGAGTCTGTACTTCACTGGGGATCAGAGGAAGATTCTCCTGCATGAACCTTCCTCCCAGCAGCTGAAGCTCTCCCTGCTCTCTCTCCTCTCCAGGTGCCGTCAGCTGCCCCGAAACAGAGCTGGTTTGGGGTTTCCCCACCAGAGCTGGTATTTCAGAACTTTGTCGCTCGGGAGGTCTCGGAAATGGTGCTGTCTCTCATGAATAAGGACAAGGTAAGTGCTGGCACCCAGAGCTTTAACGCTGTGCTGGAAGAGGAGAGTGCTCTCATTCCCTCAGTGTACAGCAAAGCAAGTTATCTGCTGCAGCACATGCAGAAGAAAATGTTTCAGCACCTTCTTCTGCAAGATGGTGGAAATCTTCCTGTGCTGGGAATTGTCCCCAGATTTTGGCCAGGCGTTGATGGTGTCTATCCCAAAGGAGTTTCCTTCTCTTGAAAGCTCTGGATTGACTGGAATGTTGAGGGCTGTACAGTTCTTAGCTGCTCTCATGCTTTGCCTTGGCTGTATAGCACATCCTGTGTCTCCTTGGTTCATCTTGGCTCCTGGTAGGAATCTCTGCCTCTCTCAGCCAGTTTGGCTCCCTTTGTGCAGATCACAGCCAAAGCTCAGGGGCTGAGCCTTCTGCACTTTATGCTGGAATCACTTCTCATTAATGGCATTGGCCCTGCAGGAACCGTGTTCTGCAAGAGCCCTGCAATCAGAGTGATGGAGCAGAAGCAGTGAGAGGCCTTTAGGTGCCACTTGAGGCTCCTGCTCAGCTTCATCCAGCTCTGCTCAGCTTTTCCAAAAGCAACATGGTGCTCTGCTTTCCCTTTGCAGAAGCACAGCACATCCAAAGGCATGTGCTCCTGGAGGTTTCCACCTTCACCTGAAGAAATTGGCATTGTTTTGCAGTTTCCCAAGAGAGCTGAGAGGGAAAAAGTTGAAAAATGTCAATTGTGTTCCACTGTAAAGAGGAAAACTTGAGACCATTTGAATTTCAGTCCGGGAAACATTTTCTCAAGTGAGGCTTGTGCCAGGAGTGGGCTGGTGGGAGGAGACAGGAGGGAGTCCAAATCACCTGGTTTAGACTTTTGGAGAGCATTTTGGTGCTCAGGGGTTGATGAGATCAGTGTGCAAGAAAATGCATGTGTGCTGATCATGGAGTACCCCAGAGGGCCGAACCTGGCCTGCTGGCTGCAGGCAGGAATGCCCAGCAGCCCAGCTTGCCTGCACAGGCAGCAGGAAGCCCTGGAGAGCCAAGATTGGCTTTTCATACTGGAACCACACTGTCAGTCAGTGCTGGTCCTGTTTCTCCAGGCAGAAAATGCCTCTGAAGCCCCATGGTCAATAGACACCGCCTGTCTGTGTTTCTGTCACTTTTGGCAAGCTGGTTGCTCTCATGGTTTTATGATTCTTGCTTGCTGCTTTACTGCCCATTTAAATTCTCTTTGCCATCTCCTTGTTTTAGGGATTGTCTTGCTGTGTTCATTCCTTCTTTTGCTTTTCAGGTTTGCTTTTATTCCCAGTAAGACCACAGTGTTTGGTCTCCTGTCTTGCTGCTCTGCCTGCCTGACTGTATCCCCAGAAGGTCCCTACCCAAAGCTGATCTGCTAGAAGGGAATTTCTTCCTTCCCCCACAGAAATGGGCTGGTTTGCTTTTAGGTAGCACATTCCCCCTCTGGAACATGACCACTTCGTGGCTGTGTGCAGGCAGAAGCCAGCAGGCTTTTTGGCCTTGTTGAATATGCAGGTGACTTGGTTCAGGTGCTGTGTCTCCATGCTGCTGGTGCTGACCCGCTCGGCCCTTCCTTCCCAGCAGGCATTGCCCTACTGCCCCTGGCCAAAATGCTGGAGCCAGAGAGAAGGGATTCAAGTTCAGCCTTGTGAATGATGTGCCTGTGCCTGCTCAGCTGAAAGTGCTTTGGAAAAGGGGCAGGGGAGGGATGTTAGCAGGCCATGGACAGGTCTCCTCTCGTCCTGTTTCCACAAGTGGCAAAATCATAATTTCATGTCTTTGCTGCAGTTTCTTCACGTGGTGAAGGTCTCCATGGAGAGCTCCCCTTACTTCCAGCTGGTGAGCTCCAGCGATGCGTACCGTGCCGTGCCGCCGGGCGCCTCTGTCCCTGTGCGCATCCGCTTCACCCCCAGCAAGAACAAGGTGAGGCTGGAGGAGCCAAAGCACACAATGATCTCCACAGCCATTGTTTTCCCTGCACTCTGGCTGCAGCCCATTGCATGCTGTGAGCTGGGCTCCAGGCGTGGGCAGGCAGCCTGCAGCCAGTCACACCTTGGCACTGCTGGCAGGCACTGCAGCCAGGCCTGACAGGCTCTGCTTCCCCTCCCTGCACATTGCTGAGCATTGCCAAGGGAAGGTGCACGGGAAAGAGGATGAAAATGACAGAGGGCTGTTGATAGATGTTGGGCCATCTCTAGGTCCAGTGGAAGGGGTTTCATTCTGATGGAAAACACCAGAGGAACAAAGAGGTCAGAGAGCTTTCCTCCTTCCTGGACTGCCAACAGCTTCCCTGCCTGCCCCTGGGCTGGAGCAAAGCCGGTGCTTTTTCACCCCCTCTGTTGTGCAGCCTTGCAGCTGTGCTGTCCCAGAGCACAAGTGAGCATGGCACAGCTGCAGGGCCAGGGCAGAGGATGTGCTGTGCCCGTGAGCCCGGCCTGGCACAGGCACGCTGGGCCCTGGGTGCCCTTGGTCAGCAGGAGGTTGCTGAGCTGCAGGGCACTTGGACACCTGCCTGAAGGAGCTGGTGTAGGGCAGGTACAAGCTGCAGGCAGAGCTGTGAGCCCAGAGCCCGTGGCAGTGACACTGCTGGGGCTCTGTCTTCATGCCTGTCCCTGTGCTTGCTCTGTCAGCTGGCACCCATTCCGTGCCAAAGGTGCTTTTGCGGGGAGGTTTGAACAGCAGTGCTGAGGCCCTGGCAAGTCTGATCTCAGTGCTGGGATCTGGAGGGTTCATGTTCTGATCTGGAGGCTTGTTCACACAGAAGGGTTGAGGGCATGGCATGGAAGGGAGGAAGCCTTGCAGGGAAACAAAGAGAGGCCCTTTCCAACAGCATCCTGCTACCTCTTAGCACCGTTCTTCTCCTGACTTGGTTGGACAGGCAAAGTTAGAGGGGAGTTGTGAGCCAAATGATGTTTCTGCACCAGGCCAGAGGTGCAGGATGTCTTTGGGTGCAGCTGTTTTCTCCTCTTCCTTTTGCTGCTTAGAGTCAGTTGGACACTTTGTCCTATTCTCAGACAGTGGGAATATAGAAGCCTAAAGAGCAATGTCCTGTGTTCCCCAGCTCCATGTTGCTTAGAAGGGGCTTAGAAATTCTTTAACATCATTAAAGTTTAGAGTAAAAATGATGGTGGCCTAGGGCTGTAATCTGTATGAGCCAAGTGACACAAGAGCTGAATGCCACTGAGACAGATTTTGCAAAGTGCGCTGGTGCCTTTAAAATGTGACATAGTAGTAGAACTTAGTGTTCATTTGAGGGTGCAATAGGTAAATTGATGCCCTTGGAGGGGTATAGGAAATGGTTTTTCTTCTGCCATGGGGATGGCACTAAATGTCCTGTGCTGAGCCAGTTTCTTTTCCTGCAGGATTATTGCCACGAGCTGGTGTGCCTCACTGGAAGGGAAAGGATCGTTGTGCCAATTCGGGCCATTGGTGCCCGAGCTGTGCTGGACTTCCCTGCCCAGCTGGACTTCTCCAAGTGTCCAGTCAAGGTCAGCACCCAGCAGACTCTGCTGGTGCGCAATGTCGGTGCCCGGGCAGCTCGGTACCAGCTGGGCACCCAGAGGTGAGGCAGCTCATCTGTCCCTGTGCAAACACCTTTGGGTGAGAGCGGAGTTGGGAAAGAGCTACAGAAGGAACCAAGCACCGGATCTGCTGCCCTGCAGCCTGGCTGGAAGTGAGCAGGATGGAAGGCATCTGCTCTTGCTTTCAGTGGCCTTGGAGCTTTCTGTGTCCCAGATTTCCTGGAGGCTGCTGGAACATGTTGGGAGCTGACTTGCACCCTGCTGAGCACAAGCAGCTTCTGAAATGCTTTTTCAGCACTGTCAGGGCTGCCTGCTGCCCTGTGTGGTAGCCGGGAGCCGGAATGACTCCTCCCTGCAGGGATCTCCCTGTGCCTTGGGCCATGGCAGGCAGTGGGATGGATCAGCTTTGGGCAGCAGCTGCTCTGGGATGTCCCACCTGAACAGCCAGCAAGGCCCTCAGGGCTTTGCAGATGGGCCAGCCTGGCTGATTCTGCAGCTGCAGCAGTGTTTGTAAAACCTGTGTGAATAATCCATGCCAGATGGGCAGCAGCAGCCTCAGCTCACCTCTCATGGCCATGCTGTGGGGCACAAGCTGTGCCCCCAGCTCCTGTGCACAGAGGGCTCTGGTGCCTCCTCTGCACAGCCAGCAAAGCGCTGATGTGGGAGTCAGGAACTGTGCCAAGGACTTGGGCACCGTCCCGTGGGCTGGTGCCATGGCAAGAGACAATCCTGGCCCAGGCACAGGGAGAAGGGCGGATCATAGGGGAGGCAGAGCTCAGTGCTCAGCACCACAGCAGCGTGAGGCCTTGTCCCTGCCAGCCTGAGCCATGTGCTGCAGGATAATGGAGTGGAAGCAGGAGAGCTGATGCTGGCTGCTCTGCAGCTTTGGAGCTGGGCTGCTGCTCCTGGGCGGCACTGGCTCAAGGCAGTGAAGAAATGAAAGCAATCTGCACTGGATGATACCAAAGAGATAAGGGACATGGGTAAAGAAGAACAAGGGAGTTATTCCTCAGCAAGAGAAAAGTGGTGAGCAGGTGCGCCCATAGTGGAGAAACAATGATGCTGCCTTTGTTTTTGGAGGAAAAGTGCTGCTTTTTTCATTTGGAAATCAAGAGGGAACCTTTCCCCATCAAATAATTGATTCTCCTCTGTCCCTTCCCCAAAATGGCCATGGGGTGTTTCTGCATAAGCAGCTTTCTCCTTGAGCAGGGGCAGGTGTCTCTTGTTGAGATGTGCAGAGCAGAGCCAGGGGCAGTCCTGTGAGTACAATAGAGGACACAGCTCACTGGTCCTTGATTTTGAACCAAAAGGCAGAGTGGGCACTGATTGGCATCAACCATGAAATCAACTGGTGAATGTTGTGCAGCTTCAAGTGCTGATTTCAGTGGATGTTGGTGGCTTTTGGAGTGTGTCTGCTGAGTTCAAGGGCAGGTGAGGTGCTGTGCTAGATTCAGGACAGCCAAGTTTGGTTGTTGAAGCTCTTGCTCTTGGCTGTGCCAGCTGGTGCACTGCTGACAAGCTGGTCCTTTCCCCTAGGATTCATCTGTGCCCTGGGTAGAACTGTTGCTGCTCTTTTCAGAGGATGTTTGGGAATGCCCTGGATTGGTGTCTCAGAACAGTGTCTGTAATGATTGTGTGGGTCAAACTCTCTTGAGAAAGCTCCTCCATGGGAACAGCAGTTGCAGCTCAGAAGGAGCAAAGCAGGGAAGCTGTGGCTGGAAGGGCTGCTTTCAGAAGTTAGTGGGGACACCTTGATGTCCATGCCATTGCAGATGGGGAAACTGAGGCACGGAGCCATGTCTGGGTGTGTGTTCAGGGTCCTTCATGGGACCTGCAGCAACCCGGGGGCTTCTCCTGCCTTTCCTGTGCCCAGAGCCCATCAGGGGCTGTTGGCTGCTGCCCCTTGGCTGGAGCTGCCTCCTGTGCCCAGGGCCCTGTGCTGAGCACACGGGGCTGTGTTGGTTGGAAACCCAGGGTGCCCTGAGCCCGGGTTTTGTGCCCCCGAGCCACGACAGCCGGACCTGTGCAATGCCTTTAACCGAGCCATTGCCTGCTCTGTCCTCGGCCTGCAGGGGCAGCGTCACTGCACCGAGTTTACACTTCGACCTCGCTGAGCTCGACTTCGGGGACATCTCCTTTGGTGAGTGTTCCCTGGGCTGGGACACAGCCTCAGGGATCTGTGCCTTCCAACAGAAAAGCATCCCTCACTCCTGCTCTGCCCCAGCAGCCTCTTCAGGCTGTGAACTGCAGGGCTGCTGCTGCTGCTGCTGCTGCTGCCTCAGGGGGCATCTTGCCATTGTGAGATCCAATGGAAGCAAGGAATAGAAAGGCAGAATTTTCTGGTGTCTCTGTGCTGCTTTAAAAGACAGATGTCTGCCAAGGAAGGTGGGAATCTTGCTGCAATGGAAAGATGAGCCCCTCCCTCCAAATGATTATCCCTTTGAAATGACAGGGCTCCCAGGCAAAACTGTGGGGAAAAGGAATACCAGTTCTTTGCTAGACTGTCTCAGAAGAGCACAGACAAGAAGGCAAGAACAGACATTTCCCAGATGCCAAGTCCTGTTTTTCCCCTTTGGTGGAGGTCTGGTGACAGCAGGAGGAGCTGTGGGCTCTGGCAGGGCAGGGATCCCCCCCAGCCGGTGCGGGAAGGGAAGGGAAGGAGGAAATGCTCCTTTTGCAGTGCCCCAGAGGGCAGGGGAATGTGGGCAGTGCCCAGCAGCAGCAGCAGCAGCAGCGGGGCAGGCAGGCAGGGTCGGTGCCAGCGCTGAGCTGCAGCCAGGGCAGCCCCGGGCCAAGCACAAACCCTCCCGCAGCAGCAGCGGCCGAGCTGCGAGCCCCGAGCGGGAGGAAGGGAAGCTCCGCTCCCTGCCCAGCCTCAGCTCCCACTGCACAGCCGCCCACGGCATCACGCCACAACTCCCAAAAACCCCCCAGGGAAAAGCCCAGCCCAGGGCCAAAACCGCCCAAAACCCCCCAGAACCCCTGTCCCCCTTCCCAGAGCCAGGGCAACGTTCACGGCCAAGCCTAAAGCCACAACAATGAAGTTCATGAACTTCTGAAGGAAACTCATTGCCTTTCTTGAGCTGCTTCTTCCCCAGCCTGCATCACCACGGAGGCGCTTGTCAAGTTGACTTTGGAAGGAATGAAACAAGAAAGGCAACAGATGGAAATATGGGTCTGAAGCAGGAGACCGATCCTGCTGAATCCAATTTCATGCCTAAGGGCTCTTCGGCTGAAGGCAGCTGTTGTATCTTTGCTTCTTTGTAACTGTTGACTGTTGTCTGCCTGTGCTGGCCTCAGTGTCGTTGGAGGTTTTGACATCTGGGTTTGTCCTTTGTGTGCCTCTCTTGCCTCCCTGCTGGAGTCCCTGCTGGAGCTGGCAGTGGTCACTTGGATGGGCACAGAGAAGCTCTGGGCTGCAGCTGCAGTTGTTTTTCCTCCCCATCTGTGTCCCAGTGACTCTTGGTGAGCAGGCCTGGGGAGAAGTCTCCTCCCCACAGAGCTGGCCAGCCCAGCCAGATGTGCAGTGCAGAGCAGGCTGTGGCTGCTCTGCGCGCTCTGCAGGACATCCCCACCATGAGTGGCTGTATCTCTGGCTTTGCAGGATGGAAAGCAAACCTCAGAGCCAAAGTGGGGTAAACCCTTGCAGGCAGCACTCTCAGTGCGCAGCACGGCTGTGATGTCCCTGTGTGTGGGTGAGGTGGAACCTGGTTCCTGATTGCTAATCTCAAAGCAAGGCTGGGCTGTGCCTCCAGCTGAGTGGGCTCTGAGCTGTCACGTGCTCAGTCTGTTTGGCCCAAAGCAAGAGATGCCTTAAGGATCCTGCAGAGAGAAGCTGCATTAGGGTGCTTTGCATCACGTTCTAGTTCCTGATCCCATCCTCACTTTCTTTTGCTGTAGCTTCTTCTCACTGACAACTCACTCTTTATATGTGTTGAAAAA